>NW_027361697.1:7280000-7880000 GCF_039654945.1 Dendrobates tinctorius
AACTGGTGGCGGAAGAACAGCAAGAATTAAACTGGTAAGTAATTCTTATTATTTCTTTACTTAGAACATTGCCTTACCGTAAAGAATTTCAAGATGATTTAAAGGGAGCAGACTTAGTTTATGTAGGAAAACCCTAGTAACAGGTTCCCTTAAAGCTCCAGTATACATATTTACTGAGGGATCTTTCAGTACCATTTTCTGGCTTTTTAAGCTGCATGAAATAAAAAAAAATTTAAATAACCAAGTATATATATATATACATGTAACAGCATTTTACATGGCATTCTGGTGTTATTGTTTTTTATTTAGTGTCATTTTCTATACCCATTTTATTCAGTTTTTCCAGTCTTACAATGAAGACTACAGGAAAAATATCATAGAATAAAACACCATGCCCATAAAATACTGCACTTGATATAAAAACACTGCTAATCCAAAAACTGCACGACAATCCTGCACACCAAGCCCATTGTGTATAGTAAACTTTTGCTTTCCTCAACAGATTACAAAATAGCATTTAACGGAACAGAAAAAAAAAGCAAAAAAGAAAACCCAGAGTAAGAAATGTCTTGAAAACAGTCAGGGAAAACATGGCGCTTTTTTCTTAAAAAGGCTATTTGTGAAACTAGCCTCAAATGAGACATTAACGAATCCTTCTAAACTAGTTTACGAATCCCCTTATCCGTGTCCCTTTGGTAAACACTGCATAATAATGACTGGTGGGGCACAATACTGAAGCAGGGTTTAAACTGAAGTTGAGCTAGAATTTTGTCACATTTTAATTAGTAAATTTGCCCATTGAGGATATTTGGGGAGATTCGACCCGATGTTTACTCTGTATATTTGTGCGTATTTCAGAGATACAGTAAGCCTAAAGAAAGTCCTTACAAGCAGACGTGTTTTTTGACAGGATCCACATGGTCTGTAACAAGCCAGGATTCCAATTTTAAGTCCTTTCTGGCAGCTCCCGCCATGTCCTGTGTTATATCACGTCCCTTTAAATGTATAAAGATGACATCAGTTTCTGCAAAGACTAAAAACCCAGGTTGCGCAGAGACCTTGCCGGCAGCTCAGTATTATTAAGTGACACTCAGCAGACTTTGGTTTCCACAGTGATTTTTAGGCTCAAGCTAAATATAAGGATAAAGTGCTGATTTTTCAATACATGTATACAAAGTAGTCAGGTGATGCCTGGGCAAAATATCCAGCGTGTTCCTAATTCCCCTGAAAAAGCGCCGTAAAAAATGAACGTGTCAAAGCGATGTTGCTGTGCACATGTGCCGTCTTATGTCACTTCTTCTAACTGCTTCACGATTTGTAAATCCTGAAGTGGTTAAAAGAAGTCATATGCTCACTCTTCAGAACGGAAGACTCCCACTCTCTATGCTTAAAGGGGTTCTCTGGGTCTAAAAAAAACTAAAATAGCTAATGGAAATGTCATTATAAATAAATTCCCAAATAAATTAGCAAATCATATTTGTTTTGTCTAAGGAGCTAAACACTATAAGATTAAAATGGTGGCTGCCTGGTTTCACCGAGAGAAACCTGTCCTAGAATGTTAGGACAGGTGCCTGTGAGCAGTAGGGAGCTCAACCCTCCTTTATATGTAGGAAGGTGTGTCACTAATGTTACTGGAAATACCAGAGGTCCTGCAGGAAGGAGAGACCCCTCACACTGCTGTCCACCCTGTGCATCTGATCTAATACTGGTGATACCGGGGGTGCTGAGTTAACAAGAGGTTGCTCACACTGCTGTCCACTCTATCTATCTGATCATTACTAAAGATACTAGAGGTACCGAGGTAAGAAGAGGTTCCTCACACAGCTGTCCACCCTATCTGATCCAATACTGGAGATACCAGGATGCTGAGATAAGAAGAGGCTGCTCACACTGCTGTCCACCCTGTCTATCTGCTATAATACTAGAGATACCAGAGGTGCTGCAGTAAGGAGAGACCCCACACACTGCTGTCCACCCTGTGTATCTGATCTAATACTGGTGGTGATACCAGGGGTGCTGAGGTAAGAGGCTGCTCACACTGCTGTCCACCCTGTCTATCTGCTATAATACTGGAGATTCCAGAGGTGCTGCAGTAAGGAGAGACCCCTCACAATGCTGCCCACCCTGTGCATCCGATCTAATACTGGTGATACCAGGGGTGCTGAGGTAAGAGGCTGCTCACACTGCTGTCCACCCTGTCTATCTTCTATAATACTGGCGATACCAGGGGTGCTGAGGTAAGAAGAGGTTGCTCACCCTGCTGTCCACCCTGTCTAGCTGATCTAATACTGAAGATACCAGAGGTGCTGATGTAAGAAGAGGCTGCTCACATTGCTGGCCACCCTGTCTATCTTATGTATACTGGAGATACCAGGGGTGCAGAGATAAGAAGAGGCTGCTCACATTGCTGTCTACTCTATCACAGCAAAGAAGCTTCCTACTGCCCATATTCACAGGCATCTCTCCTAACTTTCTAGAACAGGTTTCTGTCAGTGTGGTGGCCATTTTAATTACATAGAATGTATCTCTCTAGACAAAACTATAGTGATTTTCTGATTAAATATATTGAGGGATTTATTCATAATGACATTTCGTTCAGTTATTCTTTTATTCCTAGAGAACCCCCTTAACCCCTGAGCCATTTTCCGTTTTTGCGTTTTCATTTTTTGCTCCCCTTTTTCCAGAGCCATAACTATTTTATTTTTCTGTCAAAATGGCCATGTGAGGGCTTGTTTTTTGCGGCACAAGTTGTACTTTTGAAGAACACCATTGGTTTTACATATCGTGTACTGGAAAACAATTCCACAGTTTTTTTTGACCATGTTCACTAAATGCTAAAACTGACCTGCCATTATGATTCTCCAGGTCATTATGAGTTCTTAGACACAAAACATGTCTAGGTTCTTTTTTTTTAAGGGGTGAAAATAAATCCAAACTTTGGTAAAAAAAAAAAGGCACCATTTTCCCTGTAGCACTGTAGCATCTCCTTTTTTCATGATTTGGGGCTGGTTGAGGCCTTATTTTTTGTGCGCCAAGCTGACATTTTTATTGATACCATTTTGGTATAGATATGGTCTTTTGATCACCCATTATTGTATCTGCAATGTAGCAGAGACCAAAAAACATAATTCTGGCATTTTAACTTTTTTTCTTGCTAGGCCATTTAGCAATCAGGTTAATTTTTTTTTATATTGATTGGGTGATTCTGAACACGGTGATCCAAATACGTGTATGTTTGATTTTTTTATTGTTTTATTTTGAATGGGGCGAAAGGGGAGTGATTTGAACTTTTATGTTTTTTTAATATTTTTAAAAACATTTTTTTTTACTTTTTACATGCTTCAATAGTCTCCATGGTAGACTAGAAGCTGCAGCTGTTCAATCTGCTCTGCTACATGCAGGCGATGATCAGATCGCCTGTATGTAGCAGAAATGCTCACTTGCTATGAGTGCTGACCACCGGGAGAGCTCTCATAGCAATCTGGCTATGAAAACTATAGAGGTCTGCTCGAGACCTCTGGTTGTCATGCCAACCCATCGGCGACCTGCAATCAGGTGATGGGGTAACCGATGGGCGGAATTTCCAGCACACTTCCAGGAAGCTCGAGTTAAATTCCTCTGTCAGATATTGACAGCAGCATTTAACGGGTTAACAACGGCGGGTGGATTGCGATTCCACCCCGCAGCTATTAAAGGCAGATGTCAGCCATTCAAAACAGCTGACGTGTGCTGAGAAAGATGGGGATTCAGCGCTGGAGCCCACATCAATGGGACGGAGTCCGACGTGGGCGTACTATTACGACCAATGTCAGAAAGAGGTTAACAGTGCAGAAAGGGAACACCAGTAGCAGACCCACCACAAGGCGGCCATGGGTGGTCTCAAAGAAGAAAGGTAATATACATAAGTTAGCATTTAAAATGTGGTCATTTTTTGGTGCTTTCTAAAAGGTAGTCTTCTCGAGAGGCATTTCCTTACTTTATTTTCCTCTTACTTCGGTAAAAAGAAAAGATAGTTCCCATTTCGATGGCAGCCAATTGCTTTCATTAGTGAGACCCACAGTGGTAAGCTTGACTCAGAGAAACTCAGGGTTTCCAATTTTTGGCCAAGAACATTCACTGGCTCTAATTACACAAATGTCTCCATGTGGATCAAAAAATTATTGGAAAATATGTAAAATGTCAGTGGTTCTAGATGCTAAAAAATTGGCCATTTCATGGTTTTATAGTCCTGCATGGAACTTCATGATTGTCTGTCACGACTGTGCCACACCCTCCTTTGAGATCAGGGGTTAGGCAATCTTTATGTACTGTGAATCACAGATCTTCCATTTAGCCTGTGTGTATTGTTTCTCATATTAAATGGACTTTTCTTCCTTTGGTGCTGAAGAGGTAAACGACTCTCTAGTAAGAGACATCTCACAGCTGCTCTTGACCTAATTTTCTCTCTCTATAAAACCTGGCCAGACCTTCTCATCTCTGCCTGTGAAAGTTTACTTCCTGGCTTGCTGGAGTTGGTGTACTGAAGTTGGAGTTTGTATTTGCTGCTGGAGATTGTTGTTTGCTGTTTTTGAGTGTATGCTTTCTCCATTATCCTATTCCCATTTGGTTTGTACCTTCCTATCCTTTCCTTTATACCTATCTACCATTGGTGAGTGTTTTTGTATGCAAGTTGCTTTTTGTTATCCCTGTTTGTCTTACGTGTTTATACACTAACACACCTGTCCCAGGCCTCCTGGAGAAAGGGAGAGGTCAGTTAGGACATTAACATGAGCGTAGTAAAGTCAGAGACTCTGGCCTCTCTACCTTCAAAAATGCCCTGACAGATATAGTCACGGTCCCAGTTCCAGGGACAGTTTGAGGCCTCCTTTCCTTATCGAAGACCGTCACAGTGTGACATTGTCGTAGACAATTACTGGCTTCCCCAGTTACGTGCTCTGTATGCAAATGTCTTTGCTGGACATGTGATTGGCTGCAGTGGTCAATCATTCAGACAACGACTATCTATTTAGGCTCCAAAATCAAGAAGGAACTGCTACCTTATGACCGCCTATAGCTATACCTCTGACTATAGAGCAACTGAATAATAGCTGACTGTGTGACAAGAACCCTTCAACCAGCCCACAGTGGTGAATGATCATAAAAATCTACAGTTCAGGATATTCTAAAATATTCCTAAGATTTATTTTAACAATTAGAATTTCTTTTACAGCCCTTAAGTAAAATGTATGTATATAATTTTTCAACTAAAACTGCAGAACGCCCAGAAATATTCAAAAATTCAGTAATTGTGTTGATATAACATTTTTGTCTGCGGTAATCAGGCAAATCAAAATTAATGCACAGTTGCCAAAATGAGACATTGATTCTAGTAGTGGGTTTTAAATAATCACATTATTTATTGCCGTAACTCCACAAGCTTTTAAATAGCCCACTGACATAATCGGATAATATGAAGTCAGACTAGCAGCCTGGCACGTTCTATCTGCTCTCAATGTACAGTGAAATCACATTGACAATAATTAAAGGTTTGCTCAGACACAGTTTCCAAATGTGCCAGTTCTTTCTCGTTTATTTCCATTAGTCCCGTCTTGGGGAACTAATTTGACAGAAAGCTATTTAGTTGGTTACATTCTAAGAAGACATTGAAGGTGACAGGTCGTGTATCAAAATTGAGTGACCTAGCTGGCGAAACACATAAACAATACATTAGGACCATAGGCGGTATTCCAATAACTGCATAAAACTTTTGTCCAAAATTTGTAAATTGCACAATGCTTTTTTTAATTTTGGAGAGATCAGGATTGTAAAATATTCAGATATAAACCATGGACATCTTTTTACAAAACCATACCATGTCATCACAATCAAACTCTGGCAGCTTAAGGCCCCTTTACATTTAGCAATGCACCAGCGATCCTGACCACGATACGACCCGGTCAGGATCGCTGGTGCATCGCTAAATGGTTGCTAGTGAGCTGCCAAACAGGCAGATCTCACAGCGATACAGCAGCGGTCGGCGGTCGCACTTACCTTTCAGACGCGGCGAAGGTGTCCGTCTTCCACCTGCGTCCATGGCTCGCTCGTCAGTGTCAGCAGGAAGCCGACAACATTACATGTAGTGCTATTGCTAGCAATATCGCTGCTGCATCACAAAATCGGTGACGCTTTAGCGATATTGCCAGCGATATCGCGATGTGTAAAGCCCCCTTTACACTCTTCTGGAGAGAGAGTTATCTAGTGACTCCGGAGAAGGAAAACGACTCTGCTGTACAATCTATGCTCCACTGGGAACCACTGATCTGTGATGGCCTAGGTACTGACCACCACTATACAATGTATGATAATCTGCTAGATATCATAGTTGCAAGGCATTGTGTAGAGGCCCACACAGCAATGCATAATGACATTAGTCCGCTCTCTGAAGATTCTGCAGTGTGGGAAATTGTGCCAGATAAATTTTCAGGGTTTTTTTTGCCCAACATGAATCAAATCTCAAAATGTTCTATTTTGCGTTAAACTGGGACTTGAATGAAATTAAATGATATGGCAGGAGACTCAGGAGGACCCCACTGATGACATAGATACATAAAAAAGCTAGACTGTAGCTTGCCAAAATGAACGCGAGTAAACCAAAATCCTTCTGGGAAAGCGTCTTGTGGAAGTTGAACCCAAGATAGAACTTTTTGGAAAAGCACATTATTCTACTGTTTATCGAAAATGTAATGAGACTTACGAAGAAAAGAACAAAGTGCCTGCAGTCAAATATGGTGGAGGTTCAATATGCTTTTGGGCTTGTTTTGCTGCCTCTGGCACTGGGTGCCTTGACATTGTACAAGGCATCGTGAAAATCTGAAGATTAAACAAATCTGAAAACCTGAAATCTGAAGATTGACACGGGACAATGTAGTGCCCAGTGTCAGAAAGCTGGTTTTACTTCACAGGTCATGGGACTTCCAGCAGGAAAATGATCCCAATGGAAACAAAGTGCTGGAAAGTTCTGAAGTGGCCAGCAATGAGACTGAATCTAAATCTCATTGAAAACCTGTGGAGAGATTTTAAAGTTGATGTTGGGAGAAGGCGCCCTTCAATATATGATAATATGAGAGACCCGTAGCAGTTTGCAAAAGAAGAGTGGTCACAAATTCCAGTTGAGAGGTATAAGAAGCTTTTGATGGTTAGGAAAGCAATTGATTGCAGTTATGTGTTCCAAAGGGTGTGCAACCAAATATTAAGTTGACGGTACCAAACATTTTGATCTGTCCATTTTCAGGGTTTTGTGACATTACGTCTAATTTGCCTTTTTTATCTGTTTTTTTTTGTTCCAGTACACACAAAGGAAATAAACATGTGTAATTGCAATAATTTCCTTGGAGAAATACCTCATTTTCTGGAACAATTTTAACGGTGCTAACACTTTTGGCCATGACTGTATGTTAGAAGAATTCTCTACCATACATGTAGTTTCTGGAAGCCACTTCTTGTTTTTATGTTTTATTTGTTGTTTTTTTCTCACCAACTATAACGTACAGTCCTTGAAATCCAGTTATTTTTTTACTTTTTTTTTATCAAACTTTTGTTGGAATGAACTTCTTTTCTATATGGATGATGAAAACAATTTTAGCCATAGACAGTTCTACTATCTGGCGTTCTTTTCAGTGTGTATATATATATATATATATATATATATATATATATATATATATATATATATAGGAGCCTGCGCTGGTAATTGCCTGGGACTGCTTGGTCTAATATGCCCATAGTATCTTGAAATATACACAGTTTATTGGAATCCATTTCCATATGGTTTAGTTTACAAAGTGCTTTGATGTGGGCTTCAGTCACAAACACTTCTCATCAAAGATATGGAGAAATAATGAGAACTCTTATGATTAATACTCACGTTCTCAATCATTTCATATCAAGAATAACCAGGACTAAATTGATCTATATGACTGCAAATTACATAGAGACAAATGAGTCATAGTAATAAAGTGTAATGGCTTCTGATAGTCTCTCTAATATTATGTATCAAAGGAATACCATGATCAAACAGTGACAATCAATTATTTACTTGGCTGCATTAAATAACGCTGAGCACTTTGCAGAAATAATGTATGCGTTCAAGTGAAGAAATTCTATGTAATTACGTTATTTACAAAAGTAACCAAATGGAAAAGTCTTTTCACGGCAGCGTTCATAATTTCCCTATATACTTGTTTTAATTCCTATATGAACATTAGGGGAATGTAGTCAGGTAGGAAGTTGGTGAAAAGTGTTTTATATTATATTATTAGTTTGCTCCCAATTTGTTATTTTTATTATTATGTATTTTATTGAATGCTTCAGACTAGAGACGATCGACTTTGCCTTCTTTAGGGTCGAGTCGGGTTTCATGAAACCCGACTTTCTCAAAAGTCAAGTCGAACTAAATCGGCCGATTATAGGGAAAAGTCGTGAAACACGAAACCCAATGCAAGTCAATGGGGAGAAAAGTCGGCAGTGAGTGGAGGACTGTAAACACACCTGGCATGAATTTTAACCATAGAGGCAGCAAAATCTCTCTCTCTCTTCTCTCTCCCTCTCCCTCTCTCTCTCTCACTCCTACTCCCGCTACGCTCCGCTTCTCTCATTAGCTGAAAAAAGTAATGTGCAAGCATTCGGGGAAACCCGACTTTGGCGCTTGGGTCACCGACTGCATGGCCAACTTCACACTGTGGCCGGGTTTCGTTTCATGAAACCCGACTTTGGCGAAAGTCGGCGACTTTTGAATCTGACCGACCTGTTTCGCTCAACTCTACTGCAGATTAAATTTTTATATATTTTTATTTTTTCTATATGTTTAAAACCAAGTTTTTTTTACTTTATTTTTTCTTAGTTTCCTTGATGGACTTAATTAAACTTGCAACTGTCTGATCGCTTATACTATATTATTATAGTTATTATGAAAATTACAGTCTCTGATAAAGCCCAGATACATGCTGTTTTTCACAGAAATATAGTAATAGCAGGCAGGGCCACCATCGGAGGATTACTTACTAATGTATGGGGCCCGGTGAGCAGAAGCAAAGGGGGGCCCAGATTTGGCCCACCTTATTTTTGCTTCTGCTCACTGGGCCCCAGGGACAGGACTTGGCATATTCAGTTAAAATTAGTGATAAGCGAACGTGCTCGCCACTACTCGTTACTCGTCCAAGTATCACTGTGCTTGGTGTACTCGGCGAGCACCGAGCATTTCCGGGATTACTCAGTGGGAACTCGGGTCTCCACCCAGCATTTTTGCCGGTCTTTAGAGACCCAATCACGATGCATGGATTGTCTGCCAGGCACTGAAACACTGCAGCCATCTTTGTTGTGGGTGTGCAGTGATTGGCTGGCCGCACACCATCATCAGGGGCATAAGAGACCGGACGCCGCCCTGCTCGGCACATTCAGCTCCAGATTGAGATAGCTTAGGGATAGCTGCTGCCAAGATAGGGTCAGATTTGGGGATTTATTAGTCAGTGTGGGATCCACCATCCTAAACAACGCAAATCCAGCTAAACCAACAGTCCTTCTAAGGACTAATTCCAGAGTATATAGATTCCAGTGTTAGGTAGGCAGGGTAGTGTACGTCGCTCTATACATATCCGTGCAAGGCCTGCAGGCACTGTATGTGAGTATATAGATATCATTGCATACATCCATTACTGTCTGCTGCTGCTACCTATAGCATATATTGACCGTATATACCTAGCCCCAGGTATAATTGGCTAGGAAAAATTTTTTTGCCAGGTTAATAGAGATTATTTTCTTGCCAAGCAATCCAGTTTTTTCTCCATTTGCTTTTTGACAATGCACAATACAGCCCGATCCTTTTCCTAACACACGTGAAAATCCAGCAATTTTAAAGGGTTCCCAAAAATCACTTTTGAGTGCGCAGAGAAATCTTTCATTTTTATGTGATACGGTAGAGTAGAAATTTTTTTGAGTCTCTTACACAATTTCTTGACATCATTTTGCTGAACCCCCCAAAAAATATACCGCTCAAAAAAATAAAGGGAACACTATAACATAGGATGTGGTAGTTTAGTGTTCCCTTTATTCTTTTGAGCAGTATATATACAGGCCACATATTTTACAGTGTGGTATATCTGTGACACGCCTCATATATCTTTGTGCTCTAAGTTTGGGCATTTTAGGCCGGTAAACCATTTTTTTTGCTGTCTGTCACTCTAGTTATATACAGCACTATTTAGCATATAAAAGGAAAAAAAACGGCCATATATTTTACAGTGTGGTATATCTGTGTCACGCCTCATACATCCGTGTGCTAATAATTGTGGCATTTTAAGTCTAAATTTCTTTTTTTGTTGTCTGTCATTCTAGTTACATACAGCACTATTTTACATTTAAAAAAAAACAGACCACATATTTTGCACTGTGGTATCTCCGTGGTAGGCCTCATATACAGTATCTGTGCAAAAAAAATTGGCTACTTTAGGTCTACATATTCTAGTGTTTTTGCAGTCTGTTACCGTACTTATTGACTCCAATTTGATAACCAAAAAAACCTTTTTAACTACAGTCCATATAGTTTAAAGTGTGGTTTTCCCGCACACGTATCACATACAAGTTTCCTCCCAATTCTGCCATTTGTAGTGAACGTGTAAAATATTCTAGTCCATTTACAATGGGCAAGTTGCATGGCAAGGGACGGGGAAGTGGACATGATGGTGATAGTGCATGCCACCAAAAACACCCACATCTTCTCGCTGGACCTTAGTGTCCGAAGTCCTAGGGGACCGCAGCAAGACAGCACTATTGAAGCCAGAGCAGTGTGAAAAGGTTGTTGGTTGGATAGCAGATAATACTTCCAGTTACTTATCCACCGCCACCACCACCCTGTCTTCCACACCGAAAAGTTTGAGTAGCCGTGAATCGGGACTGCATATTCCTAACCTTGATGCTCCTTCCCACCAGCATGCTGAGTGCCCTGAGACAACTGATCCCACACTCAGTCACTCTGATGAGCTGCTCAGTTGTCCATTTATAGATTCATGCCTCTCGCCTGGTCCACTTGAAGCGGGGCAAGATGATATTCCATGTAGAGATGAACAAATATTTGAGCAGCCAAGGTCACAAGAGGTGGACGATGATGAGGGTGATTACACACAGCCCAGCCTGATGTCATTCCAATGTGGATTGGTTGACAATGAGGAAGAGGAGGAGAAGGAAGAACAGGAGTTACTTTCAAGCGCTATAGACGGTTCTACAAGCACAGCTGTCATACCGTCTGGTCAGCATGGATGGCCTGAGGACAAGGAGGAAGAGGAGGAGGAGGATACCTTGGTCAGTCGTCCTGTTGGTGAGGACATGGAAGGCTTGCCTGCAACAAGTCTGGCACGCATGGCTGACTTTATGTTGCGCTACCTTTCCTGTGGCCCTCGTATTGTAAAAATATTGGGTAACATTCATTACTGGATAGTGACACTTTTAGACCCCTGCTACAAGGAGAACTTTTAATCTCTTCTTCCAGAGGCAGACAGGTGTAATAAAATGGTGCAGTACCAGAGCACCATTTTTGCAGAATTATTTAAAAAAAATTCCATCTCAAAACATAACAGTTCTTTGGACAACCAAGGAATACAGGCAAGAGAGACTCAACTCCAACCCAGCAGAGGCAGGGGAACACTGGCAAAGTTCTGGGACAGTTTTCTCAGACCCTCCCATCACCCTGGCCCTGAGGTGTGGGGCAATGTCACAAAGACTGGAATGTTTTCTAAGATGCTGAGGGAATACTTTGCTGACCGTACCAACGTCCTCTGTGATTCTTCTGTGCCTTTTAATTATTGGGTATCCAAGCTGGACATGAACTGGCTCTCTACACCTTGGAGGTCCTGACTTGCCCTGCCGCTAGCGTTTTGTCAGAGCAGGTTTTTAGTGCCATTGGTGGAATTATCACAGATAAGCGCATTCGCCTGTCATTGGAAAATGCAGACAGGCTGACTCTTATAAAAATGAACAAGGGCTGGATTGGGCCAGACTTCTCGACACCTCCAAATGATGATAGCGAAACATATTCTCCAATGTAGTATCTTTTTGGGAGGTGTATTCCCATGCTCCTCTTCACACCCACACATGGGTATATGCTTCCTGATTTTGGCTAATTGGTGTCCTCCTCCTCCTTCTCCTCATCCTCACCATCCACCACCATGCGAACACCAGGGTGAACAAATTCAGTCATGCTCCAGCCACTCTAGTTTATGGCAAGGGTGTTATGATGCCCGTCACCAAATTTAAAAAAAAAAGTACCCCCCAAGGGGAAATTTTTGTCAGCCCATACACTTAGTGTATGGGCATTACAAGTCTAGAAGACCCACTCCTTTAAATTGGGCCTATTTTTTAATCAGGCCTTCCTCCACGTCTCATCCACAGCCACTACATCACCAGGGTTAACGTGTTCCATGCTGCTCCAGCCGGTGTCGAATTCTTAACAAGGGTTGGTGGTTATGCTGGGCGTAAAAAAAATTGTTATGAGAAAGGTTGAGGTGGACCCCACAGGGGAAAATGTTTGCCAGTCCATACACTTAATGTATGAGCATTACAAGTCTAGGAGACCCGCTCCTTTAAATTGGGTTTATTTTTTAATGAAGCCTTCCTCCACATCTCATCATCCACCGCCACTAGATAACCATGGTTAATGTGTTCCGTGCTGCTCCAGCCAGTGTTGAATTCTTAACAAGGGTGGGTGATTATTCTGGGCGTAAAATACATTTTATGAAAAAGTTTGAGTTGTACCCCACAGGGCAAAATGACCACTGTATTATCTGTACATTAACACTATACAATATATGCTGTATACAGAGCTCCTGTGTATAATGTCACTGGTGATCACTGTATTACCTGTACACTATTCTCTATATACAGAGCTCCTTTGTATAATGTCATTGTTGATCACTGTTTTTATATGTACACTGACACTTTACATTGTATACTATATACATAGATCCTGTGTATAATGTCACTGGTGATCACTGTATTACCTGTACATTGACACTATATGCAGAGCTCCTGTGTATAATGTCACTGGTGATCACTGTATTACCTGTACACTATACTCTATATACAGAGCTCCTGTGTATAATGTCACTGGTGATCTCAGTATTACCTGTGCACTGACACTATATGCAGAGCTTTTGTGTATATTGTCACTGGTGATCACTGCATTATCTGTACACTTAAACTATATGCAGAGCTCTTGTGTATAATGTCACTGGTGATCACTGCATTACCTGTACACTGACACTATATACAGAGCTCCTGTGTATAATGTCACTGGTGATCACAGTATTACCTGTACACTGACACTATATACAGAGCTCCTGTGTATAATGTCACTGGTGATCACAGTATTACCTGTGCACTGACACTATATGCAGCGCTCTTGTGTATAATGTCACTGGTGATCACTGCATTACCTGTACACTGACACTATATACAGAGCTTCAGTGTATAATGTCACTGGTGATCACTGTATTACCTGTACCTTATATATTACATACAGAGCTCCTGTGTATAATGTCACTGGTGATCATTGTATTAACTGTACACTGACACTATATACAGAGCTCCTGTGTATAATGTCACTGGTGATCACTGTATTATCTGTACCCTATACGCTATATACAGAGCTCCTGCCAATGCCAATATTATCTGTACCCTATACGCTATATACAGAGCTCCATGCCAATGGTGAGTCTATATGCATAATGGCACTTATGGTAATATTAGTATTGTGAATTTCTTATTAATGATCAGTATTTTAGTATTTGTTCACTATATGGTGGTAATATGAGGTCTGGTCATGGTGTGATGGCATTTGTCCCTGTATACGGTATTATTCGGTCACTATGTTGGGGGTAATATGTGATCTGGTCATGGTGTGATGGCATTTGTTCCTTGTATGTGGTATTCTGTCACTGTATGTTAGTAATATGTGGTCAATTCATGGTGTGATGATATTTCTCTCTTCTATATGGTTTTATTGTTCATTTTAAAAAAATGTATGTGACACATTCCTTTAAAAACAATAAATAAAAATATACCTAAATAGAATATTGGATATTTTATGGAATGTTTAATAGGTTAGAGTAGAGTAGGGTCAGGTCAAAAGAGGCATCAGGTTGCATTGGAGACAAGTGAGACAGGTAGGTCCTCAGCTACTTCTACCAGCCCACTCCCTTGGAATAACAGGTCTCTTCCTTTACATACATCCATTTATATTGCGCCAGGGTGTCGGTGCGCTACCTGATGAAGCAAGGTGAATACACAGCGAGCAGTTAATTAGCTTTATTAGAAGTCATCAATTGACAAACTGGTTTTCTTCTCCGGACGGGAGGCAAAAACGGGTTTGTGAATAGAGGATTTCAAATAAAGTTAATTAACTGCTTGCTGTTTACTCACCTTCCTTCTTGGGGTAGCGCACCGACACCTCGGCACCATATAATTGCAAGTGTATAGAGGAAGAGATCTGTCCCTCCAATGTAGTGGGCTGGATGAAGTGGCTGAGGACCCATGTTCCTCACTAGTCTCCAGTGCAACTTGATCCCCGGTGGCTTTTAAAGAACATTTTTCTCTGAAACTCCACAGCATTTCAGAGTCAAATATACCTGACTGAAATCATACAGCCAGTGACTGATACATGTTGGATCGGGAAGCATGCATCGGCTGTCAGGTTCCCTTCAAATAGACGTCAACAGCAAGAAAGAGCTACAGTAATAAGTGCGCAAAGCAAGTGTGGCGCCCTTGCCGGTTCAGACGCCTCAGAGGTACTGCACCTCAACCAGAGGTGTGGTATCCCATGACCAGGTAGGATGGATGTGTAGAGGTGCGGGCCGAGCTGGGAGGTGGTCCCTCATCATACCGCGCAGAGACGAACAGAGACAAGTAGAGGCGTTTTCGGGTACAACAGGTCCAAGTTTATTCGCTCGCTGTCCGCCTGACAGCCTCACAGCACTTCGCAATTCCCTTCGAGGCTCACTGGTTACAATACTCCACAGAACACTGTACTTTCACCAGGGACGTGTGTATACATCCCATCCCTTCACTCTTGTTGACGCTTTTGACAGGTCCGTCACTGTGGCCGCCTTAGGCCCGTACCAACAGTAATTTCACTGGTCGCAATGTCTTCCTTAAAACGGTATCCGTAATCTCTGTGCCTCGCCAAAATAACTTCTGTGTCTCGTCTATATTGCGGTATTCCTGTCAGGACCACCCCCCTGACGTTCTCTCTCCTCAGTCCACCCTGGTTTGGTTTTCCTCAGAGTGCCCAAACTGTTGCAGTTCTCCTATCACTTGAGCTCCCCCTGGGGACTAGAACTTTCTGGAACCCTCCCTCAGTATTTATACCAAACCCGGTTCCCTGTAACTCCGCCCCCCATGACCATCGGTTTCCTAAGCCCTAAGCTGCTGTCAAGTCCTTTGCTCACACTCCTCCCTGCCCTCTAATGGTCAACCCAGGTATTGCACGTCCACTACACTTTCCTAGCTGTTTCCCACTGTAATAACTGACACCTACCTACACTGTGCAAACCTTTGCTTCTTCTCTCTGACTAGTCCGTCGGTCCATCAGGTCACCTTCCCTACAGATACACCCAACCAGATTCCAACACTCACTCCCCACACACACAGTAGTGTAGCAGAGCACCCTTCATGGCTCCCTGCTTGGAACACGAAGTGTGCTGGGAGGTGGGCGGAGCGTAGTAAGGAGGGAGAGTCTAGGCTGAGGTTACATTGTGAGATCCCCTGAGAGGGAAGAAAGGAGAGATATAGTCTGCGAAGCTCCTGACTATATGGGGAGTGCCAGATGGATTGGACTAAAGAAACAGCAGATTCTCTGTAGGAAGATTGGTTCTTCCAGGGATACGGTTGAAAAGTCATCCCGTGGGTCCCGCTCCACACTGACGGCTGTCAGGTGGAGGAAGGAACCAGACTGGTCACAAAGGGAATGGCCCCTTATCTGGAAGTTATCTGGACCCCTCACCTGGAGGACTCAGCACCGAAGCAGGTACCTGTACTGCAGACAGACTGTGAGCAAAGCCTTTGGAACTACAAGCCCTTGTGTCCTCCACTTATTCCTGCGCCACTCATCCAGCACTGCTACATCTCTCCGCTCCACACCATCTCACCATGTACTAACTCTTCTGCCCTGGGACTACAGCTCTACCTGTGGAGGGCTTTAACATCTCAGCTGAACCTAACATCTGTCCCAGAGAAGCAACACCGCAGCGCTGGTCAATCTGACCAGAAACCACAGCTGGCATCACAAATCACTTCATAGACATATTCCACATTCAACTCTACCCCCACAGCCACTGTGACATTTCCCATTGTAGTTATCGGGCCCGGCGCCGAGTATCCCAAGGTCTCTGGGGCGCGTCACAAGAGTGAAACTCAAATATCATGTACACCAGAGGGAATTATTAAACATATGTGGCGCCCCCAGGAGTATGGTCACCACAGTGGCATTACCTTCCTCCTAGGGAGGGTGATTTAATGTTTGGAAGCAATGAAGGATCTCTCTGTCAGGTAAATCCAGCACACACCACAATTCCCACTCCAGGCCAGCAGAGGGAACTCTGAACCCAAACTGCTGAGGAGCTGCTCTCTGTGGCCAGGAAAGGGAAATTAGTGTAGTTTGTGTGGAGAAGGCGAAGTGTGTGGACATGGGAGAGATGAGCTGGAGGATTGAGCAGAAGTCAGGCGCACTTATAGCTGAGCGCATTGTCCGGAGTCCGGTGTCCGAGGTTTTATGGATATTGATGTTCCTGCAACAGAAACCGAAAGAACAGGAGGCTGTAAATGCTGTGTTCCCACATAAGACTCGGAAGCACAGCAGCAACGTGTGTGAGCCAAAAAGAGGAGGCTATGACTGCCTGCCATACGAGGGGAGTTCTAAAAGAGAGCAAGCAAGAGGAACTTCAGTGTACTGTAACTCAGAACTGCAAGTCCCTCAGATAAGCGCTAGGAAGGAGACTACACAATCCATCTGCATAGATAGATTCCTAAGTTGCTTCCAGGCTGATTAACTCCTGTTCCATCTGTAATCTGGATCCTGGACTGCACTTACAAAGCAAAGTAAAGGTGAAGGAAACTGCACCCTGTTGTGTCATTGCCTTCTTCCTGCAACCACTTCAGCACTGCTACATCTCTGTGCCTAACACTACATCCTCTTCCTCAACACCTATTACTACTGCCCTGGGATTACAGCTCTACCTGTGGGGAGCTATTACATCTTTGCTGCCTTATACCATCTATCCCAGAGGATCTGCACTGCAGCGTCGGCTTAACCCCTACATTGTCGAGCACCACAGGTGGCGTCACGTATCATCTACCTATAAACTTTATTCAGCTATGTTTCACCCCTTTTGCATGGACGCCCAGGGCCACGGACCGGGTCACCGCCACCATGACTCATCCCTCTGAGACACCGGCTCGGTACCGAGTACACAACACAGATCACCTGTATCTCCGCACATGCCAGAAAAAGTTGTGTCCTCCTCAACAACCACACATCAAGTCGGTGTATAAAATACATACATAGTAAAAATGCTGACAAGTAAATGAACATAGACTCTTTATAATGTCGGAGTCTGTTTTAGTTTTCCATCATGTAGATATAAATATTCCATGATCCTCTGTGTATGTATAGTAAAAAGAGAGAATATGCTTACAAAGAGGAAGAATGTTGAAAATGCCGAACCCCAGTATAAGAAAATTTATTTATTCTGTCTATACCTTATCTGCAGAAAAACAATGGAGAAATGGAAATTTAATAGTGATGATAGCACATCCTCGGATGTTATCCAAGTATCTTGGGCATGCTCAGATAATATATTTAAGTTCCTGCGGCTGCATGTTTTTCCTGTTTGTTTGGCAATCCCCACATATGTTGCAGCTGTTTTCTGCCACAAAACATGCAGCCAAAATTGGATTTCCTGCAACCTATATTGTTACGATGCTGCATATATATATTATATATATACAGTCATATGTAAAAGTTTGGGCACCCCTATTAATGTTAACCTTTTTTCTTTATAGCAATTTTGGTTTTTGCAACAGGTATTTCAGTTTCATATGTCTAATAACTGATGGACTCAGTTATATTTCTGGATTCAAATGAGGTTTATTGTACTAACAGAAAATGTGCAATCTGCATTTAAACAAAATTTGACCGGTGAAAAAGTATGGGCACCCTTATCATTTTCTTGATTTGAACACTCCTAACTACTTTTTACTGACTTTCTGAAGCACTAAATTGGTTTTGCAACCTCATTGAGCTTTGAACTTCATAGCCAGGTGTATCAAATCATGAGAAAAGGTATTTAAGGTGGCCACTTGCAAGTAGTTCTCCTATTTGATTCTCCTATGAAGAGTGGCATCATGGGCTCCTCAAAACAACTCTCAAATGATCTGAAAACCAAGATTATTCAACATAGCTTTTCAGGGGGAAGGATACAAAAAGTTGTCTCAGAGATTTAACCTGTCAGTTTCCACTGTGAGGAATATAGTAAGGAAATGGAAGAACACAGGTACAGTTCTTGTTAAGCCCAGAAGTGGCAGGCCAAGAAAAATATCAGAAAGGCAGAGAAGAAGAATGGTGAGAACAGTCAAGGACAATCCACAGACCACCTCCAAAGACCTGCAGCATCATCTTGCTGCAGATGGTGTCACTGTGCATCGGTCAACAATACAGCGCACTTTGCACAAGGAGAAGCTGTATGGGAGAGTGATGCGAAAGAAGCCGTTTCTGCAAGCACGCCACAAACAGAGTTGCCTGAGGTATGCAAAAGCACATTTGGACAAGCCAGTTACATTTTGGAAGAAGGTCCTGTGACCTGATGAAACAAAGATTGAGTTGTTTGGTCATACAAAAAGGCGTTATGCATGCGCTGTATTGTTGACCGATGCACAGTGACACCATCTGCAGCAAGATGATGCTGCAGGTCTTTGGAGGTGGTCTGTGGATTGTCCTTGACTGTTCTCACCATTCTTCTTCTCTGCCTTTCTGACATTTTTCTTGGCCTGCCACTTCTGGGCTTAACAAGAACTGTACCTGTGTTCTTCCATTTCCTTACTATGTTCCTCACAGTGGAAACTGACTGGTTAAATCTCTGAGACAACTTTTTGTATCCTTCCCCTGAAAAGCTATGTTGAATAATCTTTGTTTTCAGATCATTTGAGAGTTGTTTTGAGGAGCCCATGATGCCACTCTTCATAGGAGAATCAAATAGGAGAACTACTTGCAAGTGGCCACTTTAAATACCTTTTCTCATGATTTGATACACCTGGCTATGAAGTTCAAAGCTCAATGAGGTTACAAAACCAATTTAGTGCTTCAGGAAGTCAGTAAAAAGTAGTTAGGAGTGTTCAAATCAAGAAAATGATAAGGGTGCCCATACTTTTGCACCGGTCAAATTTTGTTTAAATGCAGATTGCACATTTTCTGTTAGTACAATAAACCTCATTTGAATCCAGAAATATAACTGAGTCCATCAGTTATTAGACATATGAAACTGAAATACCTGTTGCAAAAACCAAAATTGTTATAAAGAAAAAAGGTTAACATTAATAGGGGTGCCCAAACTTTTACATATGACTGTATATGTATATATATGGTGTATATATAAATGCAAAAAACTTGTACATGCAAATAGAAGAAACACAATATCACAGCGCCATCTGCTGTCTCCTCAAGATAGTCCCTTTTTAGAATAAGCCTGCAGCTGTTGTATACTCCAGTACGGTCCTAAATGTTTGATTGATTTGGATCTGACCCCCTAAATAACTGAATAGTGAAATATACCAACTACTGACTGAGGTCACTATATCTTTTCTATGACTTCCTCTTCCTTGAAACATTTCCTCTGTGAGTGAATTGTACATGATTCTACACATTACATCAAAATGTAAATGCAGCATTAAAGACAATTATCTTGGCGTATACACACATTTTGAGGATGTTTGACCCTCCGACACACAGAAATTGCTGAAAATATTATGCTGTTGTGTAAATATTATGACACTTTTAATATTTCTATCTACATCCTGCTGTAAATGTAACCCAATTTTTTGTGTTCTAAAAATATCGGATCAAACTGTGAAAATCAACAGTATACACATCCACCAGAAACAGTGTTTGGAAGCAAACATCAAGGGCAGAACATAAGGTTGCATTTATTAAAGTGGAATTTAAAGTGAACCAAACTCCATATCCGGGAGGTGAATCATCACAGTTTTCTGTGATCATTGAACCTGGTGAACTGAGTTTTATATATTGTAAATTTAATATTTAAAATTCTCATTTCCAAAGAAGATTCCATCTTTTATCACATAGCATGAAAAGTGGGAAAAAGAGAGGCTAGGTTCCCACAAATGAATTGCTCGTCCCTGAGCACTACATTGGGGTTTCTGTTGGAATCTCTAAAATGCAGGATTCCGACGGGAAACCCCCCGACTGAGCCATTCACTTCAGTAAAGCTGACAGTCAGGCTGAGTGCAGATGGAGTTTTGAGCCCTGCGGATTTTTCCGTGCAGAATGGAAGAAAACCGCAGGTCAAATGACCTGCATTTTTCCTGCGGATTTCTTCCATTTTTCACGCGGTTTTCATGCGGTTTTTGTGCGGTTTTCCATTGCGGTTTTCCCCCTGCGGATTTGGTGACAGGGGAGATAGAAAACCGCACAAAAGAAGTAACATGCTGCGGATTTTGTACCGCAGGAAAACCGCGCGGAAAAATCCGCAGCGTCTGCACAGCGTTTTTTTTTTCCCATTCATTTTAAAGGTACTGTACATCACAATGCGGATATGCAACGTTTCTGCGCAGTAAAATCCGCTGCGGAAACGCTGCATATCTGCATCGTGTGCACATGGCCTCATTGTGGCCTCAATCCTGGCACTGTCCGACTTTTCATGGTTGGTATGCCAGATGTATTAAAATGATGGACACTTCTAGGACGGAGGCCAGTGTCCACAGTGACTTCGTCAGCACCATTGAACCGAATTGCTCTGTTGGATTTTCGGCAGGAATCCTGTTCTTTGAGGATTTCGACAGAAGCCCCAAATTAGTACTCAGCGAAAAGCACTGCATTAACATGAACCTAGCCTAACAGGACCTGTACTGATGAAAGGCACAAATAGATTGTTCTGTAGATTGAAGAAAATGTGTGAGAAGACATCAAAATACCATCTGCAAAGGAGTTTGCGTCAATAACGTAAAGTTGGAAGGCACGCTGATGTCTTCTTGCATATTTTCTACATCAAAAAGTCACATCAGTCCATAACATTGGCTATTGCAAATGTAGGGAATTGGAATGAAACACCCCTTTAATGCCTCCTCCCCTTTAAGGAGTTCTAATAATAATATATATATTGTAAATGTTGTATGCTTCGGTACTGCTACACGGCTGTGTATTACCGATGGTCTTTTAGGTAGTGACACGATTATGTGTTACCAAACTGTAAGATATTATGCTTTGTTATGACCTTATCTTATATTGTATTGTATGTCATATATTAATGTATAGATTAGGGTAAGTCAGTGCATCCTTCGGGTACAATAGCAGAGGGCACTTGTAGTATATAGTATTCGTAGACTGGGTATGTGTAGTGTTGGAACAGGCCACTAGATGGGGGCATACTAGTGGGTCCTTAATTGGTACAGTTGATAGTTCATTAGGGGTTAACTGTAGGAGGAGCTGCTGTGGGTTAAGCTACCGTAGGTAGTAGGAATTAGTTAGAAGGACGAGCACGCCTGACAGGTCCGCAAGGGCTCTAAGCCCAGGACAACATAGCAGCTTTGCAATGTTATTTAAGGGAAGAAGCACAGGCACAGTCAGACAGGTGCTGGATAAGACCGGAACACCCAGGGAAGTTACAGTTCACGTCAGCAGCAGGAACGAAGAAGGAAACACGGTCCAAAAGTTGTGCAGGGTGTAGAATATTCATGATGTGGCAGATTCTCAATAGGGCTGAGGCCTGCAAGTCTGAGACGAAGCGGATGAGCAGGCTCCCCTATGCACTGAGGTTCTACAGTAGTGAAGCTACGGTACCACCAAGGGCGCTACTACCCCGTAATATAAGTGAGGGCGAAGAAAGTCAGAAAGGGAAAGTGCAGGGGGAATGCTGTGTGGACTGTGATGTAACTGATGTGTCCGGGACCGTTGCAGAAGAAAGTAAAAGAGTTAACTTTGCATCAGAACCGGTATCTGTGTCCGTTATTTCATCTTCATGCACTGGAAAGAAGTGTGCAGGAGTTGGGTCGCACTGCAGTGGAATCCCTGACCGTGGACCAGCAACCAGAACAGGTACACCGGTAGATGCTGAAGATATTTCTGTGGGAGGAGGTCAGGACACCAGAGACCCAGTGTCCTCCGCTGCGACTATTGTCCTGCCCTCCTCTTACATAATTGCCATGGATGACACCACTTTGTCCTGGAGACACAACTTCACTGACACCATTCATCAGGGCAATTATGCAATTAACTGATGAGTGATCTTCGAGGTTGCAGTTGCTTCTACTAGGAGGTTGGTTATTGGGGAGTTCACAGTGAGCATATAGTATATACACCTGCAATTCCAACGCATGGAATATATACATACCTGGTACAGTGACTGCCAACTCCACAAGAACAAAGAAACTACTAGATGCCAGCACCAATCGCTTATACAGGCCTATTGGACACCTGTTACAGGTAGCGTATGGCTTCAGGAGTGCGGCTTACAGAACAAGAGGAACAGATCTATAAAATGTTATATACTTAATCTGGAAAGGTAGGCAGTGTTTATAAAAAAAACATACAAAAATGTTACAAAACGGGAGCAAAACAATACGATGGTTAGCTTTTTGGCCTGCACATTGCCCTGTACAGGCTGTGACGTCACACGCTTAGGTACTCTCGGGTGGCCGTCTCCAAGCGGGTTTCTAGGGACGCTACTGGCCGGAGCTTTCCCTTTCCCGCTTCCCTCACCTCCTATCCTCCCCTGTGCTTCGCGCACACGTTCCTTATCTGGAAGGACGCCCATTGTGCACGGATCTTTTACGGCAATACCGCTCTTCATTGTGCCTAGGTTACCACTGTTGGTATGTAACTGCCACAGCTGGTGCAGCTTGCACCCCTGCTTATCACAGAGCACGGTCAGCTTATTTCTCCTTGCAGCTCTGCACTTCCAGGCCAGCACTGGCACCACGTTCATGCTAATCATCCTCTGCAACTCACTTCATCATCATTTATTTTGATGAGTGCTTTCCTGTCTGATTCAGGATTATTTTATGCTATTATCATTTTTTATGTGCATTAGTACGTTGTATTTATTTTTGCATTATTGCTGTACCGGCATTTTATTTACTTAAGTGGTGCATATGACCTAGAATTGTCCATTTGACAGCCTCTGTTTAGCCCTTCAGCGCAGGTCTCCCTGATCATTTTACCAGTGTTTATAAAAAACATACAAAAATGTTACAAAATGGGAGCAAAACAATATGATATATACTGTACAATCACATGGTGTAAAAGGGATAACAAAAAAAAATACTAAATGTCACAGAAATGTCTCAGAGCTTAGCGGAAGCGGAAGGAGGTACTCCTTCGGAAAATGGACAGAACCCACAGTAAGGCTAGTTTCACACTTGCTTTTTTTTGCAGCGCGTTTTTCCCGCAAAAAAACGCATTGAAAAAACGCATACAAACGCATACAGATGCTGCGTTTTTTTCAAGCATTTTTATGAACATGCATGAAAAAACGCAGCGTTTTTATGCGTTTGTATGCGTTTTTAGTGCGTTTTTACCGCGTTTGCGGTTTTTTCCAACATTAGGTGGCCCCTCACACTAACCCAAACCATGACTTTACTAACCCTAACCCTAACCCTAACCCTTAACCAAACCATACCCTGATCCTAACCCTAACCCTGACCCTGACCCTAACCCTAACCCTAACCCTGACCCTGACCCTAACCCTAACCCTGACCCTAACCCTAACCCTTAACCAAACCATACCCTGACCCTAACCCTAACCCTGACCCTAACCCTGACCCTAACCCTAACCCTGACCCTGACCCTGACCCTAACCCTAACCCTTAACCAAACCATACCCTGATCCTAACCCTAACCCCAACCCTAACCCTGACCCTAACCCTTAACCAAACCATACCCTGATCCTAACCCTAACCCTGACCCTGACCCTAACCCTAACCCTAACCCTAAACCCCCTTAACTAACCCTAACTCTTACCCAAACCCCTAAATTCCATTGTCTAAACTAATGGTAAAAAAAAAAACGCATGTGCAAAAAAACGCATACATAAGCATGCCAATGCGCACATATGCTCACCATAGACTTATAATGGGTGTCTTGCTGTAAAAAAACGCATTGCGTGCGCATGCGTTTTTTTGAGGCAAGTCGGACGCCCAAAAAATGCAACAGGTTGCATTTTGTGCGCCCGAGCGCATACCGCAAAAAAAGCATGCGCGGAAAAATGCGTACAAACGCATGTGTATGCGCACATAAGCGCATCCCATGCAAAGTATAGGAAAAAAAAACGCATGCGCTATTTAGCGCTAAAATACCGCGAAAAAAAAACGCAAGTGTGAAACCAGCCTCAGGCCGGTTTCACATTTGCGTATCAAGTCACAGCGACGGCCTGCGCACGGCCGCCGCTAAGCCCCGCCCCCTGTCGCGCCTCTGCTGGTAGCTCCGCCTATCGATGCATGACGCTGCATGCGTCCTACGTCCCCTATCTTTATCACTGGGGACGCAGGCCGTGCGCAGTATGCGTTTGGCGGCGCATGCGTCCTTTTAACGGTGCGCCGACCAGCGCCAAACACAACCTGTTGCAATTTGGTGGCGCTCGGCGCACTGACAAAAGGACGCATGCGCCGCCAAACGCATACTGCGCACGGCCTGCGTCCCCAGTGATAAAGATAGGGGACGCACGACGCATGCAGCGCCATGCGTCGATAGGCGGAGCTACCGGCGGAGGCGTGGCAGGGGCAGGGCTTAGCGGCGGCCGTGCGCTGGCCGTCGCTGCGCCCTGATACGCAAATGTGAAACCGGCCTTAGCTGTACCTTCCAGGATTCACAAAATAAAAAAAACAAATTTTGCTATTTATTAGATCAAGGTTATGCCCACATAGTGATTTTCATGATTTGTTTTCTCATTTTGACTCTCATAGTTGTGGTCTACCTATGATGTCAATTACAGGCCTCTCTCATCTTTTTAAGTGGGAGAACTTGCACAATTGGTGGCTGACTAAATCCTTTTTTTCCCCACTGTAATAGTGATTGCTTCTCCCATAGCAGGACTTCTTTGCCCTGTGCTGCTCTCTGTACACCTGTAATCCTGCGATGAGGTCTCATCACATGAGACTGTAGGGGACAAGTCAAGGGAATCACATCCCATGTGTACAAACATCTCATCCCATGTGTATCGAAACCAGCAAGGTACCAGTCAATGGAGTCACATACAGACTCATCCAATTTGTACATATATGTAAAGTGGCGCAGGGCGGTAGCTGTAGACAAGGTACTAGTCTCTTACGCCACGGCACATTACATGAAGGTGGGGGGTGTTAGCTTGGTGTGTGGCTTTTGTCTACAGAGGCAGGTCGCATGAGGTCAGCGACTTCGGTAGGCCAGGATCGGATGTTGAACGGTTCAATGAGGGAGACCACCAGTCCAAAATAAGTAGTCTTTTACTAAACAGCTACTAGGTGGGAACTATGTACAACAATGGATAGCGGGTGCATAACGTCACAAACGTTTCCTTCACAACACGGAGCATGTTCACACGTAATCTAGTCTCTATCTCTTCAAGTTTCCTGCTTCACGTTTCTCTATCTTTAGCAGTACCCAGAACAAAAGAACAGCCCAGTTATTGAAAATCCTATTCTCAACCCATGATTCTGCATCCACTTCCCTCTTAAGAGAACTATTTTGCCAATATGGCTGGTAGTTCGCTTCTCAACTTGCTGATGCCTTGGATCTCTCATCCAGGGCACTCTCTTCATCTCTTGGTCTCTGTTCCCTCCTGGCATGTTACCTCGCTAAGTTACAAACTCGGGGCTTACTGCTAGGCATCCTGTCCAGGACTCATCTCCAATGCATTACTCTGTCCTTTGGTCGCTTTTCCTTCCTTTACTCCAGATCTCGCCATCTACTGCCTTGGTTTCCACACATGTCAGGGACACCCACCTCATGCGGCTCTGTTGACTAGCCAGACCTTAGGCCTACTCCCGGCACACCCTGGTCCTATCTCTGTCTCTGTCCATTCATGCTTCCATGGGTCCAGGTCACCCCATGCACACCGCCAGCATGATTGCAAACTGCAATAAAGGACTATAAACATTGGATATGTCTAGTGCTGACTTTCCTTTTCTCTCTCTTGGATGAATTCATATCTGCTCTGCATAACCTTATTCCATTTTTTGTTATCACAATTTGTTCATATAAGGGAGATTTTTTATAAGCAACGGTTTGGTGCCGAAGGCTATCTCTCATTAATTGTCTTTTTTCTGTTTTCTCCTTTCCTCGATTTTGCAGCACATTGCTGTTTTTTTTCTATGTGTTAAAAATGATCAAATCTGATTCGAAGACTTGTGACCATGCAATGTATAACCCAAACAATAAATAGCAGTTCATGTAGCACAATGTGACAAGTCACACATTTAGCTGTCGCACAATAACAGCACCTTTAATAACGTTTTGTGTTTCTATGTTCGTAGGAAATTTTAAGTGAAAGTGACATGAAGTTCAACACAAACAGCTATAATGCCAGTTATACCATACACACAGTTATAGATGGTGGGAGGCACCAGGAACTGAGACTACAAAGCGGAGTCAGAAGACATAGTTAAGTCAAATTAAGCAGAAAGGTCAATGATACAGGAATAAACACCTAAACATTATTTTACTTTGAACGTTATACGTAACCTTCAATAAAAGGAATAATCGGCAGTTATAAAATGCTAGAGGCTATACTTAACAGTAGAGGCCACTTTTAATGGCAGTTTACACAACTGGGTGATTATGGAACTGGTCATTAAACACCCGGAGAACATGTACTTTCTAGGCAAAGTACAAATTGTAACTTGCTATAGAAAAATAATACTGCATAAACTTAGGCCCTGATTCATCAAGATTGACAATTGGTACAAGTGCTTTTGGTATTTTATCAGGCTTGCGTGGTCACCTCCTTCTGGGCTAACTTTCAACCACTCTCCAAAAAGTTGGCAGAACTGGTTGGGTCTAAAGTAAAAAGTGGCAAAATTTTGCAACATTTGAAGTCGTTTTATGCCATAAAATTGGCGTAAACTGCTTGTTGAATCAGGGACAGAATTTTTATATTGCGCTCATGTCTCTTCAATGGCCATTTTGAAGAAAAGGACAATGATCCACCAAACTGACAAAGGAAGGCAGTGCCTTTCGAATGAGGGGGCAACAGGTATTGTGATAATGCATTGAAAATATATAGTTATATTTAGATTAATGGATGATGGTCTGTATAATGTTTCAAATCATAAGTCTTAATTGCACTTGAGCCAAGTTGGAAGGAAAATTGAAAACTTGCTTTAGAGTTTACTCACAAAGTATGGCTGATCACTAGGTGATCCAGCATCAACACGACCTGTACCCAGCTGTAATAGTGTAGAGTAGGGCATGGGGCATTTACCCTGAATGCAAAATTCTTAGGCGTGTAGCATTTCAAATAAAAAAAGGAAGCATTACTAGCTCCACTAGAAGTATCCTTGCTGATGTTCAAAGATCTCAAGGCAAGCACAACTTGGTTCTGTATTGAAGTGAACATAATGTCAATACATTTGGATAGAGTGGTGTTTATTAATTGTAACACCAAAGGAGTCATTTATGGGTTAACTTGTCCATGTGGTAAAATGTATATTGGAAGGACTATTCGTCCCATGCAGGTACGAATTGCTGAACACCTTCGCAATATTATTAATAAATTCACTGGTCACCCCCTTTCTAATCATTTTTGTATTCATCATGGGGGTTCTATTAGGGGTATTACGGTAACTGGCATTAAGATAGTTAAAAAAAGTTGGAGAAAAGGTAATTTTATTGAACAAATGTCAAAAGTGGAAAGCGAGTGGATTTTTAAGATGAACACACTTATGCCAAATGGTTTAAATAGTGAAATAGAGTTATTTGCTTTTAATAAATAATAATATATAATCACATGGGCTGGGTATATAGGTGCCACCTTATTGGCAGGGACCATCCCTGATGAAGGAAGCAGTAAGCCTCCGAAACGCGTAGGATTGGTCTAAATTTCTGTCAATCTTTTTCAAGCCGATCACGTGCTCTGACACGTGACTGTGACGTCACGCAAGGTCCTGTACCTTGCCGGCTCCAAACAGCGTCCTCCGCTTCTCGCCCTTCTGTCAACGGGTGGAGTATCAGCGGTGTACAGGGGGATTGCTACCGGCCGGAGCATCCCCCGCTAGTACTTTGGACATCACTAAAGGTGACCCTCTTGCAACATTTACCCTGATCCTTTCGTGATTATTATTTTTTCTATCCACGCCGCTTCACTATTGGATTATAAGGAAGTCAAGCAGGGGAGCACAATAGGTATGTGCGCTATTTGAATTGAGACTAATTTTTATCATCTGCCAATTTCAGGTGCATTTATGTGTGCCTAATTTTACACATTGCTATGTGGGGGAGCGGTTTGGTTTGTTATCAGTTTATTAGTTTATCTGCTTCCTCCTTAATTTATTGTTCATTTTGCGTTATTTAGTTGCACTATTGATGTGGTTTTTTAGATTATAAAGGGAATTTATTTACACATATATATATATTTTTATATTGTATGTTTGTTTTTGAAGAGAGACAATATTGTGGGTATTACTAGCGCAAATAAATATTTTTAAGTAATTTTTTTATATCATCCAGATAAAAGGTGGCATTATCTGTTAATTTGCAGCTGTCATACCCTCATGCAGCGCCACTGGTTTTTATAAGAATTTGATTTGTGGCAAATAAATTTGCCAAATCTCAATACTGAAAATCTTACAATTGCTCAGGAAATACATGTGGGTGAGAGAGAGAAAACCCCACTAAAGTGCATTCACAGATCAGGGTCCACCGTGCAGAAGGTGTTAACACTGCTGCTAATTAATGGCAGACATGCTATATGGCGGTTTAATGCGCATGGGTTCAACGTCACCCAATGTGCACAGACTCTGTTAGCTCACAGAGGCGCTGTAACATAAACATAAACGCCGAGCCTTTAAGACTCACAGGCCTCAGCGCAATTGCACGCCCGGTATCCCGTCACAGGACACGGGCCCAAGACTGGGGTCGGTGTCCGTCTAGACCTACCGTGCGTGCGTAGTCGCTACTGCAGACGCCGGTAAGTGCTGCTGAATGCAGAGTGGCGGCAGACACAACGACTATGCGATAGTGCCGAGATTTGACACAACCGGACGCTAGTGTAGAGGTGCAGTGTGCACAGTGGCCTATGGCTTGCCACTGACTGGCGCTTACTCTTTACCTAGTTCCCTATCCTCATGCGTAATATCAGAGGGAGGGGAATCTTAATAAGTCAGTCACCAGAGTCATACATCCATCACCATTCACACATCTAGCAAGAAGAGTCTATACTAGTGCATGGCCGCTCGGCCATGCGGGCCTTTTATAGCCGTGCGCTGCCGGGACCTTCCAGATCTCTGAGATGGACCAATCAGATCTGGAGAAGGACCTGAGCACGTGACTCCCGACCTCCAATGGGAGATCGTCTCGTAAGCATGCTCAGTAGAGCGGCAGAGGCACTTATGGGTCGCCCTCCCAGGGCTGTGGGGTACTCAGTACCGGGCCGGTCCTTCAGAGGGGAGTGTCACAGCAGTGGTGACCCGGTCCGTGGCCCTTGGCGCCCATGTAAAATGGGTTGAGTTGGGAATAAAGGTTATAAGTGATTCGTGACGCCACGTGTGTTGTTCGGCAAGGGAGGTGTTAAGCCCACGCTGCAAGCAGATCCTCTGGGACAGATGATGTAGTGCAGCAATGATGTTGTAGCCCTCCACAGGTAGGGTGGTTGATCCCAGGGCAGTGTAGCGGAATGTTTAGGAAGAGGGTGCAGTGTTTGGCACAGAGATGTAGCAGTGCTGAGGATGTTGCAGGAAGGAGGCAAGGACACAACAGGGTGCAGTTTCTTTACCTTTACTTGGCAAACGCAGTCCAAGGTCCTGGTTACAGGTGGCACAGGAGCAGGCTAGCCTGGAAGCAACTCAGGGATCTCTATCAGATGGGTTGTGTAGTCTCCTTCCTAGCGCTGGCTTGAGGTACATCCAGTACTGTGTTACACTGAAGTTCCTCCTTCTTATCTTCTCTTAGAACTACCTCGTATGGCAGACAGCTGTAGCCCTCTATCTCTCTTGGCTCACCCGTCGCTGTTGTGCCTCCGAGTCTTAGTTGGGAATAGAGCATTTACAGCTTCCTATTCCTCTGGTTTCTGTTGCAGGACCTTCAGTATCCATACAACCGTGGAGACCAGGCTCCAGATCATGCGCTACCACTGGGAGGGAGCTCTCTATCCTCAGCTCAACCTCCAGCTTCTCTTCACACGTCTACACTCGTTGCCCTCCTCACACTAACTGCTCATTTCCCTTCCTGGTCCTCAGAGAGCACTCCTCCCCCAATTCTGGTTCAGAGCTCCCTCTGCTGTCCTGGAGTGGGAACTGTGTTGCATGACATGGTTAACTGTTAGAGAGACCCTTCATTGCCTCCAAGCCTGACATCACCCTCCCTGGAGGAAGGCAATGCCACTGTGGCGACCATACTCCTGGGGGGCGCCACATTTAGCCTCAGGAATGGCTTGCTGCATAGCAGCATGTGAGGCTCCGGATTCCTGTTGTGTTGCTGCAGGAATCCGACGCCTAACACAGAGCCTTACTCAGTGACCTTGGATATGAAAAATGTCTCTGTTGTACAAATCTGCTGTGCTCTGCTGATCTGTGATGGCCCAGGTACTGACCACCACTGTTTAAGGTATCGTAATCCATAAGATGTCATAGCTCCAAAGAATTATGATGAAACCCATTTAGCAGTGCAGAAAAACTTTAGCCTTTGAGGTTTCAGCAGTGTGAAAAATGGTGCTGAGCAAGGGTTATTTTTGGGAACCACAAATCAAGTCTCAAAGTGTTTGAATTTGGATGAAATGGCAAATTTCAAGAAATTTGACTTCCTCCATAGATCAATTCACTTATATCTACTGATCACCCACACAACGCCACTGATCACCTGATCTTGGGGGAACCATATACCAAGAAAATCTAAAAGATTCCTGCTTTTAGTACATGTACAACTTATTTAATGTAAGTTTGTTTCGATACGTTCATGAATTTATTATTTATTTTTTTTAATCATTATAAAGAAGTTCCATGGTGTAAATGATTGAAAAAGGGGTGCTGGGCACAGGTATTATATGTTTGCTTCTATTCAGCCAATGCCACATAATAGTGTATACAGAGGCGGTGGTTTAAGTATAGACATCAGGTGCGTTGTCTCTGCTGTACGTCAAGCACTGACAGTCTATAGCCACAGAGTTATGGTTAGAAATCACATTCTTTCTGATATTTTATAAAACTGGGGAAAAAAACAATATTGAGCCCCAATATGTAGAAACTACAGAAACCCTTTCATACACAATTATAGTAAAATGCCTCCCAAACAATTATTATATGAACCACTAATGCAATAAAATCTTACAGTTCAAGTCAACATCCTTACGAGAGCACAAAAATCTACACAGTCACAAAGCAATAAAGTAAAAAAAGTCATTATTTGGAAACTTTTACCATAATTATCATTTGTAGTGTTATGTCCTGACAAAGTTTTATGGTAAAACAACCCCGCAAAAATTATACCTATAAGAAAAGTATAAAGAATCATCTGTGTGTCCTTTTCTGCTTCTCTTATCCAGATCATAGCAAATCCAGGGGCGAAGAAGAAGATGAGCCCTCCACGAATCCCATCAGCCATACAATGCGCATACAATATTATCCATTACTTACCTTACCTAGCCAACAGTGTGCAGATTGTGAGTCACACAGGTATTACAGAGGAAGATGTATGGGAAATTGAAAAAAACACATGGGCACGGATGAGATCTCGCCTCCCTGAGCTTCTTCTGCCACTACGAGGAGCACACACACACATTGCCAGTAGTGTTTATGCAAAAATGATGACTGATTGCCCAGAAGAGTGAAACAGAGTAACAGACCCTAGTTACGGGCACGGTGGCGGAAGCTGTGACGATTTATATACATCAATGAATACACTACGTGTCCTGGCACAGTATTTATGGAGCCATTTACTGATTTTGCGGCACGGTTGTAGGATGGATCCTTTACCGTGTCCGGAGCTGATTGAATCCATAAAGGGCTGGTTTTGGAATAATGTCAGAGGTTATAGTTGTAAATTTATCATCAGGGCTGGTGAGTGAAAGTGATGTCCAAGTCTCCAAGGTGTACGGGTCCAAAAATGTAGACCACGTAATGTATTAAAAATGAGGTTGATCGGTAGTGTAAAAGTCTGCTCTTTATGCAGTGTTCCCCAACTCCGGTCCTCAAGAGCCACCAACAGGTCATGTTTTAAGGATTTCCTTAGTATTGCACAGGTGTTTGAATTCTTGTCTGTCCAGGTGATGCACTTATCACCTGTGCAATACTAAGGAAATCCTGAAAACATGACCTGTTGGTGGCTCTTGAGGACCGGAGTTGGGGAACACTGGACTAGGGCATAGTAAGTGCAATAGATGCTCTCGTCGGCACAAAGGAATGCACAGTAAATGTTATATTGGCAGTAGAAACTCTTGAGCCAGACAGAATCTACAGTATAATTGTGATAGTTCTGAAAGACGTGTCTGCTTTCTTCCAGAAACATCTCTGCATGTGGTTGTGCCGGTACCGGTTTAATGGGGTTGAGTTGAAAAGCCACACGCAACCTGTGGACAGGTGTGGTACTGTTTTAGGAAGAAAGCAGCCATGTTTTTCTAATCCTCTCAAACAATTATATACATGCTATATTAAAAAAAAAAAAATAAATTCAGTGAGTTTAGTTGAAGGTAAAGTCTGGAGAAAAGTAGAGTTCCCTGTGGGAATGTAATTAGATGCTGGCTGATGGCACTTGCATGTCTTGAAATCCTTTGGTTTTCTTAAAATGGAACCCAGAGTTCCATCACACAGAAATCACCAGGAATTAATGTGACCACCATGTCCACAGCTGTAGATATGCTCCCCTTTACCCAGAGCGAAAGATTCATTATACTGCCTTGTAGCTATATCTCTGGAGACATACATAGTGGCTTGTTGGTGCCCCCCCCCCCAAATGTTCCACGTCCCTGCCATGTCTACTCTCCTTGGTCCTGTATGTCCAATTGTTTTAGTTGACTATCTAGTCTCAGCAACATTTTATTTTTTTAGTGAATGACAAAATGGCAAGTAGTCATACAAGTGTCACGACTGTAAGAGGCCACAGGCGCTGGACAGACATGGCACAAGGAACCCCAACCTTCACCCTATAACCTCTGTACAGGGATCTACACTCACTGGCCACTTTATTAGGTACACCTGTCCAACTGTGTGTTAAGACTTAATTTCTAATCAGCCAATCACATGGCGGCAACTCAGTGCATTTAGGCATGTAGACATGGTCAAGACAATCTCCTGCAGTTCAAACCGAGCATCAGTATGGGGAAGAAAGGTGATTTGAGTGCCTTTGAACGTGGCATGATTGTTGGTGCCAGAAGGGCTGGTCTGAGAATTTCAGAAACTGCTGATCTACTGGGATTTTCACGCACAACCATCTCTAGGGTTTACAGAGAATGGTCCGAAAAAGAAAAAAAATCCAGTGAGCGGCAGTTCTGTGGCCGGAAATGCCATGTTGATGCCAGAGGTCAGAGGAGAATGGGCAGACTGGTTCGAGCTTATAGAAAGGCAACAGTGACTCAAATTGCCACCCGTTACAACCAAGGTAGGCAGAAGAGCATCTCTGAACGCACAGTGCGTCGAACTTTGAGGCAGATGGGCTACAGCAGCAGAAGACCACACTGGGTACCACTCCTCTCAGCTAAGAACAGGAAACTGAGGCTACAATTTGCACAAGCTCATCGAAATTGGACAGTAGAAGATTGGAAAAACGTTGCCTGGTCTGATGAGTCTCGATTTCTGCTGCGACATTCGGATGGTAGGGTCAGAATTTGGCGTAAACAACATGAAAGCATGGATCCATCCTGCCTTGTATCAACGGTTCAGGCTGGTGGTGGTGGTGTCATGGTGTGGGGAATTTTTTCTGGGCACTCTTTGGGCCCCTTGGTACCAATTGAGCATCGTTGCAACGCCACAGCCTACCTGAGTATTGTTGCTGACCATGTCCATCCCTTTATGACCACAATGTACCCAACATCTGATGGCTACTTTCAGCAGGATAATGCGCCATGTCATAAAGCTCGAATCATCTCAGATTGGTTTCTTGAACATGACAATGAGTTCACTGTACTCAAATGGCCTCCTCAGTCACCAGATCTCAATCCAATAGAGCATCTTTGGGATGTGGTGGAACGGGAGATTCGCATCAGGGATGTGCAGCCGACAAATCTGCGCCAACTGTGTGATGCCATCATGTCAATATGGTCCAAAATCTCTGAGGAATGCTTCCAGCACCTTGTTGAATCTCTGCCACGAAGAATTGAGGCAGTTCTGAAGGCAAAAGGGGGTCCAACCCCTTACTAGCATGGTGTACCTAATAAAGTGGCCAGTGAGTGTAGTCTTACAACGGGGCCCAGGGGTTTGCTTCCATGGAAGGGCTACAGTCCGAAGAAACAAACCAAGAGGCAGGAAGGGTTGTCAAATATGGTCAGAGCCAAGAGGCCACATCAGGAAAAGAATAGGAAGACAAGAAGATGGTCAAAATTGACACCGAGGTCAGAAAACAGGAGTAATCAGGAAACCAGCAGAAGCAAGGACAAGAGCACAATTCAGGTAGAAAAATTAATTTGCAGCGGATATCAGAAACCCAGGGGTTTAAATAGCAGGCAGTCCCAGTCAAGGCTTTCAGAAAGGAGTAATAAAAACAGACAATTAACAACATAGCTCCCTGATTTAGCCATACCAAAGGTCCCAGAAATTAAACAGGACCGATGCTGGTCACGCATCACCCGCAACAAAGGCACGGCACCGCCTAGTGGCTGAAGCAGGAACAGAAGGAACAGATGTTGCAAGTCCTTTTCAACAGTGGATGTTCTCTGTACCATGATACATAGCCTGTACACCTGACTACATGACTTTAAAGTGTACCTGTCCCCAAAATTTACTCTCATCCCTCACAAAAACTTAAAACTGGACATAAGTCTAACACTGCTAATACATCCAGAAACAGTACTGATTCTCATGCTCTACAAATTCCCCTTTTTTGGTGCGGGTGGTTCCTCTTCATCAGCATTCTGCTAGCACTATATGAGTTAGAACATCCATTCCCTCATTTCCCAGAGAGTAAATCAGTGTACTGTCAATGAAAGACAGTGTCTATGCCTGTATGCAGTCTGGCAGACAGGAGAGCAGGAGCAGAGAGATAAAGATCCTCTCTCACGTCCTGTAATCTTTCTCAGTATCTCTACTGTTAGAGACGGATTACACTTGACAGAGGACTTTGAGTTAGACAAAATGGAGAGGGAATTTTCATGGGTAAGGCAACCTAATTATTACATAAAGGGATTTGCAGATTGTGTTTTTAATCACATATTCTATATAAAAATCAAGTTATCTGAAAATAGAGTGACCAGACCGAACTGTGCCGCTTCTGGACAATAGAGGCTTTGTCTCCAAAGCCAGCGTCCAGTACTTGTGTGTATGAGCAAGGCTTTAATAAGTGTCCTTGCTTTCCTCAATGCTATATAAACATTGATATATACTGGTATAAAAATATTTTCACATTAGTAATTATTAGATTTAGTAACTTAAAAGAAACTGCTAATTTTGTTTTGCAACAAGAATATTAACATTTTCTAATTAATTGCCAGCTTCCCTGTTCCAAACACCCACATCTTGCTAGATTTTCTACAGAATGTCTCTACAAAGAAGCAATCTCTCACAAAAAGTATAATCCCCCATTCAATGTATAAATAAAAGACTGTAAGCCCTTCCTGCCTAGACAGATAAAGCATACGCTCATATTCCATTTTCCATAAGTATTTGTATTAAACAGAGAACAATATTACATTAGTCTTCTTGTATTAAAGGAGTATTCCAGTTATAACAAGCAAAATTTCCAACAGGGCTCCCAACTATCATGGGTCTTTATTAGTATTAGTCTGCTCATATGGACCAAAGGGACCTTCTGATCTGGGGTGTGAATGTAACCCCTGCTTCCACTATGGTTATACCTCTGGGTAGGCCAGGTTCACATACACACAGTGCTCTTCACAGAGGAGCATATCAGAAGTTCTGTCTGAATCGAGGAAGAACAGGATTCCATTGAGAACCCCCAAGAGTCATTCTCTCCAACAGAGGCAGACATATGATGGGTGCAATCTGTGCACAGGGGCCCAGGAAGTGAGGGGGCCCAGGTCGACCTCCAAAGCAAGTGGAATTGTACATTATGAAAAAACTACTGGACTGTAAAATGGCCCATATACTGTTTTTCACAGGGACACTCTGCTGTCTTTGTCGACTAGTGCTCTTCAATGAAAGTGACACTTTGGACAGTGTCTGTCCTCTGTCCTGGCAGTATTTCTCTTTCTATACATCCACTAAAAGACAGCAAAATATGTCAATTCAATTGGATGCAGGAATAAGCAACTGCAGTAGTGGCGTGGATGCCAAATACCTGAGTACTCATGCAGCAAACTGCAGCATGAACCTGACCCAAAAAGCCTGAGGGCATGACTTCAAGGGAGTATGCTGGTTGAGGAACAGAGATGCCGGCGGCAGGGTAAAGATACATCATTAAGTAATGTATAGAGGAATGAAACTTACAAGCAAAAAGATGACGTTTTAAACTTTTGAATTTCAGGCTCCATATTTCACCCTCAGGGCCGGCGTCAGGACCCAGCACACTCGAGCAAGTGTCAGGGCCCTGAGCAGGTGGGGGGCCCACTCGCTGTTGGAGATATAGGTGCACTATGGGTGCACAGTGCCAGTGCCAACGCCCACGAGTGAGCCTCCCCCACTTTCTCAGGGCCCCGATACTTGCAATACTTCCCTATCCCTGTTCCTCTGCTGCGGCATCTTCCGCATCTTCTGACTCTGTGACGTCTCAGGGCAGAGGGCACGATGATGTGACTAGTGTGCGCCTTCTGTTCGGAACTATCAAAAACTGGGCACACGCATTGATTTTGATGTGAGAAAAATAAATTTTAATTTTTATACATACAGTAGCCACTTGTAACAAACGTTTCGGTCAGGTAAGACCTTCATCAGTGTACTACAAAAGAAACATAAACTCATGATAAAAAAGTGCTCAAAATACATAATAACCAAAGTATATACAAATCAATACAATAAAGATAGGTCAGGGTGCGATTTATAATAATCAGTCATTGTAGAGGCAATCCAAATTACATATATCCATATCATATTCTCAAATGCCGTGCCAACGTACCTAGGGTGAATGCAAATTCATGTGAAATCTCACATAAGATATCGCAGTGATAGAGGGGTAATCTGTGGCAGAAAGAGGGCATAAGTTGCTTGACTAAACTTAAAAATAAATAAGGTAAGTATATAGGTGGTATAAGAGACCTTAGTACGCAGTACGGAAGGAGCATTGGTGGTCAGTGACCACTATGGTAAACAGTATTGTGGAGAAAAGTAAGTGGTGATTAGATAATGGCCAGCGCTGGTGGGAGAAATGCTAGAAGTAGGTGCTTACCTAAGCAGCTGCGCTGCTGTGCTTCATATGACGCGGTGTACCGCCGCTAGTCAGAGAGGTGTGACGGGAAGATTTGTGTAACGTGCGTTGCGCAGTTCTTGTATTGACGTCTGTGATTTCACTATAACAAAGCATACAAGCCACCTCCACTGCCCTGTTGATTCTGGTATTTTGCATAGATGTCCACCTTATTGCTTTTGAATGGATGGACGGACTTCATTTCGTATTCTTCCATCTGTCATGACATTCACATTATGCAGTTTGGCAATTTTCTTGTCCGAAAAACCGCTATCAATGAGCTGGATGATGCTGTTTCTCTTTTCTAGGGAAATCATCTTCATCGCTTCTCCTCAATTAGAACCAGTGATCTTTTAATTGGGAATCAACCTAATAACACACTGAGCTATTAGGGAATGTGAAAACAGGTTGTATTTTGGAGTATACAGGAAGAAAAATTTTTCACCGCCAGGAGCAAAACAGTAACAAAGTAGTGACATGACAAGAATCTGCATAACTAATCATATGCTAAATAGTTGAAAGTCAAATTTATGTATGAGATAGCCAAGATGATTGTCTACAAAATGATGATAGTCTCACGATCAAAGCAGTAGTGGATGGCGAGATATGGAGCCTGAAAGTCAAAAGTTCAAAACATTGTGCTCGTCAGTGCTTTAAGTAACATGTTACATACAATAAGCTGAACATAGGTCAAGACCCATGGAGATCCGTGGTAATCTGGGGGTAAGGCCGGGATCACACTTGCGATTTAAACGGCCGAGTCTCGCATGGTAATACACAGCGCTGCCGCCGGGACTCAGGAGCGGGGCGTGCGGCCGCATAGCAATACATGGAGCTGCACGCCCCGCTCCTGAGTCCCGGCGGCAGCGCCGTGTATTACCATGCGAGACTCGGCCATTTAAATCGAAAGTGTGATCCCGGCCTAAGGGCTCATGCGGATGACTGTATAATTCGGACGTTTGCACACTGACACACGTTATTCAGCGCAGTTCAGATGAATGATTTTTTTCTCAGTCCGATTGACCGTGAGAAAAAAAATCTCAGCATACGCTACTTTCACCGAACTCTCGGATGAGACCCACACATTCAGGTCTATGGGTGAGAGAAAAAAATCGGATCCCACACGGACCATCAGAGTGCCATCCAAATTTTAAGGATAGATATTATAATCCTAGAAACTGTATGTGATCATGTACATGTTTAATGTAGTTGTATGAAAAAAAGATCCCACCCGGACGTCACACGGATCTCACGCGGGCGTAAAGAAAATGGACACACAGATGGGAAATGGATGAAACTGATGAAAATTGAAAAAAAAATAGTTTGAGTTTTGTGGATGAAACTCGTACCATTTTTCATACATACACTCATCTGCGGTCACGATAATGCGCAGTACAATGCACAGATATGTCTGGCCATTGGGAGTACCGTATGCTTTGTAGTCACTTTCTGCTCTGGCCAATTAATAAGGGTCCTAAATATATAGTATTTACATGCAAGTAGAAATGATGGACCTGATTGCTAACTATGGAAAAGGGGATAAGTTTTCTGCTAGGCAGTTTTGAAAGATCAGGGCTTATTTTTTGCAGAAACCGTGTATTTTTCATAAAAATTGATGTGTATTAATATTACAGCAGAATCAGTGTTACTTCTCATAGCTTATAGTGCTACCATTACATGGAGCATCTCTGAGCCCTCAGACACCTGTTACTGGCACACAATCATAGGAAAAAATCACAATGACCTTGCAAAACCGTCCCATTAACAAGAGAGCCGCACATACTTTTACGACAGGCTACTATAAACATTTCCTTATTAAGCATGGCAGACTTCTCACATCCACGTGGCTACAAATGAAAAACAATAGTCATACTATGGCAGGAGATAGGTTACCCAGACCTGTTCAGTGAGTGTGTAAAAGTCCAGTGGTTGTCAGTATATTTCTTTCCGACTTTAATGCTGAAGAGCAGCTGAGAGTTTACTAGACTCTCACAATTTACTAAATTGACCCGTGGAGTGCAAAAACTCAAAATTTGCTCAAAATTCTACAAAAAGACTCTGTGTCCACATACCCATCGGGTATAAGGACATGACGTCTTTATCAGGCTGAATTCCAAAAAAACTCTCTCAAAAAATGAACATAGTGTACAGCAATGCAGAGCGCCAACAAAACCATTTTAGGAAGAAGATTGCCATCTTTTTCCTGAGTTGGCTTCGCCTAGAAAATCCTCAGCAGTTCCCCTGGCACCTTGAAGGCATAGTGTGCACATACACTTAAGGCCCCGTCTCACATAGCGAGATCGTTAGCGAGATCGCTGAAACGTCACAGATTTTGTGGCGCAACAGCGACCTCGCCAGCGATCTCGCTGCGTGTGATACATAGCGGCGACCGCCCCCCCCCCCCCACTGCGATATCGCTGATCGTGCTCGACTGTCCTAGGCCATTTTTTTCGCTGGCCAGCATGCATCGCTGTGTTTGACACCATAACAACGACGAACGACCTCGTTGGCGACTCAGAACTCGCGCTATCGAGGTCTGAGTCGTCAGAAAAGCTGCTGTGTGACAAGGTCCCAACGACCACCGAGGTCGTTATACGGATCGCCGTATGGTTGCTGCGTTGTTGAATAGATCTGCCTGACATCTTACTAGCGACCATTTAGCGACGTACCAGCGATCCTTACCAGGTCGTATCATTGTCGGGATCGCTGGTGCGTCGCTATGTGTAAAGGTACCCTTAGGCTTTGTGCACACAGATTCTGTTTGCCGAGTTTTCGGAGCAGAAACTAAGTGGAAACCTCAAGTTTTGAGATTTGGAAAGTTTCTGCTCTGTCTCCATTCAGTTTCTGCTCCAATAACTTCGTGTGCATAAAACCTCATAAAGTTTAGGAAGAGTTTCTTTTTTTGCAGCATTTTAATTGGACGGTGCATAGTTCAGAGAAGATTCTTTGAAATAGTGATATGTTGTTTATTTTTTTCCCACCAGGCATTTTTCAAAATTTTTCAAAAAGGTTAAAAAACCCTCAACAGCATATTGGATTTCCCATAGAACTGAATTGGAAGAATATTCTCAGAGTTTTTCAAGAGAATCTGCACAAAAAAAGTCCTCAAAACTGTGTACAGATGGAATTTTTACATGTGATTTTACAATACAAATGAATAGGAACATTTTTTTTAAAAATTTTGAGTCATTTTTCAGCCTTTTTTTTTTTCAGCAGACTTCCTACCAAAAAGTCTTCAAGAAACTCTGTGTGCACATACCTCTAGAGTGTGTTCTCACTGAGCCTTTTTTCTGGCAATCAAAAACACCCTTTATTCAAGTAGAAGAAGCTTGAAGAATTGTTCTATTTCCCTTGCGATGTCTTTTTTGTCTTGTTTTTAGGTTGCATCCTGTGCGTCTTTTCAGTCTTTTTTTACACCAGCATTTTTTGTTACCTTCTTTTCAACATTTTTGGGGGGCATCTTTTTTACTTACAATTTCTTGACGTTGTTTGAAATTTATGAAGCATTGAAGAAAATTCTAACATGTTTTTATGTGAAAACATCTACAAAATGCTCAAAAAGATTCGCAGGTAACTCACGAACATCTTCTGAGTCTTCCCATTGACTTGTAAAGTTATTGAGAGTCTTCCTCCTTTCCTGAGGTTTAAAGGAGTTGTGCGAGACTATTTGTTCATTGTACTATGGGCCTAAGGCTGAGTTCACACGTGGCGTTTTTTTCGCGTTTCCGCGGCGGTTTTAACCGCGCGATTTTGCCGCGAAAACGCGAAAAATAAGCATCCCATGCATTCCTATGGGATTCCGCAATGCTGTGCTAATGCTGCGGTTTTTACCGCGGCGGAATCGCTTCGCGGTAAAAAACGCAGCATGCTCATTAATTTGCGGAATCGCGGCGATCCCGCACCCATAGGAATGCATTGTTCCTCTTACTTCCCGCATGTGGCTGTGCACAACATGCGGAAAGTAAGCAGAACAATTGCGGATGGTACCCACGGTCCGGAGGAGAGGAGACTGTCCTCCGGGCTTTGGGTACCATATCCCTGTAAAAAATAGAATTAAAAATAAAAAATATTGTTATTCTTACCTTCCGGCGTCCCGCGCAGCATTCCCGCTTCTCTTCACGCTCCGGTCCCAGTAAGCCTTTGCAAAAATGTCCGCGATGGCGTCCGATCTCGCGGGATCGCGAAGTCTCGCGGTCATTCGTGCGACGTCATCGCGAATAACCGCGAGACGTCGCGATCCCGCGAGAACTGACGTCATCGCGGGCATTTTCGCAAAGGATTACTGGGAACGGATGCGCGGGACGTCGGAGGGTGAGAATAACACCGTTTTTTATTTTTTTTTACATTCTATCTTTTACTACTGATGCTGCATAGGCGGCCTCAGTAGTAAAAAGTTGGTCACACTCGTCAAACACTATGTTTGACGAGTGTGACCAACCTGTCAATCAGTTCTCCAAGCGATGCTACAGATCGCTTGGAAAACGCTAGCATTCTGCAAGCTAATTACGCTTGCAAAATGCTAGTTTTTCAGCGGGAAAATAGCGGGAATTTAAAATGCGATTTTCCCGCGGACTGGAATTCCGGAATTCTCGCTGTAATTTCCGCGAGAGTTCCGGTACGTGTGCACTTAGCCTAACAACTAACAGGTAGGTAATTGCTTGCTACATTCCTGTTGCACCCGGCGCCGACCTTTACAGGCACACTGCGGCCACAGACCGCTCCCACAGGTGATTCAGCGGCTTCACGTCAGCAGAGCAGCGGCTTCTCTTCTGCTCTGCTCTGTTGAGTGGGTGTGACTGCCGATGACATGCTGATTGACAGATGGCTGCCCGCTCCCTAACTGCAAGGAACCAGCTGTCAATTAACATAGCCCAGGCAGTTATGCCCCGATGACAGAGCAACACAGAAGGGGAAGAGCTGCTCTGTTGGCAAGGAGAAGCAGAATAGCCGGCAGGAGGTGTCAGTGACCGCTCTGAGCCAGTGATGGGTAGAACAGGCAGGTAGTAAGCACCTTCCTGCCTGTTAGTTTTTAGGCCCATACTAAGAAAAAAATCAAATAGTGCCATAAAACCCCTTTACAGTATTCAACCTAATTTGCTTTAGAAAAGTTGAAAAGGTAAAATTTTGTCATTTTACAATACCATTAAATGAGGTCTTGCATCTTTAAGATGAGTCCGCATATATAATTTACATTGAAAACAGCTACTGACCATTTATATAGCAGCAGCGATATTAACTTACTGCATCTAAACATGCGAACTAGTAAGAATTGGTAGTGAGATATAAAGGTTTTAAGGAATAAATAATATATTTAGCTATGGAGAAAAACAAAGGACTCCCACTAGGACTCAACTCTCGTTTAGACACTGAGTCTTGAGAACGGTATAATTAATACATTAAAAGCAGCAAACAACATTTGTAAATTAAAATAAGTCGTTTCTAAATACAGTAAGTATTACGATGATTGCACACACAGCTGGCGTAATATGCTGTCACACCTGCAGAATTATACATGACTCATATTGTCCCTCCATTCTAATTGAATTTGATAGTTAAAGAGGATCTGCCTCCTAATTTCACAATATAAGCTAACCACAGTATTATATGTATATCTTAGATGTTATAAGACTGGTGTACTTACTTTGAAAATCAATTTCAGATCAATTGTATAACCGTTTTTCAACTCAATCTCTGCTGACCTAACCAGATTGACAGCTCCTCAGTGTACCTCCTTCCTGCTGAAATCTCACACTGCTGAGGACAGGCTACAGTTGTCAATCAGGCTGCATAGGTGGCGCCATTCCTAAAATGGTAAATTATTCTAAATACGTAGGGGATAACTTACTGATCACTGAGGGTCCTATCACTGTGACCTGCAGCAATCTTGAGCGCTGGGTTTTGAAGAGCCCAGTCTAGAATCAAGCAGAGGTGCACAACTCGAAGCTTACTCCCTTCATTGTGTATGGGGTTGTAAATAAAGCTGAGTCCAGCGCTTTGTAATTTCCAGCAGAAATATCATTGAATCCTATTATGGAAAATCGGTTAGTAGAAGGTTTTTTTTTACATTCTCCTGAAGGTTTTCAATTCCATGTTTGTATGAGAAATAGGGGTGTCCGGATGCAGCCAAGTCTGATTATAAGATCTCCAAATTTATTTTTACATTTAAAAGGAATCTGTCACCAGGTTTTTGCTATGTAATCTGAGAGCCCCATAATATTGGAGTAGAGACCCTGATTCCAGCAATCTGTCACTTACTGGACTGTGTTTTGTTATGTCAATACAATCAGTGTTTTATCAGCAAGAGATTATCACTACAGGACTAGGTGTCTCGTGCCTCCTAGTCCATCCACGCCCCCACTACTGATTAGCAGCTCTCTGTCACTACACTATATACACAGAAAGCTGTAGTGCATACTGAGCACAACAACTGAGCTCTGCTAGATTTTCAGCAAAGAAAACTGTGATTCTATCATATCTGCTGCACCCAGCAAACTGAGTAATAAATCCCTGGAATCAGGGTCTCTGTCCCTTCATCATACTGCTGTCAGATTACACAACAAAAAACAGCTGACATATTACCTTTAATAAGTCATCGACTTTATAAAAATTTTCATGGAGTCGATATCTTCTTAAGGCTATGTTGCATTTTTGCTGCCTTTTTTTGCAGGCAAAACCTGCTCTCTGGGTAGTAAAGAAGCTACTTATAAAAAGAGTTTTTGCTGCGTTTATTGATATGTTTTAATTCCTGTGTTTTTGCTGTCTCTTTTGCCTGTTGATTAAGTTTAGTAGCATAAAAAAGCATGATTTCACTTCCTTGGGTTTTTGCAGCAAAAACTGCTACCTGTGTTTTTTGCTGCGTTTCTGCACTTACCCATTGTTTCCTATGGGTGAAAACACGCTGAAAGAAGTGACATGCTGCAGTTTTGCCAAAACGCAGCAGTTTTCCAAATCAGTTAGGGAAAAAAAAAAAAACAGGAGTGTGCATGAGATTTCTGAAATCTCCAGATTTTGCTGGTACTGTAAATCGCAGCTTAAAATTTGCATTAAAAAGTAAACGCAGCAAAAACGCAACGTGTGAACTTAGCCTAAAATTAACAATAAAGCTGAAGGTTTCCTAACTTCCATATGGGCTTCTGAGCTACCGAATATACTCGAGTATAAACCGAGTATAAGCTGAGACCCCTAATTTTGCCACAAAAAACTGGGAAAATGTATTGACTCGAGTATAAGCCGAGGGTGGTGCGGCACAAGGATTAATGGTGGTCCAAAAAGATGCTCCATAGATAAATACCCCCCATAAAATGCTGCACAAGGGTTAATAGTGGCCCAAGAAGATGCTTCATAGATAAATACCCCCATATATTGCTGCTGCAATTAAAAAAAAAATGTCATACGCACCTCTCCATCGTTGAGGGCCAGGTGCCAGTGTCCTGAGCAGGCGGGGATACCGCTGGCTCAGGCACCCGGCACTGGCGATATTTACCGGTCCCCGTTCCATCGACTCGTGCCGCTCTATCTTCCGGGTCCTCTGCAGTGACTGTTCAGTGAACGTCACAGTCAGAGGACGCGGAGGACAGAGCGGCACATGGCGGCGGAACGGGGACAGGTGAATATTGTTCTGCTCCCCGTCCTCCCCCATCATACTCACCCCTCCTGGCGCACGGTCTCTGCAGCCCCTGCTCCTTCCATGGTCTCGGCGCCGCAGCTCTTCCAGGTTTCAGCGGTCACATGGTACCGCTCATTAAAGTCATGAACATGTGCATATTCATGATTTTAATGAGCGGTACCACGTGACCACTGAACGCAGGAAGATCTGGGGCGCCGAGACCATGGGAGAGAAGCAGGGGGGCTGCGGAGACGAGCCAGGAGGTGGTGAGTATGCTCTCTGACACCCGCGCCCCGCCGACTCCCGTATATGACTCGAGTATATGCCGAGAGGGGGACTTCAGCCCAAAAAAATGGGCTGAAAATCTCGGCTTATACTTGAGTATATATGGTATTTTTCCAACTCTTTGATGGACTCACGTAAAAAGGCAAGAATGTGCGGCGTGCGTGGTGAGCTGGTTTGCTGATAGACTTTTGGGTCAATTCCACTATTGGTGCAATCCATTAGAATACAGCCATGTAAGTAAAACGTTAACTGTTATATTTCTAATATACACTTTTATAACACATGTACTAATGTTTAATTTCTGATAGAAGGTGAGAAAATGATTCATCATGGCCGAGTCAGTGATTACCTGTAGAGTCTGGCTGGAAGACGTCTCCAGATAGCAGTATAAGACGCTTTGGCTGCATCTGGGCCACATATGGTTTTTCTGCGTTCTGTTAACCTGTGAAACCTATTTTATATCTCCGACAGGATGCTCTCATTTGAGACCAGGAAGACTTGGGGAGCTGACCTGCTTCACAGTAGTCAGTCTCGGAGGTGAAGAGAAAGGCAATCCAATTATCTCTACTATGAGCTAATAAATGTGTTAAATATACAATGACATTTAACAGCTGTCAAGTGGGAGAGAAGAGTTTTACCTACCCCGCTAACACTGCGCTCAGGGACTGAAAATCAAGACCAAGTTTATTCTTACAGGAGAAGCTCTGCTCCAAGCACTGAGATCATCTTTGTGTTTTTCAGCTTATTTGTTCTACAATAATTATAAAAAAAATCATAAATGCTTTGTCTTCTTCTTGCATATTAATGGATTTTTGTGCAACCAATGGCAATAAAAACAAAGACAAAGTATTTGGTAATGATCGCATAGTTCTCTGAATGGGCAAAGACGGACGATAAGTAGCACCTATGGTGTCAGAATATGACAACTTTTGGGCACACAATGTTTTTTTTCAGGCAAATTTCACCTGGCGTCTGCCTGAAATAAATAAACAAAACCTCCCCTTAAAATTAACATAATACACAGCACTGTCAAACCCACATTGCTGTGCACATGATAAGGCTTACGTCACTTCTGTTAACCTCTTCAGGGTTTGTAGAACTTGGAGTGGTGAAAACAAGTAATTTCTTCATCCAAACAAAGCCACCGGTGTCCGATTTATACATCCGTCTTACTCTGCCCTAATTGTAGATACAGGTAAAAACACACTAGCGGCAGAGCCATCATGACAATCATGGCAAGCCCCCAGTGAACTCAAACTCCCGCGCTACGTGATTTGAATAGAACAATGTATTCACAAAGCCCGAATCCTCCTTAAATAAAAACTCAAACTCCCCAAATAATGAAGGTTCTGCTCCGTTTTCCTCTAGAAAGAAAACTCAGCACATAGATTCTGTGCGCACATTGCCTTTAAAAGATTTTGATGCACATTTCGAAACGTTTTTTAAAGCTTTTTTTTACAGCCTCTTAACATCACAGTGTCACATTTGTAGCGATCTCCAAAAGGAATCCATCTCAAAAAAGTGACTTTTCATGGGGAGGGTTTCAAACACTTGGAAAGAAATCTAAAAACAAAATTCACGATATCAACAATAAAGCGAATTTTCCTTTTAAATGAATAGGAAGAGGAGTATACAAAGCCATTTTTTAGACCATGTGTAGATGACGGCTTTTTTTCATGCAGATTCCACCATGGAATCTGCTTGAAAAAAAAAACAGAAAATGCTCAAAAAACATATGCATTCACAGTGAGAATTTCAATGTGGTGAATTCGCCTCTGTACTTTGAGACTTTCTCACGGTGCTAGCAGGGATCTCACTGAGGTCACCACAGTTCAGCCCGACTGGGAATGCAGCCTCAGTGACTGGCAGTAACCTCAATGAAGTCACCGCTAGTCACTGAGGCTGTGCTCACAGCAGTTCAGTGACCAGTGGTTCTGAGCCTGGACGGTCGCATCTTGGCACCGTCCAGGTTGAAAACTGTTTTTCCCCCAGACATGAATTACAGTGTGGGCCAAAACGACGGCCAGGTATGGTATATTGTTGTTTTTTTAGTTTTCTTACAGGAGACGAGGGATTCAGTGGAATTAGGTGTTAGGTGAGTATAAATGTGTTTGTTATTTTTAAATAAAAAATAAAAGTTTGTTTTGTTTTATTTCAAATAAAAGCCTTTTTTCTGGCTGTATGTTTATTTACAATGTAACTATAGGATTAGTAATGGATAGGTGTCTTAGGCCAGGGTCACACTAACCGACGCAAAATACGGTCAGTATTTTACATGTGTAATACGGATGAATGGCCCCTAACCTGCTCCGTATGTCATCCGTAATCAAGGTGTGGTCGCGTATTTTGCGCATGTCAGCATCCGTATGTAATCCGTATGGCGAGATTTTCTCGCAGGCTTGCAAAATGGACATATAATGGAGCCCTATGACAGGGTTTCTAAACAGAAACCAAAGAATAGATATAGACACATAGAATGCATATATATATATATATATATATATATATTTATGTATTGTATGTGTCTATATCTATTCTTTTGTTTCTTTATTAAAACTGTCAGTGTGAGTTTACTGTGTCGCGCACTGAATTGCCGGCTTTGCTAAAAGACACCTGGTGCGTATTTCTCGCAAGTCACACATCTGGTCCATGTGTAATGCGTATTTTTTGCGCACCCATAGACTTGCATTGGCGTACTACAGGCATAGTACGCTGACAATCGCAGCATGCTGCGAGTGGCACGGAGCGTAGGATACGGAGGAGAAATATACGCCTGGAGCGAGGGACCCCATAGAGAATCATTGGTCCGTGTATAATGCGTGCTTTTAGCGCCTCTCACTCGGCCGTATTCCTCGCCAGTGTGACCCCGGCCTAATAGATGTCTCTGCATTAGTAATTTGTGGGCTTGATGTTACCACACAATACAAAGGTGACATGAACCCCATAAATATGAACCCTATTTGCCACCGCTATAGGACAAGTGGGAAGAGCCGGGCAAAACGCCAGAATTGGCGCACCTAATAAATGTGACTTTTCTGGGCAACTCGGGCAGCTTGAGAATACCAGCCCCAAGCTGTCTGCTTTAGCAAGGCTTGTTGTCAAAAAAGGAGAGGACCAATACGTTTTTTAAGCATAGAGGCTTTCCAGTATTGAAATATGAGCACATTTATTTGATTCAAATCGAATTTTGGAGGTGAATTCGAAGTTCAAAAGATTATATCTTCGGTATTAAATGTTATTTTTTTTAATAATTTTGCAAGAGTGCTTGTTAGTAGGAGCAAGCGAAGCTGTAATTCGCAGGAGACAATGCTTTTTACTATAAGCAAGCAATTGCATGTTCAAGAACCTTGAGGAAGCTAGACAATAAAGTGAAAAAAAATAGTTTTTAAAAATACAAAAATTTAAACATATTTGGTATCACTGTATCCATAAAAATCTGATCAAAATATAAATTGATTAAGATGATTGGTAAGCACTATAAGGTGAAATAAAAATCAAAACAAAAGAATTGTAGAACTAAGTTTTTTTGGGTGCTGCAACTCCAAAAATACAATAACAAATGATTAAAACATTGTATTTACCTTAAAATTATATCAATAAAAACAATTCTAAAAACAAAACGATAAGCTCTCATACAGCTGTGGCAACATAAAAATGAAAACAATACAATATGGGAAAATGATGAAAAAAAAACCCCAATTTTTCTTTGGATTTTCACCAGTTAAAAAATTATGAAAACATACTTACTTGCTATCACTGTAATCCTATTGACCTAGAGAATCATATTGCCTGGTCATTTGTTACTGCACAATGAATGTTGTCAAAACAAAACCCAAAAAATTAATTGTGGAATAGTATTTATTTAGGAATTTTGCTGCACTTGGAAATTTTTTCCCATTTTCCAGTACATTGAATGGTAAAATGAATGGTCTCATTGAAAACTACAACTCACCCTGCAAAAAACAAAAAAAAAACAAAAAAAAAGCAAGACTTCATATGACTTTGAGAACAGGAAAATAAAAAGGTGATGGCTCATGTAAGAAGGGCAGGAAGAAATGAGAGCACAAAAATAGAAAGTAGAAAATTGACAGATCGGGAAAGGGTTAATGCAACATGTAAACACAAGGACAAACTACACAATTTATTATATAGAAGCATAGGCAAATTTGAGAGCAAGGGTCAGGTAACAATGTATGCAGTTGAATAGTGGACCCCTAAAATCAATGTTAATTATGTCCCTTAGCACCCCAGTCTGACACTGATTGAGGTCTAGGAGCTACAACCTTTCTACTGATCCTGAAAATAATGAAATAGAGACAAAGGCAACTCTACAGTCAAAAAAGTGATTACAAACATTTTTATGTAGTCATGACATAAGTATAACTACTGGGATAGCAGGTGTAGCAACTGGCAATAGGCCAACCTAAAGGGATATTCACCTACAGACCTAATCATACATTTTGCTATAGGTCCCTATTGTTATTTGCTACACCCTTGTGCTGTTATGAACACAACACACACTCACCGGAAACAAAGAAAGGCAAGACCTACTGCAGGGAGATGCCGCACCCAAACTCAACTGGTCCATGCACAGACTAGAAAGACCCTAGCTGCACAACTCTATTACACCACCTCAGACCTGGCTCCTTAAAAGACCATCAAAGAATTTCTCGTACCTCCTGCAGGTGGAGGATTCAACACACTGAAAACAAGAGGAGAGGAAAGTGTCATGGAAGATGCCAGAAACCCAGGGTAAGAAAATTAAAACATGTGCATCTAAGGTAGAGAAGGACAGTTAAGGAGACCTAAAAGTAAATGAAACAAGTATAACCACCCAAAAACCTAAAGCTGTGAAATGAAGAGGAACTAGGAAGGAAAACAGACTCATTGCAGGAATTCATCTGGTGTTTACTATGCAAGGTCCACCTAGTCCACTTAGACATATAGCCAGCAAGGAATTGCAGTGAAGGGTAAACATATAGATCTCCACCCAGACTGTGATAAGGCAAACCAAAACGGGAAAATGGGAAACACTTGGAGAGGAGAAAACCAAGCAGGGGGAACAAAGACAATTGGAACCACGGGCATTTAAACAGGGAAGAAAAGACAATAGCTCAGCTGACAGGGAAACCAACCATGCATCAACAGGTCAGCGGATTGAATCCCCAAACCAAACCATGACAGGGTTAGTGGAGGGCATACCATTGGTGTAACCTATGCAGCTACACAGGGGCCTAATAGCTAAGAAGGCCACTACTAGCTCAAAAACTGCAAGCAGCTATTATCACAGACACATAAAGTTGTTCATTATGATGAACTATTGGACTTCAAAGCACCTTTATACTGCTCTTGCACAGGGATCATCTTCTGTCTGTCTGGACCTGCTTCTGCTTCGGGCATCAATCAACCCTCTCACACAGTGGGGAAGATGTATTCAGCTAAATACACTAGATTGCCAACTCAATTTTTGCTAAAAGAAAATTATGAAAGTGCAACAAATTTATTAAGCAGTAACAACCACTTTGATAAATTTGGCGCATTTTATAACTGTCTAGTCTTATTTTACACTGCAAAAATTATACAGTTTCAGTAAGACTGCACTAGTATGTATAAATAAAGATTACAACTGACCCCCGAATTTTCTGATAAATGAACACCTTGGAATCAATTTTCAATTGGAGGACCCTTTTAATAAAAAAAAAAAATAGTCCATAGCGACCAAGTGCTTTATTGATTAACCAATTTAAAATCTGCATAAATTAACTTCATGTAAGAAAATAACTATTTTTATTTTATAAGAACTCACAACATCACAGTAGCTTTCGTGTGACTAGGTGGAACGCCTAAGGCACTTGTGGACACAGGCAGAAGAGGGCCCCTGCGCAAAAACAGTAAATGGGCCATTGCAGTCTAAAAATTCATCATAATGCACAATTCCTTCTATTTTGGAGGTGGAAATTGGTCATGTTACTTCTTGGGCCCATTTCCACCTCCAAAATAGAAGGAATTGAGCATATCATTTGTAGTTACTTTTGATATACCTTATTTGAATACCTTTGTCTGTCATTTTATATGTGCAATAAAATTTATATATTTTCACTAGAAATCCCCTTAACTCTTTATTCAGATCTTGAGATTACATATTACCTTATGGTACAGTCTGATGACTTAATTAGGATATCTTTACAATTGAGATCTGTTTCTTTTTGTTTTGGTACAGTACTACGAATGAGATAGCTTTGCCTCTTCTGCACAGTAGCACTGAAGATAGCGGAGACCGGGAGCTAAGGGTTCACTCCAGTGATCCAGGCCAGCTTCTGCATAGAACCAGGGCCGGCCCGAACGTATAGGCGAACTAGGCGGCCGCCTAGGGCGCCGACCCAAAGGGGGCGCCAGAGAAAAAATAGAAAAAATTAAAAAAAATCTTTTCAAAAGGCAAAAAGTTTTAGGGATGGAAAGAGAAGTGTACATATTAAAGGGCAAATATGACGCAAGAGAGGTTGGTTGGGTTGGCAACAATTTCGATAGAATCTGAAGTTGCTAAACAAATCAGTCTCAGTGACTTAGTGTCATCCTTTTAAAAAAAAAGGCAAGGAAACAAAAATTTTAATTACCTATGGTCGTTTTTGTTTTGTGTTATTGATTACTTTGTATATATTTGTCCTATACAACTTCTCAGAATATTAAAGAGTTAGGAGAGAGTTAATTAATCATTGTTGTTGTGGTTTATTTTGCTCCTAAATTTATATCCCAAGTTTTCATCTACTGCCAAGAATAGTTGGGGCGCAACAAAATAGTTTCGCCTAGGGCGCCGTAATCTCTCGGGCCGGCCCTGCATAGAGCTTTCAAAATCTATTGGAAAGAGCTTGTAAGCACTGTGCATATTCGGCCATTACTGCTAGACTGCAGTGCTAGGCAGTATTCTAGGCACTCACTATATCTGAAACTGAACCTGTCAAAAACTGAACTCCTGGTGTTTCCTCCCTCTACTAATGTACCTATACCCGACATTGCTATTTCTGTGGGTGGCTCCACTATTACTCCCCAGCAACAGGCCCGCTGTCTTGGGGTCATACTTGATTCCGAGCTTTCCTTTGCCCCCCACATTCGATCACTGGCTCGCTCTTGTCATCTGCACCTCAAAAACATTTCTAGAATTCGACCTTTTCTTACTTTTGACTCTGCAAAAACTCTTACTATTTCTCTTATTCATTCTCGTCTCGACTATTGTAACTCTCTTCTAATCGGTCTCCCTCTTACCAAACTCTCCCCTCTCCAATCTGTCTTGAATGCTGCAGCCAGGATCATATTCCTCACCAATCGTTACACCGATGCCTCTACCTTGTGCCAGTTATTACACTGGCTACCCATCCACTCCAGAATTCAGTATAAACTTATTACCCTCACCCACAAAGCCCTCCATGGCTCAGCACCACCCTACATCTCCCTTGTTTCAGTATACCACCCTACCCGCGCCCTCTGTTCTGCTGATGACCTGAGGTTAGTATCCTCAATAGTCAGAACCTCCCACTCCCGTCTCCAAGACTTTACACGTGCCGCGCCAATTCTTTGGAATGCACTTCCCAGGTCAATACGATTAGTCCCCAATCCCCACAATTTTAAGCGTGCCCTGAAAACACATTTATTCAGACTGGCCTATCGCCTCAACACATTAACCTAATCTATCCCTGTGTGGCACAGCCAAAAGTTTTACCATAACCAGGTTCCCCGCATTATGTTCCCACATGCTTTATGCATCCATTAGCCCTCTGCATCTGTACTGTTACACACTTAACATTATGGCTGGTCCATACAATCAGGGCAACTGTTACCACCCACCTTTCGTGTCTACCTCTTTCCTCATAGACTGTAAGCTTGCGAGCAGGGCCCTCACTCCTCTTGGTATTTGTTATAATCTACTGTATGTGATTATTGTTATGCTGTAATGTCTATTGTCTGTACAAATCCCCTCTGAAATGTAAAGTGCTGCGGAATATGTCGGTGCTATAGAAATAAAATTTATTATTATTATTATTATATAGGCAACAAATCATAAATAATTTTTTTTAAAAATTAATTATTTATGGAGAATAGAGAGTTTTAAGAATAAATAAAATGCAAAGTTGCTTGGTCGTACAGGAATCAGGATATATTCTATTTTTTTTATTTTCTCAGTTTTTTGGCTTAAAAAATGAATAAAAAAGTAACTTTTATAATTGTATTTACTATATTCAGATCACTGTTTGTGAAGATGAATGCCTGCGCCATTGCTGGGTTTAGTCATCCAAGTCTCTGTTGGCACCTGTTCTGATTATGTGTGCATTCATCTCTGCAGCAACACGACATTCCTGTAATTATGTTGTCTTCCATATCAACCTGTTGGTGATTATTTTTGCATTTCATGTAAGTTTTTCTAAAGGGAAATGGTAGGGAATTGGTTATGTTTTTATATATGTTAATTCTAAACATTTAACTTTTTTTTAATTAATTGCTTTCAACCAAACAAGCATTAAAGATTAGCGCTGAAGAAGAGGTAATTAAAGGGTGATATACGTAAAATAAAGGCATTACTAGCTACAAAATGTGTCTTATTACCTGAATGTACTCATATAGATACTGTAAGGTTCCACCATGTGAGTGGACGGGGATTACTCACTTTGCAGGTCTTTGAGGTAAAAAAATGGCACGATCAGGGTTAAAATGAAGACATTCAGTTTATTATTTAGACAGTTCCAGCAGCCATTTGCATTGTCTGTCAAACATTCAGCTTTAAGGTATGAATACAGTTACGTTCTCACTGACCCCGGTCAGTATAACACGGACACCTGTCCGTTACCTGCTGGTGTCGGCCACACAGGTTCCCGGATCCCTCCCGTCCTCAGAGGTATCCGTAAACATGGAACATTATACAGTCTTTTCCTGAACAATACTTCTCACTGACCCCGGTCAGCATAACACACGGTTGTCAAGACCGTTACCTGTTGGATCGGCCACACAGGTTTTCGGATTCCTTTTATCCTCAGAGGCAACCGATAAATGTCCCTTCTAACACAGTCTCTTTCTGACCCCGGTCAGCATCACATGGTTTTCAAGACCGTTACCTGTTGGCCACGCAGGTTCTCGGATCCCTCTTACCGCAGAGGTATCCTGTAATCACTTCTTTCTGACCCTGGTCAGTATCACATGGTTTTCAAGACCATTTGTTCCTTTTGGCTCAGACCCATCTGCACTGCTTCCCCAGGCTATGCGACGTCCTGGAACATGGGAGCTCTGTCCACACTGACAGACTCCTAGCCCTCTCTCACACATGTGCAACACACCTTCCTTAGCCTGTAACCACTCCCAGTTACCTACCACATGGCTAGTCATATGTTCATGACCTCATCACAAGTCCTGCAGATTCACAACCACACACATATCTTCATACAAAACAGGGTACAGTGAACCCCCTCACCACGGAGTGAGGCACATGGGTAGTCAGACCCTCCCAACTCTCAAAGCTACCCATAGCCCGGACCCAAATGTGAGCAATAACTGCTTAAAAATTTACGTACACTTAAGAAAACACTCTGGGCTACATCACAGGGAGCAGCCATCCCTGTGACACATACCTTCCATTAACCACTTGACCACCAGTCACACTACAATACATAATAAGGTTATATATGAATGCACAATGGGAAATTAAATGGCTTTTCCAATACATAGAATTTATCTCCATTCATCAGGGTAGCTGAGAAGTAGATGAGTGAACACATTTGATGAAAATCAAAATCTGTGTAGAAACTTGGGAGATTTGCTGGCCCTGACAAATTCGAACACATTGTAAATTGCCAATCAGAAGATTGCCATAGAAGACTGACATGCCCGCATGTGCAATAACACAGTGCAGTAACAATATTGCCTGGCAGCTATCACATTACATGATTGAACTCAGTCAATCGGGAGCAGCCATCATAACCAGTATAAATGCCGAGGCAGGGAATGCAGCAGTCACAAACAATTTTTTTTTACTTACCTTTTTTACTAGTCAAATTTCATTTATGTACATGCCACAAAGACAGCAGCCAGTAGAGTTTGGCTTTTTGGACGTGTAGCCATCTACCTCAAGTTCCTTGTTATATGCATTTTGTAAGAGAGAGTGTTATTGCTTTTTTTTAAAAAATTCCCAAAAATAAAAATACATTTAGACAATTAATTGTACATGGCTGTTATACTTATCAAATTTGACAAGGTGTACATAACAGCAATGCAGAGGCCTGTTGCAACAGAAAGTTGCTGATTTTTTTGGACATTTACTTACCTACCTTGCATTTTTTTACATTAATTTTGGGAATGGGGGAGAATTTAGCTAAAATAATAGCAAATAAATGGTGGTAGATGGTGAAATAAAATACAGAGTTTTAACTTTACATGTCTGTTTTTGCACACCTGTTTTACTAGTCCAATTTAGCAACTCTATACGCCACAACAATACTGCAACTGGTCGCCACATTAGCCTATTTAGGCTTGTACCTACTTAACATTTCTTGTGATGTTCTTTTTAGTAAGAACAGAATAGCTGAAGGTTGAAAAGATTTACAAAACTGAATTATAGTGTGGTGAAAAACGTAAAAAAATAAACTATAGCTAAGAATATGGGAGCCACAAGTAGCAGCACCACCTCCACCACTGGAACCAACTGTCTAGGCAGTAGTACCAAACGCAAGTCAAATTGGCCTGCTTTGCCTCCAGCAAATATATTATTGGGAAGAAAGTGTTGTATGATGACATTTTTGCAATCGTCTCAGTTACAGCAGAATGATGTTACTTCTAACAGTGACACCATCAGTTTAAGGCCAAGGTCACACTTGCGAAAAACTCGCACGAGTCTCACGTCTCAATACCCAGAACTGCCGCCGGCACTCGGGACCGGAGTGTGCGGCTGCATGTATTTCTATGCAGCTGAGCGCTCCACTTCGAGTGCCGGCGGCAGTGCCGGGTATTGAGACGGGAGACTGGTGCAAGTTTTTCACAAGTGTGACCTTGGCCTTAAACTGATGGTGTCACTGTTAGAAGTAACATCATTCTGCTGTAACTGAGATGATTGCAAAAATGTCATCATACAACACTTTCTTCCCAATAATATATTTGCTGGAGGCAAAGCAGGCCAATTTGACTTGCGCTTTCACAAGTGTGACCCCGGCCTAAGTCAGTGTTCTGCACATAATTCCTCCTCCTCTGCCATAACTATTGATTTTTTAAATTAGGGACTATCAATTCCATCAATATTACCTCTGTCTATTTTGCATCTTAGATTTGAATTCACAGTACTTCAGGTGTTAAGGGAGATATTTTACAAAAAATTTTATCCTGTTGATTCATTGGATGAGAGGAACAGTGGACATTTGACATGGCAGGAGGAGATGGGAGAGTTAATACAAACTCGTAGGTTTCTTGGTGGCTCTGTCAGCCTTGGTGTTAGGGACATTGGTAGTGGCAGCCGAGATGTTAGTTGTACTCCGACTCAAGGTAAATCTAAAGGTGAGATCCAGGAGAGTAGAGAGGGCAAAGACCTTGGAACATTTTCCACACTGGGGCACCTGTCAGTCACAGATTATGATGATGACTGCGTGGTGGACAAAATCAGGGAACCAAAGAAGATGATAACATTAGAGGAGGAAGGTGTTGGTGTAGAGAATAAAGACGTTCACCCCTTCATATTTATACTCCAAGAAAACACACTCTAGGATGCAACTGGCGATGGAAGAAGAAAAGTATTTTCTACATTCTTACTGCCTCCCTGGTGCTGTTGCGGACTTGGCTAGCATATCTCTGATAAAAAAAAAATGTAAAAGCCATCCCACCACGTCATGGTGACCGTATTTGGGACTGTCCTAAACTTTAGAATCAATTAGGTTTTTTCTTTTAGCTTTTTTTTATCAGACACATGTTAGCCTATGTTATTTTCATGCGCTATTGCTATTTATTTACTGCAGGGTATTTTTGCTCATTTTGTCTTTGTCTTGGGTTTTGTCTGTTTGGTGGCCAGGGTGAACATGCTCCTACAAGCTGCATGCACTCCAATTTATATTCCAGTTCATTGCTTTTGGTATCAAATCCATTGATAAGTATGATAATGTGATAATGTATGACATATTTGAGGGGGTAAATTACTAGTTAAAGACTATTACACTTTATGATATATCAGTGCAGAGAATTCAAGAGACTAATATATCAGGGAATGAGTGAAATATTACTACCTTCAGTGCAAAGGTGAGTTATTAAACATCATGGGGCACTGTAAGTTGTAATCACTCTTCAATATGTGAGCCGAGAGAATTTTGGCTGGAGGCTGAATAATAATACATTGTCCTGCTGTAATGATTAATGGTATCACTAGAACAACTGTACCGTTATCCTTAGTGTTACTACCTATGGTAGAAAGAAACCAGAATAACATGAACAAATTGACAATTACAGACCAGCGCTATAATGCCAGACATACAGTATTATGTGCTGTGTATAAGCAGGAGCAGATCTTAGACAAAGGAGACCAATAGAGGAAAGTTTGTCCTGATAAACTGATTTCAGTTGTCCTTCATCAGTGGGTAAATCAGCTTATTCCAGATTTGCCTAGGAATTTGCAAAATGAAGGAGAATTATACATCATATGGGACTCCTACAAGTCATACCTGCTTTTCTGAATTTCCATTGAAAACCCATAGACACTAAAGTGTTTTCCACTACTAGGACAACGCCTTTGTACTTTCAACATTTGCCCCCGCTAAAATAAAAACACTTAGGCTGTGTTCACACGTAGCGGGTTTTTATGCACTTTCGCGGCGATTTTAAACGCACGAATTTGCCGCGAAAATGCAAAAAAAAAATCCCATGCAATCCTACGGCATTGCGCACATGCCGTGCTAATGCTGAGGATTTTTCTGCGGCGGAATTGCATCGTGGAAAAATACGCAGCATGCTCATTCTTTGTACGGAATCGCGGGAAAATCCGCACACATAGGAATGCATTGTTCCGCTTACTTTCCGCATGTGGCTGTGCCCACCAGGTGAAAAGTAAGCAGAGCATTTGCGGATGGTACCCACGGTCTGGAGGGGAGGAGATTCTCCTCAAGGCTCTGGGTACCATATCCCTGTAAAAAATAGAATTAAAATAAAAAAATCGTCATATTCTCACCTTCCGATGTCCCTCGCAGCATCACCAGGCCTCAGCGATGCTCCCGGCAGGTCCCGTTTCCAGTGATGCATTGCGACAATGACCTTTGATGACGTTGCGGTCTCGCGAGACCGCGATGTCATCAAAGGTCATTGTTGCAATGCATCACTGGGAACGGGACCTGCCGGGAGCATCTCAATGATTGGGAAAGCTGCGCGGAACGTCGGAAGGTGAGAAAAACACCATTTTTTATTTTTTTTATTATTTTTAACATTAGATCTTTTTACTACTGATGCCGCATAGGCAGCCTCAATAGTAAAAAGTTGGTCACACTAGTCAAACACTTTGTTTGACGAGTGTGACCAACCTGTCAATCAGTTTTCCAAGCGATGCTACAGATCGCTTGGAAAACGCTAGCATTCTGCAAGATAATTACGCTTGCAAATCGCTACTTTTTCTGCGGGAAATAGGCGGGAATCAAAAAGGCGGTTTTATCGCCTATTTCCTGCAGAATGGAATTCCCTAATTCCCGTGGAAATCTCTGCGGCAATTCCGCAATGTGTGCACATAGCCTTATACTCAACTGTCGTGCCAGTGCTGCTCCAGCGCTCACATGAGGTCATTATGTCATGTGAGCCCTGAGCCCAAACAGCTCCAGTTCCCAGTGTCTCCTCCTTCTGATGCATAAGTAATCAAGAGGAAGTCAGAACTGCTGCCGGCCGCTCACTTCTCCTCGATTACTTATAAGAGGTGACAGTGACGCCAGTGCTCATTCTGTGTGCAGGACTCACTTGACATAAGAACCTCACGTGAGCCACAGGAATGCGAACGCTGACACTGCTGGAAGAGCGCCAGCACGGAAGGTGCATATAGGTGTTTTTATTTTAATGGGGGCAAACAGAGAGAAAAGGGGTTGTTCTACTAGTGGACAGCCCCTTTAATATGGAGTTGGTACCTTTGTAGTTATAACAGTTTCCACTCTTCTTCTGGGAAGGCTTTCTATAAGATTTTGGAATTGCCTAAGGGAATTTTACTCATTCATCTACAAATACATTTGCGAGGTCAGACAATGATGTTGTGGGGTGAGGCCGGGCTCACAATCTCCAATCAAGTTCATCCCAAAGATGGTAGATGGGGATGAGATCCGAGCTCCGTGTGGCTGATCATGCTCTTTCATACTAAACTCACCCAACCATGTCTTTAATGACCTTACATTTTTGGGGAGATGGCCGCTGTGGCTCAGATTATTGGGAATTTATGGGTATCACTTTATAAGAATTACATAAAGTATGGTAAAGCAAAGGGACACTAGGGGTGGCACTGTCTGGGGACACTAACTGTTACTGTTTGAGGGCAAAGTTGATAGAATTGCTCAGCTGTCACTGTAGTGAAACATTGGGGCTGACACTACATGGCGTTCTTTGAGACTTACACTGTTATGGCAGGCTAGTACTATTATAGTGGGACTTTGTAAAAGGCATCCGTTGCATCTTCCTCTTAACCACATGGTTTGTGATCCCCTTAAAATATATTACAACAATATTAAAACTCCTCAATGATTAATATTTATAATGTACAGTAGAGGCTGGTGCCATGTCAGTGGCATACACCAACCCAGAACAAAATGGCAATATCTCATTATTAATTGCAAGAACTCACAGCTATGATTAAATGTAGGGCTATATATACAACCTTCTTATTATTCAACCTTCATTGCAGGTTTATTAGCAAAATTTACAAATGTTCTGTTGCTTGCAATAAACCAATGCATCAAAAACAATTTAAATTGCTCAACAAAATTAATGTAATAAGTGGTTGTTCCAAATTTAGCACGAAATGCACCTTCTCTCATAAGAGTGCACATTTATCTCGAGGACACCTGGAAGCAATTCAGAGCTCCGTTAGTTACATCATGTATTCTTGAGATAAAACAAAATCAAATACCTGGACTGGCCAGAATGTAACTTTTTTTGCATGTTAGAAATATGCCTAATTCAAAAGAGTTGTCCAAAAAGTTAAGATCATTGACTTGAACAAATATGGAAAAGGATACAGAACAATAGCAAAGGCACTAAATGTTCCTATAGATACAGTTGGAAGCAGAAGTCACAAGTTCAAAGTTACAGAAACACCGGCTACATTACATGGAAGGGGGCAGAAAGAGGAATCTGTCACCATATGCCAAAAGGTTCCTGAAGTGGCAGGTGGTCAAAAACTCTTCAGAGACTTGCAGTAAGATTTGGTGGCAGCCAGCATAAAGGTTATACTTTGTACAATAAGGAGCATACTAAATGCTGAAGGTCTCCAAACTCTAAGATGCACACCTCTACTGGCCCAGACGCACAAGAAAAATCTGCTCCAATGTGTTCAGAACCATATAAATAATCCACAAAAGTTTTGATTCTATTTTTCTGGTCTGTGAAGCGATTAAACAAAACCGGAACTTTTCTTGCCTACGGATCAGTGATTTATGTAGAGAAACAAGAAAAAAAAGCATACACTAAAAAGAACACCCTGCCTACAGTTAAAACATGGTGTTGGCTCTGTGATACCTACAGTAAAGCATGTTGGTAGGTCGGTGAGGCCTAAGAAAAGCATGGTGCTGGCTTGGTGATGATCTGGGAATGCTTTGCATGGATACATGTAGCATGTGAAGGGAAAGATGTATTCAATCAAGTGTCAGGAAATCATAGGAAAAAAAGTCATGCTTTCAGTGAGTAGGCTGAAGCTTTTGAGTCATTGAACCTTCAGCAGAACAGGGATTCCAAGCATGCCTCAAATTCCACCAACGCCTGCTTTCAGAAGTCCTGGAATATTCTGCAGCAGCAGCTGTCAGAATTGCTTGACCTTAACCCTTATAAATCTTTAGTGGCATTTAAAGAAGTTATTTCACTATAGAATATTTGTGAACTGGAGGCTATTGCCAATGAGGAATGAGCCAAGTTTCCCTAGTAACACTGCCAGAAGGTGGTGTCTGCAACAGGTCATGAAGAGGTTAAATAATTTAAAGAATGTAGTAGCCAATAACAGTGGCATTTTATGCTAAATTTAGAGACATTATTTGAAAATTACTATTTACTATTTCATAGTAATTTCATTACTATGAAAATTTTTCATATTTCGCTTGTTTATTGCAAACATATTTTTGTAATTTGCAATTCAAAAGTGAATAATTTTGATTGCACCTGTAGTATTTATATAGCGTTATATCATTGTATATAAACATGAAAATAATAATGTAACCCCCATACCAACTGGCCAATTATTAAAGGTCACTGCAACAGCCTCTTCCCCCACCCTAAAATGAAGTGTCCTTAGTGATATCCATTTCAGGGGCTCTACTGAGCATGTGTTGTCAATTCCAGCATATGCTCAGCAGGATCTTGCCACTTTGCAATATTCTGCTCAGTGCACAGTGACAATGCGCTCCCTCGCCGGCACTGATGAGAAGTGACAAGTCAGCAAGAGAGCGCACTGTCACTGCGCAATGTAAGGAGAGGACAAGTGAGTACAGACCAGCCAATCAATACAAATATTACTTGCAGGAGCGGGACTGGTCTTTGCTTGCGATATCTTCTTACAATATAGTGGGACTATCAAACGAAGCATTATGACACAGGAAATAGAAAGAAAAAAAAGCAGTTAGATAGCACAGTGAAGGACTTTTTAAGTCAAGTAGTTCAGAAAAGAGCTGTAGCAGAAGGCAGCATTCATTCCATGACTTGGCATGCACCAATTATCCTACCTTTATGTTGCTGTATAATTACTGTTTAGCAATCTCAGGTCATCCACATCAGCCAGTATAAGTCACAAACACGACCTGTAGAAATCTCCAGCTTCATTATGCCGTGATCCTACAGGGAAGCATCCAAATGTCCCTGACCTCTATAAAAGGTAATGAGCAGTAAGCATGCTGTACATTGTTTATAAGGGAAAAGTCTTCTTCTGCTATCCTATAGTGAATACCTAATTATTTGTCAGAGAGCACTAGGCTTTCACGTGTCTCCACGTCTCCTATGTTTTGCGCTCATATTAGGGTCTAACCTCAGATCATGAACTGCAAAGAAATAGCACAGTTTGCTTTTCTGGAGCCTGCCTGCCTACCCTCCAAGGAAGAAAAGTTCTGCTTATTAGTAATACAAGGAAACTTTATTTTGTATCTCCACATCTGGGTATGTGATGCATAGAGGACAACTGCCCTTGTCTCCTTTAAAATATGATTCCATTAGTCTTAAATGGTTTTTGTTTCCAGGAGTTATGCAGGTTTCAATTAAGGGAGCTCACGAGGGGCAAGTGAGGTCCACAGAAATAAAAGTTAATTCTAATTTTTTATCCCGAAATACAAGAATGAGGGCAGCTACACTTCATTAGTGTCATGATCCAGACCGGGTTTTGAGTCCTGTCTCTCCTTTTACTGGTCTTGTCATTTCAGGGGTTAACCTTTCTCTGCCTCGTTCTGGTGTCAGGTCTGCCATTTCTCTGCGCTGCCTCCTGCAAGCAGTGTTAGTTACATTTTCTGCCTACGGCGTGAGTATCTGACTCTGGCGATACCCTGATTTGTCCTGCTGTGTGTAGCTATCTTTGCCCGTGTTTGTTCATTCCTCTCTTCCCACCTTTACTCATTGTTTCCCTTTGTGCTTGTATTTCCCGGTACTCAACTCTGCTTTGGCTCTGACCTGATCCTGTCTCTTTCTTCTGGTTCTTCTGCTTCGGACCGGTACTGACCTTTTGGCGCTACTCTGACTCTGTTTGGTATTCCCCTTGGTACTTTGCTACTCTCTGGTATCGACCCGGCTTGTTTGACTATTCTGCTGCTACCTGGTGGTAGCCTCGCAGCAGTGCTGCAGATCTACTCTGAGCTGAAGTTCAGCCCTTCCTCCACTCTGCTGCCGTCTAGTGGAATTTACATTTACCTGCAGAGCTGCAAAGTGAAAATTAGAAGTTTTTGTGTCCGTGCATCGGGGCAAGATGGTAGGCAGGGTCTTTGGCTCTGCCATTGACCCTCTGCTGCCTTTAATGTCTTTATCCTCTTCCATTTGCGCCTGCACCATTCTAGCCATGGATGACGCTTGTGCAGATTGATCTCCTGGCCGTCTTTAGGAAAATGCGTGCAGCGTTGGCGCATGCGCAGATTGAGTTCTCAGCTCGCAATTGAGTCATGATCTTAATCTGCATATGCACCAGTATCGGTGCCATCTTCCTGTTCCGGTCCTCTTTTGCGTCATGTGACTAAACAGCTCACACAAAGCCTTCTCAATGTAAGTCTATTATATTCAGAACGAAGCTCTCATAAGTTCATATTAGGAAAGGAACCAATGGTCCGCTATGTGACTTGTAGACATAATCACTAATACAAAATCTGTAACAAGACCCCCAACTACAACAGCATGTGCAATTTTTGAGGTCCCACCCAACCTCTAAGCGAACTACTTTGTGGTCGTCATTACACACAGGACATATCATAAGGTGCAATATTATACAGTGATCAACCGATAAAACGTGAGCTGACATTTGCCATCTTACCGAGGAGTGCTTCCAGGAAGTTACAAATTGTGGAGCACAATTATGCCCACCCTTTTTTTCCAGATGATGGCTACTCCATTCCCATTTTATGATTTATTTACACCTGGTTTGCCTCTTGAAATTACATTTGGTTACTGGGGCCCCAACTGATGATGGAGTGGCCTGACGTCATGCACAAGAAACCTTCTAGAAGTAAGGCTTTCGGGAAAATTCTTGGTAGCACACAGGAGTTTGCCAGTTCTTCTGGGAATTCTGGAGGTGTCCTCTTTACGGAGAGTCGCTAGGGCAATTCAGCAGCATTGAAAATTATGGATTAACACAAGTGGGAAACGGTGTGGTTTCCACATGAGGTTGTCTTCAACTGAGCCCTATTGTCATAGGAAGTCTTGACCTATTATTGTGCCAGAGCCCTGATACGTCAGAGGACCTGAAACTCTGGTATTTGCTTTACTGTTAAGTAAATGAATAAGAGGTTGTATTTGCATATTGTGGTATATAGAAAATACAACACACAGTTATTTTACTTCAAGTATATACACAATACAATAATGAACAGCTTTGATCCTCCTACAACATAAAAAAGTGTGTTTTTATCTGTAATGTAACTTTATAGCCTTTTACTATATAAAATAAGCTTTGCTCTGTAGCCATGTCTCTTTCCATGGCGATCATTATATCAGTAGGTTTCAGCTGTATTTTCCCTTCATGCAGTAGATAGCTGAGCCTCATTCTTACCAATTAGTACTATAAGCATCCATGTGTGAACATACATGAATCGCTTCCTTCATACAGGGAAACGGTTTGGAGGTATTTACGGTAAGGCATATTTCATTACTGCCTATTCCCTTAAATACACAACCAACAAACCATAATGTGTGACAATCATTGAGACAGAACAAAGTACACCCTGGGGCCAATGTGTTTTCTTTGTCAAATAGAAGGCTATCTGGATGATTACTCTGCTAAATGGGTTGTGTTCTACCAGTGTAGGAGAATCTCAAATTTAAAAGGATAAAGAAAATAAAATGTGAATATTCGCTACATTATATCCGTTTTATACATATATCTAGGAGTATCTTTTAAATAATGACAAAAGAAAAAAATAAGAATAAAAATTGATGTAAAGTACAAAACAGAAATCCAATAATTATCTAATATTTTAGCACAATCACAAGTATCTATACTGAAAATGTGTGAAGTGTTTTTGAATATATACTGTACATATAAAAAATATCTTGAAATATTACAGTTTTTACACTGTTCAATGGAGTAAATATAAGACTGGTGTTTAACACCTATCTCTGAGCCAAAGATTGCTAGGTGTGGCTGTTACATCACATTGCAAAACATGCGAAAGAGGTGGCATCGCGACCCTGAAGGTACTTCAAGGTACAAGTTTCAAAAAAGTATGAAGTAATTGATCGTCTTGCGTCAGGTTCTGATTATATCAACTGGCAGGCCATGATATAACCAGCTAGCTCTCTCCTTAGTCAGTCAGCTCAGGGATGCTGACCAGACTGGATTTGTGTTGGAGCTAAAGAGAGAAACAAACCAGAATATATCTCTAAAAAGAGTGTGCACAGGCCATGTGCAGAGAACTGCAAGTATTAGTAGTTTTAAAACGGCAATGATGGACTAAAGCAGCTTAGCGTCCGCCGTTTTAATGCGTATAAGCAGTCGTTAAGGGGTTAAACAGGTTGTCTACTACTTTAGCATTGATGGCATATCTTTAGGATAGTTCATCAATTTCTGATCAGTCGGGGTCTGACACCCAGCATGCCCGCCAATCAACTGTTCTCGGTGTTGGCAGCTGCCTGCCGGAAATGCTCACTTGCGGAGTTGGCCGTCTTCTGATAGTGGTCGTGGCTGGGTACTACACATCCGCCTCCTATTCAAATCAATAGGTGGCGGATGTGAAGTTCCCAGCCGCAGCCACTATCGGAAAATGGCAGACTCTGCAAGGGAGTATTTCCGTCCGGCAGTAACCGCCGACATCACCAACAGTGGCTAATCGGCAAGGGTGCCGGATGTTGAACCCTGACAGATTAGACATTGATGTATCCTATGGATAGGTCATCAATGTGCTGCTCAATTTCAAAAGAAAATACCTATGCTGCAACTCAATATTTGTAGCTAAAAGAGATCATTATATAGTTATCACTCGTGTGTTCATTGAGATTTTTTTGAGCTCTCATACCTAAGGTAATGCATTTGGGTGGCAGCTACAACCAGTCCAGTCCAACAAATGACATGCAGTATGGATGTGAAGGACCTCATGGTAGTCTATGGGATCAGTTCTGGTATCAGGTGTTTTTTCCTGCGAAGCAGGAAAAAAAACACACAATGAACTCTTAGAGTCCTAGAGCATATTAAAAGAATTAACCTTACTGATCCCTTTCTCTTCGCTTTTGACACAACCCAGGTCTCAATTTAATTTCTGCTCTTCCTGCTCTAGCATTGAGATAGTACGGCTGCGGCCCATCCCTGGGAGCTTTGGAATAGGGAGAGCACAAAATCGGAAAGGTGAGTATTAGTTCTATAATTTTTTTTTTTTTTTATATTTTTCTTTTTTTTATTAGACAGCCTTTTAAGCAGTTTTTGAAATATTAAAGGTGACAGGACAACCCCCTTAAGGCAATAATGAATTATCTGATGATTTGCACATTTTATAATAATAATTACCCAGTATACGAGCAAAAATTGATTGTTCCTAAAAATCATTAACATTTTTCAAGTTGACATTTTGTATTGAATTACATCGCTGCTATGACCGAATTTGCACTTGCAAATAGCAGCGTCTGAATGGTCATTACTAGAGTTGAGCGACTTTTGGTTTTTTAGGGTCGCGTTTCGTTTCGTGAAACCCGACTTTTCCAAAAGTCGGGTCGAGCAAGATCGTCCGATTATAGGGAAAAGTCGGGGTCGTCCCGAAACACGAAACCCAATGTAAGTCAATGGGGAATAAAAGTCGGCAGTGAGAGGAGGACAGGAAACACACCTACAGTGCCCATTTGAATGCCAAAAGCATCAATTCTTCTTACTTAAGCTTGTCAACCTTAATTAACTTCATAATACAAGTTACGCACTGAAAAATGGGGGTTATTTGGCTAAATTTGTGCGGGGGGAGGGCTGGCTGCAGGTTTTCATGTGCCCTGGGCGAAAGAGCGCCCCTTTAACACATACCACAACTCATCATGCTCCGATACGGCAGAGAAATAGCGGTATAGTACAATGAAAAATACCTCACTTTTTACATCTCATGACGAGGCCCATCTATTTCTCCATACAAAATCATTGGTCCCATATAATGTTTGAAACAGTATATGATGAGCTCCACATAATGCTACAGTATATGTTGGTCCCCATGGATGAAGCTCCACTGTCTTATGGGCCCAAATAATGCTCCAAACATAATGGGCCCCATTTCTAATGCTCTAGTGTATAATGGGCCCTGTAAATGCTGCTCCAGTGTCTGATGTCCACCTTTGGAATGTTCCAGTGTATGGTGGGCCCCATCTGTCATTCTCCAGAGTATAGTGCTCCCCAAAAATTGCTGTCCCAACATTGAAAACAATCAAATAAGTCTCCTCGCTAGGGAATCCCTGTACTTGTCTGGACAGGTGCTGTAGCTTGCTTAACAGCTCGCCAGCCGTTCTCACGCCCAGTATGGATTGCACGTGATTGCACAAAGGTTAGAAAGGGTACCGTATCCCCGGATAACATGTATGGATAGCGTACACATTCAAAATATATGTCTATACAGCATGAGGCAGGCTCAGACGGTGTTAGGCCCAGTATGGATTGCACGTCATTGCACAAAGGTTAGAAAGGGTACCGTATCCCCGGATAACATGTATGGATAGCGTACACATTCAAAATATATGTCTATACAGCATGAGGCAGGCTCAGACGGTGTTAGGCCCAGTATGGATTGCACGTCATTGCACAAAGGTTAGAAAGGGTACCGTATCCCCGGATAACATGTATGGATAGCGTACACATTCAAAATATATGTCTATACAGCATGAGGCAGGCTCAGACGGTGTTAGGCCCAGTATGGATTGCACGTCATTGCACAAAGGTTAGAAAGGGTACCGTATCCCCGGATAACATGTATGGATAGCGTACACATTCAAAATATATGTCTATACAGCATGAGGCAGGCTCAGACGGTGTTAGGCCCAGTATGGATTGCACGTCATTGCACAAAGGTTAGAAAGGGTACCGTATCCCCGGATAACATGTATGGATAGCGTACACATTCAAAATATATGTCTATACAGCATGAGGCAGGCTCAGACGGTGTTAGGCCCAGTATGGATTGCATGTCATTGCACAAAGGTTAGAAAGGGTACCGTATCCCCGGATAACATGTATGGATAGCGTACACATTCAAAATATATGTCTATACAGCATGAGGCAGGCTCAGACGGTGTTAGGCCCAGTATGGATTGCACGTCATTGCACAAAGGTTAGAAAGGGTACCGTATCCCCGGATAACATGTATGGATAGCGTACACATTCAAAATATATGTCTATACAGCATGAGGCAGGCTCAGACGGTGTTAGGCCCAGTATGGATTGCACGTCATTGCACAAAGGTTAGAAGGGGTACCGTATCCCCGGATAACATGTATGGATAGCGTACACATTCAAAATATATGTCTATACAGCATGAGGCAGGCTCAGACGGTGTTAGGCCCAGTATGGATTGCACGTCATTGCACAAAGGTTAGAAAGGGTACCGTATCCCCGGATAACATGTATGGATAGCGTACACATTCAAAATATATGTCTATACAGCATGAGGCAGGCTCAGACGGTGTTAGGCCCAGTATGGATTGCACGTCATTGCACAAAGGTTAGAAAGGGTACCGTATCCCTGGATAACATGTATGGATAGCGTACACATTCAAAATATATGTCTATACAGCATGAGGCAGGCTCAGACGGTGTTAGGCCCAGTATGGATTGCACGTCATTGCACAAAGGTTAGAAAGGGTACCGTATCCCCGGATAACATGTATGGATAGCGTACACATTCAAAATATATGTCTATACAGCATGAGGCAGGCTCAGACGGTGTTAGGCCCAGTATGGATTGCACGTCATTGCACAAAGGTTAGAAAGGGTACCGTATCCCCGGATAACATGTATGGATAGCGTACACATTCAAAATATATGTCTATACAGCATGAGGCAGGCTCAGACGGTGTTAGGCCCAGTATGGATTGCACGTCATTGCACAAAGGTTAGAAAGGGTACCGTATCCCCGGATAACATGTATGGATAGCGTACACATTCAAAATATATGTCTATACAGCATGAGGCAGGCTCAGACGGTGTTAGGCCCAGTATGGATTGCACGTCATTGCACAAAGGTTAGAAGGGGTACCGTATCCCCGGATAACATGTATGGATAGCGTACACATTCAAAATATATGTCTATACAGCATGAGGCAGGCTCAGACGGTGTTAGGCCCAGTATGGATTGCACGTCATTGCACAAAGGTTAGAAAGGGTACCGTATCCCCGGATAACATGTATGGATAGCGTACACATTCAAAATATATGTCTATACAGCATGAGGCAGGCTCAGACGGTGTTAGGCCCAGTATGGATTGCACGTCATTGCACAAAGGTTAGAAGGGGTACCGTATCCCCGGATAACATGTATGGATAGCGTACACATTCAAAATATATGTCTATACAGCATGAGGCAGGCTCAGACGGTGTTAGGCCCAGTATGGATTGCACGTTATTGCACAAAGGTTAGAAAGGGTACCGTATCCCCGGATAACATGTATGGATAGCGTACACATTCAAAATATATGTCTATACAGCATGAGGCAGGCTCAGACGGTGTTAGGCCCAGTATGGATTGCACGTCATTGCACAAAGGTTAGAAGGGGTACCGTATCCCCGGATAACATGTATGGATAGCGTACACATTCAAAATATATGTCTATACAGCATGAGGCAGGCTCAGACGGTGTTAGGCCCAGTATGGATTGCACGTCATTGCACAAAGGTTAGAAAGGGTACCGTATCCCCGGATAACATGTATGGATAGCGTACACATTCAAAATATATGTCTATACAGCATGAGGCAGGCTCAGACGGTGTTAGGCCCAGTATGGATTGCACGTCATTGCACAAAGGTTAGAAGGGGTACCGTATCCCCGGATAACATGTATGGATAGCGTACACATTCAAAATATATGTCTATACAGCATGAGGCAGGCTCAGACGGTGTTAGGCCCAGTATGGATTGCACGTCATTGCACAAAGGTTAGAAAGGGTACCGTCGGTACTGGCACTGGGCCCCTCATAGTACAGCGGTGTGTCTGACGGCGGGTGTGCACCACCACCGTCAGAGACACTTGATTGCACTATGAGGGACCCTGTGCCAGTGCCCGCGCCCAAGAGTCGGCCTACCCACCTGTCCAGGGCAACGGCACTCGCATGGTGTCGTGCGGTAGGTGGTGACCCCGGCCATGGGGGGGGGGAGGCAGCACAGTTATGGAGTTTTAGAAAGTGGCATATGTTGATGTTGGACATTCAGCTGATGCAAAAGGCGAAATAGGTGAAGTACCAGGAAGAGGTGGAATAAAGCAAGCCATTTTTCTGTCACCCTATGTGTCATCAGGGGAAGGTGGGACAAAATCCTTGGAAACCCATGCGTGGTTCATTTTAATGAAGGTTAGATCATCCACATTTTGGGTTGACAGACGGGTCCTTTTTTCTGTCAGGATTGATCCAGCTGCACTGAAGACTCTTTCCGATAGCACACTTGCAGCTGGGCAAGCGAGCTCCTGTAAGGCATATTGGGCCAATTCAGGCCAGGTGTCCAGTTTAGCGGCCCAATAGTCAAAGGGGAATGACCTGTGTGGGAGAACATCGATATGGGAGGAAAAGTAGTTTGTAACCATAGTTGACAACTGCTGTCTCCTGTCACTTTCCATCGATGCAGTATTACCAGTTGTGTGAGCGGTATTTGAAAAATCAGTCCACAACATTGTCATGAAACCCCTGTCTCCAACGCCACTTCTGCTGTGTGCACCATGAACACCTCTGCCAAGCTGCCCCCGGCCCGTACGGCTCTTGTGATAACCATCACCGCTGCTGTGTGCTGGGAATGCCTCAAGCAACCGATTTACCAGAGTTGCTTGTTTATTAGCCAATATTAGGTCAAGGTTCTCCTGTGGCATGATGTTTTGTAATTTGCCTTTATAGCGTGGATCCAGGATGCTGGCCAACCAGTAGTCGTTATCGTTCATCATTTTGGCAATGCGGGGGTCCCTTTTTAGGATCCGCAAGGCATAATCTGACATGTGGGCCAATGTTCCCGGTGTCAATGATGCACTGCGAGTGCTGGGTGGAGGAGCACTTTCTGGCAAATCCACATCCCTCCAGTCACGCACAAACCCTGTACCAGACCTTGCCACGCCAACATTTTCACTTGCCCCACGAGATGCATCCTCCTCCCCTAAGTAATCATCCCCATCATCCTCCTCCTCCTCCTCCTCTTCTTCCTCCACCTCGTCCAGGAGAGGTCCCTGAGCAGACAATGGCTGAATGTCATCAAGGATTCCCTCCTCCTCTTCCTCCTCATCAACATTGGCTGCAGACGCCTGCTCCTTAAGGTGCGTCAAAGTTTGCATGAGCAGATGCATAAGTGGGATGCTCATGCTTAGGATGGCGTCGTCTGCGCTTACCAGCCGTGTGCATTCCTCAAAACACTGAAGGACTTTACAAAGGTCTTTCAGCTTCGACCACTGCACGCCTGTCAACTCCATGTCTGCTCTCAAAGTGCCTGGCCGTGTATCCTCCCACAAATGCATTATGGCTTGCCTCTGCTCGCACAGCCGCTCCACCATGTGCAGGGTGGAGTTCCACCTTGTCGCAATGTCGATAATGAGGCGGTGGTTGGGAAGGTGGAGCAATCGCTGCAGCTTCTGCATACGAACGGAGTGTACAGGCGACCGGCGGATGTGCGCGCACAGTCTTCGCACCTTCTGGAGCAGGGCTGTTAACTCCGGATAATTTTTGAGGAAGCACTGCACCACCAGGTTCAAGGTGTGAGCCAAGCAAGGTATGTGGCTGAGTTTTGAAAGGGCTATGGCTGCCACAAAATTACGGCCGTTATCACTAACTACCTTGCCTGCCTCAAGTTGTACACTGCCCAGCCATGACTCAGTTTGTCGCTTCAAGTACTCGGCCAGCACCTCAGCGGTGTGTCTGTCGCCCAAACACATCATCTGCAACACAGCCTGCTGACGCTTTCCACTAGCTGCTCGATAGGGGGACACATCGTGTGCAACAGTGGCAGCTGCAGATGGAGTGCTCGTACGACTGCGCTCTGTGGACGAGCTTTCGCTTCAGGAGGAGGAGGAGGAGGAGGGTCGAACGCCTACAGCCAACTGTTTCCTATACCGTGGGCTAGGCAGCACTGTCCCACCACCGCTGTCCCCTGTGGACCCTGCATCCACCACATTAACCCAGTGCGCAGTGATGGACACGTAACGGCCCTGGCCATGCCGACTGGACCATGCATCAGTTGTGAGGTGCACCTTTCCGCTCACTGACTGCTTGAGTGCATGGACAATGCGGTCTTTCACATGATGGTGGAGGGCTGGGATGGCTTTGCGAGAGAAGAAGTGGCGACTGGGTAGGTCATAGCGTGGTACTGCATAGGCCATGAGTTCGCGGAAAGCTGTGCTTTCCACCAACCGAAAGGGCATCATCTCAAACGAGATTAGTTTGGCAATGTGGGCGTTCAAACCCAGTGTACGCGGATGAGAGACTGAGTACTTTCTTGACCTACTCATAGTGTCTGGGAGGGTGAGCTGGACTTGAGAGCTGCATATGGTGGAAGTAGCGGTGGACAGGGCGGACTGAGAGAGGGTTGATGATGGTGATGGAGTTGGTGTTCTTTCTGATGGCCTAGAATCAGTATTTCGTTGATATAACAGTGGGATTCCCTGACTGCTGTGGCCTTGCAACGACACCTCAACATTTGCTGCTGTGCTAACCGGTGGGCTTACAGTGGGGGAAACAATGTAGCGTTGCTGACTACCTTCGTTGTGATCAGTTGCACATGTGGCACTTGAGGTTTGGTGTAGTGTCCACGCTTGCAAGTGCATGCTGGTTAAATGTCTAAGCATGCAACTGGTATTCAAATTTTTCAGATTTTTCCCTCGGCTAAAGGTCTTTGCGCACTTCTTACAGATAACCTTGGCCTGATCATGAGGATTTTGTTCAAAAAAGTGCCACACTGCACTCTTCCTACTTTGGCAGACATTTTGAGGCCTAGCACGCTGTGATCTTTTGACCCTCTGGACAAGCTGTCCAGCAACTCTTTTGATGTTTGGAACCTGTCTTTGGAGTGCTCCGGGCCTGCCAGATAACAGCTGTTGCGATGTCGATGTCTGCTGTGGATGCTCCTCATCTGAGCTATTGGAAGCAGCACCCTCTTCCCCCAATGGATGCCAATCTGAGTCAACAACTGGGTCATCCATCACCTCCTCTTCTATGTCATGTGCACCTTCCTCTGTGTCACCGTGTATGGTGGTATAGTGTGCGGGAAGGGGCACCTGAGTCTCATCAGGGTCAGAATCTGGCTCTGTACACTGCGAGGACAATGTAGTGCTCTGAGTGAATGTACCAGCAGAATCATCCATCAGCGGCTGTGCATCAGTGCACTCCATGTCAGATTCATCTTGGCCTGGGTAATTCACCATTTGACTTGATAATCCAGGCATGGTATGTGAAAACAGCTCCATGGAGTAATCAGTAGTATGGCCTGCGTCATCCTTCAATCTTGGTTGGGGTGAAGGACACAAGGAAAGGTGTGGTTCATGAACATGAGCCTCCAATGACGACTCAGTGCTTTTACTTTTTACAACTGAAGAAGAGGAGGCGATAGAGCTGGAGGCTGAGTCAGCAATGTAAGACAAAACTTTTTCCTGATGCTCTGCCTTTAAAAGCGGTTTGCCAACTCCTAGAAAACTAAGCGTTCGAGGCCTTATGTAGCCAGACGATGACGCAGGGTCAGCACCTCCTGCATTCGGTCCTATTTTGCTCTTGCCACTACCATCAGATCCACCACCAACACCATCATTACCAGCTGCCAACCCCCGCCCAATTCCACGGCCTCTTCCACCAGCCTTCCTCATTTTTGGTAGAAATGTAGACAAAATCCAACAAACTATATAGTAATGTAAAACAAGGTACAAGGTGTCTATAGGACAGGGGAGTTTTAGAATTTCTGCACACACTTGTGGACAGTGGACACTTGTGGATTGTGTGAGGCCCACTGATATCTGAGCGCTATGTGACACGCTCGATGGCACAGCTGCCTGTGACCAAAGTGACGAGAGGATAATGGAGATTTTGAATCTCTGCGTACACTTTTGGACACTGGACACTTGTGGATTGTGTGAGGCCCACTGATATCTGAGCGCTATGTGACACGCTCGATGGCACAGCTGCCTGTGACCAAAGTGACGAGAGGATAATGGAGATTTTGAATCTCTGCGTACACTTTTGGACACTGGACACTTGTGGATGGTGTGAGGCCCACTGATATCTGAGCGCTATGTGACACGCTCGATGGCACAGCTGCCTGTGACCAAAGTGACGAGAGGATAATGGAGATTTTGAATCTCTGCGTACACTTTTGGACACTGGACACTTGTGGATGGTGTGAGGCCCACTGATATCTGAGCGCTATGTGACACGCTCGATGGCACAGCTGCCTGTGACCAAAGTGACGAGAGGATAATGGAGATTTTTAATCTCTGCGTACACTTTTGGACACTGGACACTTGTGGATGGTGTGAGGCCCACTGATATCTGAGCGCTATGTGACACGCTCGATGGCACAGCTGCCTGTGACCAAAGTGACGAGAGGATAATGGAGATTTTGAATCTCTGCGTACACATTTGGACACTGGACACTTGTGGATGGTGTGAGGCCCACTGATATCTGAGCGCTATGTGACACGCTCGATGGCACAGCTGCCTGTGACCAAAGTGACGAGAGGATAATGGAGATTTTGAATCTCTGCGTACACTTTTGGACACTGGACACTTGTGGATGGTGCGAGGCCCACTGATATCTGAGCGCTATGTGACACGCTCGATGGCACAGCTGCCTGTGACCAAAGTGACGAGAGGATAATGGAGATTTTGAATCTCTGCGTACACTTTTGGACACTGGACACTTGTGGATGGTGTGAGGCCCACTGATATCTGAGCGCTATGTGACACGCTCGATGGCACAGCTGCCTGTGACCAAAGTGACGAGAGGATAATGGAGATTTTGAATCTCTGCGTACACTTTTGGACACTGGACACTTGTGGATGGTGTGAGGCCCACTGATATCTGAGCGCTATGTGACACGCTCGATGGCACAGCTGCCTGTGACCAAAGTGACGAGAGGATAAGGGAGATTGGATTGCTTTTAAAAAAGCAGTTTGCGGAGCAGTGGGTAAACAGCAATGCCAGCGTGCCAGGAAGCCTTAAAAGGCAGCCCAACAACCAACACCACTGATACACCACAATATAGCCTCCCCTTGCACTGCACACACAGTGACTTGTGTGTTGTGCAGGCCAAATCGCTAGCAGCAGAAGCAGTTTTTTTGTCTTCTTCCCTGCCTAACGCTCTCCCTACAGAATCAGCAGCAACCTCTCCCTATACTAAGATCGGCAGAAGTAAGATGGCGGTCGGCGTGCACGCCCTTTTATACCCCCTGTGACGCCCACCAAAGCAAGCCAATCACTTGCATGCCCTTCTGAAAGATGTTGGTGACCCGTGCCTATGTCATCACGTTGCCCACCGTGTCCGTGGATCCTGATTGGCTGAAAAAGAGCGCAAAACAAACTTTTGAAACGCGACTTTGGCGCGTAAGTCGCCGACCTCGTGGCCGACCTCATCCTAGGGTCGGGTTTCGTTTCATGAAACCCGACTTTGCCAAAAGTCGGCGACTTTTGAATTTTTTTGACCCGTTTCGCTCAACTCTAGTCATTACTCTTCACAAATTGTAAACCCATTTAGTAAAGTCCATACACATTCCACAGCCACATCTGTCGATATTAGGGAGACCGCCCAACCATCCTTATCAACTCTGATATTGCACCTTATTTGTTAAAAGCTGCCACTGACAGCGGATATACTTATTGCTGTGTGTCAATTAGAAAAAGGAAAGATTTGCTAAAACGAAGGAGACTTACAAGCTAAGCAAAGCTCAAGGTGAAAAAAAGACATGCAAAGTAGCTTTCTTTTTCCTGGATTTGCATTATAATTAAAAAATATTGATTTAAAGGCACTTAAAAAAGCTCATGAATAGGTTATGGCAATTAAGAGATTACTGGCCTCTACTCATCCAGCTAAGCCAGGGGTGGGGAACCATTTGCAACTTACAATGTCCTTCTCTCCGACCCACAAGCAGATTACTCTGGACCGCAGTGCTTGGGCCTTTGGCCATCTTTCAACGTCCTTTTAATTCCCCCTTAAACTTCGAGCATGCGCCTGCAGTGTTCACTACTGAATATTGCGGTGCATGCAATGAAGGATTACATCCTGACCAAAACGACAGGAAGTTCTTTGTGGGCAGATTTGGTGCGCTTTGAACTCCCATCCTACTGATGAAAACAGCAGTCTCAGTGTTGTATATGCTCCAGCCATAATGTATCCTATAGAAGAACATAATGGCAGGCACATGGGCTTGGTAAATATAAAGTAGGTGCACAGTGGTAGAGGAGTTATAACATGAATTGTCAAATACCATGGCACTCAAATCAGTTGATGTGAAGTTTGCTCAAAAAAGGTTCAGCAATAAATCTGTACAAGTAGAAAGGTCTTTGTGGAAGCAAGCAACAGTGCAGGTGACACAAGGTGCTGTCGTCCATTTCTGTTTGTCGGGGGCTCCGGCACTACCTGAAGCCGAATCATTTACAGCCCAAGCACCTGGGAATCAGGTACCAGAAAGTAGGTAGCGGCAGTCCACCCAGTTGCTTGAAAAAGGAGTAGAAGAATTAGCCACCTGAAGAGGATTACTGTATTACCCTCCTTATAATTTTTTCCTGGCTTTGCAATTTCTGCAAAGCGGTTATGAATGGAAAAGTAAATCAACCACATTTTCAAAATATTTATGTTGAAAATTTTGGGGGGATTCAATTAGTTATCCATACAGTTTAATGTGCTTTGTGTAAAATTACGATGGGTTAAAATGATTAAAAACAGCTTGGCCTGGTACAGTTCGCAAAAGATATTAGTTCCAAAAATTTACCATTGTCATTTATACTCTAGAACTTTATTTGTGTGAAACTTCGTTGGTTTGAAATAAAAACCTAAATTGTAAATGTGCTTATTTGTGGTATGGTCCACTTCCACAATTAGACAAGGGGAATAAGAACATGCACAAGAGGCCATGGTTTTAGCACTAGGAGCTACAGTTGTAGGACTAAGTGATTTGTCAATATGAGGAACCAGCCAATATAGTCAATTTAGTTAATAGAACGTGCAGTCGTGCAGAGTTCCACTTAAATGCAGAATTAATAGTATATAGAAAGAGTTACCTCTTTCAATTCTTATGAATGTGCTGCTGTGCTGTAATTCAGGTGTCCACTCATTCTCCCAGGATCTTCTAGTCCACTCAGGTAACGTGGATGAAGAGTTGTTTCGGGCTGGACAGTGTTATGGCAGCGCTATCCTGGCCGGTGGCATGCGCACTGTCCAGCTCCTCTGGTCCCAAGTAAATGTGTGTGTATAGGCACTGCGGGTGAATCTTCGTACCATTACCGTCCGCGCGGCAACAGGACCTTCATGATGCGGGTGACCATGTGATGCAGGACCTTCGTGACGTAGGTGGTCACGTGCTGCACACGTGACATAGACCAGTAAGGAGAGCTAAGAGGACCACCATTCCTACGCTCTTCGGAAAACAAGCGGTTTCCTTCATCAGGGATGGCCATATTTTTAGCAAGACCTCTATATATACATGCATGTGATGCTGGTTCACAGGTGTTAACTGAATAATCAATGGAATGCAAAGAGTTCCACCTTACTGTTCAGTCCTTTTGGTTTAAGGGAACAAGTACTGGAATCACCCTGCTAGACTCATGTTACAGGCAGAACTCTGCATCTATTCTTCCTGAGGCGGAGAGGTTTCCTAAAATGATGCTATTCCAGAAGACCATTGTAGAAAATAAGCTGAAAGAATTCCCATCAGACAATGCCAGCGGCAGGGGGCAAGATTTCATGCCTAATTATGCAGGAGAGGCGAGGGAGACACACACCAGGTACAGCAGTGGCAGGGGTACACTGTCAAAGGCCTGGGTCAATTTCATGACACTCTCCCAGCGTCTATACACTCATGACTGCGTATTTTTGACAAGGATGGAAAAGTTTTTAAAGATGGTCAAGCAATGACTGGCCAATAAAACCTGCATACTCCCTAATTCCTCTGCGACGTTCAGATATTGGGTCTCAAAGTTGGATATCTGGCATGAGCTGTCCCTAAATGCATTGGAGGTGTTGTTCTGCCCTGTCGCTAACGTCTTGTATGAGCGGGTTTTTCGTGCCACCGTGGGGGTCATAACAGGCAGGCTCTTTCGCCTGTCAATAGAAAGTGCCGACAAGCTCACTCTGATAACTATGAACAAAGCCTGGATTAGACCCGACTTTTTGACACCACCAGATGACAGCAGCTCATAAAGTGCTTTTCTTAATAATTGAACAGGTTGATTTCACAGAAGTGTGATTGACTTGGAGTTACATTGTGTTGTTTAAGTGTTCCTCTTATTTTTTGGAGCAGTGTTCTTCTGTGTTCAGAACGACTTACTGCTGTGATCAGTTCTTTACAAAACTTATAATCGCAAAGAGCTGACTGTGCTCCAGACCGATTCAATCTGGAAAAGCAGTTGTGAGTAGCAACATCATCATTACCACCTAACATCATGGCCGCACCAAAAAGAAGTAGCTCCAACCATCACATTAGCGATGAATTAATTAAATGTTTGATGAAATATAGCAGAGTAAATTTCAAGTTGATTTTTTTACATATTCACACCTCTGAACTAAGCCCAAACAATCTTCTTATTAATTAAAACATGTGAAATAGAAATTATTTCATTTTCAAGACCACAACTATGGTGGCAGCAAATTCAGTCTCTTTGGGCACCGTAAAAAAAGGAACCCCAAACTGTCTTGTCCTACCTCTCTTATTCAGGGGTAATGTGAACCTTTTTGTAGGGTCTCCAAAATTTGCTAATACTGGAAGGGGGAGTTCCCTTTGTTCTGCAAAATATGGGTAAGAGGATCACTAAGCACCACATTGTTCCAGATGGAATGAATGACCACAAGTTGGGGGCTCTCGTTTGCTTTGAAGCCCCTTCTACTCTATATCAGGCCCTGTTTGCCATGTTTTCCTAAATTGCCCTGTGCTCATGTTTGCAGGTTTACATCCCATTATCTTCCTTGCCATGGGGTGGCTGCAGGGTAGCTGTGATGCCGGGGTACGATTGCTGCTTTCAGTTTGTTGCTAAGTATTCAGAGAACATCACTGCACATCTCCAGCATTCCCAATGATGGCATCTGAAATACTATCGACTTTAAACATGTAACATTCAAGTCAATGTCGAGTAATTTATTAATGAAGAAAGCATCCGTGTGTGCAGTGAGGCTGACTAAGGAGCCTTGTAGAAACCTTTGTATTGTCAATGCTGCCTGGAAAGGAGAAATGTTCCTAAATTTATGTAACATTAAGTACAACATTTACGTGACACAGAGTCTTCATTGTGTATTGACGTACAGTGGTTACTAACAGCCCGGACTACTCTGACTTTTGTCCTTGTTTTGCAAGGAGAATTCAAGCTCCTATCCTTTAAAAACAGGGGCAGAATAAGGCAACACCACTCTCCTCTCCTTTCCTATATGTCCCAACACTTTTTTTCTTTCTTTCTTTGTTTTTTGGATCTACAATTGTTCAATCAATCTAATACAGCTGAATGAAATCCATCATTATGGGGTCTGACCTCAATCTGAATTTGGGAGTTTTAGGTCCAAATTTTGTGATCTGGTCAAGAGTCTGAAATTTTGGGTTTGAAGTTTGAATGTCGGGACCTGGGGTCTGGTCTGAGATATGAAATTTGGGATCTGGTCAGGGGTCCATATAGTGTCCTTACTTAGTTTAAGTAACCTACACATAGAATATTTAAGGAAAAAATGTATTTTGGCAAACCATGCTCTGTCGGTTGTCATAAATATCTATTTTTCTTAACTTTGTCTAAATGCTGCTTTAATTTTGCTCTTGTGCCTTTCCATTACCCCTCCTCCTTGTATGTACAGCTAGTATTTTTAGCCAAGTGGGCATGGTTCTCAGCTCTACTTTATAGTTTTTATTTTTCATAGAGAAAACATTGTAGATTTTAATTCTTTTTCCTGGATCCTTGTAGCAATACGCCTCCCTATTGTGTCTTTATCTATTTTTGATTGTTTGTTTTTTCTTAAGAGTCACGTCCTTTTAGTGATCAAAGCAAGATTTACATATAGGGAAGTGGGTGCAACAACTCAGCAGAGTCAATGAAGAAAATCCACCCACTTGTGCTGGGGTGAACTATTCTTATTTATGCCAGATGTGCTATTGCTTTGTTCAGTAAAGGCCCCTTTACATTTAGCGATGCACCAGCGATCCCGACCACGATATGACGCGGTCAGGATCGCTGGTGCATCGCTAAATGGTCGCTAGTGAGCTGCCACACAGGCAGATCTCACAGCGATGCAGCAGCGATACAGCGGTCGTTACTTACCTTTCACATGCAGCGATCCTGGCGTCCTCCCGTCCGCGTCTACACGTCGCTCGTCGGCGCCAGCAGGAAGCCCAGCAGGAAGCGCCCGATGAGAAATGGAGCTGCGCGATCTCGCGTTATCAGCGACAGACAGCGGGGGAGCCGGTCGGAGGTAAGTATCACACATAGCGATATCGCTAGCAATATCGCTGCTACATCACCAAATCGGTGATGCTTTAGCGATATTGCTAGCGATATCGCTATGTGTAAAACCCCCTTAAGTCAATGGACATGATCCATTGTTTCATGTGAGACTGTCAAGTTATTTGTATACTAATTTGTTGTATGCCTGCTGAGTACTGATTGCATGAGCTCCCTGCGGTTGTACTAGTCTGCATCATTTGAAGGACAATTAAGCAGTCTAATTGAACTAGCAAACACAGAGGGAACAGCCATGATTATTTCCCTCCAACCCTGTGAGACAATGTCCTGAAATTTCAGCTGAGAGATATAAAAAGAGGCCTGCTCTTGTCTCCGGTGTGATTCACCATGACTCCAGCTGGCGGATTACAGAACTGCTCCATTGCCCAACACTGAGCACACAAATTAATTTGGATAACCCATGTTGGGACAATTAGGTGTGCTCGGTCAGATTCCTAAGCTTGCCACTACCTCCTCTGTGAGTGCCTGCCAAAAGCGGGGTGCTGCTGATTGTGATAGTTGGCCCTGGATGCCCTGAAATCATGGAGGTTCTAATTCCCAGCGAGCCAGTGGAAAGGTGAGACTCTACCACTTGCACCATATTGTGTCCTTGCTCGGAATGTAATATCTGCTGTTGACTGCTGTGTGACGGCGTAGTATTCTACACATAGGGAAGAAGTATTGGCGTTCAATGGAATGAGCTCCAGCCCGTGCGGTCTTTCCAAAGACAGCCAGGCCAGCAGATATGAAGAACCACTGACCCTCATGTGTCCACAAATTGGACCATATCTTAGTAACTGAGAGAAGAAAAAAACACTAGTTCAAGAGAACAGTAGAATTTGCACCTGGTAAAAATGTAGGGTTGAGCAGGTTCGCAGGATGCAGTGACGAGACACTAGACGACTGATGGTTTGCAAAATAACTTTTATCTAGCTTTAGCCACTTGGCTTGTCTGAACAAACATACAATTAAGAACAAAACAAACAGTCCACGCAGGGACTCAACAATCTTATCCAAATTCTAATGCCACTTAGCCATCCAGGGACTGCTGGTTTCGTGAGCGTGGCCGCGTTGAGGTCGCTGAGGCGGCTGTCCTGAAGTCTCGCTTCCCCAGGAAGGAATGGGGCTCAACAGGCCCTGAAGAAAGTGATGACGGTGGGGCGCAACAGGCCCTGAAGAAAGCAATACCGTTGGGGCGCAACAGGCCCTGAAGAAAGCGCTGCCGCTGGGGCGCAACAGGCCCTGAAGAAAGCAATACTGTTGGGGCGCAACAGGCCCTGAAGAAAGCGCTGCTGCTGGGGCGCAACAAGCCCTGAAGGAAACGCTGCCGCTGGGGCGCAACAGGCCCTGAAGAAAGCGAGGCCGTTGGGGCGCAACAGGCCCTGAAGAAAATGATGGAGGTGGCGCGCGGTGATGACGCAGTTCCCCAGATGACCTGTAGCCGTCCTTTATCAAGGAGTCTCTCCCAAAGCCAGGGTAGCGAGCCTTTTATCTCGCCTGTGACGAGGTGGCGTATCTTCAGGCCGGTGACGGCCGGGTCGGCGTGATGGGGGAAGGCTGGGGGGAAGTGCCCAGACCTCTGTGGCCTGTTACGGGTACTCACGGCCACAACCTGAGGTAAAGTTCCTCTCTCGCCAAGGCAGGGGGTAGCGGGGATGATTCTCTCAGAACGGGAGCGGGGAGCAGTCTCTGGGAACAGTCTCTCACGTCTCTCTTGTCAGTAAATGTCCAGCTTTCTCCTCGCAGGCTCCTCTCGGTGCCCCTGCAAGTCACCCTGCGTCCTGCCTTCACTCTCTCTCTTCCCCAACTGCCACTTCAGGGCGTCCCCTGCTCCTTTTACCCTAGCCCCGCCCCCTGTTGCCCTGACAACTTCAGTCGCATGTCTCCCTTTGTAATCTTCCTGATGTGATTCCTTCAATAACTCTGATGGCGGTCCCCTTGGTTCCGGCCCAATCACTATATGGGGGTCCTCCTCCCCACAAAAAAACAATACTAATTATCGATAAGTGGCAGGACACCTTTAAATTGTACTGCATATGTATTTAACCAGCCGTATATTGCACAGGCACACGAGCTAACTGTCCAATGGCCGACAGTACAGTAATGGAGAGTGTTATTTCTCCTTTGCTTACAGGGAATTCTTGTTTTTCAAGATAAAATGTTATCAAACAGTAAAAGTGTTATTTGCAGGTACCGAAAAAAAAAAATATTGTTTATTGTATACTGAAAAGTTGTATGATTTGCCAATATACTTTATGTGTGAAATAATTTAAGAATCAAATTGTTGTTTGCAGTCATTGAATTGGAGGGAACCTTCCTTGTTTACTTGCAGTGATTAATATTTCACGGACACAAAAGTGCATAAGTGATTATAAGAGCTCCGATAACTATACCGCACACCTACCTTTCTGGCACTAAGAAAGTCATCCATAAAAACTGAATTATTCCATAGCCATGGGTCCTGAGAAGGCAGCTCTGCAGCCTTTACTCTATTTATCATCTTTTGGACTGATGGTAATAGCTGAGTGTCGTGCTCGGAAATCACACAGACGATGAATGGAGCAAAAGTTGACACCTTGGCTCAATTCAGGAGAGCACTACAGAGCCCCGGTCTCAGACTTATTGACTTATATTGGTGTTTGTGCTGCCAGAAAGCAGCGTAATGTAGGGGTGTGGCGCCCCTGAGGGTTCAGTCGCCACAGAGGTACTGCACCTCACCCAGAGGTGTGGTACACCACTCTCAGGTAAGGAGGGAGCAACCCACAGGACTCCAACACCTGCATCCCAGCACATATCACACAGCTGGGTTCTGTCCCTTCTCACTGACAGCCCTGCTGGTAGTAAAGGGTGTTTGGAGGTAGGTGGAGCTTGTAGGTTGAGAGCGGGAGAGTAGAGTTTTAGTTAGGACAGTCTTCCCAGAGGGGAGGAAGTGGAAGGACGTGTGTGAAGCAGCTCCTGGTGAGAGGAACTGCTGGGAAGAAAAGGACTGAAGGAGGCTGAAAAATTGAATAAACCAGTTCACCTGCCTTGGCTTAGTGGTGCATGGAAGCACTAATTCCATGTAGTTTCACGTACAAAACTTTGAAAAAGAACTACTTCAGTTCGAAACGCGTTGCCCCAGCACTGGTGCGGCTTGTCCGCTACTTTCTGTTTTTATGTCCAATAAATTTTTCCAAAAATTTGGAAGCTGAATTGAAAATATTTTTATTGGACTGAAGGAAGCTCCCTGAAGAGGGAAGGGATCCTAGAGGCACGGGCAGCCGACTATACTGACCATGGGGCTCATTCCACGCCGGCTAACGTCGGGTGAAGGGATCAGGTCGCAGTGGGGTACTGGCCCCCTAGCCTAGTGGAGATATTATCAGACTCAACTAGCAAGCCGGAGGTAGAGGCACCTATAGGTACCTTAGCCACAAGCCACAGTTATCTTCTCCGGAAAGGCAGCCATAAGAGAGCAAGGGAATGCAGTGAGGACGTTACCCAACAAGGTCCGCGGCTGCTGGCCTGGGACACTGACTGTGAGGTGTTGGGAAGGAAGAGGAGTAGAAAAGCCAGCACAGTGAGACGGCCAGGAAAGGCACATACTGAAGGGAGTCCTGGGAAGGTGGATCCTGATCTACCTGGGAGTTGACTGGACCCCTCACCTGGAGGACACAGTGCCAAGCGGGCATCTGTGTGCACCAGAACTGTGAGTAAATCTTTGGAACTGCACTCAGCTGTGTCCTCTGAATTCTTTCTGCAACACCTACTCAGCACTGCTACATCTACCATCACCAAATATACATCTTTTCTATCCCTACTGCCCTGGGACTAAAGCTCTGCCTGTGGAGAGCTATTCCAACTCTGCTGCATCACACCATCAGTCCCAGAGGATCTGCCCTTCAGCGCTGGTCACGTCTGACCAGAAACCACAGGTAGCATCACGAACACTTATTTCCGACTTTATAAACTTTGTCCCTTCTAAATATCCCATTTTATTGGATGCCCAGGGCCATGGACTGGATCACAGCTGCCGTGACACATCCCTTTAATAAGCGTCACGGTACCGAGTGTCCACACTGCCCTGGCAGGCGCTCCATGGGCTGAGACCTTGATTCCAGCGATTTGTCACTTAGTTTATTGGGTGCAGCAGTTGTGATACAATCAGAGTTTTTGGATGTAGCAAGTAGCAGAGCTCAGAAAGCTAGCCTCGCCCCCACCAAGCTCTCTGTGTACATTGTATACTGACAGTGAGCTGCAGTCTGCCATTCAGGTGGGGTGGAGGGGCCCACATCTATCTCACAATCCATATCCAGTGAAATAATTTATGGGGACAGAAATAACCCTTTAATGATAACAGATTTTTACCCTTTGGAAGTAAACAATAAAGTTTCCCATTCAATGACTACAAATAGCCTGGTACTGTAAGCAGTTTAGAAAATATAATAGAAATTGGAACAAATTAAAGCAGCGTTGTTTTGTTTCACCGCTGGAGTGGCACCTTAAATGTAAGTCCCCTGGCCCTGGTCATATACGCTCTCTCCGGTGACATCACTGTTTTTTGGCACCACTCTGGTCCAGTACCCCATCTTGTGAGCGAAGCTTTTGACTGTCCGGAAGTCAGAAGACAATGCCAAAAAACTCTCAATACAAGTCTATGAGAGCCAGAATGAAGCTCTCATAGCGATGTATAAAAAAAGTGACCATGAAACACTTGAGCCTGTCGCCAGGTCAGTTTTTCCCAGAGACTGGCGGGACAGATGCTGGAAAACTATGAAGGCGGTGGCAGGTGGCTATCAGACAGGGGGCAGGGAAATTATATTCTAAGCACCACTCCAGTGGTGCAATATACAAAAATACTGGAGTGGTGCTTTAACTTGTCAAATTATTTTGCAGCCTCAAATTTTAGAAATTGATTTTGGTTTAGTCATTGCAGATTTCTTGTGAGAAAAATATATAAAGATCTAAACTGGAGAGGTTTATTGTATTTTTTATAGTATTGATTATTGATTGTTTTTTGCTGCATCATCATTTTCATTGTATAAAGGAAGGGGTGCAGAATTAGAGAAATAGGGTGTTTTGCTCATATCTATTTATATGACCCTGCTTATCTGTTCAGCCATCTCCAAAGTCATTGTGGGATACGTTTTCTATTAGATTTAGCAGGATGTAGTTAATTAAAGATGAATTCTGATGTTGAAGCCTTTTTATTAGCACGTTTAGAGAAAACAGATTGTATGCTAAATTCATCTGTGTTTGCCTTCTTAATATAGCGGGCCATGTGTTTTTAGGACTTGTTGCAGGAACTGTTACAAACAGCCATGCTATACTTCTTCCAATATTAGGAGTATTAATGATAATGGAGGTGTTAGTAATGACAATATTCCCACATTGTCGTGCATCACACTTTGCAGACACCACAATATGATTTATGAAATCGCTGCAAGATGCACTGTTCAGTCCTGTGATAGCGCTTCAAATAATTCTCAAGTCTCTTTTCTAAGCCTATCTTCGGAGGAGATTGGCTTCATTTTAGTTTAGATTTTTGGTTCTTCATAAGGCTACTTTCAGACTTCAGTTTTTAAGCATCAGACGTGATGCAGCGAAAAATGTAAAAGCCGGATCCAGCGCCGGTTGCCTCCGGATCCGGCTTTTCCCCCATAGACTAGCATTATCACCGCATTGCACCTGATGGCCATGCGGCGTGTCCAGCTTTTGCCGGATACGGCAAAAAATGCCTGTCCGGCATCTGCAAAAAACGTTCCCTGCAATGTTTTTTGACAGCGCCGGACCGCTTTTTTCCACTGCGTATGCCCGAAGACTCTCTCGCCCTCTCCCTCTCCTGCACCATCTCCGGCCTCAACAGATGATCCGGCGGGCTGCAGCTTCTATCGGATCAGGTTTGACAACTTTTCACCGCAGCCCGCCGGATTTAAAAATCTGAAGTCTGAAAGTTAGACACACCGTTAACAGGTAGTTTTATCCCATTCACTAGAATGAAGAGCAGCACTCCACAGTGGCTACCAAGAAAAGTACGGAGTTGCGGTGTTCTTCTCGATAAATTGCTTACATCTGGCCGCAGCCGCTAGAGAGATCAGCGACCCCCATCGATCTCACGTTGATGACTGATGAGAGTCCTAGACAACCCCTTTAAGCTTGTGTGCCATGTGTCCTAGATGTGAGTGTCACTTCTTTGGCACTGTCTAGTTTATAGCAGTAGACTGCATTTGAGTGTCCTCCTCTATGCCAAAGAATGATGTACAATAGATAGCATGTTCACTCTACAGGCACCATTATAGTCTATGACCAGTCGTTGCATACATCTAAATCCCATTGTGTGGAGGGTTCGGCTGTAAGCCACGATGGGGCTACTGAACGCGATGTGAAGGCACACTCAATAGTCCCAATTTCCCCTAGATAGTCACACAAACTTGGATGCATATGGTGGGTAGAAAAGCCACGTGTTTGTGGGTAATCCTCCATAGCTGCCTGGGTCCTGTGTACTGGAAGCGCACTGGAGGTGTGTCAATGTACTGAGGCTGCTTCTAACTGCATTGTCACACCCCCAGTGCACTTACAGCCTAATTTGCTTATGCTTTCTACCCTAGATTTCTCATGATGGGCACATTGGCTATCTACAAACAGTATTTTTATAGGGTGTGATGGGTTGACTCACTCAGCTGTTAGCAGAGTTAAACTCAGGAACGCCTCTTGTGGTAAATCACCTACTTGTTTATTAAAGCACAGCATAAACCGTAGCAGGGTTGAATAAAGTAATCGTGGCCTTTCTGGCCTAATGGCAAAGACAAAAACAAAGATAAAGTCCAATAGAGTCCTTTTTCCTGCAGGATTCACCCGCAGGTAACACACAATACTCCTCAGCTCCTCCTGGAGCCACGTCTGGAGTCTTTCCTCCCCAAACACACAGCAGAGAAAAGAAAACACAGTGGCTCAACATTTAACTCCCCAGCCACTGCAGGTGGAGACATGGTGACTAGGCGTCCTGCTCATCTCTGACCTACACACCTAAAAAAAAACATCCCTTATCATGGCTGATTAACCCCTTCAGCGCATAAAATGCTGGAGAGAAACTTATGAGTTTCTAGATCACGGAAGAAAGCAATCTTCGTGACACATATCTCCCCTCACATACAGTGCCAGTCACCCTGTCACAAGGGGGATATCTATACAGCCATACATTCCACCACTTCCATATGTAAAACTGTGTTGACAGGTGCCCTTTAAACACTGTAGAAGCCTAATTAATTTCCCATCTGTAGCTTTTGTAAAGTAATAATAATCCTTTATTATCCCAGGTATCATTCTCTTAAAAGCAGTTCTGAATCTATTGTATGAGTGCACTTTGTTTTCTCATGGTATGCCCTGTACACACATCATGCAGTATTAGAGATTAATAGAGAGTCATTTTAACAAAAGCATTTAAGCAGCTTATTGCCATGGCAACAGAGACACTATATCATCATATAATAGTTAGCCTCAGGTGAGGCCGCCGAGGAGTGATTATTCTGTGCTTATTTTTAGCAAACTGTCAGCCATATATGAAGTAATCAGGTGAAATTACCCACTTCTCCTATTAAAATACCAGAATAATTTACTTGACTGTACATGAAATAAACAGCAAAAATGAAGGCGAATGAGATACTGGAGTGACAAATTCAGAACCTAAAGCTTTTGAAAAACATTTTCCTCCTGAAAATGCTGCACACAATCCACCTAATAACATTACTAAAATGATGTAATCAATATTAATAAACAACAGCATCATAAACAGTGGTTGGTATAATAATATAATAGGAAAAATTGATTTGCAAAACACTATAATACACATACTCCTATTATACAAAAATGCTTAACATACATGGTTAGAAACGTATCTCAGAAAGCATTAATACAAATTCAAGAAGTGTCGGCATTAAAGGGTTTCTACAGGAATAGAAAAATACAAAAATAAACCAAAATGACACTATAAATACATTTTTAAATATAATTAATGAGCAAATGAAATCATAATTGCTTTTAGTAGAGAGATAATATTTAATTGGCCAGTGTATTTTTACAGTGACAGAAAGTTGTCCTAGAATGTTAGGACATATCAGGTGCCGGTGAGCATGAGCAGTTAGGAAGCTTGGTTGCCGTAACCTGGAGATAGTCTGACAGTGCTGCCTCTTCTCACCTCATCACCCTTTAGTATCTCCAGTATTAGATTAGATTAGATAGACAGAGAGGACAGCAGTGTGAGCAGCCTCTTCTTACCTCAGTATCCCTGGTATATCCAGTATTAGATCAGATAGACAGGATGGACAGCAGTGTGAGCAGCCTCTTCTTACCTCAGTACCCCTGGTATCTCCAGTATTAGATCTGATAGACAGAGAAGACGGAAGTGGGAGAAGTCTCTTACCTCAGTACCCCTGGGATCTGCAGTTTTAGATCTGATAGAGAGGACAGCAGGGTGAGCAGCCTCTTCTTGCCTCAGTATCCCTGGTGTCATGATCCATGCTGGATCATGACAGATAAAATGCACTAGTAACCTTTTTTTTCTTGCACTGTGGTGGTTTCAGTTCTAGTTTTGTCCCCGGTGGCCGTTAGGATCATTGCACTCTGGTTTCTTTAGTTTAGTGCATGTGATTATAAAGCAGGTGTGATTGCTCTGGCTCTGCTATAAAAGAGTGTCAGGTGTTGCAATCACTGTTGGTGATATTGCTCATTTCCAACCAAGACTGGTGAAGGAAGGTGTGAGCAGCCTCTTCTTACCTGAGCACTCCTGGTATCTCCAGTACTGAAATATTCATCAACAGTATATCTTGCTGTAGAGGAATGGAGGGGGCGGGGCTTCTTATTGCACATGCTCAGCGGCACCTGTCCTAGTAACATACTAGGACAAGTTTCCAGCAGTGTCACAAGACTGGTCATTTTAATTCTATAGTAATTACCTCCATAAGCAAAATGATTGTGATGTGCTAATTGAAGATATTTAGAAATTTATTTACTGTGGCATTTTCTTTCTTGTTTCTATTCCTGAAGTACACCTTTAAGTTTTGATGCCAAAACCAAGTGAAGATTGTTTAATGAGAATCCCAATATTGTCAGGACTGACCTGATATGTATGTGGATTTTCATCTTCCCCCCAACAAAATATGTCACAGAAAGATCGGATGTGTTGAATTTTAATGACCGATTCTTTTTTTTTAACGGCAGAAAATATTCTTCTCTTTCTCTAGTAACCCTTTAGCGATGGGGCGATTTTTAATTTTTGCGCTTTAATTTTTATTTCCCGTATCAACCCCCACAAAAAAAATTTGCTTAATCCATTTTTTTTAATAAGTCGATATCACACTGAATATGCACTCTTTAAATCCTTCATGTTTGGGCAATTTTCAATTTTTTTCATCCCCTTATTCCATGAGCCAGATATTTTTTATTTTCCCATTGACATAGCCGTATAAGAATTTGCAGGATGAGTTGTCAATTTGAATAACACCATTCGATTTACCATATAACGGTAGTGCAATTTAATTAAGTACATTACTGCGGCGCTCCGGCGGGTGCTGTGGGTGGCCAACACTGTCTTGGGGGCCCGCCGGCCCGGTGCATGTAGTGTAGGGGATCTAGGGCCCCGGCGGAAAAAAATGTACACAATGATTTCGCAGCCTACGCTGCATTTCCGTGCCTGCTGTGCAGAGCGAAGCACATATTGGGCCCGCCTCCCTGCCTGCAGCCAGTTACAGAGGGTATTGCTTCAGACTAGTTCAGTCCCGCCCCTTCCCTGAGCCCTCGCTGTCTATTAGCTCTCTGCAGAGCTTCCTGCAGCATGGACCTCTGGGAATGTCTTGAAGGGGGTGTGTGTGAATGGGTCACCGTGGAGGAAAAAAACTAAAAAAGCTAAGCCCCAGAAAAACCAGAGAGGTTGGTAACTATGCAGATTGCAAATCCCTGATCCTAACCACACAACTAGCAACAGCCGTGGAGTGTGCCTACGATGAACCTAGACGCTTCGTCACGGCCAGAGGACTAAATAAGCCTAAAGCAAGAAAAGGGGAAAACTAACTGCCCCAGAGCAGACCCCAAAGGAATAGACAGCCCCCACACATGTATTGACGGTGAAACAAGATGAAAACACAAACATAGGCAGGAAAATAGGCTGAGCAAACGATAGGGCCCAAACTAACTAGAAAGGATAGGAAAGGAAAGATGCTGTCTGCAATCTGCCAAAAACCCTACAAAAATAATGTCCAACACTTCTGATAACAAAATTAACCCTGAAGTCACTAGACTTCTCCCACTATATCAGCACTCTGAAATATTCTGAGGCGCAGCAAAAAGAGGCCAATCTAATAAGGGACAAAAAGCAAATTGGCAAATACAGATAAGTAAGAGTGGAAATTCAGCACAGCCCCAGCCGGGGCTGGCTGACCACACAAAAAACTGAATAGACCAACAAAATCAAGTGTGAACATTAGCAGAAAAACTTAGCTTGAGCTGACTGGAACAGAGCTAAGGACCAAGACTTTACAAGCCAGAAGGAATCACCAGCACCAGAATAGGGCATCAGCTGTCTTAAATCCAGTCTGAGATTCCTGAGGTCCAATCGTCATCCTCCTTATCAGGTGGCAGATCTCCACTGATTAAATCAGCCTCACTACCTCCTGTTACCACCGGAGGGAGCCTGGAAGGAGAACTCACAACTGACAGACCAGAAAATGAACTCACAACAGTACCCCACCTTGAGGAGCCACGAAAAAAAACCCAGCACCTAAGGGTGAAGAGGATGGTCTAATATGACCCTTCTCTAACAACTCCTTAATATAAGATCGCATAGCCTCGTGTTCAGGTACAGATAAGTTGAAAAGCCAACCCTTGGGAAATTTACACCTAAATACATCATAAAAATCAGCCGAATAGTCAGGAACATCATGAGACTGGGGAGAGGTGGAGAAAACAGGAGTGTCACCAAGAGCACACTGACAGCCCCAACTCACCACAGACACAGATTTCCAATCCAAAACTGGATTATGGATTTGCAACCAGGGAAAACCCAGAACAATAGTACCATGCAAATTATGGTATCATGGGAAAATCACAATGTTTAGCAAAATCCAAATCCATTAGATTCAAAGCCGCTCCTGAATCCACAAAAGCCTGGGCAGAAAATGTGGATAAGGAGCAGATCAGAGTAATTGCCAAAAGAAACTTAGGTTGTACGCCACCCACAGCAAATGTGTGTGCAAAACGTTTCTCTCGTTTAGGGCAGACAGAAATAATATGAGAGGCATCGCCATAGAAAAAACACAGCTTATTACGCCTTCTATACTCCTTAATTGCTTAATCTCCATTAAGGAAAAAATCCTCCTATGACCCCAGAGAAAAAGAGGAAAAAATACATATAAAAAAAAAATTCTGACACTTTTTTTTTTTTTTACAATTTCTTTTTTTCCTGCTTTTGAGTACCCTAGAATCTGCGGTATGGCTGGTGATTCTGTTATGAATGAGTCACCGAGGAGGAAAAACAAAAATAAGCTAAGCCACAGAAAACCAGAGAGGTTGGTAACTAAGCGGACTGCAGACCCCTGATCCTATCCACACAACTAGCAGTAGCCGTGGAGCGTACCTACGATGATCCTAGACGCCTCGTCACAGCCAGAGAACTAAATAAGCCTAAAGCAAGAAACGGGGAAATCTAAACTGCCCCAGAGCAGACCCCAAAGCAAAAGACTGCCCACAAACATGTATTGTCGGTGAGACAAGATGAAAGCACAAACACAGATAGAAAAATAGGCTGAGCAAACGATGGAGCCCACACTAACTAGAAAGGACAGGAAAGGAAAGATGCTGTCTGCAATCACACACAAAACCCTGCCAAAAAATGTCCAACACTTTCTGATAACAAAAACCCTGAAGTCACTAGACTTCAATTCCCTATATCAGCACTCTGGTATATTCTGAAGACAGAGCAAAAAGAGACCAATCTGATCAGGGACAAAAAGCAAACTGGCATAAACAGAGACATAAGAATGGAAATTTAGCACAGCCCCAGCAGGGGCTGGCTGACCACAAAAACTGAGTAAACCAGACCAAATCTCATGTGAAAAAATAGCAGAGCACACTTAGCTTGAGAAGGCAGGAACAGAACTGGAAACCAGAACCTCAGGGCAGGAAAAAAATCACCAGCACAAAATTAGGGAGTCGGCTGTCTTAAATCCAGTCAGAGACTCCTGATGTCCACTCAAAGTCCTCCTCCTCAGGTGGCAGGTCTCTGCCATTTAGATCAGCTTCATTACCTACTGTCACCACTAGAGGGAGCCCGGATGGAGAACTCACGACTCCTCTGTCAACACAGCCAGCTCCACCACCCTCACCAGAAGCCAGAGGTAAACCAGAAAAAGAATTCACAACAGAGCAGCATATGGGGCCATGACTTCTATGGAGCAACATATGGGGCCATAACTTATATGGAGCAGCATATGGAGCCATAACCTTTATGGAGCAGCACATGGGGCCATGACCTTTAAGAAGCAGCATACGGGCCATATTTTTCTATGGAGCATCTTATGGGACCATTATTAACCTATGTGCAGAATTATATGGGGCGTATTTTGTATGGAGTATCTTATGCGGCCCATCATGAACTGTATGGAGCATTATATGGGGCTCCTGATTCAATATGGATATTCGAAAACATTTAACCTACTGATGTCTCAATTAATTTTACTTTTATTGGTATCTATTTTTATTTTTGAAATTTACCAGTAGCTGCTGCATTTTTCACCCTAGGCTTATACTTGAGTCAATAAGTTTTCCCAGTTTTTTGTGGCAAAACTAGGGGAATCGGCTTATACTCGGGTCAGCTTATACTCAAGTATATACAGCATTTTCTCTCCTATAGACCCATCAAAGCCACTTCAAATGTAATGTGAGCCCTAAAAAAATGGTTTTGTAAATTTTGTTGTAAAAATGAGAAATCATTGGTCAAATTTTAACTCTTATAACTTCCTAACAAAAAAATATGTTTCAAAAATTGTGCTGATGTAAATTAGACATGTGGGAAATGTTATTTATTAACTATTCAAAGTGACAAAATTCTCTAATTTAAGGGCATGAAAATTAAAAATTTGAAAAATGTTCAAAATTTTCACCAAATTTGATTTTTTTCACAAATAAATGCAAGTCACGTCAAAGAAATTTTATGACTATTATGAAGTACAATATGTCCTGAAAAAACATTCTCTGAATCAGTGAGATATGTTGAAGCGTTCCAGAGATTATCTCATAAAGCGACAGTGGTCAGAATTGTAAAATTGGCCTGGTCACGAAGGTGAAAACAGACTTGGGGGTGAAGGGGTTAAAGGAGACCTGTCACCAGCTTTGTAGTGTGTGAACCAATGCCACCACCTTTCTTGGTGTCTGTACTGCATAACACAAATGTGTCCATCATCCCCAACTCCCCCTGTATACCACCAAAATTACCTCTTTATTTTCCCCGCTCTGTACAGCTCTGACAAAAATTAAGAGGCCACTTTCAAATGTTCAGTTTGTCTGATTTTTCTCTTTTAGGTATATTTTTGAGTAAAATGTAAATTGTTCTTTTAGTCTATAAACTTCTGACAACATGCCTCCGAATTTCCAAGCACTAAATTTTGTATTTTTTTTCTGACAATGAAAAATGCTCAAAATTTAAAACAAAACATTGCTTTCAGACTTTAAATAATGCAAAGAAAACAAGTTCAGAATCATTTAGAAACAACAATACTAATGTTTTAACTCAGGTAGAGTTCAGAAATCAATATTTTGTGGAATAACTGTGATTTTTAAAAACAGCTTTCATGCGTCTTGGCTGCTTTCCACCAGTCTTTCACGCTGCTTCTGGCTCAAAAATTTAAGCAGTTCTTCTTTGACGGCTTGTGACTATCCATCATCCTCTTGATTACATTCCAGAAGTTTTTAATGGGCTTCAGGTCTAGAGAATGGGCTGCCAATGACAGGTTTTTGATGTGGTGGTCTCTTAATTTTTTTCCAGAGCTGTATATAAATGCTTTTGGTCCGGTACAATGGGTGTCATTCTTTGGCGTCTGTGCCACCTCTTTGCCCTCAAAAGCTGTCCTCTGGCTTTGACTGATGTGGATGAACCAGCTAGCACTCAAGCATGTGCATTATCATTGTTGGCTCTCTCAGGTGCATTTTGCTCTGCGTTACTGCATGCATAGCACAAAGCATTACTGCGCATGCACCTGGGAAACATCACTTCAGCAAATAGGTAACGGTAAAAAGGAGCTGGTTGGACGTTTCCCTGGTGCATGCACAGTAATATTTAGCGCTCTTTCCGCAGTAGGGCAGAGAAACGTGCGCCAGCGAGATCTGACGATTCTAATGCACAGATGTAAGATCTCTTTCAGCTTATGTGGATGATATTGGGCGTGTCATCTACATCAATTAAAGCTGGAGGACGGCTTTTGGGGGGGCAGCACAGATGCCTAGGAGATAGCACCCATCGGAATGGACCAAAAGCAATTACATAGAGAGGAGAAAATAAAATGGTATTTTTGATGGTATACAGACTGCCTACCAACTCACTGCTGTTGCTGTTCCAAGGTGCTATGAGTACACTCGGCTCTTTTGATCAAAGTACCTGTATATCTAAACAGCTCTTCTCTTCCTGCTGTCTGCACATTTGGCTTTGCTGGATGGACCCCAATGTTGAGATACCAACACCCATCAGAAAGTTACAAAAATGTTTGCAATTGTAAAACTCTTTAATTTAAAAAAATATATAATTGTGTGGCATTTGATAGAATAATAACACGGATTGGGGCATTTTGTATTTAATACTTAAAAGAAAAATAGCATATGTAAAGTCCAGTACACCTAATGATAAGGCTACATGAATCAATTTCTCTTCTTTTTGGTGTTACAGAAAACAGCCCCGCAGTAGACTAAGGCCTCTTTCACACATCAGTTTTTCGCCGTCAGGCGCGATCCGGCTATTTTTACGAAAACCGGATCCGGCAAAATGCAATGTCGGATCCGGTTTTTCCCCATTGACTTACATTAGCGCCAGATCGCGCCGGATGGTCATGCGTTTTGTCCGGTTATGGCCGGATCCGGGAATGTGTCGCAATCCGGCGTCTGGAAAAAACGGCAACTGTAACGTTTTTTGTCTCCGGCGAAAAAGCCGGACCCGCCAGATCCGGTGCTTCCGGCTTTTTCACACAATGAAAGTCTATGAGCGCTGCAATGTGCCGGATCCGGCTAAAGCCAGATCCGGTGGCCAGATCCGTTTTTTTTGGTCTGAGCATGCTTAGTAGCCCTGCCCACAGCAAACATATATAAAACCATGACAGTGGGACCCTCAGCCACAGCCAACATGCCACCCAAGAGAGTCAACAGCCGCAGGAGAAGGCAGGAGACCACTGCACCACCAGCACCACCACCCCAAATGGAGCGAAGGGACCATGGTGACCATGCGGATGGGAGTCCACCAGCAGATGACATACAGTAATTATCAAATCCCCCATTCCTCAACAATAGGGCCATGGAATATCAATATATTCAGTGGCCCTTTGTTTCTCTTTATTCACCAGCAGAACACGCCGTATAGATGCAGCAGCACCGGCAGCAGCAACAGCAGCACCAGCAGCAACAGCAGCAGCATCAGGAGTGGAGACTGGCCAGCAGGAGGACACCACATCTTCTTCTGGGAGCCCTCCCTCACATCGTCAGCGTTTGACGGTAAGTTTTTATTTCAAAAATCCATCATCTCTGGAATATATGATTATTCATTGGCTTTTATTTCAAAACAGGAATCACAAGATGAAGAGGAGCTCCCAGAAGAAGAAGGAAGGGGTGGACAGATACCTGGAGTGGGCTCGCAATTGGTAAGTTTCCTGCATCAAACGCAGAAACACAACATCACACTACATACAACACATAGAAAATAATGTAGCACAGATATCACACAGCAAACACATATGCCTACATCCAACCACATAATTTTTTTGCTTTTCTTTTCTAGTCTTCCCAATCTGGTGCTCAGCCAAGAGGTCCTCACAGTGCCTCCCAGGGTCATCGGCGACAGCGACGCGGCGGTCACCAGCGTGTAAGTATAAATATTTTTGCTTTGGTCTTTTTGAACTTTTTATTTCATTTTTTTAAGTATGGTGGCTAATTATTTTATTTTTCTCTTCTTCTTTAACAGCCTTCACAGCGTGCTCCCGACTCTGACGGTGAGGATGGAGGGATTGATGTGGACCACCTCATCGATCTTGTTAGAGAAAGGGAGCCGCTTTGGAATATGGCTGACCGCCGGCATGCTGATGTAATTGTGACCCGACGGCTCTGGGAGGAAATCTGTTCGCTCCTTGTGGACCGCTGGGAGGACCTTGAAGCTCGGGCCCAGATTCAAGGGCGTAAGTATATACAGTTCCCGTTGCTTGATGTCAAGCAGTGTTTCCCGAACTCCAGGCCTCGTGGTACCCACGGGTCATGTTTTCAGGATTTCCTTTTGAGCATCACTATGGGAATCCTGAAAACATGACCCGTTGGGAACCACGAGGACTGGAGTTTGTGAAACACTGATGTTGTATACTAACCACTTTGTGCCTTCTCGTTTCAGGGGAGAGAATTGTGAAGCGGTGGCGGTCTGTGAGGGATCGTTTCAAGAAGAAGTTCAATAAAGAGATGCGGGCCCCGAGTGGATCTGGAGGACGCAGGAGCAAGTACAAGTACGCACGAGCCCTGTCGTTCCTCCGGGCAACAATGGTCACCAGAAGGTAAATATTACACACCCCATGTCCAAAAGTAATGTTTACATGTCTAATTTTTTTTTCAGCCAGGGCCAATGGCATGTCAGTATATTAATTGTGTTTTTTTCTCTTTGTTCCACAGCACGGTGACCAGCACTCGGGAACCTGCACGGTTGGACCCTTCTGAAGCGATCCCTGAGGAGACCGGCACCGAGGGACACTTCGACTGCCCCGGTACATCTGCACCTTCCCAGCCTTCCCACACATTCGACCCATCTGTCCCATCCACCAGTATAGGAGCATCGTGGCCACCTACATTACATGAAGCTGCTGGTGAGGAGATCGCTTTCCCTTTACCCCACCCTTCTGCCCCTGCCACCTCTAGTACACCTGCGGGTACTGGGCGGCAGCGGCAGAGGGGTCAGGAAAAGAGCTATGCCCCAGAGTTCTTGCATCTGAATGCATCTTTCCACAACTGTCTCAAAGTCTTGTCCGAGCAAATGTCCGCAGGCTTTCAGCAGCTCTACTCTGGCATTCTGGAGTTGAAGACACTTCTGCAAAGAATGCATTCAGAAGCAAGATCTTCTCCACACCACACCTTTTTCAGGTCTGTTGTGGAGCGCATGGCAACACTATCTCCTACCCAGCAGATGCATGTAATGCATTCGTGCCACGGTGCTCTACAGCAGGTTACCTCCCAACCTCCACCTCCCGCCACAGTAGTTCCTCCACCTGCACCCCCTCCAGCCACTGTCCCTACTCCCCCTCCTATTCAATACCAGCCACCTACCCAGTACCAGTAAACTCCCCAGTACCAGCAAACTCCCCAGTACCAGCAAACTTCCCAGTACCAGCAACCTCCCCACTTCCAGCAACCTGCCCCATACCAAACTACTTCCCAGTACCAAACTCATTCCTCCTACCACTTCGCAACCACATCATCTGCTACTCCATTGCCTGCCCAACCCTCCACTCCACCACCCACCACCTGTTCTGCCACCCACATGTCCACCCATTCACTTGCTTTTTCCACCCCTTCACCTCTAACTGTTCCTTCCCCACCAGGATCCCAGTCCTCTCTCCACACTTCCAGTGTCGAAGTGTCCCGCAGCCCCTCCAGCAGTATTTCCACCCCACACTACACTAATTTATAAATGTGTGTATTCAAATAAAAAAAAGAAAAATTTTTAACAATTAAACAGTTTATTAAAAAAAAAAATTTTCAATAAAAGTTAAAGTATTGGTTTACACTGGTTGTCTGTCTTTTATTTCTGCGGAGAAATATGGTATAAAAAAAGGTTAAGTACAGGGTAAACAAAAGGTAAAAAGGTATACAAAACCAGGTACATAACTGTGGGTAAAAGGTAAATAAATTTTACCTTTTGGCCACAGTTGTGTTCCTGGTTGTGTTTTAGACAAAGTATTTCACCTTTTACCAATAGTTGTGTATCTTGTTGGGGATTTCCTAACAATGTACACAACTTTTGGTAAAAGGTGAAAGACTTTGCCTAAAACACAGCCATGTACACAACTGTGGTCAAGGTAAAAATAGTTAAACCACGACAAGATAGACGACAAGATAGCCAACTTTGTTTGGAAAAGGTATATACTGTTGGTACAGAAGGTACACAACTTTGGTTAAGGGCAGAAATATATCAAATTCTGTCATCCTGCCAGTCTATTCTGCCTTGAGGTGACATAAAGTATTCTGCAAAATTGTCCCTCATTCGTGACACTGTCACAGAACTTCTATTTGTAATGTTCTGGTAATCTTGCAAGGAGGTTTCTTCAGCGGTGTCCTCAATGGAAATGGGTTCCTTGCACATAACAAAATTGTGGAGTACCACGCAAGCTTTGATCACCTCGTCCACAGTTTCTGTCTTGAGGTTGATCGCAGTCAATAGGACACGCCATTTGGCTGTCAGAATACCAAAGGAGCATTCCACCATTCCTCTTACTCTTGTTAGCCGGTAATTAAAAATGCGTTTTGTTCTTGTCAATCCTCTGCTACAGTAGGGTTTCAAAAGGTGTTCTGACAGCTGGAAGGCTTCATCCCCTACACAGACAAAAGGCATAGGTGGACCAGATGTTTGCGGCAGTGGTCTAGGGGGTGGGAACTGGAAGGTGTTTCCATACAGTTTACGCCCCATGGCAGACAGTTTGAAAACTTGAGAGTCATTGGAGCGGCCATAGGCCCCAATATCAACAGCAAAAAATTTGTATTCCGCGTCAGCGATGGCCATGAGGACAATTGAAAAATATTTCTTGTAATTGAAATATTCCGATCCCGATCCGGCTGGCTTTACAATGCGGATATGTTTCCTGTCCACAGCGCCCAAGCAGTTCGGAAACTGACATATCTGTAGAAACTTTTCAGAAATTTCAATCCACCTCTCTGTTGTGGGCTCTGGTAAAAACTCTTCAACTAAGGAGTCCCACAGTGCACGGCATGTGTACTTCACTATTCCAGATATGGTGGAAATCCCGAGTCTGTACTGGAAATGCAGTGACGAAAGGGATTCTCCAGTTGCAAGAAATCTGTGGGGAAGTAAAAAACAATAAATTAGTTTTAAATCACAGCATTACATACCAAAACTCAGCTATAACACTTGGAGATACAAACTACCACCAACAAAATTGCAGTGAAAGTGTGCTCTGATGCGAGCACATCCAATAAATGTGGCTTACCTTAAAGTCACCATCAGACGCTCTGCGGGTGAAACGGAGAAGCGGCAATAGGTGTCCGCTTTTCTTATGAGGTGTGCAATGCGCTCCACCAAGTAATCAAAATTCTCCATTTTCATCCGAACATATCCAAAAAATTTCTCCGGGTTTCGTCTAAGGTCCATGCAGAGTGTAGAATAGACCCCATGCGTCATTCTCTTGGCTGTGATGGGGTGGATCCACAAATGGCGTCACTGATGCCTGATGTGCTGCTGTCTTGCTCTCTCCTTCTCCAGAACAATCACTCTCAAACGGTTCGCCTCCGCTGTAAAATCCACCACATTCTTCAAAATATTTGCAATCACAACATCCATCTTCGCCAGTCACTTGCTCTTCTCTCCAACATGCAGTTTCTCCTCTACAATCTGTCAAAGATGGGCTGTAGGAACACGGTATATATAGATTTCAGCAGCCAATCCCGTTTCGAAGCCCCCAAGGGGCGTTTTTAAAAAACGGATCCAGCGTAATCCGGCGGAAAACGGATGGAAAAACGGATGAAACTGATTAGACGGATCCGGTTTATGGTCTGACGACCAAGACGGATCCGGCAGAAAAACGGATCCATCACATCCGGTTTTACATAACATTTGCCGGATCCGGCGCTCCGGAGCGATGTCGGATCGCACCTGACTGCGAAAAACTGATGTGTGAAAGTAGCCTAAGGGTCCCGTTATATTTCGCGATGCACCAGCGATCCCGACAACGATACGACCTGGTCAGGATCCCTGATGCATCGCTAAATGGTCGCTAGTGAGCTGCCAAACAGGCAGATCTCACCAGTGACACAGCAGCGCTAAGCGATCCGTCGGCAGTCGCTGTTACCTATCACACCACAGCGATGATGACGACTTCCGCCTGCGTCCATGTGTCACTAGTCGGCGCCAGCAGGATGCCAACAAGGAAAAAATGGCCCAGGACATTTCAGCGCGATCAGCGATATCCAGGGGGGGCCCAGTCGCAGGTACATATCACACAAAGTGAGATCGCTAGCAATATCGCTGTTGTGTCACAAAATCGGTGACGCTTTAGAGATTTCGCTATGTGTGAAAGGCCCTTAACTCTGAAAGCTTTATTGTTCTACCTTATCTTTGTTATTTTGTCAAGGATTTAGGCATTTCTTACTTTTGCAGGAAAACCAAAGTGAGATAAGCAAACGATAAGGTCCCAGGTGTTACCTCACTTCTCTGCAGGGACCCTTTCCTTGCCTCCTGCCTGCTTTTACTCGGGAGTGTCGTAGCTCATTGCTAACATGATGGACATTGGTGACCTCATAAATAGCCTATACTGTATTTATTATTATTATTATTTATTATTATAGCGCCATTTATTCCATGGCGCTTTACATGTGAGGAGGAATATACATAATACATACAAGTACAGTAATCTTAAACAATACAAGTCACGACTGGTACAGGATGAGAGAGAACCCTGCCCTCGAGGGCTCACAATCTACAACGGGATGGGTGAGGATACATTAGGCGAGGGTAGAGCTGGTCGTGCAGCGGTTTGGTGGATCAGTAGTTACTGCAACTTGTAGGTTTGTTGAAAGAGGTAGGTCTTCAAGTTCTTTTTGAAGGTTTCCATGGTAGGCAAGCGTCTGAGGTAGTTGTGGTAGAAAGTTCCAGAGTAGAGGGGATGCGCGGGAGAAATCTTGTATGCGATTGTGGGAAGAGGAGATAAGAGGGGAGTACAGAAGGAGATCTTGTGAGGATCGGAGGTTTCGTGCAGGTAAGGACCGGGAGACTAGGTCACAGATGTACGGAGGACTCAGGTTGTGGATGGCTTTGTATGTCATGGTTAGGGTTTTGAACTGGAGTCTTTGGGTAATGGGGAGCCAGTGCAGGGATTGACAGAGGGGAGAGGCCGGGGAATAGCAGGGGGACAGGTGGATTAGTCGGGCAGCAGAGTTAAGAATAGATTGGAGGGGTGCGAGAGTGTATATACCAAATCCAGGTCCCAATTGTCAGCTTCTGCCTCTAGTGTTACTATGACTTGTACTTCTGCTGTTGATGTTGGTTATCACTTTGAAGCTGTTTCTAGTTTACACTCATGGTTAATTCCTGGTCAAGACATAAGGTCATCTCCTCGACACTTGTTTTTACTCCTTGGCTTTGTTTTTTTTTTATTATGACTACCACCTTATCCTCTGGTGATGTTCCTGTTACTTCCTCAAGCTTGACTCTAGCCAGAGGAGGAAACAAGAACATCACCAGAGGATCAGGTGGTCTAGCTGCTAGACCCTTCATTTCATCCTAAGAACAATTCTATGAACTACTTTTGAACACTTCTTTTATATGCAATTGTTTCACATGGTGATACATAAATTAACTTTCCCAAATTACCCTATAAAAGTGGCATTATTAAAAAGGGAACATCACTGAAGATTCATGCTGCACTTCAACGTTTCCGAGAAATCATCTTTCGAAAAACCGGCTGAGGACTATGCATCTTGGATGATTAGTCCAACAGGCAGATCCCCTAAATCATCTCTCCACCCTACTCCAACAGACTGATAAGTCTTTCACTGTACACAGACATAGGAAGAGACATGTCAATCTAGTGGAACCTGGTGGGACAAAGCCGTTGGGGACCTATGTGGCGCCCCTGAGGGTTCAGTCGTCACAGAGGTACCCCACCATCCAGGTAAGGTGGAGACATCTGACCACACTCCAACACCTGCACCCCACACCACAAAGTAGTGTAGCAAAGCACCTTCGGCGGCTCCCTGCTTGGAGTGTAGCAGAGCACCCCTTGGTGGCTCCCTGCTTGGAACACGAAGCGTGCTGGGAGGTGGGTGGAGTTTAGTTTACACAAAGGAGCGGGAAGAGTTGAGTCAGTCGGTCAGTCATTCATTCAGTCAGTGAGTGAGGATGTAGAAGGACAGAGTGTGAGACAGAGAAGATCCCCGGGAGAGGGATGGAAGAAGGAAGTGCTGCAGCAGGCCACAGTGATCTGGGTCTGCTGGCACAGGAAAGTGACAAAGAAAGGAAGCTTGATTCTCCATTGGGAAGAAGGATTAGCACGGAACGTAAGGAGAATAGAGGAACTGGGGAACAGGGTTGGAAGAGAGAACCCTTCCCAAGTTCACAGCGCAAGGCCGGGGCCCGGTCCCCGAGGTTGTACGGCTACTAATCGTCCTGCAGCAGACACCGGAGGAATAGAAGTAGTGACCACTTTATTCCCACACAAGACTTGGGGGCACAACAGCAACATATTAGTGAGCCGGGACTTAGTAGCAAGGAGTCCCCGAAGTAGGCTACAGCTGTCTGCCGTACAAGAAGAGTTCATAGGAACATCTGACAGGAGGAACTCCAGTGTAACTCAGTACTAGGAGTACTTCATTCAAAGGCGCTATAAGAGGAGACGTTCAGAAAAGGCACATACGTTGGCGGAGTGTTGGGAAGGAGTATTTCATCTTGCCTGGAAGTTGGCTGAGCTCCTGACCCGGAGGACATGGCACGGATGCGGGCACCTGTACCTGCAACAGACTGTGAGTAAAGCTTTGGAACTACATGCCCTGGTGTCCTCCACTTATTCCTGCGTCAACCTGCCCAGCACTGCTACATCCCTTGCGCCTGACACTACACCATCTACGTGTCACTTCACCTACACTGCCCTGGGACTCCAGCCCTGCCTGTGGAGGGCTATAACATCATTGCTGCACCACACCATCTGTCCCAGAGGATCTTTCTGCAGCTTCGGCTTACATCTGCATTGCCGAACACCACAGGTGGCGTCACGAATCACTTATAAACTTTCACACTGCAACAACTCCCTTTTACAATGGGTGCCCAGGGCCACGGGCCGGGTCCCAGCTGCCGTGACATCTCCCATTGAAGCTCATTGGGCCCGGTACCGAGTACCCCACAGCCCTGGGAGGGCGACCCACCTACATCAAACTAGTCATCCAAGACGCGTAGTCCCGGGATGCTTTTTCAAAGTATCTTTTCTCTGGAACACTGCATTGTTTAGGAGCAAAGCAAACACAGCTGCAATAATGCTACCAGTGTCTTATTCACATGCTACCAGTGATTCAGGCAACATGTATCTCCTGACAGATCCTCTTTAAGTTGTGATAGACCAGTTAATGGGACTGTGTATGGCTTTAAAACAACTTCTAAATGGATCATCAGTGGTGTCCGTGTTCGGCTGCAACCTTCACATTCCATTTGAGCTGGAAGAACCAACCATGGGCACTTTGCTTCCAATACCAAGCAATATAAAATGCATCTTGAATCTCCCTGAGCATGATTCTTAAATATAGGCAAGAATATTATATACTGTCTGATAGCGTTGTCAGTGTGCACCATTCTAATATCAGTCACAACAGAATAAAGCTCATTTTACCCATTGAATAATGTGAGTCATGGCAACCTCCTGAACATCCTATGGTACAGACTGCTCAAAGAAAGGCATCGTGTTGGCATGTAACCTTTCCCTACCTCTGGTCATGGAAGTTCTAATATCGCAGCTTTCTGACGCCTGACAGCACAGCAGAAATGAAAAATCTGATGAAGGGAGCAAAAGAAAGCGACACAAAAATTACTTAAATCTTCATCTGGCACGTAACATAATTTCTTCTTCTTCTACTTGTTAAAACAAGGCCTCCAGTCACACATGCTAATGTAATTCATTGTTTCCACTGCATTGGAAATGCAAACTCTGTCAGGCTGCCCAGAAGGTCTGAACAACTCACCCAGAAATATCATAGAGGATGTTAGGACTTTGGAACGCATCCATGGTATACTGGCAAGCATTAACTTTCTGAAAACACTCACTGTCACCCACAGCTGTGATGAATACTGCAACATCAGCCCAAAAAAGTTGTCCAATATAAAGGTACTGTCACACTTAGCGATGCACCAGCGATCCCGACCAGCGATATGAGACGGTCAGGATCGCTGGTGCATCGCTCAGAGGTCGCTAGTGAGCTGCCACACAGGCAGATCTCACCAGCGACATCGCAGGGGTTGGGGGTCGCTACTTACCTGTCAGACAAGGCGATCCTGACGTCCTCCCAGCCGCGTCCACGCGTCGCTTGTCGGCGCCACAGGAAGCCCAGCAGGAAGCTGACGACGAGAAACGGTCCAGGACGTTCTCGCGCGATCAGCGATAATCAGCGGTGGAGCCGGTCGGAGGTAAGTATCAGACATAGCGATATCGCAAGCAATATCGCTGCTACGTCACAAAAACCAGTGACGTTACAACGATATTGCTAGCGATATTGCTTAGTGTGACAGGCCCTTAAGAAAGGTCTGAATATTTAATCAAATGTTAATTTCACAGCTACTTCATGGGAATATTACATGACATGAACAGTACAGTTTGCAACAATGGATAGGAGATTCCCCGCACTGTCTTTGAGTTTAGCAAAGCCTTGGATTGCAGCCTCAAAATGTATGTGACTAACACAGTAAAAAATCAAAATGAAAAAAAAAGATCACATTTAATAACATTTAAAATTATATTAAAAATTAACACACAATTGAAAAGAGTGGAACATTATGAATCCCTAATGATGTCATTTGGATGAAAGCCATTTGTCACGAATAGGGGGTATATGACCTTTGGCCGCACATGGCTATCACATGTGCAGGGGGGCTTATTTTAGTTATCCCTCCACTGCCACACTATGATGAAAAACAGCAAGTTAGTCTTGCCCTAACAATTTACCGCAGGGGCTTATTGTAGTTATCCCACTGCTGCCACTGTGGTGACCTGCATCTTTGTCTCCAGAAAAGGGTTAAATATGTACTGTTTTGCATGTGTTTTGTGAGCAATGGGAGTTATGCTTTCTCTGCTAGAGGCCACAAAACACACACACAATTTACCTCACTCCCTTACTTGTCTGAAGCTTAGAGCTTAGCAGACACACCCTAACTGGGAGGGGGAGGAGTTTTGAGTTGTTGTTTCAGTGAAGAAGAAGGAAGAAGAATGCTCTTGGAAGTCATGTTAAGACATGCTCTATCCAGGAGTACAGCTAAAGAAGCATCAGGGAAACAGCCCCTAGACCATCCATGCTTTCAGAGCAGGGTGGTAAGCTGAGAGACTGTGTGGGATTATACAACCAGCAGTAAAGTGTTTTCCATCGGAAATACTGCAACAACCTAGGATCAGTGAAGGATAGTGCAAGTGGGAACTTGAGCTGCTTCACACAGAATTCAAGCTGCAAGTTGCTGGAGGCGAAATACACAGTGAGTAGAGGCAATATTGGAAGTTCTAAACTCCCGAAAGCCTTTGTCCCAGAAGGGATTAGAATAGCAGGAAGCTTACACTGAGTCACAGCAGAGAGGATAACTCCCATTCTCCAGAGCAGACTGTAACATGGTGAGAGTTGTAATATCTCCTCTGAACTGCACCTGAACTACAGTAAATGATAAAGTGACTTTCCTTGTCTCCTGCCTTATCACTCCGTGCCTTCTACTTCCATTACAATCTCTGGGGGTCTGCCCTGGTTGGAGAGGGTTTAACATCTGCACTGCCATCACCATCTACTCCCCCAAGGATCATTTGCAGTGCCGGCTATACTACAGTCGAACACTCCAATTGGCATCACGAATCACTACATAAACTTTATCCCCATTCAATTCTACCCCTTTTACATGACCGCCTGAGGCCACGGACCGGGTCACTGCACTGTGACATTTCCCATTGAAGTTAATAGGCTCGGTACTGAGTATCCCACGGCCTCGGGAGCGCATCACCACAATATGTCAGGAACTGCAGGGATTTAAGTATATCCCACTTTCCAGTTCCACTTTGAAACTTGCTGCTCTCCGGTGCCCCCTTTACCCTCAGGTCAGTCAGGGAACTGCACCTAGGATATTTAGTCGCCGGATGGGCTACATGTTGTGCACTGGCTAATAGGCACGCTGCAGCAAGGGAATTATAAAGGCTCTGGCCACAGCCAGACAATCAGCTTATAAAACCCCTTCTGTCACTGTCAGCTAGCCCACCTAGCCCAGAGCACACTTTGCTGCCACCAGCTTCCGATTTCTCTATCAATATTTAAATTAATAAAGGGGTACGAAGCCAACCCAAATTAGTAGCGTAATCACTTCAGGCACCTGGCACGTACAGTATGAATTTGTGATAGAGCAATGAGATACGAGACTAGTAGTTTTATATTTTACTCCAAAAGGTAGGCAGTGTTTACCGAAGGTATAAAAAGATTTTACAAAATGAGACAATTAAATTCTGTACAAAGAGAATACAAATAAAAGGGGGGTTAAAAGCCGAAATAAACTCATGTATTGCTTAGATCATCTTAGGCTAAACCATGCTGGTTGGTGGAGCCAGACGTCACAATGCACTGATGCAATGGTCTGATTGCAGCAGTTTCCCAGGCACGAAGTGACTGCAGACTGCAGGAAAGTACCTTATACCTCTGGGCTTGTGACATCACTAAAGGGGCTGGTTTGTGTCAGTCCTCCCCCTGCTTTCAGAATTACAATCTGGCTAAGAAAAATATATTAATCATATCTCGCAGAGGGTACCTCGTATAGAAACACACATAGTATCATCTTATTCAGCTTGTCGCTGGCATTCATTCAAAACCAAACACGAAGCATTGGGCTGCCCCAGCTGTGCAGGAATCCACTTCTCTGATTCCGATGAAGCTAGAATTTGGAAAAACACTGGCTAAATAGTCCCATCGAAGAACATTCCAAATACTGTATGTAATTTCATATTTCTGTCACTGATTGGGCCCTAGTTATGACCTCTTTATTATTTTCCACACATATATGCAGCACATGGGCTTAGACAAAGAACATTCTTGGCTAATTAGCATTCCTTAATGGGGAGGGGGAACAGGAAGGAGCAAGTGAGGAAAGAGTGTAGTGTTACAAGCTGTGAGTGAAGATGCAGGCATGATAAGCAAAGGGAAAAGAACAGGGTGGTCAAACCCTCACCACTGGCATAGCAGAGTTCAGTATGTGAATAGAAGATTCTGGAATGGTCCGGAAGTAGTGATAATAGGGAAAAATACATGACATTTTACATTATTGTTACACCATTATGAGCATGAACAACACATATACAGGGTGGGTCATGTATATGGATACACCTAAATAAAATGGAATTGGTTGATGATATCAACTTCCTGTTTGTGGCACATTAGTATATGGGAGGGGGAAAACTTTTCAAGATGGGTGGTGACCTTGGTGGCCATTTTGAAGTTGGACATTTTGGATCCAAAGTTTATTTTTTCCAATAAGAAGAGGGTCATGTGGCACATCAAACTTATTGAGAATTTCACAAGAAAAACAATGGAGTGCTTGGTTTTAACATAACTTTATTCTTTCATGAAGTATTAACAAGTTTTTCTTTGTTTTTCTTTGTTTACAGCCATTGACATGTTGCAGAGGTTAACACGTGAGGAGCAGATAGAAATTGTGTTGATGTTTGGTGAACGCAGAACCCGGGTTATTGCAGCAGATTTCAATGCAAGACACCCTACGGAAGAATATTGTCACCATTCCCATTTTATTTAGGTGTATCCATATCAGAAATCCGAGCAAGGGAGTTCACAACAAATTCCGCTACCTATTCCTGGTCTTCCAGGACCTCTGCTATGTGTCTGAAGCTTCCAGGAAGTCTCCTGTCTGCTTGCAGCTTCCAGGACCTGTTTACTGTCTTACAAGACCTCTGCTATCTGTTCACCATCTTCCAGGATGTGTTCTGTCTACCTCCGGCTTCCATGACCTCTGATACCTCTTCTACTTGTTCACGGTCTTCCAGTTTCTTTGCTATGTGTCCGCCTGCGGCTTCCAGGACATCTCCTGTCCACCTGCAACTTCCAGTACCTCTGCTACCTGTTTCCATTCTTCAAGGACCTCTGCTAAGTTTCCGTCTGCGGCTTGCAGTATGTCTCCTGTACATTTGCGGCTTCCAGGACCTCTGCTACCCATTCCCAATCTTCCAGAACCTCTGCTACCTGACTGCATTTTCCAGGACCACCGGTGCCTGTTTTTGAACTCCTGACTGTCCGCGGTCTCCAGTACGGCTGCTACCTGTTTCCTACGTGCCTGCTTCACCAATGCCCTTGTGCCAACCCAGACCTTTGGCTTTCAGGATCCACCTCACCTAGGGAGCCTAACACTATACCTTGCAGTGCTGCACTCGATACGTAAAAGGCACATTTACTAAATAATTTGGAAATGAATACCAAAGTTATATAGAAGTAAAACAACCCAAGGGCAGAAGAAAAATGAAAGCATTATATTTGACATAAAAGAGAGTCCAGATGTCCACCTTACCCGACACTTGCTTTGAACAACATACTTCATTACATTTTATCTGTATTATCTCATACATTTTCTATATTTTTTTTTATATTAGACTGTATTGGCCATAGTATTTCCTTTTATTTGTTGGAGTCAGTATCATTCATTTACATGATCCCAGTGCTCTTTGGACGCTTTCTATGCTATCGTCTCACAATGTGTCAACCTTTGCATGTTCCTGGGCAGTTTGCCTGTTATCTTGAGACTCACTAACAGATTTCTCAGCTTCTGTTCTTGCCTGGAGAGCACAGACATGGCATCTGCATAGTATTGTTTAGCATTTTTAAGGGGGCATATGCACATATAATTTGCTGAAGTTAGTAAACGCCCATACACATTGAAGGGAAACCGTCCAAACCCAGTGCATTAAGTGGAACCAGCTGGTCACCATATGGAACTGGCAGGTTTGCCATCATTCACTAAACTGAAAATGTGAATTTCTACATGCCTGATCATTTGTTATCACAGGACTTAAGCATCTACTTGAGATGCAAGTGGAAACACAATAGCATTTCTTATGTTAATTAAGGGGTCATCCACTACTTGGATAACGACTTTTCAATTACTATATTTCCCCTTGTAAAAAGAAGCCTGTACTGACTCTTGGTGGCAACACTGCTCCAACGATATAGATGACCCTGTTATTATATCACATGATCCCTGAGCTCTGCATCCAATCAGCATCGGTTAACGGAAATTATATCACACGATCCCCGAGCTCTGCATCCAATCACCATCCGTTAATGGACCACGTGACTCTCATTTCCTTCAGACAAAACTGACATCTGGAAGAAACGATTCTCTGACTTCCTCTGAATACCTCTCTTCCACTGGGGGGTCAGTACAGGGTGTTTATATATTACATTGGGGGATATATTAATTAGCTTGTTGGAGACAAGGCGGTGGAGCAACTTGAGAAAGAGATAAGCTGTCTGTCCAAAACCCACTTTGACTATTGTCCCTAATAGTAGAGTATGGCTTTTCAAGTTGGTCTAAAATCCTCTGCAAGCACAGTGATCCCTAAGGCCTCTTTCACACATCAGGTTTTCGCCGTCAGGCGCGATCCGGCGCTTTTGACAGAAACCGGATCCGGCGAAATGCAATGCCGGATCCGGTTTCCCCCCCCATTGACTTGCATTTGCACCGGATCGCTCCGGATGGCCATGCGTTTCATCCGGTTTTCGCCGGATCCGGCAATGTGTCGCGATCCGGCGTCTGGAAAAAACGGCTACTGTAACGTTTTTTGTCTCCGGCGAAAAAGCCGGACACGCCGGATCCGGCGCGTCCGGCTTTTTCACACAATGAAAGCCTATGAGCGCCGCAATGCGCCGGATCCGGCGGCCGGATCCGTTTTTTTGGTCTGAGCATGCTCAGTAGCTCTGCCCACAGGAGATATATAACAGCAAGACAATGGGACCCTCAGCCACACCCAACATGCCACCTAAGCCAAGAACCAGGAGCAGGAGAAGGCAGCAGACATCTGCAGCAGCAGCACCATCAGCACCACCCCAAATGGAGCAGCAAATGGAACATGCTGAGGAGGGGAGTCCAGCAGCAGATGAGAGACGGTAATTATCAAATCCCCCATTCCTCCAAACTAGGGCCATGGAATATCAAGATATTCATTGGCCCTTTGTTTCTCTTTATTCAACAGCCGCCAAAGAGATGCAGCAGCAGCAGCAGCAGAAATGGCATCACTGGCAGCAGCAACAGCAGCAGCAATACCCACAGCCATGGAGTCTGGCCATCAACAGGACAGCACATCTTCTTCTGGGAGCCCTCCCTCGCATCGTCAGCGTTTGACGGTAAGTTTTTATTTCCAAAATCCATCATCTCTGTAATATATGTCTATTCATTGCCTTTTATTTCAAAACAGGAATCACAAGATGAAGAGGAGCTCCCAGAAGAAGAAGGAAGGGGTGGACAGACACCTGGAGTGGGCTCACAATTGGTAAGTTTTTTGCATCAAACGCAGAAACACAACATCACACTACACACAACACATAGAAAACAATGTTCTGCAGACCACACACAGCAAACAAATGCCTACATCCAAAGACATAACATTTTTTGTTTTCTTCTCTAGTCTTCCCAATCTGGTGCTCGGCCAAGAGGTCCTCGCAGTGCCTCCCAGGGTCGTCGGCGACAGCAACGCGGCGGTCACCAGCGTGTAAGTATAAATATTTTTGCTTTGTTTTTTTGCACTTTTTATTTCATTTCTTTTGTGGAGGCTAATGTTATTTTTGTCTTTTTCTTTAACAGCCTTCACAGCGTGCTCCCGACTCTGACGGTGAGGATGGAGGACTCGATGTGGACCACCTCATCGATCTCGTCAGACAAAGGGAGCCGCTCTGGAATATGGCTGACCGCCGCCACGCTGACCTTATCGTTACCCGACGACTCTGGGAGGAAATCTGTTCGCTCCTTGTGGGCCGCTGGGAGGACCTCGATGTTCGGGCCCAGATTAAAGAGCGTAAGTATATACAGTACCGGTTGCTTGATGTAAACCAGTGTTTCCCGAACTCCAGTCCTCGTGGTCCCCACGGATCATGTGTTCAGGATTTCTATTTACTATGGAAATCCTGAAAACATGACCCCTGGGGACCATGAGGACTGGAGTTTGTGAAACACTGATGTTGTATACTAACCACTCCTTTCTCGTTTCAGGGAACAGAATTGTGAATCGGTGGCGGTCTGTGAGGGATCGTTTCAAGAAGGAGTTCAATAAAGAGATGCGGGCCCCGAGTGGATCTGGAGGACGCAGGAGCAAGTACAAGTACGCACAAGCCCTGTCGTTCCTCCGGGAAACAATGCTCACCAGAAGGTAAATATTACACACCACATGTGAAAAAAAATGTTAGATGTAACTTTTTTTTTTCAGCCAGGGCCATACCATGTCAGTATTTTAATTGTTTTTTTTTCTCTTTATTCCACAGCACGGTGAGCAGCACTCGGGAGCCTGCACGATTGGACCCTTCTGAGGCGATCCCTGAGGAGACCGGCACCGAGGGACACTTCGACCGCCCCGGTACATCTGCACCTTCCCAGCCTTCCCACACATTCGACCCATCTGTCCCATCCACCAGCACAGGAGCATCGTGGCCGCCTACATTACATGAAGCTGCTGGAGAGGAGATCGCTTTCCCTTTACCCCACCCTTCTGCCCCTGCCACCTCTAGTACACCTGCGGGTACTGGGCGGCAGCGGCAGAGGGGTCAGGAAAAGAGTTATGCGCAAGAGTTCTTGCATCTGATTGCATCTTTCCAGAACTGTCTAAAAGTCTTGTCAGAGCAAATCTCCGCAGGCTTTCAGCAGATCAACTCCAGCATTCTGGAGGTGAAGAAACTTCTGCAAACCATGCATTCAGAAGCAAGATCTTCGCCAAACCACACCTTTTTCAGGTCTGTTGTGGAGAGCATGGCAACACTATCTCCTACCCAGCAGATGCATGTAATGCATTCGTGCCACGGTGCTCTACAGCAGGTTACCTCCCAACCTCCACCTCCCACCACTGTAGTTCCTCCACCTGCACCCCCTCCAGCCACTTTCCATCCTCCCCCTCCTATTACATCTGCACCCCCTCCAGCCACTTTCCATCCTCCCCCTCCTATTACATCTGCACCCCCTCCAGCCACTTTCCATCCTCCCCTTCCTATTACATCTGCACCCCCTCCAGCCACTTTCCATCCTCCCCCTTCTATTACATACCAGCAACCTCACCAGTACCAGCAACCTCCCCAGTACCAGACATCTCCCCACTTCCAGCAACCTGCCCCGTACCAAACTCCTTCCCCGTACCAAACTCCTTCCCCGTACCAAACTCCTTCCCCATACAACTTTCCATCAACATCATCTGCTCCTACAGTCCCTGCACAACCCTCCACTCCACCGCCCACCACCTCTTCTGCCTCCAACATGTCCACCCATTCTGTAGCTTTTTCCACACCTTCACCTCTAACTGTTCCTTCCCCACCACGATCCCAGTCCTCTCTCCACACACCCAGTGTCGAAGTGTCCCGCAGCCCCTCCAGCAGTATTTCCACCCCACACTACACAGATTTGTAATGTGTGTTTTTTAATAAAAATGCCCATTGGGTTTAAAACCTTTATTAAAAAAGTTTTTTGCACTTTAAAAACATTTTACAAAAAAAAAAAAAATTTTAAATAAAAGTTAAATTATCGTTTCACAATGGTTGTCTGTCTTTTCTTTCTGCGGCGAACTATGTTTAAAAAAAAAGGTTAAATACAGGGTATTTCAAAGGTAAAAAGGTATTCAAAACCAGGTATATAACTGTGGGTAAATTTTAGCTTTTTGCCACAGTTGTGTTCCTGGTTGTGTTTGAAGCAAAGTATTTCACCTAAAAAGTTGTGTTTATTGTTGGTGATTTCCTAACAATGTACACAACTTTTGTTACAAGGTGAAATACTTTGCATAAAACACAACCAGGTACACACCTGTGGCCTAAAGCTAAAAATAGTAAGACCATGACAAGATAGCCAACTTTGGTTGGCAAAGGTATATACTGTTGGTCCAGAAGGTACACAAGTTTGGTTAGGGCACAAATCTTTCACACTCTGTCATCCTGCCAGTGTACTCTGCCTTGAGGGGCCACAAGGGTCAATTTTAAAAACCGGATCCGGCGTAATCCGTCGAAAAACGGATAGAAAAACGGATGAACCGGATGAGACGGATCCGGTTTTGTCTGTCAAGAACAAGACGGATCCGGCAGAAAACCGGATCCGGCACATCAGGTTTTACAAAACATTTGCCGGATCCGGCATTCCGGCACGACGCCGGATCGCGCCTGACGCCGAAAACCTGATGTGTGAAAGTAGCCTAAGGAAGCACTCCCATTAAAAGTTTTTATACTCTTAATATATTGCAATCATATTATATAGCACTGTGTACTTACCATTGCTCATTTTGCCTTTCTACCTAGCTAATTCTTCTCTTTTCTCTGCTCTGTATAGAAACAGGAAGTCTCTTTTCCCTGCATTTATCATCCCTTCCTCAGTTCTGACCCAGCTGCTCCCTCCTTAACCCCAACCAAGGACTTTTGCAGAGACTTATGTCTCATGCATGAAAAATTGACCTCCTGTTTCTACATAGACTTATAGAGCTTAGATGGATTCAGCTAGTCATTTATTAGTCATGTGATGTCATAGACCTAATGTAAAGAGAATCATTATCTGGGTAAAAAGGCAAAATGAGCAATTGCAAATGCACAGTGCTATATAATATGATGATTGCAATATATTAAGAGGATAAAAACTTTGATGGGAGGAGTGCTCCTTTAATTATTTCGCCCCATCTTCATCAACACACAATGCATGTGAGTTAATACAGAGAGTAAAGTGCTTTTTAACAAAATGCTAACTCTTCTTTTGCAAAGTAGGTGACAATGTTTTGTGGCAATAGAAGAAGTACTGCATGTGTTTATATTATGGTGTAAACTGAGATTTAAACTGTCTTGGATGCTTGTCTATTATTCTGGTAACTTTTCAAAATTCTTCTAACTTGCTGAAAACTATACTTGTCACTTTCTTCCCCCTGTCATCAGTGCACCGCTGTGCTCCCACCCCTCTCATTTGCAGACACTGCCTGCCTACTTGGATCAGTGCAGGTGCTGCTGTGATCACAGGATTTTGCGTGACTCTGCAGGCACAAAGGCCTTATGTCATTCCACACTAAGGAAAGATATTCAAGGTTTTTTTGTTATCTTTCTCAGTAAGGGTGCCGTCACACTAAACGATGCACCAGCGATCCTAACAACGATATGACCTTGTCAGGATCACTGGTGCCTCGCTACATGATTGCTGGTGAGCTGTCAAATGGGCAGCTTCACCAGAAATCAGGACCAGCGAGGACGCTGGTATCCAAGGTAAATATCAGGTAACTAAGCGAGCGCGTCGCTTAGTTACCGTCTGTGTACCTTGGATACCTGTGTGCTCGCGCTGGGAGCTGGTATCCAAGGTAAATATCAGGTAACTAAGCGAGCGCGTCACTTAGTTACCGTCTGTGTACCTTGGATACCTGTGTGCTCGCGCTGGGAGCTGGTATCCAAGGTAAATATCAGGTAACTAAGCGAGCGCATCACTTAGTTACCGTCTGTGTACCTTGGATACCTGTGTGCTCGCGCTGGGAGCTGGTATCCAAGGTAAATATCAGGTAACTAAGCGAGCGCGTCACTTAGTTACCGTCTGTGTACCTTGGATACCTGTGTGCTCGCGCTGGGAGCTGGTATCCAAGGTAAATATCAGGTAACTAAGCGAGCGCGTCACTTAGTTACCGTCTGTGTACCTTGGATACCTGTGTGCTCGCGATGGGAGCTGGCATCCAAGGTAAATATCATGTAACTAAGCGCGCGAGTCACTTAGTTACCCGCTGTGTACCTTGGTTACCAGCTCCCAGCGCGAGCACGCATGTATCCAAGGTACACAGCGGGTAACTAAGCGACGTGTGCACTTAGTTACCCGATATTTACCTTGGATACCAGCTCCCAGCGTCTGCTTACAGCGCTGGGAGCTCGCTGATCGTTGCTCTGCCGCTGCCGCACGCACGCAGAGATGCGTGCTGGCCAGCGGGAGACCAACAATCAAAAAAGGACATTCCTGCATGATCAGCGCTACCCGGCAGGGGGGCTGGTTGCTGATGCATGTCACACACAGCGAGATCGCTGGCGAGATCGTTGTTGTTGCATCACAAAATCTCGCTAGCGATCTCGCTGTGTGTGACGTGGCCTTAAGTCTTTGAGCAGGGAGAAAGTAGAGGACTTCAGAAAGTCATTATTCTACTTAGCACATTCATGATTCTACTATGCACCGTACTGAAATTAATGAATTATGAGTAGAGTTGAGCGATACCGTCCGATACTTCAAAGTATCGTATCGGATGGTATCGGCCGATCTTTAAAAAAAGTATCGGTATCGCCGATTCCGATACCGGAAGTCCCATTCAAGTCTATGGGACTTCCGGTATCGGAATAAGAAAAACCCTTTCCTGCCCTTGTACAGCCTCTCTGGGGTCTGTACGGGCCTTTCGGGGGGCTGTGCCGGCCTGCCAGGGGGTCTGTGCAGGCTCCGGTGGTCTGTGCCGGCCTGCCGGTGGTCTGTGCAGGCTCCGGGGGGCTGTGCCGGCCTGCCGGGGGGCTGTGCCGGCCTGCCGGTGGTCTGTGCAGGCATCGTCCGATGGGACTACAAGTCCCATTGGGCGATGCCTGCTACCATGACAGTGATTGACACATTAGCCAATGATGGGACAGTAGTAGTCCCATCATCCGGCTAATGTGTTAAATGTAAAAAAAAAAAAAAAATTACATGCTACATACATACTACATGCATGCTACATACATACTACATGCTACATACATACTACATATATACTACATGCATGCAACATACATACTGCATGCTACATGCATGCTACATACATACTACATACATACTACATGCTACATACATACCACATATATACTACATACATACAATACATTCATACAATACATACATAGACATACAGTACATATAACATAGAGTAACATACTTACCAATACTTGTCACATTGTTCCCCGAAGCCATTGTCGTCTACGGAATAAATATTAACATAACAAACCACAAAAATACTCACCCACGATCCGAAGCAGTCCACGAGTGTGTCCCACGACGATCTTGGGTAGAGAACTGCAGCATCAGCTGTTGCTGCCGTTCTCTACGGGCTGCAGGAATCCAATGACGGAAGGTAGGTATCCTTCCGCACTGTATTCCTCCGCCACTTAAAAAAAAAAAGTCCCTAGTCTCACTTTATGCCATTGCTGTGTGGGAAATTCCCACGCAGCAATGGCATAAAGTGAGACTAGGGACTTTTTTTTTTTTAAGTGGCGGAGGAATACAGTGCGGAAGGATACCTACCTTCCGTCATTGGATTCCTGCAGCCCGTAGAGAACGGCAGCATCATCTGATGCTGCAGTTCTCTACCCAAGATCGTCGTGGGACACACTCGTGGACTGCTTCGGATCGTGGGTGAGTATTTTTGTGGTTTGTTATGTTAATATTTATTCCGTAGACGACAATGGCTTCGGGGAACAATGTGACAAGTATTGGTAAGTATGTTACTCTATGTTATATGTACTGTATGTCTATGTATGTATTGTATGAATGTATTGTATGTATGTAGTATATATGTGGTATGTATGTAGCATGTAGTATGTATGTAGTATGTATGTAGCATGCATGTAGCATGTAGTATGTATGTAGCATGCATGTAGTATATATGTAGTATGTATGTAGCATGCATGTAGTATATATGTAGTATGTATGTAGCATGTAGTATGTATGTAGTATGTATGTAGTATGTATGTGGTATGTATGTAGCATGTAGTATGTATGTAGCATGCATGTAGTATATATGTAGTATGTATGTAGCATGTAGTATGTATGTAGTATGTATGTAGTATGTATTGTATGTATGTAGTATATATGTGGTATGTATGTAGCATGCAGTATGTATGTAGCATGTATGTAGTATATATGTAGTATGTATGTAGCATGCATGTAGTATGTATGTAGCATGTATGTAGTATGTATGTAGTATATATGTAGTATGTATGTAGCATGTAGTATGTATGTAGCATGCATGTAGTATGTATGTAGTATTTTTTTTTTTTTTTTTTTTAACATTTAACACATTAGCCGGATGATGGGACTACTACTGTCCCATCATTGGCTAATGTGTCAATCACTGTCATGGTAGCAGGCATCGCCAGATGGGACTTGTAGTCCCATCGGACGATGCTTGCACAGACCCCCGGACATCAGCACAGCCCCCCGGCAGGCCGGCACAGCCCCCCGGCAGGCCGGTACAGACCCCCACAGGGTGCACAGACCACCGGCAGGCCGGCACAGCCCCCCGGCAGGCCGGTACAGACCCCGGGCAGTCCACACAGCCCCCCGGCAGGCCGGCACAGCCCCCCGGCAGGCCGGCAGAGACCCCCGGAAGGCCCGAAATGACGGCGCATCATGATGCGCACACACCGCGCATCATGATGACGTCAGGCCGTCAATCAACTGAACTTCCGATTCCGATGCCGAATTCCGATATTGAAAAAATATCGGAAGTCGGTATCGGAATTCCGATACAGCAAGTATCGGCCGATACCCGATACTTGCGGTATCGGAATGCTCAACACTAATTATGAGGCTTTGCAAGTTAATGAAGTTAATAAATACACGCCTTTATATTTACACCATAAAGTTTCATTTACACACTGAGGTGCAATTAGAGGATTTTAAGTGAATCATTGGAGTAACAGTTTAACACAAGGATGTAAAATTAGTGTTGAGCGATACCTTCCGATATCGGGAAATATCGGATCGGATCGGACCGATACCCCAAAAATATCGGGTATCGCCGATTCCGATACCGGAAACCCATGCAAATCAATGGCGCACAAATATCGGAATGAAAATAAACCATTTCTTTCCTTGCACATCCAGTTCGGGAGGGGGGAAGAGTGTGGCCGGTGCATGGGCGGAGACTGTGTGTGTGCGCGAACGGGGTCTGTACGGGCCTCTCGGGGGTTTGTGCGGGCCTGCCGGGGGTCTGTGCGGGCCTGCCAGGGGTCTGTGCGGGCCTGCTGGGGGTCTGTGCGGGCTGCCGGGGGTCTGTGCGGGCCTGCCGGGGGTCTGTGCGGGCTGCCGGGGGTCTGTGCGGGCCTGCCAGGGGTCTGTGCGGGCCTGCCGGGGGTTGTGTGTGTGTGCAGGCATCGTCCGATGGGACTACAAGGCCCATCGGGCTATGCCTGCTACAATGACAGTGATTGACACATTAGCCAATGATGGGACAGTAGTAGTCCCATCATCCGGCTAATGTGTTGAATGTAAAAAAAAAAAAAAAAACATACATACTACATACTACATACAGTACATACTACATACATACTACATATATACAACATATATACATACTACATACATACTTCATATATACTACATTCATACAACATACATACATACTACATACATACTACATATATACTACATTCATACAACATACATACATACTACATAATACATACATACTACATATATACTACAGTCATACAACATACTTACATACTACATAAACACTACATATATACTACATTCATACAACATACATACATACATACTACATATATACTACATTCATACAACATACATACATACTACATACTACATACATACTACATATATACTACATTCATACAACATACATACATGCATACTACATACATACTACATATATACTACATTCATACAATATACATACATACTACATTCATACAACATACATACATACATGCTACATACTACATACATACTACATATATACTACATTCATACAACATACATACATACTACATAATACATACATACTACATATATACTACATTCATACAACATACATACATACATACTACATACATACTACATACATACTACATACATACAACATACATACAACATGCTACATACATACAACATACATACAACATACATACTACATACATACTACATACAATACATTCATACATTCATACAATACATACATATAGACATACAGTACATATAACATAGAGTACATACTCACCATCACTTGTCACTTTGATCCCTGAAGCCAGTGTCATCTGTAAAAAATATTAAAATAAAAAACAACCAATATACTCCCTGATCCGCAGAAATCCACGAGTGTCCCACGACGATCTCCCGTGGAGAACAGCAGCATCAGCTGATGCGACCGCTCTCTATGGGCTCCAGGAATACAATGACGGGAGGTAGGTATCCTTCCGCACTGTATTCCTCCGCCACTGTAAAAAAAATAGTCCCTAGTCTCACTTTTGGCATTGCAGTGTGAGAAAGTTCCCACGCAGCTTTTGCCATAAAGTGAGACCAGTGCACTATAGTAACCTCTCAGTGATGCACTGCAGGAGATCGTCGTGGGACACTCGTGGATTTCTGCAGATCAGGGAGTATATTGTTTACTTGTTATTTTAATTTTTTTACAGATGACACCGGCTTCAGGGATCAAAGTGACAAGTGATGGGGAGTATGTACTCTATGTTATATGTACTGTATGTCTATATGTATGTATTGTATGAATGTATTGCATGTAGTATGTATGTAGTATGTATGTATGTAGTATGTATGTAGTATGTATGTTGTATGTATGTAGCATGTTGTATGTATGTAGTATGTACGTAGTATGTAGTATGTATGTATGTTGTATGAATGTAGTATATATGTAGTATGTATGTATTATGTAGTATGTATGTATGTTGTATGAATGTAGTATATATGTAGTATGTATGTAGTATGTATGTATGTTGTATGAATGTAGTATATACGTAGTATGTATTATGTAGTATGTATGTATGTATGTATGTATGTAGTATGTATGTAGTATGTATGTTTTTTTTTTACATTCAACACATTAGCCGAATGATGGGACTACTACTTTCCCATCATTGGCTAATGTGTCAATCACTATCATTGTAGCAGGCATAGCCCGATGGGACTTGTAGTCCCATCGGACGATGCCTGCACACACGCACAGACCCCCGGCAGGCCCACACAGACCCCCGGCAGCCCGCCCAGACCCCCGGCAGGCCCGCACAGACCCCCGGCAGCCCGCACAGACCCCCGGCAAGCCCGCACAGACCCCCGGCAGGGGGTTGGGATGGGGAGACAGTGAATGATGTACTGAGGAGGGGGATTGCAAATAATGATGAATTGGGGGTAGGGGACAGCAAATGATCAATTGAGGGTAGGGGATTTTGGACAACAAATTATGAATTGAGGTTGGAGGATAAGGGACAGCAAATGATGAATTGAGGGCAGGGTACATCAATGATAGTGAATTGAGGGTGGGGGGAGCAAATGATAATAAATTGAGGGTGGTGGGGAGAGCAAATATTGATGAATTGGGGGTGTGGAACAGCAAATTATCAATTGAGGGTGTGGGGATGGGGGGCAGCAAATGATGAATTGAGGGTAGGGAATGGCGGCAGCAAATGATGAATTGAAGGTGGGGGATAGTAAATGATGACTTGATGGTGGGGAGAGAAAATAATGATGAATTGTGGTGGGGGACAGCAAATCATGACTTGAGGGTGGGGAACATGAGCAGAGCAAATAATGATGAATTGAAGGTGGGGTACAGCAAATGATAATAAATTAAGGGTGGCGGGAAATAAAATGATAATGAATTGAGGGGAGGAAGGCGAGCAAATGATGATGAATTGAGACTGGGGGATTGGGGAGAGTAAATAATGAACTGAGGGTGAGGGACAACAAATGATGAATTGAGAGTGGGGGAGAGTAAATGATGATGAATTGAGAGTGGAGGTGGGAGAGAGAGGCCATGACATAATGAATTCAGGCGATGGAGTGCATATAAATATAATGAATCAGGAGAGCGGGAGGTACAGCGTGGGGGGCATTACAGATGCAGGAGTTTCACTGGTAATGAATTCAGTAAAGAGTACATGTGCTAATTAATCTGTTATTGGGTGGGGAAAGTGACTATTTATAATTAGTGGAGCACAGTGGTGGATTACAATGTATATTTGAAATGGTGAGTTGCATAATTACTAATTATATATTAATGGTGGGTGCATATTAAGCTGCGTAGTGTAGAAGTTGGGGAAAAAAGTGAGGAATGTGCTCAGGAAGGGATGCTTTATATATGAGCTGTAGCTCGTAGCTGTGTGTTATTTTCTGCAGAGATGAGTCCTGGCTAGAAGAAGTGATGGTGGTCTGCATTGGATGAAGAAAAGAAAGATGTAGGACTTCAACTAGAGATATTACCAGTGAGTCAGTGTGTTACCTGTACACTTACACTATACACTGTACACTACATAAAGAGCTCCTGTGTATAATGTCACTGGTGATCACTGTATTATCTGCACACTGACACTAAATACAGAGCTCCTGTGTGTAATGTCACTAGTGATCATTGTATTACCTGTACACTGACACTATAAACAGAGCTCCTGTGTGTAATGTCACTGGTGATCCCTGTATTATCTGCACACTGACACTATATACAGAGCTTCTGTGTATAATGTCACCAGTGATCACTGTATTACCTGTACACTATATACTATCTACAGATCTCCTGTGTATAATGTAACTGGTGATCCATGTATTATCTGTACACTGACACTATATACAGAGCTCCTGTGTATAATGTCACTGATGATCACTGTATTAGGCTGGTTTCTTACTTGCGTTCAGGAGGGCTGCGGATGGCTGCCTACTTCCTACTTTCTTCCTCCCTGAAGCTCCGCCTACGCTCTGCCTACTTCTGTATGCGTCCTGCGTTTCTTTTACATTGGGTATGCAGGGATATGCATTGTATGCGGATGCGTCCGCATGCGGCGATTTGACATAAGCGGCGACCGCACGGATACGCAAATGCTCATAATGGAGTAATGAGTGAAACATAGTTGAAAAAATAGAAAAAAAATTTTATTGCAAAATTAGCAGCAACATAGCACAACAGAAACGCGTGCCCACTCTGGTTAAAATACATGAAAATATAAATTTATGTAAAAAATTGTAAAATCCGGACCAGTGCAATGGTAGTAACCATGTGCCCTTGCAATAAATAGAAAACGTAGCTGAAGTTAAATTAATCATAGAAATGCAGACTAGTGCCTGTAGAACATAGTTTAGGTGGAATTGCTTGCTGAAACCTCATCAATGCCAAAACAGTATGCAGTGCGAAAGAAATGATGCCAGGATATAATTATAGCAAACAAAATGGGGAATCAGTGCAAGTCCCTCATGTGAAGAAATGTGTGCATGTATACTGTATATAGAAAAATGACCCGAAGGTCAATGCAATAGAACTCACAGTCACTCCTATGAATAAATTGTATACTGTATATAGTAAGATGAGTCCTTGAGGGGAGATACAGTATGTGTCATCGAGGCTGTTACCTGCGGTGATGTGAGCTCGGAAGCATGCTCCTACACATATAATGCTGAGAGAGTTATTTGACTATTCCAGGGCCTGATTTTCCGAGCGGTCATAAGAGATGGGTGGGAATGACTGCTCACATATCCCAACAAAGGGGCGTGGTTTGGCAGATAAAATAGAGGCCAAGTCTCTCACTCAGTGTCTGTGAGTGGAGGTATGGGGACCTCCCTTGTGTGTTGCTAAAGACACTGACCTGAGCAGGTGGACCCACAGTGCTATATAGATATATGGACTGTTTATGTTCTGTTTGTTTGTTTTGCTAGCCAGAGGAGTTTATGCATTTTCAATAAACTTGCTTGGACATTTCAGCAATACCGCTTCCTGTGCCTACCGCAAGCGCATGGGAGAGCATGTCACCGCTCATCACTGAGCCTGTGCGCGCTGCTTTCATTCATTCCCCAGTAGTTTACAGTGGGAGCGGTTGCACTAGCAGTGCCCCGCCTGTAAACTGATTAACCCCCGAGATGGATTTATGCCGTGGGACTTGACTGAGCGCCGGACAGGTATGGATATTGTTGGTTTATTATTTTATAATTTTTTACAGGAGAACATTGGTGTCGATATGAAATTAGGAATATAATAAAGATTTAAACACTGTGTGTAGTGTATTCTTTCATTAAAATACTTTGCTATTATTGTGTGTGTTTATTTAACCGTTGAATAACTCTAGGATTAGTAATGGATAGGTGTCTTATGGGATTCCACAATGCTGTGTTAATGCTGCGGAATCGCATCGCGGAAAAATACGCAGCATGCTCATTCTTTTTGCGGAATCGCGGGAATGCCGCACATATAGGAATGCATTTTTCTGCTTACTTTCGCATGTGGCTATGCCCACCATATGCAAAGTAAGCAGAAAATTTGCGGATGGTACCCATGATCTGGAGGAAAGGAGATTCTCCTCCAGTCTCTGGGTACCATATCCCTGTGTAAAAAAAAGAATTAAAATAAATAAATCATCATATTCTCACCTACCGGTGTCCCACACAGCATCCCCAGGCCTTAGTGATGCTCCTGGAGAGTCCTGTTCCCAGCGATGCCTTGCGACAATGACCCTTGCTGACGTAGCGGTCTCGCGAGACCGCTACATCAGCAAAGGTCATTGTCGCAAGGCATCACTGGGAACGGGACTTGCTGGGAGCATCGCAAGAATCGGGAAAGCTGCGTGGGACGCTGGAAGGTGAGAAAATCACGATTTTTAATTTTTTTTACTATTTTTAACATTAGATCTTTTTTACTACTGATGCTGCATAGGCGGCCTCAATAGTAAAAAGTTGGTCACACTTGTCAAACACTACGTTTGACAAGTGTGACCAACCTGTCAATCAGTTTTCCAAGCGATGCTACAGATCGCTTGTAAAACGCTAGTATTCTGCAAGCTAATTACGCTTGCAAAACGCTATTTTTTGGCGGGAAATACGCGGAAATTAAAAATGCGGATTTCTCACGTATTTCCTGCGGCATTGGAATCCAGAATTCCCGCGGGAATTCCGGACGTGTGCACATAGCTTTACAGTAGCGCTTCTTCTCCAGCGGCCATCCGTGAACACAGAGGACAGTGTGAACTGTTCTCCGTGTGCACGTGTTCAGCACTTTTGCGGACCATGCACTCCCACGAACACTGACATGTCTCCGTGTTCCGTGTGTCCTTGAAAACACGCTGACATGTGCAGAAACACATTCATTTTAATGTGTCTACGCGTGTCAGTGTCTCCGATACGTGCGGAATCTGTCACTAACTCACTACGCGTACCGGAGCCAGTGACGTGTGAAACCGGCCTAAAGTGGATTTCTCTATAACAGAGAAACATTTTTGTTTGCTAAAGATATTAAATCACTTTTGTTCTTATAATCTACAAGCAAGAACGAGCTGATGGATTCCCTTTAAGGCGGATATGTTCCCAGATCTCACAAATAAAACTGCATACATTATTGAGTAGATCTACCAGACCCGATGAGCCTGGTCTACAATCGGTGAAAATCCATGCTAAAATGGCTGTAGAATCCTTTTGCAAAGTTTTCCTGTCTGATATTAAAATGATTATTTTATAAGGCCAGCTAGGGCTGCTCATTTTAAAAAATGAAGCCATTCAGCCTCATCATGTCAAAGATATCTATGCGGCAAAGTATGCAAAGTGTATTATGAAATCTGATTAAAAATTCATTTTGACATTTAAATCAAAGCCAACATCTAGTAGGTGAAAAAGAATCTCATTAGGTGAAATGTATTAATTTATTATTATTAATAGTAAATATTTCAATTAAATTGTCAAAAAATCTGTTTTATGCAGTCCTATAAACTGAAAAAATACTCATGTGGAAGAGATAAGCAGCGTCTTTCTTTGTAATGGTAATTTATTGATGTTGAATGAGCATAAAAAAAAATCAATTGCATTGTATAGCAAATATACTAACTGTAAAAAAAAAAAAAAGTTGCATTCCCACATGTGCCCAGAAGGTGGCGATAACAACTATGAAGATATTTTGAATGATTTGTAAGTTTTATTTTTATTTTATCTACCAGTACTTATTTTTACAATTTTATTGTTTTGCATCTTTTTACCTTTAACAATAAGTTGTATTATATTTTTGTGAAGAATTTATAAATATCTTTCTGGGATAGAGTTACTTTTAGTGACATTTTCTATGAATTAGGAATCTGACTCGGAGAGAGCGACCAGCATAGGCTCTTGCAATTTAGAAGATTGTTTTAATGTTTTTGTGTATGCATACAATTTTTTACAAGGAGGCCTGACTAATTGGACATAATAACGGTCATTTTTGATCATTATCATGTACGGCCACTTTGACGCATTCAAAATTCTTGCTTAGAGTGTTGGTTGCAATGTTCAGTCCAAATGTGGGTCTCCTGACCCCAACGCAACAGCCTCATATTGTCTAGTCTACGAGACTGTAAGGCTTGGGTCAGGAGACTCATACTCATGGCAGGAATTAAAGGGAATTTTGCATTAGGTTTCTGCTACTTAATCGGAGTTACCTTGACGCGGTGAAGCAGCTTGGTATACATTTTTTTGCAAAAAAAGTATCGACTAAATACCCTGTATTTGTTATCCAGCACTTGCTGATTACTGTCATATGTTTTACTGCAGAGTATTTTTGCAAATCTGTTTTCTTGTTGTGTCTCAGTTAGTGGGTGGTGTGAACGTTGTCTTACCGACTTGTTCACATTTATGCATGTCACGTGTTTTTAAACCATTTTTTCCTTGCCTAGCATGGTTTGAGAGACCCCACCCCTCTCTTGTGTGGCATGCACAAAAGAGCTGTCTTGCACCACAAGCCCATACTAAGAAGCGCCTGTCTGAATCCTGTTCATTTTAGACACTGTTCAGATGTTCAGGTTTTAAATACATTAGATAGGGACTGCTTCAATACGGGTTACCTTGACGTGGTGAAGCAGCTTGGTATACATTTTTTTTTTGCCAAAAAACGTATCGACTAAATACCCTCTATTTGTTATCCAGCACTTGCTGATTACTGTCATATATTTTACTACAGAGTATTTTTGCAAATCTGTTTTCTTGTTGTGTCTATTTAATCGGAGAGCAGCATGATGCAGGGAGGGGCTGAAACCCAGATTCCAGTCATGTGTCCCTTTCTGGTCTGCCTGCTGTCATTTTGATACAATTACTGTTTGCTCTGGTGTAAATGTAGCAGTGCTTAAATGCTGAACTGTGTATAACCCCGCCCACATCACGGATTGGCAGCTCTCTGTGTACACTGTACATTGACAGAAAGCTGCTAATTATTGCTGGGACGTGGTTGGACCAGGAGGCACGAGACACCTAGTCAGGTTGAAATAATCTTCTTGTGATAAATCACTGATTTTTTTTAACAAATTTTTATTGATTTTAATAAACTTATTAAACATATTAAACACTGAATAGCTTTTACATGTGTAAGGGCCCCGTTACACGTATCAATGTCTCAGCGATCCCACCAACGAACCGACATGGATGGGATCGCTGGGACATAGTTAGCTGATCGCTGGTGAGCTGTCACATAGACAAACCCACAAGCGATCAGGACCAGCGAGCAAGCTGGTATCCAATGTAAACAGCGGGTATCTAAGAGCCGCGCGGCAGGGGGGGCGGTCGCTGATCCATGTCACACACAGCGATGTCGCTGGTGAGATCGCTGTGGCGTCACAAAATCAGCCACCTCGCTAGCGAGATCGCTGTGTGTGACGGGGCCTTAAGATTTTACAACAGAATAAATCACTGATTTTATTGACACTTTAACACACAGCCTATGAATTGATACATCGCTGGAATCTGGGTCTCTGCCCCCTACCTCATGGTGCTCTCAGATTATTCAGCAAAAACTTGTTGACAGATTCCCTTAAAGGTCCAAAATGGATCCAGTGATCCACTGATAATTATGGCTTCCTCCTTTTCTTGGGTTCCATTATGTGTCCGTTTTATACATAGGAAAAACTAAAATATCTACATGATGCGCTTTCTCTTCTGTTTTAAAAATGAACGCATATCAAAATCCACATGGACTCCAAAGTAATCATTTAGCTCCCTGTTCTTCTGCTCCAAATGGTTAAAGAAAAATTCGGCACTCCCAAATATGTGATGCAAACATCATAGATTAAGGTTTTATTAATTAATAATTATCCACTGTAGACAAAAACGTTGATGTTTCAGCCAATTCTTAGGCCTTCATCAGAACTATTGTCTTCAGTGATTGTACTGTAGACAGAACAGTAGATCAATTTAGAGCATGTGAAGTCGCGTACCGCTACGCTAAGGAGAAAGGCAGAAAAGCGCTGGAGAAAGTCGCGCATAGTTCTGATGAAGGCCTAAGAACTGGCCAAAACGTCAACGTTTTTGTCTACAGTGGATAATTATTAAAACCATAATCTATGATTTTGGCATGACATATTTGGGAGTGCCGAATTTTTCTTTAATCTTCTGGAGTGGTATCCTATTCGTGCACCCCTCCCTTTCGGAGTGCCACGCAGCCTTTTCTACCTGTTCTTCTGCTTTCTTCAGTTATGCAACAAATCTGTTTTTCACAAAATTTAAAAAAACAAAAAAAGTAAAACACAATAGGATTATCCAACTGCAAGTGTGAGCATAGTCCAATATATGCTGTGTTTAAATTCCTTATAACTTGGAAACTCTCAGTGAATGGTACCATTATCCTTAACATTCAGAAGATAAGAACGTGTCCAGCCTTTATGTGAGACATGTTAAAAGTGTTTCTGCACATCTGTAGAATAGAAATTCATTCAGCATTTTTACAGCTTTTTTCATCCATTCAAATGAATGGGAAAAAAAACATCAAAAATGCATAAAAAATATGCGTATTTTATACAACGTTTTTCCTGCTAATACTCACTGTGCACATACCCTTAAACGGGAACTGTACTCCCAAAAAACTTTGTATTCTTATTAGAGAATAGTTCTGCTTTTTTTCCTCCACTTATCAGCCACTTCCCACCATCACTGCCCCCCTAACTCATCATTCACTCTGAAAAACAGCTCAACTCTCATCTCCATGTTACTCAAGGAAAAAACAGACTGCCAGCTCACTGTGGTGTCAGGTTATGCATTTTTATACTCTATCTATAGGGGAAGGGGGAAAATGAAGAGCAGCAGAGTGAGGAAACAGAGAAAGGGAGACATAGAAAGTTTTGTGCTGAGCTTTCTAACAAGTCTTTACCTCTCTCCAAAGCTGGATTCACAGTTACACAGCTCAAGACTGCTATATAATTTCCTCCATGCTTCTCCTGCTTCTTTGTGTGTGCTAACATAAAGAACAAAGAGTTGGAATCCCTCTGTCTGTGCTGTGCTGTGTATAGGAGACATCATAACATCCCACCAGCTCAGAATCAATTGCAAATAAAGAGATAGGAGACAAGTTGTGTGATGGCCACTAGTAATGTTATTCCTCATATACACACTGATGACATCTTATTCTGAAAATTTGCCTGAACGTATACAATCGTTACACCTTAAAGGGTTATTCCCATCTTCTAAGATGGATAAATTTAAAAAGTCTTTGCCGAAAGAAGTAACATTGCAATTAACTTGTTATTTAAATTTTAGACGATTCACGTAAAAAATTTTTATTTTATTGTACGCTGCACATTGTTAAAGGGGCAAGCACCTATTTAGCAGTTGCGGCTGAACATGCACAGCGCTTACAAGCTCTTTTTTTAGCTTGTCATTTATGAAAGGAGGCTGGCCAGGATTTCAGGACCACACAGTTGGCTCCTAATTCTGGCCAGCTTCAGTGTCACTTCACTTCTAATGGTGCATAGGTAAAGCTCCCTCATATAGCTGGGTCGGGAGCGCACAGGTCAGGCCAGCAACTGTCAATCAACCAGAAGTGTACCACCCCCAAGAAAGCAGGATGTCTGGAGGCTCCTGAACATGGAAGATGCAACCGACCCTTAATAATAACAATGTTGAAAAAGTTTCATGCTCATGTCGGGCCTACGCTATATCTCGAGCGTTTTATAGGGTAGGCCTGCAATTACTGTCTTTAGCTAGGGAAGGATGCCAAAGAATGGTCAGGTCCAGGTCCTGTTGGAATATGGATGGTAGGGGGAGGAGGGAGAACACACCTGAATGACCAAATGACATAGCAGGGATTATTGTGTCTCAGCAAAACTTTACATTGGCAATATTGATAGAAGTATAAAGAGACAGTATTAAAAGAGTTGTCCACTACTTTATTACCCTGTCCTATAGGTGCTAATACAGACAGACTGGCATTTTTGAAATATTAAACACACAATAGGCCCAATGAAATAAGATGGGTATTTAACTCAAAAGAACTTAAAAACAAGGATTGGTTATAAAATAAAATAACCACTAGAAAGTGTAACCCATAAAAATATTTTATTGTAATTAATACTGATGAAGTTTTAACACGAAACGTGCACTGGGGTGGTGGGGACCTGTCTCATCACTTTTTATACATGTAAGTGTTGCTACCTTGCTTGTTTTAACTATTTATGCCTTCTAATGTATGGGAAATGCCATACCTAGATATTTGTGATATGTGGTTTCCGGCTATAACTTGCTAGATTAGGCTTGAAAACACTATTGAACATTATATATGATGTTGGTCCCCTCACTTTGTATAATGCCCAGTAGCATTTATACACTGTAAAAAAAAAAATTTAATATTTATTAAATACAATTAAATATTTTTATGGGTTACACTTTCTAGTGGTTATTTTATTTTATAACCAATCCTCATTTTTGGCACATTTGTAATGTAATTTACGCAAAACACGACATCGGATCCGTTTGTTGCATATTTCAGTTCCCTGTGAATTGCTTCTCTTCTAGGTTTTGGACATAGAAGTTTCTCACATCATATTAAAAAGTAGTGTCTTTAACTGCTAACATACCGTACATGGTACAAGGTTATAAAGTAGTGGACAACCCCTTTAACCTGAAAGTTACTATTAGTATTCCCAGGTATGGTGATGTCACCATCATTTCGGGTCTTGCAGAGTTTCTCAGCACTTTTATTGAGTCTCACAGAATTGTGTAATGATGACGGACCTTAGGGGGAGCACAGAGTATCTCTGTAAGTTACCCTAGGGTTCACTCACGGCCACGGGAGTCTGTAAATGCAATGTCTCTTATGGAAGGTCGTTGTCCAAAATCAGTCCAAAGAAGAAAAATGCATAATGAGAGACAACTAGTCAAACAACAGCAGCAGCCTGGATGGAACAACTCATTTAAATTTGTTCTCTTGGGTTTAAAATAAAAAAAAGACTAATAGCTAAATATGTAATATAAAAAAAAAAATCATCTGCATCCAATATCCCACAGCTCCAGTGCTGATGTTCTGGTGGTCTCACCAGTCTCCCGTTTTTTTCCTTAAATACGACATGACTACTGCAGCCAATCACTGATGTTTATGGGACAAGACCACTGAGGTCAGTGACTGTCTGCAGCGGTCAAGGTATAAGTGCGTGAAATTATCGTTGTAGAAGAGTAAACAGTGACCGGCGCCATCACTACCAGTGGATCATCGGAGCATCAGGTCTGGAATCACAGTAATGGGAAAAATAAATATTGGTTATTTTTGGTTTTACATTGGATATTTCCTGCAGGTGTCTTGCATTTTAAAAAAAATCTGAATAACCCATTAAGTATGGTATTTCTGAAAACAGATACCAGCTTGGTAATTAAAGGGTTATTCCGAAGACTGTAAGTTGTCCCTTATTCATACACCTGGAGGGAAGGCCTTCAGCTATTTCGGCAATCCCAATGAATGGAGTAGAGGTCAAGCATGCGCCTCCTTTCATTTCATTTCAAGAGGGGGCTTCAAGGGAAGCCCAGCAATCAGTAAGTTATCCCCATTCCTAGGGATAGGAGATAGCTTACTAGCTTGGGAATAACCATTTAAGACGTACAGGAAAATACAACACCATAAAGAAAGAATTGCATAATAATAATTTCTAAAGAATAACTGTTAGGTTCCACTTCCATCACCCCAGACACAATAGTACTTACTCCCACTCTTTCCGTCGTGCTTGCGGCGTGCTTTGCATCTTGTGTGCCTGGTGAGCTTTTATTATATCCTTCTGTTCTATCAGGCCTCCTCTTCTCCTCTTAATTACATGAGGGCTCAATGGAAATTCAGAGTCTCCTCCAGCGGCCACCTCGAACATACTGCTCCCTTCAAAGGGAAAGTTGGTCTCCGCTTCCTGCGCGCGGAAGTCGTACAAGGCATCGTAGCTTGCGGTGCGTGACACCAAAGTCTCGGAAATAGTATCTGGTTCCAAAAGGTTGCAGGAGTGAGTAGCTTGGGTTAAACCCAATCGATGCTTCCGCCAAGTCTCCACCTCTGGCAGTGCCAGGACATATCTATGAGTGTCGGCATCCAAAGTAGCTAACCCCAGCGTGCTGGAGTGGTCGGGCTCGGTGAGCGTGTGGGCACTGGTCGAGCAGGAGCTTAATCCTAGCATCTTTAATAGCATCCGAACACATCTCTCTGCAGGAAACAGAAGACAAGAGATGGAAGTTACAATAGTGTTGATTGGCATTGAGAGAGATTATTCATGCTCCTCTTTAACCCTTCGTGCTCTAGAGACTACAGGTACCCTATGCGCAGAAAGAGAGAAGAAAACGTTACACAGAGGGAGCACGGAGCACAGGGTTAACTACATCATTGTGCTCAAGCACAATAGGACATTGCTCCCGAAAAAGGAGTTTCATCATTGCCTGGATGAGTCAGACGGGAGGTGAAGGATGGGTAAACAGCAGAGCTTACCTTTAATAAAGGAAACCTGTCATCGGACTCAAGCTGCCCGAGCTACATACAGCACAAATCTGACACCGGCTGCGTTATTGTCATCACGTATGTTTTACTCTGAAGCTCTTCCAAGAAAACTCCTTGAAAAGTCGCCGAGGACTAATCAACGAGGCAGGACCCTGGTGGCTTCTCCGTGACCCCATCTCTTGAGTGAAAGGACTCTCCCAATATGCACACACATAGAAAGAGACCTGTCAGTCAAGGGACAGGTACAGACGCCCGTATATTGTCTCATCGGAGAGAATCGGGATGATTATGCAAATGACACTCTGATCAGAGTTTGATCAGAGTGTGATCATAGTGTGACACAATTCTCTCAGATAAGGAGAAGATACAGAAAAAAATATGTTTCCAGTTTTTCTCCATTCTGTGAGTACGTGGAAATCGGACGGCACGCAGATGTCATCTGAGTGCAGTCCAATGTTTTCCATGGACTCCTTGACTTGCATGGCCGAGTGCAATCCAAATATCAGATCAAACTACATGGAGCAATTTTTTTTTTGTCTGGACATGTGCACGGCCAACATTGTTCCAGGTGTGATTCAATATGTAGTCGGATCGCACTCGGACCTGACCAAAGGGAATGGGACTGGAAAAATCCCCCAGGACCTGCCTCAGTCTAATCATCCTAGACGCATACTTCCCAACTCGCTTTTCAAAATATGTTTTCTCTGAGACACAACAGCATTTCAAAGAAAAACATACACGGCTGCAATAAAATAGTCAGACTCTAATCCATGCTGCCTGTAGCTTGGGCTGCATGAATCTAATGACAGGTTCCCTTTAAATGTTCCAAGGCTCAAAGACTTCTGTTATGGAAAGATGGGTCATAGGTGGCATACATTGATTTCTACATTAGCTATTTTGCTGGATTTATTTAAATCAAATCTCAATGATTTCAGATTTGCCAGAGAAATCCATCATATTTCAGGAAATCCATCATTCATTTTATTCTTTACAGATCAATTGTCTCATCTCTTCAAAAATATTACCAGTCCACCCTGATGACTGTTTTGTTACTGTTGAAATTGGACTTAATGAAGTGCTACTCCTCCTCCTCCCATGAAAGTTTTATCCTCTTAATAAATTGCAATCAACATATTATACAGCACTGTGTATTTACAATTGCCCATTTTACCTTTCTATCCAGCTAATTCTCTTTTTCTATTAGGCCTATAACAGCACATGATTAAAAACTAACTATCTGCTTTCTTCTAAGTGCTAGGTAGAGACAGGATGTCTCTTTTTCCTGCAGGAGTCATCATTAGAACACTAATTCAACGTCACTGAAAACACTTTGTAGTTCTAATCATGACTCATGCAGGGAAAATTGACTTCCTGTTTCTACATAGAGCTTAAAAGGATTCAGTTAGTCAGTTTTTAATCACTGATGTCATAGACCTAATGGAAAAGAGAAGAATTAACTGGGTATAAGGGCAAAATAAGGAACTGTAAGTACACAGTGACATAAAATATGATGACTACAATATATTAAGTGGATAAAAACGTTGATAGGAGCGCTTCTTTACCATATCAAAAGTCGCCAGGTCAAAAGAAGGCAGTTTTTGTTCTTATTTTATTCCATGTTGTTCCCCTGAATATACCCTTTAAATAAAAAATGCACCGTAGGAATACAGACATATGGGGATTTTTTATTGTCTTCACCAATGGGATGTGGCTGAGAGGGTAATTATCAGCCTTAGGACACACCCCAGAGGATCCTCTGAGCGAAACTCACTTAGTAAGGAGTGAACCATAAAAATCAGCTCTAAATAATAAGATCCATGTCTGCATCCATCCACTTCTGCATTAATCACCCGCTCCTGGCTTTGGCTTACAAATACTGATGTAAAATACTGACCAAATATTGAAAGTGTGAACATGGCCTAAAAGCATATAGGCTACGACTGATTGTCTGCCGTCCCCTGCGCACACACAGAAAACACATTGGTGTGAACATATCCATGCTACCCCTTTAATTCTTTAGTAATGCAGAAGATTTAAAGACCTAAGTCAGGAAAATGACGCTCCGACCACTATGAAGATATATTAGGAAATGAATAACAAAAATAAGAGATTAAACATAAGAATGACACGGTGTGAAACGACGGAGAATGACTCAGTGATATTATTCATTTTCTCGCACAAGTTAGTTTTATACATTTGTTTCTTCCATATGACCCCTTTTCTTACTTTTCAAAGCAAATTGATACCTTTCTCCTTTTTATCAATGAGAATTAATGTACTTCGGCTGCCACGCTTTAGTATGAAATTTATGCAGATCCTATTAGCATTTCTAAGAAATCCACTTCTTTGAGAAATTAAAAGTGGCAAATACTGTTAACGATTCACCATGGTAACTCCTGAAGCCAATTAAGGCAAAGGCTTAGGAACAATAAAAAAGCAATGTGACAAGTAAAAGTGATCAGAAAATATAAACAGATCGAGTAACGCACCCAAGTCAAACGTTACCAAAAAGGAAGAACTGCGGCTCTTTCTTCTAGGCGGCGGATGAGTAGAATAAATTAATTAATTTGCTACACCCCCTAATTATACAGAAGCAATGTGTATTAAAGGGAAAGGAGCATCATTGAAGTCATTGGGAAGAAAAGAAGAAGGAAAAATGATTTTCCTTTGTGTGCAATGTAATACTGTATGTTGGGAGGACATTATTAGGAGGCCATAGAAGTGGCCCGGAGGGATTTACAGATGGGTAGTTTTCACTCATTTTTTATTTATGGCTGCTGTGAAGAATGATTTTCTTTCTCGGTTACTGTTTACCCCATACAAACTAATCCACGTACCATACAAGCTAAAAGAAATGACATTGTTAATATTAATGATATCTTCATAAAAGAGGCTCTCCAAGAAAAGCAATATGTACGGTAATTGGACCTGTCAGACAGTCCTCTTTAATGAAAAAAAAACATTTTTTAAAGGGAACCTGTCACTAGATTTTCCCCACATAAAGTGCGGCCTGGATCTTTTAGCGCTGTTACAGCATTCTAGAATGCTATATGTCTGTGCATAATCCGTTCTGTAAGGCACACAAAAAGAGCTTTTATTACACTGACACACGGTGTGGCCCGGTCCGATGGACATCTCTGGTTTTGATCCGGCGCCTCCTCTCTTCGTACCATCCTCCTCCTCTGCTTTGGGTGGATGACGTCATCTTCCTACATCATCTAGACAGTGTCCCAGTGGCGGTCCTGCACAGGTGCACTTCTCTCTCGCCTTTCGAGGGCAGAGCAAAGCATTGCATTGCGCATGCGCTGGGAAAGGTCAAAGAGCACCGATGACCCGTCGGTAAAGTCGGCTCATGCGCACTACAGTTCTTTCCTCTACCATCGGCAGGGCAAACAGAAGTATGCCTGCACAGGAGCGCGATGGTGACATGGTCTAGATGCCGTTGGATGCGTCATCCACCGCCTGTTTCCAAGTGTAATCCTTCTCTAAGATAAAGATTGCAGGAAGTGGAGGCTGCTCTTTGCCTCACTCCCAGTTCTCCTGTCTATTATGCTGCCTGCATGCTGGTTTTAAGTTTAGAGCAGGTTGAGCAATGGACACAGTGCATGCTGGGAAGTGGGGGAAAGAAGTACCCATAATAACCATAGTGCTGGCAGAATGCTGATGAAGAGGAATCGCCCTTTTAAAAAGAGTGGATGACCTGTTACAGAACATATGAACTGGGACTGTTGTGTGCATCAAAGACAGTTTTAGCATTTGAGGAATGAGGGCGGAAAAACTTGATTTGTTTAGTTAAAGGATAGCGATGCATTAGCTGTGCCTTGAACTTCAGTTTTCTGCTGTATTTTAAAAATGTTGTTTTACATATTGATTGACGGAGAGGCACCTTGTGGTTGTGGCTGTTACCCCCCTGAAGACATAAGCGGTGCGACCATGTGATACGATGTCAATATTATCCTAGATATTTGTGGCATCCAGAAGGGGCATTATGGCGGTTTGCAATGGGGGCGTCAGTATATGGTAAAACACAATACCTTAAGCATCTTAAAGATGTCTTTTTTTATTAGAAAATCAGGAATTTAATTTTCAAGCCTTTGTCCTAGGGTACCTAGTTTAATTTGGAAATAGGTAGGGGAGACCACCTGGGTGTCTCAGTGCAATAATCTCAGGAATTTCTCAGGTTTGATGACTCGCCAACAATGATGACTGTGTAATAATAATCCCTTAACAAAGAGAGCGCCAGTCAGGGATAATTGCTCATTGCTTGGAATGTAGACCTGGAAAAAAACAATATAGCATCTAACATAAATCCTTCTAAGGCAAATTAGGAAATGTCGTTGCTCAGAAAAAGTTTGAATCCAATGGGAAAAAAGTTCACAAGATTTCGGTTGCAAATCAATAAAACTGTTAATATGTAGGAGGGTTTTGTCGTACGATCCAGTACAGAGCACATTCACTTACGTGTATCGATGTAGTGGGGAAGCGACCTGCTGGAGTGAAGAGGAGAAGTAGCCAGTAATGGTGAGCGAACGTGCTGGGATATGGTATTATCTGAGCATGCTCGGGTGCTAACGGAGTGTCTTCGGCGTGCTCAAATAATATGTTCGAGTCCCCTCGCCTGCATGTCTCACATCTCTTCCACACCCGGAACACATGGAGGGATTGATTACCTGCTTGTTAGGCAATCCCTGCATGCGTTGTGGCTGTAAAACAGGCGTGAGACATGGAGGCGCAGGGACTTGAACATGTTATTCGAGCACACCGAAGACACTCTGTTAGCACCCGAGCATGCTCCGATAACGCCTTATCCCAGCACATACGCTCATCAATAGTAGCCAGGATATTAGCACTGGCTTTGGCACCAAAAAAGTAGAGTACCTTGTGCGCATGCTCACATGTTATTCAATAGGCAGGACCCCCTATTGGAAGGAGTTGCTGGGGCACTGCCTGCATTGAGCAGATGGGTAGAGAGTAGAGTTGAGCGACCCCAATGCAAGTCAATGGGAAATAAAAGTCGCCATTGAGCGGATGACATTCATCCACTCAATGCCGACTTTTATTTCCCATTGACTTGCATTGGGGTCGGGTTTCGGACGAAACTCCGACTTTTTTTGCTCTAATCGGACCAGTTTCATCTGAAACGAATTTTGTTTCATGAAACCCGATCCGACTAAAGTCGCTCAACTCTAGTAAAGAGAGCTATATTGGGAAGCGAGCCGCCTGGCAGCTTGACATTGGCGGAACAGTGATTTATGAGAAGAATTGGGGATTAGGTCCACTATTAAGAGGAACTGGATTATTAATTGGAGGGAATCCAGTGTAATTATTAGAAAGCTCTATTTGGCTTCATATTGTCTATGAAATTATTGATATAAAAATACCTGGATAACATAGATGTCAAACGGACAGATGTAAAAAAACATACGGATGACAAAATGGATGAAAAATCGACCATTTTTTCTGGATGGAAAATTACTGAATTTTCGTACACCAGTCATGGCTCACAATACAGTGAATGTGAGCTGTAATCACTCCATAGCACTTTGATTGACAGCCTGCCATGCGGCGAGTGTGCGCAGTGTGTGCGCAGTGTGTGTGTGCAGAGTGGGCAATTAAAGTGCTGGGGAGTGATTACAGCGTTCTCACTGCGTACTGAGACCCTGACTCTTCGCACTGCCCCAATGACTGGAAGCAAAGGCAGAAGAAAACTTTATTTTCTCCCTTTAGTTGCTGCTCCAATAAACCAGCTTTACAGGATTTATTCTCTATTTACCTGCAAATTACTCCTAGATCCGCAGGTAAATAGTGTTTAGAATTGCCAACATTCAATAAAACTTTCATTTCTTACTTTCAGGAGATAAAATTCTGTCCTGTTTACGTATGCTTACTAAAATCCGGAACATTTCTGTTGCCAAAATATAAATATTTAACTGACAAATTTTCAAAAGTGGACCCCTCTACTTTTCATAAGCAAATTTGATGGGAATATTTCCAAAACTTTAGATCACTCTTGGCAAATTGGCCCCTTACTACACCTGTGCTCTGCCTCATAATGATTTATGCACCGCAGGTTATCCCATTGATTAGGAATAAATGACTCATTGGGACTGCAAAGAAATTTAATTTTTTAGTCTGGAGATGATAGAACTTTGCATAAAATAACACAAATATTTCCAGTATTATAGCAGTACAGTAAATATGTACAGTATTATTGTAGTATATATTTCAAGGGGTATGCTCATGTTGAGAAATTGGTAAAGTTAGACGACTATAAACTTCCTTACATGCTGAGTTGCTTTTTGTTTCTGCAGTCATTCTCCTAGCTATGAGAGCTTTTATCTTACATAGTTTACAGCTCATTGCCAAGAACATTGACCACCAGAATATGCAGAGTAGCTACATTTCGGGCTGAGGAGTTAACTCTTAAGATCCCAGCCACCTTCAATTCATTCATTTCTATTCAGCAGTTAGCTGCTCACCTTCCCTTGCCTATCGCCTCTCATCTGGAGGTGATGTTATTAGTCCTGCAAAATCACAAGCCCTTGCTTCCACCTGTTGCAGCTTTCCGAGCAGTTCTCATAATCACCGCTCTTACTTTCCAAAGCCATGCTCTTGTTCAAAGGCAATGTTATCCCTATATACAGATATAGCGATAACAGCATAGGCCTCAAAACAAGCACTGACAGACCTGAGTGTGTTAGAGCAACATGATAAGCTCAGCAAAAGGATACTTACCAGAACTGTCACTAAAGGATGAATGCTTGGGTGTGAGCAACAAGTAAGTGAAGAGACAAGGTAGCAGGATGAGAATAAAACTTTAAGGTACCAGCCTAGGCACTGGATGGGTCTGCCATAAGACTATAAGCACTGGTTCTACATTTATTTCTAAAGAGCAGTCCAAAATGACAGTCACTACATTTTAGGTCTTGGACCAAGGCAGAACAAGATTTACAGAAAAAAAAATCCCAGAAACCGCCAACGGTCCCCTGAAATCAGGACTCAGGAACCTGAAAACCAAGTTTTTCCAAGCCCCATCTTGAATGCTCAATCTCCACTCCGTTCATTGACTAAGTACTGTGCTCAGCTTTCTTTGACAGTCTCATAAACAATGAATGGAGCGGAGATTGAGAATATCCATGTTTTCGTATGCTATTCTCAGGATCACGGCCTGTCTCACCGGTTATACCCAAAGTGATCAGTAAGTTATCTTCTTTCTTTACAGCACTTTTGTTATTTTAGCGCTGGAGTGGTGTCTCTAAAGTAAGCTACCTGCGCCACTCCGGTCATCTTCTGCAATTAGTGATATGCCGGATTGCTCCAGTGTTTGCTGGGTGAGCTGGAAGTCACAACTCAATGTAAGTCTATGAGAGCCAGGACATGGGCAGATTGAGCCTCTCATAGACTTACACCGGGAGGATATTTTACAAATAAGAACTGTAGGGATACAGATAAGGGATGGCGGATTGGTGTCATATTTTCATTTCTATATATCTGTGTCGGTTTCTTTTACACGACAATGTTATTTTGCATTTTAGAACTTTTTCTTTTGAGAAATGGGCAATCGTTCTGAAAGTTTACCACGAAATATGGTCCAGGAAGTATTTCTGTTCTATTCAATGACTTCCACTCTAGTTCACAAGTCTCACAGGGGAAGATAACAGGGTCTCTGGTGCCACTAATTGGAGGCTATTAATATTGGCCCTTTAGGGAGCCTCTTTGACTTTTAGGATTGCAACCTCCAAAAGGTAGCACTAGAGACCCTGTTCTCTTCCTCAACTCAGCCAAGTGTGCATGCGCTCTGCATAGGGAAAGGGAAGTCAACCGCTTCTACTGTAGAAACCTCTAAGAGTAACTTATCTCCACTGAGAGTAAGAACTGAAATCCAAAAGCGATCAAAATCAGTGGGTTTGGTTGACTTTTCTCGATGGGTTGTAAAATGATGTTTTTTATTTTTTTTTACCCTTTTTGAGTCACCTGAAACAACTTTTCACTATCCAAAACCAATGCACTTGGTTTCTTGCCTTCGGGGCACTGCATGACAAGGGTCCCTTTGACGTTCTGCTCCCTCAAGCCCTGGACTGGCGTCATTCAGATTGTATTGTCAGCATTGACAAATGTTCAAACACTTATTGGCAATAGCTTTGGTCTGGGGTAACAAGGGCCCAAACAGTAACATTGACTAGGTAGCTTGTTGAATGAGTGATGAGATGATGCTTTTGTCTCTACATAGTGAGTCAAATGTATTGAGCGAAACTGTTCATGTTAGGGGATAGGTGTCTTACTCCTGCGGAGGGGCCCACCGGGTAATTCTCCTGTTCTGCTGTGGGCCAGTCTTAGCCTGGTTAATAATGTAATAATTTAAATTTGCATATGTCAGATAAAATAAACATTAAACTAAAGTTTATGTACAACGGGCTCAGTTATACTATTAACATCATTATGCAAATGTTAAGAAGAGATGTTAAGCCATCCATACACTTTATATAGCTGGGCCAACACTTTGACCAGTAGCTATCTTGACAGTCTGCCCCATAAACAGGAGGGAAGTACAAAGGGATCTTCAGTATGAAATCGGACATGCCAGATCCTTAACTCCCCTAACAATCACCTGTCCAGGGCTCCGCTCCCAGAAACGTTGGACTGTCATCTGTCATCTGGACCAGCCCATATCGTCAGGTTTGGCTGACTTTAGTTTAATCTGTATGTAGTTTGAGCTGTCTGTTTCCTGCTCAGCATATATTAGAATTGTCACACTATATCGGTGGTATAGACAAGGTTCAGGGGATGATAGTGACTACAAAAAAGGTATTTGTCAGTTTAGGATTAGAGTTCGTAGAATCCTAGAATGTTAGGATGACCTCCAGGATTCGTTAAACCATGTCTGACAGATGTCTGTCTAGCCTCTGTTTGAAGACTTCCATTGAAGGAGAACTCACCACTTCCTGTGCCAGCTTGTTCCACTCATTGATTCCCCTATTCTTATTGTATTAATTGGGTGCATTAGTGTCTAAAGGCTGAAAATTCCCCAAACTAGTTTATTTTCTAATGCTGAGGAGTTAGCTGTCACCGGAGAAGAAAGGTTACATTCTAGAGGTATCGCTAACACATAACAGCCGGGGTAATATGTGCTGCTATGACATGTACCGCTTCAGACTTGGTTCTCTTCAATCACGTATTCCCCGTTGTTCTCTCACACCTTTCCCTAGAGGAAACCCTTGAAGTGTTCCTTCCAAAGTTTACCGGTGTTTATACTTGAGGAAGGTATTTTTGGAAGTGTTCCCCAGACAAAAAAGAAAACGAGAAGTCAAGTGCATGTCTGAAAAGAATCTTCTTCCTCTGCAGATTTGCTTCAATACATCTCTACTTTCTTTGTATTGTATTGCATTGCATTGTATCTGCTTTTTGCATTGTGCTGGCATAGTAGTCGTCCGTCTCATAAATGCGTTGTGTCTGTTAGCAGATGCAAATGTTTGTATTGTACTCGGAGCTTGGTAGGCGCCATTAGGAAGACAGAATTATCAAAAAAATGCAAGAAAGAAACTTAGAATTCATGTTACACAAAGAGCGCAGAGATGAATGAAGAAGCTCTCATTGTTCAACTATTCGTTGTTTCTTTTATTAAAATACAAATTACATTTATATCATTTTAGCTATTTTATAGGTGCGTCATAGTAATTAGGGAGTCAGTGAAGTTCTTCTTGAAGCAGCGGATGCTGCACGTATGGTCTCTTTCCACTTCCAGTGGTAAATAGTAAGTCATATCCGATTGCATCCACTGGAAAAACCATAAAGAAAGAAACATAGCTTCCTCTCCTTACCAGAGAGAGAAAGTTTTATGTTTTAACCATGGAGTATTGCCAATAAGAGTCCGTACTCAAATAGTCTTTATTAAGGGGTTTTCTAAGCTCAACATAATTTTCTGAAGTCACTGTGTGCGCAATGTGTGAACTCCTGACAGTGTGCAATGTGCACACTCTCAGGATTCTCTTCTTCATCCAGCAGACAGTTAAGTGATTTGCATACTTGCAGAGTAATGCCAATTAGCTTCTCAATTCCTTTTTTAAATAGAACAGCTGCACACTTGCAGTCACGTTGACCTCCCTCAGTTCCCAGCACTGCATATAGGGAGAAATCTTGACATTGTGCATACTGCACGGTGTCCGGATTCGAGAATCTGCAATTACTCTATGCTCTTATTTTATGTTAATAATTTATGTTGAGCCCAGTCATCCCGTTTAAGGAGAGCCAAAACCATGCTCAGCACTGATGGAAAGCAAAAGCCCCAAAGCAGTTGTCTGTAGATGAGTGTCTGGCATGGAGAAAACATTTCTTACTTCAAGAGAGAGAAATGTTATGGAAAATTGCTAATAAAACTCCATACTCAACTGGTCTCCTTAAATGTCTATTTTCAGGAGCGGGCCCTGACTCGCAGCTTTATTGCTTACTGGATCGGAGGTGTGGTCCTAGAGATTGGCATTTCACACCAGTGGTATGGTTGATCAAAACTGTGGATTCTTCAATGCTGCCATCTAGCTGTGCTAGCTTCAGAGAAGTGCTTGCAAGCTCAATAGCAAAGAGGTCGCGAGTGCTGCGCTCCTTGACTAGGAGTTCAACTACTGATTCTTGACTGCAGAAGTAGCTTGCAACCTAGATAATGAATTAATATTAAACTCTTAAAAACTAGCTTTGCAAAATGACTAAGTGATACATGTTGCCAGACTCATTGAAAGGCCTGACATTGACTTAAAGGGGTTGTACTTAGAAAATAGGTCACCCTCCCAGGGCTGTGGGGTACTCGGTACCGGGCCGGTGTTGGCGGGATGTGTCACGGCAGCGGTGACCCGGTCCGTGGCCCTGGGCGCCCAATTAATAGGGGAAGTTTGAATGGTGGAATGTATTAAATGAATAGTTTGTGACGCCACCTGTGGTGTTCGGCAAGTGAGATGTTAAGCCGACACTGCATGCAGATCCTCTGGGACTGATGGTAGGGTGCAGCAAAGATGTAAAAGCTCTCCACAGGTGAAGCTGTAGTCCCAGGGCAGTGTAGATGTGGTTGGCACGGGGATGTAGCAGTGCCAGAAGGGGAGGAAGGCAAAGCCACTGTGGCGGCCATACTCCTGGGGGCGCCACAAAAACACCTTCTCGATCTGAGTGTTTGCCCCCCCCTGTCAAAATAAATCACTTATGGTATACTCACCTCCTGTGCCAGCACTGTCTCAGCAGTGATGGCACCTCTTCTTCCGTGACTCACGTGAGGTGTTTGCATCTTGTGAGCACTGTTCCCAATCACCGCCAGCTTCTCTCCCCTGGACACGTAAGTAATTAACAGGAAAAGAGAGCTGCAGTTTCACTTCCAGACAATTACTAAAGAGTCTAAAGGTGAGGAGAGAGAAGCTGGCATCGATTGGGTGCAGGGCTCACGTGACGTAAACACCTTACGTGAGCCCCGGATGAGCGAGTGCCGATACCGCTGGAATGGCGCTGGCACGGGTGGTGAGAATAGGTGTTTTTAGTTACACTGGTCAAACAATCAAGTTTAGAAGAGGTTGTCCAAGTAGTGGACAACCCATTTAAGGTACCTACTAGAGAACAGTGAATCAATTTCAGGCTAATCAAATTTGCTTCTATTTTTACAAAATATTCAGATTTGTCACTAGCTGAATTTATTTGCAATTTGATTTTGTTCAAACACAGCAAAAGGCTGAAATTTAGCTGAATGAGTTTTAAAGCTGGAAAGGAGTTGAAAAAAATTATACTCACTTTGCCCCAGTCATCACGTGCTCCACCATGCAATGTCCCACCCAGTTATCTACGCAACTAGTGCCTTCTAGTCCCGTCTTCCATTTCCCTACATTCCGGAAATCACTAGACCTCATGCACATCACAATGCCATGCGAGGCCTAGCCATAACATAATGTTGAGCCTAGTGAGTGCTAAGGGTGCAGATGAGCACTGTGACGGAAGAACAGACCGGTGAGAGCTAGCTGCACAGAGGACTGTATGCGGTGCTGCAAGTTGGGACTGGTGAGGACCAGGTCGCAGTGAGTGCAATTGTTCTTTTAAGCCTTCATTTATTGTTCTGTTAGGTTTGGAGAGATCTCAGAGCATAATAATAACGCTCAGTCTGTTTGCCCACGTGCACATAAATCCAACGTTGTGTTGCAGTTTCCATCTCGTTTTTGACTAAAACGTCATTTGGAAACTGATAGAGGAACTGATCCCATTGTTTGCAATCCAGCGAGACAAATGTAGTAAAATCCAAGAAAAACTTTATTAGTCAAAAATTAAAAATGTTATGAACCACCAGTGTCACACTAACCAACACGTTTCGACTTAATTCAGGCTTCTTAAGTCGAAACGCGTTGGTAAGAAGACCGCCGGTGGTTCTATTATCATAAGATTTTTAATTTTTTGACTAACAAAGTTTTTCTTGGATTTTATTACGTTTGTCTCGCTGGAATACCACTCCTCCTTTTTGAAGCTTTGTCTCCTCCCCTTTCCATGCGAGATTCCCTGTCTGCCTCCTGACAATGTGGTGAGCTGATTTCTCTCTATTTTTGTCTCCGTTGTTTACAATGGGATTTTTCCTACCTGTCTAGTACATTGGTTGGTAAGCGCAGGGCCAGATCTCAGTGTTTTATGCAGGTCTGGGGGCCGGATCTCAATGTTTTATGCAGGTCTGGGGGCCAGATCTCAGTGTTTTATGCAGGTCTGGGGGCCGGATCTCAGTGTTTTATGCAGGTCTGGGGGCCGGATCTCAATGTTTTATGCAGGTCCGGGGGCCGGATATCAGAGTTTTATGCAGGTCTGGGGGCCAGATCTCAGTGTTTTATGCAGGTCTGGGAGCCAGATCTCAATGTTTTATGCAGGTCGGAGGCCGGATCTCATTTTTTTATGTAGGTCTGGGGGCCAGATCTCAGTGTTTTATGTAGGTCTGGGGGCCGGATCTCAGTGTTTTATGCAGGTCTGGGGGCCGGATCTCAATGTTTTATGCAGGTCGGAGGCCAGATCTCAGCGTTTTATGCAAGTCTGGGGGCTGGATCTCAGTGTTTTATGCAGGTCTGGGGGCCGGATCTCAGTGTTTTATGCAGGTCTGGGGGCCGGATCTCAATTTTTTTATGCAGGTCTGGGGGCCGGATTTCAGTGTTTTATGCAGGTCTGGGGCCGGATCTCAGTGTTTTATGCAGGTCTGGGGGCTGGATCTCAGTGTTTTATGCAGGTCTGGGGGCTGGATCTCAGTGTTTTATGCAGGTCTGGGGGCCGGATCTCAGTGTTTTATGCTGGTCTGGGGGCCGGATCTCAGTGTTTTATGCAGGTCTGGGGGCCGGATCTCTGTTATCAAGCACTGGACCAGCACCTAGGGGAAAACTATGAAGCAGGATGAAAAATTATGCAATTTTTTTATCCATTTTTCCATCAATTGTGATCCTTTGATTTCATCAGACCCTAATAAACAGAGCCCGATATAACAGATACATGTTAGCTCAGAATTGTTCTTTTTTTGCATTATGTTAATACAGTAGCCTCAGGGCTCCCCCATGATATACTGGGTAAAGAGTTGAGTTACAAGTTTAACAGACAGAAACATTTATTTTCATCCCCATCTATATGATTTAGCTATAAAGCCAACACGACCAATGTCATAAATGAGATATATATTAAGAAGTTTAATGTTACTGTGCATGACTCATATACTCATAAACCGAGCAATACGGCTCATTGTTACAGCGGCCATATCATTTATTATTACTGGATAATTTGTTTAAATAAATCAAAGCAAAAATGTTCTCCGATTCATTACACATTACATGATCGAGTGCATTATTTTGTACACTGTATTTTTCTCAAAGCAAAGCTATAGAACTGGAAAATTGATATCATCGCTATATTACATAAGCAATATTCGTCCAATGTGATGACTGGTTAATTCATGTGTAGCTGCATGAGGAATTGCATGGGGCCCATCCATTCGGTTTACCTGTCGACGTTGGCACAGTGGGGTAACTATGGACGTAATAAAGATCAAAAATGATGAAAGAATGAGGTATAAAGCTTTATTCACAATGAATTTTTACTCAATGGTTAAAAATGAAGAGTTTTCTAGTGGAAACTCTGAAACTCGGGAAACTCTGAAGGGGTTCTGAAGAGTTTTCCGAGCATTTTTTCCGACCTTTAATCCTGATGCGCTATTTGTAGCCTTTTGATTGCAGCGTTTTACGTCAAGAGCCTCTTCAAAGAAGTGACATGCACTTTCTTTTCTTCAATTAAGCATTTTTGACAGCTCGATGTTCTCAGATGCACTACAGAACGAGCTGTTAATCAAATTGCCGAGACGTGCGTACAGCCTCCGCTCATAGTATACTCAGCAGTGCTGTGAGCGGTGACTGTAGCCACTCCGGTACGCCCCTATGTCTGAAAGCTGGCAGCTCCCAGGAAGAAATAAGTTTATTTTCTCCCTGTAGCCGTGCTGACAGTAAGGACTCTTTCACAGGTCAGTGTCTAGATAGATAAATAATAGATAGATAGATAGATAGATAGATAGACAGATAAATAATAGATAGATAGATAGATAGATAGATAGATAGATAGATAGATAGATAGCTATGTCTGTAGAAAACTTGAACACTTGCTGAAAAGATATCCATTGTTGGTGTGAGCCAATGCAAAAAAGTATAGATAGATCCTGCAATTTGATCAGTAATGCGGCATATTCCAAGTGTATGGCAATCATATCACAATTGCACAATGATTACATTTTGTAAAAATGTGCCACCTAAGCAATTATGCTCCATCACTGATTGATGGTCTTTCACTTGCATGATTTACAGTATGATGCATACATTTAACAAACTTCACCAACTGATTTTGAATTCATTTAAAGGTACAGATTTTAATATGTAGTCTTGAGCAACAAGCCAAAATTTGAAGCTGATGTAAAGCATCATGGTCTGAAGTTTTAAAGGCGGTTTTTCACTTTCAAGAAAGCGGTCCCCAAAAAATTGGATACTTGTAAAAAAAAAATAGAGATTGATAGAGTATTCAACCTCCCCTGGTCCATCGCCCCTGCTCCGGTTATCTGTGTTTTGGCTGCAGCGATGATGTCACAACGACAGTGCACATCACCAATGCAACCAATCCCTGAGTGCAGCAGCTAATACCGTCTGTATGAGCTCTATTATCGGCTGCAGTGGTGATATGTGCTGCAATTGTGAAGTCGCTTCTGCAGCCGAGACAGAGAATGGCCTAGTGGTGGGGATCTGGCACTGCATAGGGCAGCACAGTGGCTCAGCAATTAGTACTACAGCCTTGCAGTGCTGGGGTCCTGGGTTCAAATCCCACCAAGGACAACATCTGCAATGAGTTTGTATGTTCTCCCTGTGTTTGCGTGGGTTTCCTCCGGGTTCTCTGGTTTCCTCGCACACTCCAAAGACATACTGATAAGAAATTTAGATTGTGAGCTCCAATGGAGGCAGTGCCAATAATGTCTGTAAAGCGCTGTGGAATATGATAGCGCTATATAAGCAAATCATAATAAAATAACTTGATGAGGGTGGGTGCTATATTTTTTTTTTACTTTTTTGCAAGTATATAATCATCTGTAGAACACTTTCTTGAAAGAGAAAAACCCCTTTAATATCAAGTATATTGTTTATTAAGAAGCCTTCTCAAGTTGAAGCCAACCTCTCCCAACTTTATAGGAACTCTGTCAGCACAGAATCACTGTGCAAACCAAGTAAAGGTGCTCGGTGCACCATGACCACAGATTTACGTGCACTTTCTTGTTTTTCTCCACCCTTCTCTCAACCTATAAAGCCAGATCTGTTAATCAAAGAAATCAGCAGGTGGGAAGGTGCACTTACATGTTTTGCCCCACCATGGTGCACTGACATCCTGTACTTGGTTTGAACAATCATTCTGTGCTGACAAAGTCCCTTTAAAAGAGAAATCCTGGAAATCAGTTGACTTTAAATGAATGGTGATTTATTATAATATATAGTATGGACATTTTGGGTCCATATATTAAAAAAGAAAGCCATTAAGGAACAGGGCTTGTGCACTATGTAAACTCCTCTTTTAACATGGCCATTTTATGTGTACATATGAGGTACATTTTTTAAGGACACATGCACACCCATTTTATTCAATGGTGGTGGGCACATGTTACACGGTGCTAGCAGTGAGCTCATTGAGGTCACTACAGTTCATTGGGCCGCTCACAATGAGCTGCCCTTGGAAACTACAGCTTCAGTTACCGGCGCACTTAGCAGCTCATTGTCTCTTGGATTTCAGACTGAATAGTCACATCATGCCACCGTTCAGCTTTAAATCCAGAAGATGGATTACGGCAGAGATGGATTACAGAGTAGGACAGTATGGATTACCTTCTTGTCGGACTGGTGAGAAATAATTGTTTATAATTTTTTTGTCTTTTACAGGGGAAATGGGCTTCAATGGATTATAGGCATAAAGGTGAGTTTTGAATAAATGTGTAAAACAGGGTTTAAATTTATTTCAAATAAATGATTTTATTCTTGCTGTGTGTTTATTTCAAAACTTACTATGGGGTTAGTGTTGGGGACATCTTATAGACTCCTCTCCATTATTAACCCCTGGGCTTGATGTCACCTGACAATACAAAGCTGACATCAACCCAACAAATTTTACTACACTAGCCACCGCCACACGGCAAGTGGGAAGAGGCTAAGCGCCACATTTGGCGTATCTTATTGATGCGCTGTTTCTAGGGTGGCTGAGGACTGATGTTGGAAGTCTGGGAGGGGTGGCAATATCTTTGACCCCTTTCCAGGCTATTACTATCAACCCACAGCTGTCTTTTTAGCTTTTGCTGGTTTTTATTTAATAGGGGGCCCTACGTCATTTTTTTTCTGGGGTGCCCCATAAACCAGTAAAGGCTATGCAAACAGTTGTGAGCTGTTATTAATAGCCTGGGAATCTTTTGAGACATTGTCCTTTTTCCCAGATTATTAATATTATTCCCCAGCCGTGGGCTTTCCCTCTGCTGGTTGTGAAAATTACGCAGATGTCCATGCAATTTTTTTTATTTAATTCTTAATTTTGAAGAGGAGGGACACAGCGGGTGCTGATTACAACTCCCATTATTGACGCCTGGTCGTGCTGATCTCAGGGAGACGAGGCGACAATGATGAGAGCTGCCTTCAGCACCCGGCGCCTAGGAACAGAACAAACTTTACTGGTTTTCCTAGGCGCCAGTATGTGTCACATGGCTACACGGACGGCACACAGACAGGAAACGGATACACGGATGTCACATACGTACATACGGAAGGAACATGGACACACACAGAAACTGAAAACTGCTGTTACAGCGATCAGTTGTTGTCACAACTTCAATTACTTATAGCCCTGGCAGATATGTGATTACAGCAGAGCAACATGTACAATTAATGATACATTTTTCTTTCAGTGGTCTCTATTGAACAAAAGCAGCCTTACCTACCAGCCATTCAAATGAATATCTGAACCAAGAAGTACATGGAGGCTTGGATCTTCGAGAGCAGGTGCGGACAAACCATTGTTGCAACATGTGCAGCCTCATAGGGACCCAATAGATAAAGGGGCCACTACTACCTTCAAAGAAAGGTGGAAATGTGCATTATGATGAGTTACTGGACTGTAAAGGGCCTATATATTATTCTTGCATGATTGCCCTCTTCGGTCTGTGTCTGCTACTGCTCCAAAGTAAGACCCACTGTTTGTTATATTTTGTCCACTATGGTTCATAGTTGGGGTCCCAAGTGTTTTATATGGACAGAAGGTCACATTGATTAAATATAGTCAGCAAATGGATCTATTAATAAGATGAGGTTAATGTACGCCCATGGCAACAAAATTACAATGGGCACCTTCGCTTTCTATTTTTCCTCCTCACCTTCTAAGACCTATAACTCTTTTTATTCTATAAAGTGGTATGAGGGATTGTTTATTTTCAATACAGCTTGTATTTGTTTTACCATTTTGGGGTCCGTTTTATTTTTAATGGTCTTTAGCTTGGTCTTGAGCCAAGGCAACTTGATGAATGAATGATCAGTAGGAAGATCAATCATTGTGCAAGCCTAAGTAGGTCCACCAGGGTCTTCTCCACCGTTATCTTGATAGTATAAAGCCATCAGGTTGCTGATCTTCCTCTTCACCTTGTTCCTTCTATTCTCCCAACTAGAGATGAGCGACTTTGCCTTTTTTAGGGTTGAGTCGGGTTTCATGAAACCCGACTTTCTCAAAAGTCGGGTCGAACGAAATCGGCCGGCTATAGGGAAAAGTCGGAGGCCGACTGAAACACGTAACCCAATGCAAGTCAATGGGGAAGCAAAGTCGGCAGGGAGTGGAGGACAGTAAACACACCTAGAGTGCCCATTTCCAAAAAAATGCCAAAATGCCAAAAACATCAAATCTTATTACTGAAGCTTGTCAATCTTAATTTACTTCACTATAAGAGTTGCGCATTGAAAACAGGGGGTTATTTGGCTAAAGTTGTGTGGGGGTAGGGCTGGCTCCAGGTTTTCATGTGCCCTGGGCCAAAGAGTGTCAGTGCACCCCTTTAACACATACCACAACTCATGATGCTCCGATACGGCACAGAAATATAGGTATAGTACAATGACAAATCCTTCACTGCTTACATGACATGACTGATCTATTTTAAATAGTACAATAGCTCAAAAAAGGCCAGTATATTACTCCATGCAGTATTATGGCCACCACATTGTGCGCCATACAGAATAATGAGCCCCATATATTTCTCCATACAGAATAATTGGCCACATATAATGTTCCATACAGTATATGATGAGCTCCACATAATGCTACAGTATATGATGGTCCCCATGGACGATGCTCCAGTGTGTTATGGACCCAAAAAATGCTCCACATATAATGGGCTCCATTTCTAATGCTCCAGTGTATAATACGCCCTGTAAATGCTGCTCCAGTGTCTGATGTCCCCCATTTGGAATGCTCCAGTATATGATGGGCCTCATGGATGATGCTCCAGTGTATGATGGGCTCTAATAATGCTCAATATATAATGGGCTCCATTTGTAATGCTCCAGTGTATAAAGGGCCCCATAAATGCTGCGCCAGTGTCTGATGTCCCCCATTTGGAATGCTCCAGTATATGATGGGCCTCATGGATGAGACTCCAGTGTCTTATGGGCCCTAATAATGCTCCATATTTAATGGGCCCCATTTCTAATGCTCCAGTGTATCATGTGCCCCATAGATGCTGCTCCAGTGTCTGATCTGCCCCATTTGGAATGCACCAGTATATGATGGGTCTCATGGATGATGCTCCAGTGTATGATGGGCCCTAATAATGCTCCATATATAATGGGCTCCATTTCTAATGCTCCAGTGTCTAATAGGCCCCGTAAATGCTGCTCCAGTGTCTGATGTCCCCCAATTTGGAATGTTCCAGTATATGATGGGCCTCATGGATGATGCTGCAGTGTCTTATGGGACCTAATAATGCTCCATATATAATGGGCCCCATTTCTAATGCTCCAGTGTATCATGTGCCCCATAGATGCTGCTTCAGTGTCTGATCTGCCCCATTTGGAATGCTCAAGTATATGATGGGCCTCATTGATGATGCTCCAGTGTATGATGGGCCACATGGATGATGCTCCAGTGTATGATGGGCCCTAATAATGCTCCATATATAATGGGCCCCATTTCTAATGCTCCAGTGTATCATGTTCCCCATAGATGCTGCACCAGTGTCTGAGCTGCCCCATTTGGAATGCTCCAGTATATGATGGGCCTCATGGATGATGCTCCAGTGTCAGATGTCCCCCATTTTGAATGCTCCAGTATATGATGGGCCCCATTTTTAATTAACCCAGGCATGGTATGTGAAAAGAGCTCCATGGAGTAATATGAAGTGTGTGTTGCTGCATCCTTCACTTTTGGTGTGGGTGAAGGACACAAGGAAAGTGGTTGCTCATGACCAGAAGCCTGCACTTACGATTCACTGCTTGCATTTTTTTAGACTTCAGAAAAGGAGGCGATAGAGCTGGAGGCTGTTTCAGCAATGTAAGCCAAAAACAGTTCCTGATGCTCTGGCTTTAAAAGCAGTCTACCTACTCCAAGAAAACGGAGCCTTACAGGCCTTCCAGAGCTACACCATGACGCAGGCTCAACACCTCCTGCCTTAGCAGCTATTGTGTTTTTGGCACTACCAGCAGATGCACCACCACCACCATCAGTACCAGGTGGCCCCCCACGCCCACCTCCGCATCCTCTTCCACCATACTTCCTCATGTTTTAGAAAATTGACCCAAAATACCAGCAGATATATGGTACTGTATCAGAAGCGTACAGTTCTATACAGTCTAGGGATAACAGTAAATCTCCGTATATATTTCATGAGTCATTCACAGATGCTCACAGGCTCAGTATGGATTACCCAATAAAATAAAAAGGTGAAAAAGGGTACAGTATCACCAGATACAAGGTATATATAGCATAGTGTAAACATTCTGAATCTCCGTATACATTTCAGGAGGCAGACACAAACGCTCTCAGGCCCAGTATGGATTACACAAGAATATGAAAAGCTGTAAATGGGTAATGTAACACAAGCGTATAGCTGTATACAGTGTTGGCCAAATTTGAAATCTCGGTATATGTTTCCGGAGTCACCCTCAGACGCTCACTCAGTCTGGGTTTGACCATAATAAAAAATGTAAAAAAGGTACTGGATAACAAGATAGCAAGTATATATATTATAAGGTCCAATTGAAATCTCCATATACATAGTCCCGTAGTCAGTCTCAGACGCTTACTCAGTATGGATTTGACCGTAATACTAAATGTCGAACAAAGGTACTGTATAACAAGATACAAGCTGTATCGAGTATAGGGTAAAAATTGGTATCTCCGATTCACCGTATATATAGAAGGCGTAAACCACACATGCTCACTCACTATGGATGATATCGTAATACAAAATTTTGAACAAAGGTACTGTATCAGCACATACCAGGTGTATCCAGTCTAGGGGTAAATGTAAATTTCCATCTATACTTCCGGAGTCAGACAGAGATACTCACAGGCTCAGTATGTACTACACCAGAATTTAACAAGTAGAAAAAGGGAAAGGTAGTCGAAGCGTACAACAGTGTACAGTGTTCTGGTACTTTTAAATCTTCGTATATATTTCAATCTCAGTAAGCCAGTCCAGACTCTCCGCTACTGGAAACTACATGGATACAAGTACATATGAATATCCACCAACCTGTGGCCCAACTGAGAGCCCACAGTGAAACTTGAGCATAACAACCAATTCAAGAAATATCAAAATTTTATTAGTAATAAAATTATTCACATAATTACAATATAGAGTACAAGAACAAAGATTGGTGACCCAAATGATTCCTCAAAATAAATTGATATTGCCGCCTAGCACATGACATGGCGCTGAAATGCTTATATGCAATAATCTTGTTAATGCGCAAAATATAACCCTGCCTGTGAAAACGGAATCCCCACAGCCCATTGCTGTGTAATAACACCAGCCCAATGAGACCTCTTAGGGATACCACAGCAGAAATTCAAAAACCCAGGAGTCACTGCACATTACTACCCCCTATCATAAACTTCCCTGCCAAAGTGTTAGCTGCTGGCCAAATATATGAGGCGGAAACGTGCATCCTGATTCAAATTGCCCTAAACATTCTAGTCAACAAAGAACGCGTCATATACACATTACCTGGATCCCTGCAGCATGAGAAACAGTGAAGAGTAGAGTTGAGCGAAACAGGTCGAACAATTTCAAAAGTCGCCGACTTTTGGCAAAGTCGGGTTTCATGAAACGAAACCCGACCCTAGGATGAGGTCGGCCACGAGGTCGGCGACTTACGCGCCAAAGTCGCGTTTCAAAAGTTTGTTTAGCGCTCTCTTTTTCAGCCAATCAGGATCCACGGACACTGTGGGCAACGTGATGACATAGGCAGGGGTCGCCGCCATCTTTCAGAAGGGCATGCAAGTGATTGGCTTGCTTTGGTGGGCGTCACAGGGGTTATAAAAGGGTGTGCACGCCGACCGCCATCTTACTTCTGCCGATCTTAGCATAGGGAGAGGTTGCTGATTCTGTAGGGAGAGCGTTAGGCAGGGAAGAAGACAAAAAAACTGCTTCTGCTGCTAGCGATTTTGCCTGTGCAACACACCAGTCACTGTGTGTGCAGTGCAAGGGGAGGCTATATTGTGGTGGATCAGCGGTGTTGGTTGTTAGGCTGCCTTCTAAGGCTTCCTGACAGCTGCATTGCTGTTTCCCCACTGCTCTGCAAACTGCTTTTTTAAAAGCAATCCCAATTTTTTTTTCTCCTGCTAAGGTACTGAGCGTGCATTTATTCACACCATACAGCGGTGTACGCTCCTCACACAGTACCGTGTAACGGCTGTTATCACAGCCACAGTGAAGCTATCTGTGTGTCACTGTGGAGGACTTGTTCCGTTCTTACAGACCTACACTCTAGGGAGATTCCTATTCTGCCCAATTCTACAATTCACTTTTTTCACACCTGTACCATCGAGCCTGTGACATAGCGCTCTGATATTCAGTGGGCCTCACACAATCCAAAAGTGTCCAGTGTCCACAAGTGTCTGCAGAAATTCAAAATCTCCCTTATCTGTAGTCACTTTTTTCACACCTGCTGCATCGAGCCTGTGACATAGCGCTCTGATATTCATTGGGCCTCACACAATCCAAGTGTCCAGTGTCTGCAGAAATTCAAAATCTCCCTTATCCTGTAGTCACTTTTTTCACACCTGCTGCATCGAGCCTGTGACATAGCGCTCTGATATTCATTGGGCCTCACACAATCCAAAAGTGTCCAGTGTCTGCAGAAATTCAAAATCTCCCTTATCCTGTAGTCACTTTTTTCACACCTGCTGCATCGAGCCTGTGACATAGCGCTCTGATATTCATTGGGCCTCACACAATCCAAAAGTGTCCAGTGTCCACAAGTGTCTGCAGAAATTCAAAATCTCCCTTATCCTGTAGTCACTTTTTTCACACCTGTGCCATCGAGCCTGTGACATAGCGCTGTGATATTCAGTGGGCCTCACACAATCCAAGTGTCCAGTGTCCACAAGTGTCTGCAGAAATTCAAAATCTCCCTTATCCTGTAGTCACTTTTTTCACACCTGCTGCATCGAGCCTGTGACATAGCGCTGTGATATTCAGTGGGCCTCACACAATCCAAGTGTCCAGTGTCCACAAGTGTCTGCAGAAATTCAAAATCTCCCTTATCCTGTAGTCACTTTTTTCACACCTGCTGCATCGAGCCTGTGACATAGCGCTGTGATATTCATTGGGCCTCACACAATCCAAGTGTCCAGTGTCTTCAGAAATTCAAAATCTCCCTTATCCTGTAGTCACTTTTTTCACACCTGCTGCATCGAGCCTGTGACATAGCGCTCTGATATTCATTGGGCCGCCTCACACAATCCAAAAGTGTCCAGTGTCCACAAGTGTCTGCAGAAATTCAAAATCTCCCTTATCCTGTAGTCACTTTTTTCCACACCTGTGCCATCGAGCCTGTGACATAGCGCTGTGATATTCAGTGGGCTTCACATAATCCAAGTGTCCAGTGTCCAGAAGTGTCTGCAGAAATTCAAAATCTCCCTTATCCTGTAGTCACTTTTTTCACACCTGTGCCATCGAGCCTGTGACATAGCACTGTGATATTCAGTGGGCCTCACACAATCCAAGTGTCCAGTGTCCACAAGTGTCTGCAGAAATTCAAAATCTCCCTTATCCTGTAGTCACTTTTTTCACACCTGCTGCATCGAGCCTGTGACATAGCGCTGTGATATTCAGTGGGCCTCACACAATCCAAGTGTCCAGTGTCCACAAGTGTCTGCAGAAATTCAATATCTCCCTTATCCTGTAGTCACTTTTTTCACACCTGCTGCATTGAGCCTGTGACATAGCGCTGTGATATTCAGTGGGCCTCACACAATCCAAGTGTCCAGTGTCCACAAGTGTCTGCAGAAATTCAAAATCTCACAGAAATTCAAAATCTCCCTTATCCTGTAGTCACTTTTTTCACACCTGTGCCATCGAGCCTGTGACATAGCACTGTGATATTCAGTGGGCCTCACACAATCCAAGTGTCCAGTGTCCACAAGTGTCTGCAGAAATTCAAAATCTCCCTTATCCTGTAGTCACTTTTTTCACACCTGCTGCATCGAGCCTGTGACATAGCGCTGTGATATTCAGTGGGCCTCACACAATCCAAAAGTGTCCAGTGTCCACTAGTGTGTGCAGAAAATCTAAATCTCCCCTGTCCTATAGACACCTTGTACCTTGTTTTACATTACTATATAGTTTGTTGGATTTTGTCTACATTTCTACCAAAAATGAGGAAGGCTGGTGGAAGAGGCCGTGGAATTGGGCGGCGGTTGGCAGCTGGTAATGATGGTGTTGGTGGTGGATCTGATGGTAGTGGCAAAAGCAAAATAGGACCGAATGCAGGAGGTGTTGAGCCTGCGTCATCGTCTGGCTCCATAAGGCTTCGAAGGCTTAGTTTTCTAGGAGTTGGCAAACCGCTTTTAACGCCAGAGCATCAGGAAAAAGTTTTGTCTTACATTGCTGACTCAGCCTCCAGCTCTATCGCCTCCTCTTCTGAAGTTGTAAAAAGTAAAAGCACTGAGTCGTCATTGGAGGCTCATGTTCATGAACCACACCTTTCCTTGTGTCCTTCACCCCAACCAAGATTGAAGGATGACGCAGGCCATACTACTGATTACTCCAAGGAGCTGTTTTCACATACCATGCCTGGATTATCAAGTGAAATGGTGAATTACCCAGGCCAAGATGAGTCTGACATGGAGTGCACTGATGCACAGCCGCTGATAGATGATTCTGCTGGTACATTCACTCAGAGCACTACATTGTCCTCGCAGTGTACAGAGCCAGATTCTGACCCTGATGAGACTCAGGTGCCCCTTCCCGCACACTATACCACCATACACGGTGACACAGAGGAAGGTGCACATGACATTGAAGAGGAGGTGATGGATGACCCAGTTGTTGACCCAGATTGGCATCCATTGGGGGAAGAGGGTGCTGCTTCCAATAGCTCAGATGAGGAGCATCCACAGCAGACATCAACATCGCAACAGCTGTTATCTGGCAGGCCCGGAGCACTCCAAAGACAGGTTCCAAAAATCAAAAGAGTTGCTGGACAGCTTGTCCAGAGGGTCAAAACATCACAGCGTGCTAGGCCGCAAAATGTCTGCCAAAGTAGGAAGAGTGCAGTGTGGCACTTTTTTGAACAAAATCCTCATGATCAGGCCAAGGTTATCTGTAAGAAGTGCGCAAAGACCTTTAGCCGAGGGAAAAATCTGAAAAATTTGAATACCAGTTGCATGCTTAGACATTTAACCAGCATACACTTGCAAGCGTGGACACAACACCAAACCTCAAGTGCCACATGTGCAACTGATCACAAAGAAGGTAGTCAGCAACGCTACATTGTTTCCCCCACTGTAAGCCCACCGGTTAGCACAGCAGCAAATGTTGAGGTGTCGTTGCAAGGCCACAGCAGTCAGGGAATCCCACTGTTATATCAACGAAATACTGAATCTAGGCCATCAGAAAGAACACCAACTCCATCACCATCATCAACACTCTCTCAGTCCGCCCTGTCCACCGCTACTTCTACCATATGCAGCTCTCAAGTCCAGCTCACCCTCCCAGACACTATGAGTAGGTCAAGAAAGTACTCAGTCTCTCATCCGCGTACACTGGGTTTGAATGCACACATTGCCAAACTAATCTCGTTTGAGATAATGCCCTATCGGTTGGTGGAAAGCGCAGCCTATGCAGTACCACGCTATGACCTACCCAGTCGCCACTTCTTCTCTCGCAAAGCCATCCCAGCCCTCATCCATCATGTGAAAGACCGCATTGTCCATGCACTCAAGCAGTCAGTGAGTGGAAAGGTGCACCTCACAACTGATGCATGGTCCAGTCGGCATGGCCAGGGCCGTTACGTGTCCATCACTGCGCACTGGGTTAATGTGGTGGATGCAGGGTCCACAGGGGACAGCGGTGGTGGGACAGTGCTGCCTAGCCCACGGTATAGGAAACAGTTGGCTGTAGGCGTTCCACCCTCCTCCTCCTCCAGAAGCGAAAGCTCGTCCACAGAGCGCAGTCGTACGAGCACTCCATCTGCAGCTGCCACTGTTGCACACGAGGTGTCCCCCTATCGAGCAGCTAGTGGAAAGCGTCAGCAGGCTGTGTTGCAGATGATGTGTTTGGGCGACAGACACACCGCCGAGGTGCTGGCCGAGTACTTGAAGCGACAAACTGAGTCATGGCTGGGCAGTGTACATCTTGAGGCAGGCAAGGTAGTTAGTGATAACGGCCGTAATTTTGTGGCAGCCATAGCCCTTTCAAAACTCAGCCACATACCTTGCTTGGCTCACACCTTGAACCTGGTGGTGCATTACTTCCTCAAAAATTATCCGGAGTTAACAGCCCTGCTCCAGAAGGTGCGAAGACTGTGCGCGCACATCCGCCGGTCGCCTGTACACTCCGTTCGTATGCAGAAGCTGCAGCGATTGCTCCACCTTCCCAACCACCGCCTCATTATCAACATTGCAACAAGGTGGAACTCCACCCTGCACATGGTGGAGCGGCTGTGCGAGCAGAGGCAGGCCATAATGCATTTGTGGGAGGATACACGGCCAGGCACTTTGAGAGCAGACATGGAGTTGACAGGTGTGCAGTGGTCGAAGCTGAAAGACCTCTGTAAAGTCCTTCAGTGTTTTGAGGAATGCACACGGCTGGTAAGCGCAGACGACGCCATCCTAAGCATGAGCATCCCACTTATGCGTCTGCTCATGCAAACTTTGACGCACCTTAAGGAGCAGGCGTCTGCAGCCAATGTTGACGAGGAGGAAGAGGTGGAGGGAATCCTTGATGACATTCAGCCATTGTCTCCTCAGGGACCTCTCCTGGACGAGTTGGAGGAAGAAGAGGAGGAGGAGGATGATGATGGGGATGATTACTTAGGGGAGGAGGATGCATCTCATGGGGCAAGTGAAAATGTTGGCATGGCAAGGTCTGGTACAGGGTTTGTGCGTGACTGGAGGGATGTGGATTTGCCAGAAAGTGCTCCTCCAACCAGCACTCGCAGTGCATCATTGACACCGGGAACATTGGCCCACATGTCAGATTATGCCTTGCGGATCCTAAAAAGGGACCCCCGCATTGCCAAAATGATGAACGATGACGACTACTGGTTGGCCAGCATCCTGGATCCACGCTATAAAGGCAAATTACAAAACATCATGCCACAGGAGAACCTTGACCTAATATTGGCTAATAAACAAGCAACTCTGGTAAATCGGTTGCTTGAGGCATTCCCAGCACACAGCAGCTGTGATGGTTCTCACACTAGCCGTACGGGCCGGGGGCAGCTTGGCAGAGGTGTTCATGGTGCACACAGCAGAAGTGGCGTTGGAGACAGGGGTTTCATGACAATGTTGTGGACTGATTTTTCAAGTACCGCTCACACAACTGGTAATACAGCATCGATGGAAAGTGACAGGAGACAGCAGTTGTCAACTATGGTTACAAACTACTTTTCCTCCCATATCGATGTTCTCCCACACAGGTCATTCCCCTTTGACTATTGGGCTGCTAAACTGGACACCTGGCCTGAATTGGCACAATATGCCTTACAGGAGCTCGCTTGCCCAGCTGCAAGTGTGCTATCGGAAAGAGTCTTCAGTGCAGCTGGATCAATCCTGACAGAAAAAAGGACCCGTCTGTCAACCCAAAATGTGGATGATCTAACCTTCATTAAAATGAACCATGCATGGGTTTCCAAGGATTTTGTCCCACCTTCCCCTGATGACACATAGGGTGACAGAAAAATGGCTTGCTTTGGTCCACCTCTTCCTGGGACTTGACCTATTTCGCCTTTTGCATCAGCTGAATGTCCAACATCAGCATATGCCACTTTCTAAAACTCCCTAACTGTGCTGCCTCCCCCCCCCCATGGCCGGGGTCACCACCTAGCGCACGACACTGTGCGAGTGCCGTTGCCCTGGACAGGTGGGTAGGCTCTTGGGCGCGGGCACTGGCACAGGGTCCCTCATAGTGCAATCAAGTGTGGTGAGACACACCGCCGTACTATGAGGGGCCCAGTGCCAGTACCGACGCCCACGAGTGGGCCCCCCTTGCTTGGGCAGGGCCCCAGCATTTGCAATCTTTACCTCTCCCTGCTCCTCCGCTGTGTAGTCTGGGCCGTCAAATCCATACTGTGCCTGTCACCGTCTGAGCCTGCCTCCTGGTGTATTGACATATATTTTGATTGTGTACGCTATCCATACATGTTATCCGGGGATACGGTACCCTTTCTCACCTTTGTGCAATCACGTGCAATCCATACTGGGCCTAACACCGTCTGAGCCTGCCTCCTGATGTATAGACATATATTTTGAATGTGTACGCTATCCATACATGTTATCCGGGGATACGGTACCCTTTCTCACCTTTGTGCAATCACGTGCAAGCCATACTGGGCCTAACACCGTCTGAGCCTGCCTCCTGATGTATAGACATATCTTTTGAATGTGTACGCTATCCATACATGTTATCCGGGGATACGGTACCCTTTCTCACCTTTGTGCAATCACGTGCAATCCATACTGGGCCTAACACCGTCTGAGCCTGCCTCCTGATGTATAGACATATATTTTGAATGTGTACGCTATCCATACATGTTATCCGGGGATACGGTACCCTTTCTCACCTTTGTGCAATCACTTGCAAGCCATACTGTGCCTGACACCGTCTGAGCCTGCCTCCTGATGTATAGACATATCTTTTGAATGTGTACGCTATCCATACATGTTATCCGGGGATACGGTACCCTTTCTCACCTTTGTGCAATCACTTGCAAGCCATACTGGGCCTAACACCGTCTGAGCCTGCCTCCTGATGTATAGACATATATTTTGAATGTGTACGCTATCCATACATGTTATCCGGGGATACGGTACCCTTTCTCACCTTTGTGCAATCACGTGCAAGCCATACTGGGCCTAACACCGTCTGAGCCTGCCTCCTGATGTATAGACATATATTTTGAATGTGTACGCTATCCATACATGTTATCCGGGGATACGGTACCCTTTCTCACCTTTGTGCAATCACGTGTAACCCATACTGGGCGTGAGAACGGCTGGCGAGCTGTTAAGCAAGCTACAGCACCTGTGGTTTGCACCCGTAAGTTTTTCATTTTTTTCAGGAATGACGGTTAGGCCTAATTCCGGAACTGCGGTTGACCTGCACTTACTGGGAAATCATCGTTCGCGAGTAATAATTGTAATCAGTGATCCCCATCACTAACGTTGTTCAGCGGGTTATCTGCACCTGTAAGCGACAAACGCTGGCCTTTTCAGTGTAGCGCACATGCAGCCACGGACATGTAAGGGCATGACACACCAGTTATTGGCCAATCTCATGTGCCAGAGCCTCACTTGTCCCTCTAGTAAGCCAGACTCGGACCGCGGGGCATGACGGAGTCTCGTTCGTTAACGGAATTATGCTTGCAATGTGTGCATCTGTTCTGTAGCTGGCATGGTTGAGGTTGCCCGTGTTGAGTCAAATTACGCCGTAGGCTCCACTCCTGGTGGTGCCCTTCTGGACATTCCTTTAAGGTTCAGCTTTGCAACCATACTGCCCACGTAAAACAAACACTTTGCCATCATGAACGCTGTTTGGAGGGTCATGACTCGTGGGAATAACGCCGCCCAATCAGTTAACCTGCTAGAGAGATCCTTCGTTGCTCCCAAGCATGACATCACACTCCCTAGGAGGAAGGTAATGCCACTGTGGCGACCGTACTCCTGGGGGCGACACAAGTGCACTGATGCCCAGCCACTGCTCGATGAATCTGCTGGTACATTGACCCAGACCACTACATTCCCCTCGCACGCTACCCGGCCTGAATCTGACCCTGATGAAACTCAGGTTACCCTTCCCATATACAGTTACATCTTACACGGTGACAAAGAGGAAGCTGCAGATGAAAGTGCAGGTTCGGCCCACCCGCCATCAGACACACCACCGTACTATCAGGGGCCCTGTGCCAGTGCCGTTGCCAACGAGTGGGCCCCCCCTGCTTGCTCAGGATCACAGCACTTGCAAGGTTGAAATACTGTGCAGTGAGATGGAAGATGGGGACGACGAGGAGTCCAGACTAGTACAGGGATTCCCTAGCGAGGAGACTTATTTGATTGTTTTCAATGTTGGGACAGCAATTTTTGGGGAGCACTATACTCTGGAGAATGATAGATGGGGCCCACCATACACTGGAACATTCCAAAGGTGGACATCAGACACTGGAGCAGCATTTACAGGGCCCATTATACACTAGAGCATTAGAAATGGGGCCCATTATGTTTGGAGCATTATTTGGGCCCATAAGACAGTGGAGCTTCATCCATGGGGACCAACATATACTGTAGCATTATGTGGAGCTCATCATATACTGTTTCAAACATTATATGGGACCAATGATTCTGTATGGAGAAATAGATGGGCCTCGTCATGAGATGTAAAAAGTGAAGTATTTTTCATTGTACTATACCGCTATTTCTCTGCCGTATCGGAGCATGATGAGTTCTGGTATTATGTGTTAAAGGGGCGCTCTTTCACCCAGGGCACATGAAAACCTTGAGCCAGCCCTACCCCCCCACAACTTTAGCCAAATAACCCCCATTTTTCAGTGCGTAACTTGTATTATGAAGTTAATTAAGGTTGACCAGCTTAAGTAAGAAGAATTGATGCTTTTGGCATTCAAATGAGCACTGTAGGTGTGTTTCCTGTCCTCCTCTCACTGCCGACTTTTATTCCCCATTGACTTACATTGGGTTTCGTGTTTCGGGACGACCCCGACTTTTCCCTATAATCGGCCGATCTTGCTCGACCCGACTTTTGGAAAAGTCGGGTTTCACGAAACGAAACTCGACCATAAAAAACCAAAAGTCGCTCAACTCTAGTGAAGAGGAATGAGTGTCACCCAGCCCCGACACGCACGTTTCGCCCTGCTTCCTCGGGGGGTGCGGCGGTGGTGAGGGCGAATGGCGTCTCATCAGCTTCTAATTCGTCGTCTTGGTTCCTCCCTGGGGTGGTGTGTAGGATTCTGGAGAGTGCGCCGGCGTGCACGTTTTCAGCTCCCCGTTTGTAGATGATTTTATAATTGAATTTCGCCATCCGAGCCACCTACCGCTGCTCGAAGGAACCCGTTTGGCATTCTCCAAATGGGCTAACGGGTTGTTATCGGTCCGCACTACTACTTCGGAGCCCGCCAGATACTCTGCGAATCGCTCCGTCATTGCCCACACTACCGTGAGGAGCTCAAGCTTAAAGGAGCTGTAATTGTCCGAGTTGCGTTTTGAGTCGTGCAGCGACCGGCTACCATAGGTGATCACTTTCTCCTGACCATCCTGCACCTGTGACAACACAGCTCCCGTCGGTATGCAGGATGAACGGTTGCGAAAAATCCGCATATGCCAGTACCGAGAGAGCAGCTTTGAGGTCTTGAAACGCATCCTCTTGTGGTTGCTGCCACTGGATCTTCCGTCCATTCGCCCCGGCGGGAGCCCCCTTCAGCAGGTCCTGCAGGGCTCGGCGTGCAAAATTCTTCATGAACCGACGGTAGTAGCTGGCCAACCCCAAGAAGGCCCGCACGTCCTTTACCGTCTCGGGGGTAGGCCACCCCTGGATGGCAGCGACCTTTTCCAGGGATGGTCGAACGCCCTCTGCCGAGACGGTATGCCCCAGGTACTCGATCTGAGTGTGGAACATGTAGCATTTCTGGGGCTTTAGGCTAGTTTCACACTAGCATTTATTCCACGCAGCGCACGGCGCTGCTAAGCCCCGCCCCCTGCCGGCTCCCTGCCCACCCCATCCGGTCATCGCCGCCTACTATCGCACATGGACGCTTGCGATCTGCGCACCCTATCTTTAGCATAGGGTGCGCAGATCGTGCGCTGGCCGTGCGCTAGTAGGATTTTGGCGTGTGCTGCGCACTTTTGAAGGTGCACCCGTGTGTGCCGAATGCAGCATGTTGCATTTCGGCGTGCTCGGTGCACCTTCAAAATGCGCAGCGCACGCCAAAATCCTACTAGCGCACGGCCAGCGCACGATCTGCGCACCCTATGCTAAAGATAGGGTGTGCAGATCGCAAGCGTCCATGTGCGATAGTAGGCGGCGATGACCGGATGGGGCGGGCAGAGAGCCGGCATGGGGCGGGGCTTAGTGGCGCCGTGCGCTGCGTGGACTAAGCGCTAGTGTGAAACTAGCCTTACCTTTAACCCGTACTTCTGCAGGCGGCCGAGCGCCTGCCCCAATCGCCTCAGCCTCTAAATCAGGGGTCATGGGGTGCATGGGGAAAAGGCCCCACATACATTCTGTCCAGCTCCACAACAGCGTATCGGAGCCAGAAAACCGGGGCAGGTTACTCAGCATAGCCCCCAGGGAGATGCTGGAACGGGGACCCCCGTCATCCACCCTGCTCGCAGCCCCACTCTGATCAGGCGCACCGCTGTCTGCGCTCGGAGACTGCATCCTGCCGACTACGCCGAATGTGGTATTCGCAGGTACGCAGGATGCAGTGACGAGTCGCGAGACAATTTGGTGCTTTCTAAAATAACGTTTATAAGACTAGAGGGAACTTTCCTCAGTCTCGGCCTGATCGCCAACAGGGGTAACACGGGTTGCCCTTGCAGGCGCTATAGACAAGCAAACACAGGTAGGTAGAACACGACTACTTCCGGCAATAGCCGGTCACTATACGGCCGCGGTATGGCCGACTACGGGTCCTTAATTGTAAAGTCAAATTAGCTGTCTAGACGTCCCTCGACGTTCGGGTTGGTGGTCTTTTGGCGTAGTAGTTGCTGGGCCCAGTTGCTGAGGTGTTGACGGAGTCTTCTCGCCCTCCGGCGCACTGGTGACACTGGAGCCCCACAGGCCCTGGCGGAGTCCTTGGATGGGGCCTCGGGCAAGCGGTAGCGATGGGTGGTGGCGAATGACAGGCCTCCTGCGCAGCTAGCGGCTGCGACGGGGAGTCCGCGGTCAGCAGAGGCCCAGCCTCTGCTGCGGACCAGAGCGGGACAGTGGTGGCCGCCGACGGCACGGTACTTGCCGCAGCCATGGGCGAGAGTGGGGCGGCGGCGGGTGGCAGGGAACAGGCCACAGCCGCAGGCTGAGTGGAGGCGGCGGCGGCCGCGGGTGACCGCGGGTAAGCTAAAGCCACGGACTGAGAAGAGGCGGCAGCGGCCGCGGGTTGAACTGAGGACGCAGTAGCCACAGGCTGGAGCGTGGCAGCAAGTCTCAGCCGGTGGCCTTGGCACTGTCCCTCTGGAGTCCTCGGTGAGCGTTCTCTCTGGCCCTGATGGGTCGCTCTAGCTTCCAGTCGCTCCCACGCTCTCCTGCAGTCTCTGTCCCAGTCTGCTGACTCATCGTCCGGGGAATTCCCCACCTCCTTTATACTGGTCCCTCCCCCAGCCCATCTGTCTGTCAGAACGGTCCATCCCCGAATTTTGTCCCCCGGGGACGGTTTCCCCCGGAATCCAGATGACGGCTCCTTTGGTTCCGGCCCGGACACTCGACGGGGGCCGTTCCTCCCACACATGGCTATTGCGGTCTTTCACATGCCGGTGGAGGGCAGGGATGGCTTTTCCAGAAAAGAAGTGCTGACTGGGTAGGTCATAGCGTGGGACAGCATAGGCCATGAGATCGTGGAAAGCTTCGCTTTCAACCAAACGGTACGGCATCATCTCTAATGAGATTAGTTTTGCAATGTAGGCGTTCAAACAAAGTGTACGCGGATGAGAGGATGAGTACTTTCTTGTCCTATTCAGAGTGTGAGCTAGACTGGAGAGCTGCGTATGGGGGAAGTAGCGGTGGACCGGATGGAGTGAGAGGGGGTTGGTGATGGTATTGGTGGTGATGGCCTAGATTCAGTGTTGTGTTGCAAAACCATTGTGATTCCCTGAGTGCTTTGGCCTTGCGACAACACCTCCACATTTAGTGCCGGTGGTGTGCTTAACGGTGGCAGTGGTCTTACAGTGGGGGGAAGCGATGGAGCGTTGCTGGCTACCTTCAGTCGGAGCAGGTGCACATGGGCTACCTGAGGTTTTGTAGTCCATCCACACTTGCAAGTGCATGTTGATTAAATGTCTAAGCCTGCAACTGGTATTCAAATTTCTGATTTGTTTACCTCGGCTAAAGGTCCTTCCGCACTTCTTACAGGTAACCTTTGCCTCATCAGTAGGATTTTCGACAAAGAAGTGCCACACTGCACTCTTCCTACTATGGTATACATTTTCTGGCCTTGCACGCTGTGCTAAGTTGACTGCCTGGCCAAGCTGTCCTGCAACTCTTTTAGTTTTTGTTCCACGTTTTTGGACAGCTATGGGCCTGGCAGATAACCGCTGCTGCGATGTCAATGCCTGCTGCGGATCCTTCTCCTTATCTGAACTATTACCAGTGCCACCCTCCTCCCCCAATGGATGCCAATCCGGGTCAAGAACTGAGTCATCCATCACCTCCTCTTCAAAGTCATCTGCACCTTCCTCTTTACCTTCCTCTGTGTCACCGTGTAATGTGGTATAGTATGCGGGAAGGGGCACCCAAGTTTCATCAGGGTCAAATTCTGGCTCAATAGACTGCGAGGGCAATGTAGTGCTCTGGGTCGATGTACCAGCAGAATCATCTAGCAGTGGCTGTGCATCAGAGCACTCCATGTCAGATTCATCTTGGACTGGGGAATTCTGGATTTCACTGGATAACCCAGGCATGGTATGTGAAAAGAGCTCCATAGAATAATCTGAAGTGTGGGCTGTCACATCGTTAACTTTTGGTGGAGGTGAAGGACACAAGGAAAGGTGCTCTTCCTGACCAGAACCCTGCACTGACAACTCCGTGCTTGCAGGTTTCAAACATTCAGAAGAGGAGGCAATAGAGCTGGTAGCTGTTTCGGCAATGTACGCCAAAACCTGTTCCTGATGCTCCGGCTCTAAAAGCGGTTTTCCTACTCCTAGAAAAGACAACCTTACAGGCCTTCTTGGGCCAGACAATGACGTAGGCTCAACACCTCCTGCCTTAGCTGCTATTGTGCTTTTGCCAGAGCCAGCCGATGCACCACCACCATCAGTACCAGCTGTGCCCCCCTGCCCACGTCCGCGGCCTCTTCCACCATACTTCCTCATGTTTGGGAAAATGTACCAAAAATACCAGCAGAGAGATAGTACTGTATGATGAGCGTCCAGCTGTGTAAGGTGTATTAAAAAAATTAAATCTACGTATATATTTTGTTAGTCACAGGTGCTCTCACAGTATGTATTGGACAGTAGTCCAACAAGCAGATATACGGAACTGTATCAGAAGTGTACAGCTGTATACGTTTTTTGTGTAACTAGCAATCTCCGTATATGTATTTACGGAGTGTCACACACGCTGACTCTGTATAGATGTGACTGTAATGCGAACGGCAGATATACAATACTGTTTGAGAATCGGACAGCTCTATACGGTGTGTGTATGGAAAATTGTCAATCTCCGTCTATTTGTATAGGGACTGACACACGCTGTCTCTGTCTAGTTTTGACCGTTATCAAACAGCAAATATATGAAACTTTGAAATGCGGACAGCACTCTAAGGTGTAGGTCTGGAAAAATGGAAAAACTCCTCTGCTTTTTTTTCCAGAATCACACACAGATAGCTTCTATTTGTCCGTGATACAAGGCGGTACACGGTAGTGTGTGAGGAGCGTACACCGCTATACGGTGTCTGTATGGAAAATTGTCAATCTCCGTCTATTTGTATACGGACTGACACACGCTGTCTGTCTAGTTTTGACCGTTATCAAACAGCAGATATACGAAACTGTTTGAAAAGCGGACAGCACTCTAAGGTGTAGGTCTGGAAAAATGAAAAACTCCTCAGCTTTTTTTTCCAGAGTCACACACAAATAGCTTCTATTTGTCCGTGATACAAGGCGGTACACGGTAGTGTGTGAGGAGCGTACACCGCTATACGGTGTCTGTATGGAAAATTGTCAATCTCCGTCTATTTGTATACGGACTGACACATGCTGTCTCTGTCTAGTTTTGACCGTTATCAAACAGCAGATATACGAAACTGTTTGAAAAGCGGACAGCACTCTAAGGTGTAGGTCTGGAAAAATGAAAAACTCCTCAGCTTTTTTTTCCAGAGTCACACACAAATAGCTTCTATTTGTCCGTGATACAAGGCGGTACACGGTAGTGTGTGAGGAGTGTACACCGCTATATGGTGTGTGAAAAAATGAACGCTCAGTAACTCACAAGGACAAAATAATAAAAGTTGGAGTGCTTTAAAATAAGCAGTTTGAACAGCAGTGTGCACACAGCAATGCAGCTAGCAGGTAGCCTTAAAAGGCAGCCTAATCACCACCAGCGCTGCTGCACACAACAAAAATCCTCCCCTTTCACTGCACACTAACTGTACAGTGAAAAGCGCTATCAGCAGAAGCAGGTTTTTTTTCTTCTTCCCTGCCTAACGCTCTCCCTGTTCAGAATCAGCAGCAGCACCTCTCCCTATTCTAAGATCGGCAGAAGTAAGATGGCGGTCGGCGGTCACAGCCTTTTATACCCACTGTGACACCACACAAAGCCAGCCAATCACTTCAATGCCCTTCTCTAAGATGGTGGTGACCGCTGCCCATGTCATCGTGTTGCCCACAGTGTGCGTCCTCCATCATTGGCTGAGAAAATGCACTGGAAGCATTATTTGAAACGCGACTTTGGCGCTTTGATCGGTGACCTCATGGCCGACCTCACGCTATGGTTGGGTTTCGATCGGCGAAACCCGACTTTAGCTAAAGTCGGCGGTTTTTGAATTTGACCGACCCGTTTCGCTCAACTCTACTCCCAACCTTGATGTCCTTCTCCATTGATTGCGCTCTTCGTATGATGCGTTCAAGGTGGGCAAGTCGGACCTGTATGATCCTTGCTTTAAATGACATGTCAGGCTTGATTTGTTTCAAAATTGATTTGTTGTTCTTCTTGTCATCCATGGCAGTGATAACATCCTTCTCCAGCAGCACATTTTGAAGGCGTCAATTATTTTTCTGTCATGTTTTTTATTGTTCAGGCTTTGCATCCATATGTTACTGAACTGTGAACAGGTGCTTGGGATGCAACAGCGCAGAAGATGGTTCCTCACTTGTATCTGTTCTCTTGGTTCCTTTTCTCGGATCTGGTCTCTCAGTTCCTTTGCACATATCTGGTCACTCTCAATGGTGGGTACAAGCCAACTCTGCTGTTAATAAACAGGTCCAAGCGTCGACTCCTCCTGTTTACTGCCCTCCTGAGCCTTTTATAATTACTAACTGTGACACAACTATCATCTGACCTGGTGCCTCCTCCAATCTCTTTCTCTCAAGAACCATACACTTCGTCATACAGTTCCTTCTGATGCAATTCTTTCCACTTTCTCTCATCCTACAATCTCTGGCCAGTAAATGCCAGTGCTTACTTGCAAACTACGCACGAGCAGTGTCTTTGTTGCCTTTGAAATTGTTCCTCGACTTGAAGGCCTTGTCCAGTGACTTTATTGTCAATAGCTATTCTCCTATAGACTTCCGGTGCTGTCACTGCATATTGAATGATTATTAATCCGAGTAGGTTGAATTCCTTTGCAACTTCCAGTTTGTCGCAGTCCATCTCAAAGGTGTCCTGGTTACACCTGGCAATAGACAATATTTTTTTCTTCTTTGTGTTGAGTAGGTGTCCCATGTTCGACCTTTCCATCTCGACACTCCATAAGAAGTCCTTCATTCCATCTTTCTATTGGAGTCAATACCATGTTCTAATTTTGTTTATTCCACTGGCTGAGCTCACAGACCGGGCATCATAAGTGTACACATGTGGAATACACATTTCAACTGTGGTGCCGACTATATAACACAGCAGGCACCAATGATATATAAAGTGAGCTAAGCTCATGAAAAACAAAATGATACCCAATCCTACAACGCACGAAGGATAAGAAAGTGAGTTAAATTTTTACATGAACCATATCATACTAGACCATTATAATATAATCTTTGACACTGCATCACAGTCACAATATTGTTTTGCACAGATCTGTTGTTATTTTTGATATTGATACCTTGGCGCTATTTCATATAAAGATGTGTTAATAAGGAAAGCACGAAACAAAGGGCCACTGCGTTTCCAAACATTTATCACAACGGCTGATTTACACAAAAATGAAATATGTTCTGTTCCCGGCAGTCATAAGTTCTCATTTATTGGAGTCTCGGTAACTGCATTGTTTTTCTTTTCTTATCCACACAATACAATAAGAAAAAAAAGCGAGCAAGAATATTAATACAATTACCAGTGAAACAAATCTGAATATCAACAGCAATGTTAATGGAAAAACGGAGAGGAGGAGGGAATGCTGCAATTTGTTAAAAAAAAAATATTCAGTTCATTATTTGGTATTATAGGGTAGATCGTTTGGCTGTAACTGGATTTGAGTTTTTCTTTCTCTAACCAACAATATGTAGAACAGTACACACTGGAATTACGTGCATGGGTTGTTTTGCTGCTTTACCAACGTTCAGTTTTTCAATTAAAGGCAACCTGCCATCAGATTGATTCACCCGAAACCACGCAACATGCTGTGCTCTTTATTTCCAGAACGCATGATGATGCCTCCTAACAGAGGTTCTGCTGCAAGGGTGAGCCAAACCATACATGTCGTGATGAGCGAGTGTGCTCGCATAAGGCATTATCTGAGCATGCCCAAGTGCTTGTAGAGTGTCTTCAGCATGCTCTAATACTATATTCGAGTCGTCACGGCTGAACGTCTCGCGGCTGATCGAAAGCAGGGTTGCTTTATTGTAAGGCTATCCCAATGTAGTCACTGCAGGAACTTAAGATGTCGTCACAGACAGGAGACAGATCAAGAGTTAACAGAGTTTTATTAACAGCAAATACACTCCATGCAGGGAGTGGCAGGACAAGGTGGGGTATGTTAGGACAAAGGACGGGACAGGGAGTTTGAACGGGGCAGGACAGGGGCGAACAATACTTCAGGAGAAAAAGGTAAAACTTATCAGTCTGTAGTCTTCCTTATTGCAGCGCCTCGGTTCTCCAACGGTGGTACCGAAAACAGCGGCACGTAACATCTCGGAGGTGTCTGTAGAGGACCGGGTTCCAATTCACGGAGAAGGCGAAGCGTCTCTGAAGGGGGTGGGAAGCTCCCATACCCAGGAACTCCAAACACTGAGTTATTCTAGTACAAGAGACCGCCGGAGTGAGGCTTCACTCCGCGGCGTATGGGGAACTCGGCTGAAGGGCTCTGGCCTAATCACCTGCGGCTTAGCGTGGGGCCTGAGCGTTACAGTCTCTGGTCTCATCTGTGAGTCACCTCCCAGCATGGAGGATAGTGGTGAACAGGCTGTACGTCGACTACTTGCAACGGATCTGTAAGTAGGTAAACCGTCACATCTGCCTGCGCTCACGGAAAGTTCTGTCTTTATGGTCGTCACTGGACCGGACTGCCTGCTTCGGTTTCCTGCCTGCACTCTGCCCCTTTTCCCATGCTGCATGCTTTTTTCCTAGGACCAACTTGGTCCAAGTAAAAAATCAGTCACGGCCCCATACAATAACATTGGTCCGACTGCGATGCAATGCTTTGTTGAATCGCACTCAAACCGAAAATATCATCATGTGCATGAGCGCTAAGGGTAGGTTCACATGACAGAATTCTCCACATCCGAGAAAAACAGTCCGATTAATCTGATCAAAGTTTGGTCAAAGTGGTATCATTTTTTCCCAGACATGGAGAGATAAAAAAAGGTTCTCCACCTTCTCCATTCTGTCAGTACAAGAAAATTGGATGACAGTCAAGTGTGGCCCCGGTTTTTTCAAGGGCCCATAGACTTGCATTGACGATTTTGAGCTCGGATCAAAATCGGACATGTCTCTGATTTTTTCCACAGACCACTCAGTCCATGGGAAAAAAATCGGACATGTGCACATCCCCAAGTAATATCATATAATAAAATCCAGAGTTTATTGTAGAAATATCAATGTAAAATCATAGTAACAGGCGGCTTCAACCAGTGTGAATGGAGACCAACACGTTTCAGCTCCTAAGAGCCTTAATCAGAGCTTGCTCCAATAAATTGCTTTCTTGGAATTATAGAAGGTACATGTAGATATATTTTAAAATTAATAAAGAAACAAATTTTGCTTTAAACCAATCCGCTGGAAATTCTGGGAATAGGTTTATTGCGCATTGGCGTTTTGACAGCGGGCGTTTATATATAACAGGTGCTGTTTTACACAGATTCCGGAACACTAAAGCCGATCTCAAGATTTTCTCTCTGCTGTGAGCTGCGGGATCCCTCACAACTGTGTGCCAACTTTGAGTCTGTTTCCTTAGGTTTTAATGCAGAGAACTGAAGCTTAATCAGCACACTGCTATTATCAGACTCTCAATAAAAGCTTTGTCAATACCCAACATTTGACTCCCTCTCCTTGCGAAAAATGTATTAAATGTTTGCTCTATCTTATGCCGTTAGTTCAATTAGTTGGTCCCTGGAGAGATATCGTCATTGATCCATGACTAGAGAATTTAACCTTTTTCTTCTTCATCCAAACTGGATCCGAGTTCTGCTTATTTCACCCTCTGAAAAAGCTCAACTATAACTGAGGATGTTCACTTATCTACATCTGATTAAAACAGTCAATCCATCAGTCGTCCTGATAGCATCATGCATCAAAGATATACAGTATGGTAAGATGGCATGCATCTCTGATGTCACGATCCTCATGCCTTTTAAATCTGGATTAGCTGCGATGACTTCACCACATTCAAACAGGCAACACTCGATTTCAAATCTGCCCTCACCTCTGCTAAACAGGTCTACTTCACAACCCTCGTATCTTCCCTATCTTACAACCCAAAACAGTTATTCAAAACTTTTAACTCCCTCCTCCACCCACCACTGCCTCCTCCAACTTCCCTCATCTCTGCCGAGGACTTTGCCACACACTTCAAAAACAAGATTGACCAAACAAGGCAAGTCTTCATCACTCAACCACCACAACCCCTTGGTATACCAGACCAATGCCCAAACCCCATAACCTCACTCTCCAACATCACTGAAGGGGAGCTTAATCGCCTCTTCTCCAAATTGCACCTCACAACCTGTGCACTTGACCCCATCCCATCCCACCTCCTCCCCAACCTCACCACCACACTTATCCCATCCCTAACCCACCTCTTCAACCTATCACTAACATCCGGTACCTTCCCTTCTGCTTTCAAGCATGCCACAATCACGCCTATCCTTAAAAAGCCAACCGTCGACCCAACCGCTATGTCCAGCTATCGCCCAATATCATTGCTTCCGTTCGCTTCTAAACTCCTGGAACAGCACGTCCACGCTGAACTTTCCTCCCACCTATCATCTAACTTGCTCTTTGACAATCTACAATCTGGTTTCCGCCCCCATCACTCCACTGAGACAGCCCTGACCAAAATTACTAACGACCTACTCACAGCCAAATCAAATGGACAATACTCTATACTCCTGCTTCTAGACCTGTCCTCTGCATTTGACACAGTTGACCACTGCCTCCTACTACAGATCCTCTCCTCCTTCGGCATCAAAGGCCTTGCCCTATCCTGGATCTCTTCATACCTTTCCAACCGCACATTCAGCGTCTCCCACTCCCACACCACCTCCTCATCCCACCCTCTCTCTGTTGGAGTCCCCCAAGGCTCTGTTTTAGGACCCCTACTCTTCTCAATCTATACACTTGGTACGGGGCAACTCATAAAGTCCCACGGATTCCACTACCACCTTTATGCTGATGACACTCAGATCTACCTCTCTGGCCCAGACGTCACCTCTCTGCTGTCCAGAATCCCAGAGTGTCTATCAGCCATATCCTCCTTCTTCTCCTCTCGCTTCCTCAAACTCAATGTAGACAAATCTGAACTCATCATCTTTCCTCCATCTCACAGATCTTCTTTACCTGACCTAGCTATAACAATTAATGACATCACACTTTCCCCAGTACCAGAAGTCCGCTGCCTCGGAGTAACCTTTAACTCTGCCCTGTCCTTCAAACCACACATCCAAGCTCTTTCTACCTCCTGTCGCCTCCAGATCAAAAATATTTCCAGAATCCGTCCTTTCCTCAACCCTCAATCTACTAAAATGCTTGTGCATGCCCTCACCATCTCCCGCCTCGACTACAGCAACATCCTTTTCTGTGGTCTCCCTGCTAACACCCTCGCACCTCTCCAGTCCATCCTTAATTCTGCCGCCCGACTAATTCATCTCTCTCCTCTCTACTCCTCTGCTTCTCCCCTCTGCAAATCTCTTCACTGGCTCCCATTCCCTCAGCGTATCCAGTTCAAATTACTAATACTGACCTACAAGGCCATCTATACCCTGTCTCCCCCATATGTCTCTGAACTAATCTCCCGATACCTTCCCTCACGTAATCTCCGGTCCTCCCAAGACCTCCTTCTCTCCTCCACACTTATTCGCTCCTCACCCAACCGCCTCCAAGACTTCTTCCGAATAGCCCCTATTCTCTGGAATTCTTTGCCCCAACAAGTCCGACTATCAACCACATTTGGATCCTTCAGACGGAACCTGAAAACCCATCTCTTCAGGAAAGCCTACAGCCTGCAATGACTCCGCTACCTCCTTCTCTCTCACCACTATATATGATATCACCTCAACCAACACCGTAACTGCTGCAACCCACCAACCTACTGTCTCCTTCCCCACCATCCTGTAGCATGTAAGCCTGAAAGGGCAGGGTCCTCTCTCCCCTCTGTATCAGTCTGTCATTGTTAGTCTGTTTACTGTAAGTGATATCTGTAATTTGTATGTAACCCCTTCTCATGTACAGCACCATGGAATCAATGGTGCTATATAAATAAATAATAATAATAATAATAATAATAATAATAATAATAATAATAATAATTAGGTGTAGGCACGTTGCACAAGTTTCCAGGTAGCAAGAATTCGTGCCTACACTCAGTCTTGAAACCCAACAAATCCATCTTTGCAAAAGCTGGTTTCTGCTGTGCCAAGGTCTGTCAAATTGGTTCTGCTATACAAAGGTGCCTGTGTACCTACTCGGTTCTGCTGTTCCAGCTATATTGAGTTTAAAGAAGAACAACAAAGAGTCCTGGAAGTGAAGTTACGGCCCCCACAGCTTCTTGATCTCCACATCATCAAATCTGTCTAGGATTACATGAAGATACAGAAGGATTCATATTGCACAAATCTACATCTACAGAACATCTATGGTTAGTTTTCCAAGATGTTTGTTGTAAACGCTCTTCTGAGTCACTCTGTGTTCAAGTGTACAAGAAGAATTGATGCTTTGATGCCGTTTGAAAGCAAAGGGCGGTCATCCAATTATTGATGCAATTAGATTTTTTTGTGTTCATTCACTTTGCATTTTAGTAATTGATAAAAATAATTAAAGGGATTATTTACTACTTGAACAAGCCTTTTGTGGCGCCCCCAGGAGTATGGTCGCCACAGTGGCATTGCCTTCCTCCAGGGAGGGTGATGTCAGGCTTGGAGGCAATGAAGGGTCTCTCTAACAGTTAACCATGTCATGCAACACAGTTCCCACTCCAGGCCAGCAGAGGGAGCTCTGAACCCAGAACTGAGGGGAGGAGCTGTCTCTGAGGGCAAGGAAGGGAAATTAGTCAGTTAGTGTGAGGAGGGCAACGAGTGTAGACGTGTGGAGAGAAGCTGGAGGTTAAGCTGAGGAAAGAGAGCTCCCTCCCAGTGATAGCGCATGATCTGGAGCCTGGTATCCACGGTTGTATGGATACTGAAGGTTCTGCAACAGAAACCAGAGGAATAGGAAGCTGTAAATGCTCTATTCCCAACTAAGACTCGGAGGCACAACAGCAATGGGTGAGCCAAGAGAGATAGAGGGCTACAGCTGCCTGCCATACGAGGTAGTTCTAAGAGAAGATAAGAAGGAGGAACTTTAGTGTAACACTGTACTGCATGTACCTCAAGCCAGAAAAGAAGAAATATGCAGCACTCACCGATATAGCTGAAAAACTGTGCGTCTTTATTTCACATAAATTCCATCAATAGATGTGTGGACATGCAGGACGTTAGAGGAATACTAGGGGAGGGAGGTGCTGGACAACGGCCGTTTCGCGATTACTCGCTTCTACGATGTCCACACATCTATTGATGGAATTTATGTGAAATAAAGACGCACAGTTTTTCAGCTATATCGGTGAGTGCTGCATATTTCTTCTTTTTTTGCCTCACATTGAAATATTCGTGTTTTTTCATGCAAGCCCCTCCGTTTTTTTACTGAAATATATACCGCAATACTTCAGATAAATAGCTCCGTCTGTTAATGTGGTGATTTGTGTGCCCTAGTATGTCGTTCATCTGTTTACTCTTTGCTGGGATCATGTACCTCAAGCCAGCGCTAGGAAGGAGACTACACAACCCATCTGATAGAGAGATCCCTGAGTTGCTTCCAGGCTAGCCTGCTCCTGTGCCATCTGTAACCAGGACCCTGGACTGTGTTTGCCAAGTAAAGGTAAAGAAACTGCACCTTGTTGTGTCCTTGCCTCCTTCCTGCAACATCCTCAGCACTGCTACATCTCTGTGCCAAACACTGCACCCTCTTCCTAAACATTCCGCTACACTGCCCTGGGACCAACCGCCCTACCTGTGGAGGGCTACAACATCATTGCTGCACTACACCATCTGTCTCAAAGGATCTGTCTGCAGCGTCGGCTTAACACTTCCCTTGCCTAACACCACAGGTGGCGTCACGAATCACTTATAAACTTTATTCCTAACTCAACCCCTTTTACATGGGCGCCCAGGGCCACGGACCGGGTCACAGCTGCTGTGACAATCCACTCTGAGAGACCGGCCCGGTACCGAGTACCCCACAGCCCTGGGAGGGCGACCCACTTTCATAAATGCCTGGGTTCCCTGAGTAAAATAAGTGAATCCTGCCTTGCATTGAGCAGGGGGATGGACACGATGACCCTGGAGGTCTCCTCCAACTAACTTTCTATGATTCTATGAAGAAAAGCTTACACTCACCTCCCAAGCCAGCTTTATTCCAACGATGTCTGGGCTGGATCTCCTGGTGCTGGGAGCAAAAAATCTCTACGGGAAACCTGACTTCATGTGGGATTTGACTGACTGATGCAATCTTCTGCTATTTGTTTAAAGGCATAGTCCATTTTAGGCAATTTGTGCGACGCAAAATGAAAATTGTCCAAATTTGCCATGTTTAGCAAATTCCTAAAAATTTGACCCAATTGCAATCTGCATCAAAAGGATCCCTCATCTCTACTATTAACAGCCCCTAATTAAGTGAAAAGGTCAATGTTTGATGCATTAGTCACTTACACCTGGGGTGATGTAATTGCTTAATTAACTTAATAGGTACAAGAGCATGGTAAACAAATAATTAAACAAAAAAATGGTTAACCAATTTCCGTGGCTTGATATCAGCTTTTACGGCAAAATAAGCCCTTCCGATAAAAAAAGTTGATGGTCAATGAAGTTTGGACAATAGAGGTGCCAATTGCTATTGTTCATTGATCAGTATGGAAGTTGGTTAAAGGTGTAATTAGTCAAAAATGTGTCCATGCTGCATTGTAAATCTTGGCCATTGGTTTTTCGTTTTTTTCTGATTACGACCGATTAACACAGCGGAGCATAAAGTAATTCATTAAGAGCACAAAGTATCTGGCTACAGTGCAGGCGGACCAACATGTGTCAGATGGAAGGCAATTAGCATTTCAATAGATTTAGCATGACAATAACTGCAGGTAATTATGCTATTTAACAGCTTTTAGGTAGTGCTAATCAGATGCTACATACCACCCTTGTACAGATTTTCAGCATACAAGCAAATTACTAAGGCACATATAACACAATTATGTATCACGTAGCAAAGGTAACCAAATTCTGCTAATAAATAAACGTAATGTCCTTGTGGTACCTCGGAATTATGTTACATACATGGGAAATTTGATTAAAAATAGATGGTGATCCAAAAAACAAACGAAAATAGAAAAAGATTAGAATTATTAATGACGCCCATTACATGCAGCATCTGGACTTATTTATTTTGGATATATGCCTAAAATTGTTCTTTGCTTCAGATGGCAAGGGTAATGTCTGGCTAGGTGCAGATGACCATATATTCTCTCATCCGAGAAAATTGTGTTGTTTATGTAAATCACACTCTGATCAAATTCTGATCAGAATGCGATTATAGCGTGATCCAATTGTCTCGGATGAATAGAATTATTCTTATTATTATAGTAGAAGGTGAAGAACTAAAAATTTTTTCATCTTCTCCATTCTGTCAGTCCGTTGAAATTGCACTGCAATCAGATGTTATCCGAGTGCATTCGTTGATTGCATGGCAGAATGCAACACGAATGCCGGTCCGAGGAAAAGATCTGATATATGCATAGCCCCATAGAACAGCTTTGGTCCTAGTGTAAGGGGGACGACCAGACCACGGGTACCTGGGTGTCAGGTCCGGAACTGATGAGGATGCATCCCCTGTTCCCTGGGAGAGGCAATAGCCCGCCGGACCAACCTCCTGACAGTGGGGGGGCGGGGAGATAAAAAAGGAAAAGCGCACGCAGCAGGACAGCTTGGCACGAACAGAGGGCAGCGCGCAGTCAGGTGCGCGGTGCGCTCCACCTCCCCAAACAGCACCGGCGCTGTGACAGGCCGCACTGACAGGGTCCCCCGACGTCTGCAGACGGACCGCTGTGCTGAGGGGAGCAGCGTGCAGGCCAGTGTTCACCATCTCCCGCCACCAACAGCGGGGACGAGAGAGAGGAACGTGCAGTGTGTGCCCGGTGACTACAGAGAGGTGCAGTGTGCCAGTTTCTACAGAGAACAAGGTGCCAAACGCTTTGGGCCCGTGAGTATAGCACATGTGCAACATTAAAGGGACCGAGTACGGGACGGACACTTGTGCCCTGAGTTTATATTTGCTGAGCGACGTTGGGCTCATACAGAACTGTGACCCGCACCCTTGTCAGCCATTGCCGCATATGGACTAGGCTCAGTGGAAGGCAACGGAAACAGACCGCTGCCGCCAGGGGACGGGGCACTGATGCCCACATGACCCGATTGGAAAAGACGCCGCGCCAACCGTTGCCTGCACCTGTGATGAAGGAGTTAACTGCTCCTACCCCCCAGGGCCTGTAAGCATATTGAACAAAGCAGGATTTAGGGCTCCAATGTTGAATAGCAAGGTCTTTTAGTAATGAGATAAGGCCCAAAACAGAACTTCAAAGCCAAGTAGGAGCCACGTCAGCATGGGGTAGGGAGGCACCTGGGGGCTTAAATTAGAATATACCTGTCAGCTAGACACAGAAATACACATCCATTGTCTCTCCCAGCCGCCCCGACTCCATCCTAGGATCATGGATTATGAGCACATCTTTCGAGTTATGGACTCATGGAAAATATCCGAGTGACCCTGAGGAAATCGTGCATCTGGCAGTGCGACTCCTGAGGCGGTGAGGGTTCTGGGACCTGAGATACATAGATTGGCCCTCCACAGCGACCCAATGGGGCCATGTTTGCTCTCCACACGACAGGCAAAACAAACCACATTCACTGGTACCTCTCATGTCCTCATCCGATCAGGCTGTTGAAAGTTACCCCCTTTCTTAGATATTGGGAATAAGTTCTGCAGGGAGCTACAGGGTGGAGATTATTAGCCCACCCTCTGACTCAGGGGGAGGGACCTAGCGTGCTGAAGAACTAGCAGCCCATGGCAGAGTGTCTCTCACACAGAAGAACCAGACAATGATGATCTAAGAAGGAACTGGGGACAGATCTGCCAAGGGGAGCAGCGGCCCATGCTTTGGGGTCTGTCCGGCAACTAAGATTCTTGTACCTGTGGACTGCAGAGCTTCCTGCACCCACATGCAACCTACAATCTGGTAAATTGACCTCCAGCTTAATATCTCTAATTCTTGTACCCTTATTGTTATATTTTACTCTGACTGCAAATCCACTGTAATTCCATTGTATAGCTTACTGTATATTTCTGTAATTATCTAGTGCGCCCTTAAGGCAATTAAACCATAAAATTAATCTTGGGCTGATGCTTTTACTCTGATTACAAATCTTAGAATACCCAGCGGGTAACAGGACATCCTCCCCAGTGGCCACTTGCTCTAGGTGCAGTTCCCTTACTGACCTGAGAGACAAAGGGGGCGCCGGAGAGCTGTGCCTGTGTAGTTACGTCACATTGGTGACGTGGGAGGAACGAGTCCTGTTTCCTCCACATACCATTGACTTCCCAGCAGGAGTTACAGTTTGAGGAACTTCTGACATAACAAGTGTTTCACAAGAACCACCGTTACCTGATCCTTTATTCTTGAACTCTGCATATCCTTTTGCAATAATACTGTTTATTCCCCTGTTTAACCCATTACCTCCCTGCGTGGAGTATTCCCTGTTCATTAAAAAAAATTGTTAACCCTTGCTCTGCCTCCTGTCCATCACTGTATCCCGCAACCTGCTTACACTTGGTGTAGTCGGCAGGATGCAGTCCACGGTTGCAGAGGTGGCAGACCAAGCTGTCAGGAGTGCCCCAAGAGCCAGCATATCACTGTGGGCAATGTTGAGTAACCTCCCAAAATTCACAGGGAGCAACGCTCTGCTGGGGAACTGGACTGAGCGAGTCAGGGGTAGGATGAGAATGCACCCCATGACTCCTGCAATGGAGGCAGAGGTTGCCCTGATGGCACCTGATGGTGAGGCGAGGAGCTCCATCATGTTCCAGCCCCCCACGAGCGAGACACCTTTACCAAGGTGTTACAAATTTGAGAAAAAAATGCAGGGAGACCCCCACGGACAATGTAGAGTTGCGCATGCGCTTGTTTAGGCGTGTCCAAAGGGAGGGGAAGTCCATGGCCCAATACATGAACGCGCTGCAGGAGATTCACGCTGCGATCGCTAAGTGAGGTGACGTGGGTGTAGGGCCTCCCAATATAATTCTGAGAGATCAGTTGATGGCAGGCTTTAGAGATGAGCTGCTTAAGCAAACTTTGCGTGAGCGCCTGCGAGCTAATCCGCGCATGTCTTTTCAGAAATGGGGATGGAAGTGCGCAAAAGGGAGCAGGGGACCGCAGCCTTGACAGGGATGGTCCGAAGCCGCGAAGTACCCACCCCGAACGAGGAAGAGCCAGAGTGGTCCCGCGAATTACGGCAGGGAATGCTGAAAATGAGAGGGCAGAAATCGAGAGCCTGAAGGAAGCCCTTGCTGCTACCTTGGAGTCCAGGCCCATACCACGGGGTAACTTATGAGAAGGAATGAAAGAAGCTAGAGGAGAGATGTGGAGTATCCGAAAAACTTCAGCAGCAGCCCCAAGACTTAAGGCCCCGTCACACTAAGCGACTTACCAGCGATCCCGACACCGATATCAAGGTGTCAGGATCGCTAGTAAGTTGCTATGTGATCGCTGGTGAGCTGTCACACAGACAGCTTCACCAGCGATCAGCACAGCGATGCCGAGCGCCCGGCATCGCTGGCCATCCCTGTAAAAAATAGAATCAAAATAAAAAATATAATATTCTCACCTTCCGACGTCCCGTTCAGCCATTCTGCCTCTCTCCACGCTCCGGTCCCAGTGATCCTTTGCGAGAATGGCCGCGAGATGTCACGGTCTCGAGGGATAACAAAGTCTCGCGGTCATTCGTGCAAAGGATCACAGGGACCGGAGCGTGGAGAGAGGCAGGATGGCTGAACGGGACGTCGGAAGGTGAGAATAACTATATTTTTTATTTTTTTTATTATTTTTTACACCTGATCGCTGGTCTCCCGCCTGTCACACACAGCGATGCATGCTGGCCAGCGGGAGACCAGCGACCAAAGAAATGTCCAGAGGTTTCTTCCAGCGATCAGCGATACCGGCAGGGGGGCCGCTCGCTGATCGCTGTCACACACAGCGATCTCGCTGGTGAGATCGCTGTTACGTCACAAAAGTTGTGACTCAGCAGCGATCTCGCTACCGAGATCGCTTAGTGTGACGGGGCCTTTAATCCCATATCGTGGGATGAAGAGCGATTGCAGAGGCGGTATGCCTTCCGCGGAGGACGACGATGCAGACGGAAGCACTCACCAGATAGGCACAGAAGTGAGTGCTGAACGTGTGGAATAATAGGACACCTGTCCAGAAGTTGCCCTACAAGAGACAGCCAACGGGGAACATTCGCTCACCCTACCGAAGGTCATGCCCACTGGAGAGAGCAAGGCCCCTGGAAGAAATGGTACGGTGAGAGGACGGGGGCTGCACCCAGAGCTAGACAGAGTCACAATGTCAGACACTGAGAAGAGAGGGAGAAGATGTAGACTGTCTATAGTGAGGGGTCTGCACTGCTCCGTTGCGTGGAGGCAAATCGGGTGGAACGCCAAATTGGATCCAGGGGTCCCGTCTGTGAGGATCAACCCGAAGGAGGGGAGAAAGTGTCAAGTGTCCCTGAAACACTCACTCTCACAGTTCCCGACAGTGATGAGGAAGAATCCCTTGCCTCGTTCTCTGAAGAGGATAGTTCGCTGCCCACTAGTCCAAGGGAAGTATATAGGCCTGAAACTCCATAGATAGCTGCTCCATTGAATTTGGACGTACTCCCGTCCCCTGCAACCCAACCTGACTCTACCACTCAACCCGAAGTTCTGAGTACTTCTAATGAGCAAAGTCAAGAGGAGCTTCAAGGTACTCCTTGTGACCATGCGGGTGATTCGCTCCTGTGGAATGCACAGGACAATTTCTTTTGGCAGAATGTAGTGCAAGAGAGGCAGGAATGGATGCAAAAAATGTGGACATCGGTCCCACCTCCGAAGAACTTAAAGGAGCACGAAGAACTCTTGCCCATGGAATGGCGAGTTCAAGGAGAGAAGGCGTGTAAGGGGGATGACCAGACCACGGGTACCTGTGTGCCGGGTCCGGAACTGATGAGGATGCATCCCCTGTTCCCTGGGGGATGCAATAGCGCACAGGACGAACTTCCTGACAGTGGGGGGCCGGGAGATAAAAAGGAATAGCATGTGCAGCAGGACAGTTTGGCGTGAACAGAGGGCAGTACACAGTCAGGTGAACGGCACGCTCCACTTCTCCTCCCCACACAGAGCACCGGCGCCATGACAGGCCGCACTGAAAGGATCCCCCGACGTCTGCAGATGGACTGCTGTGCTGAGGGGAGCTGTGTGTCCAGCAGCAGCAGCCAGGCAGAGGAGTGCTCCGTCCTGGAAGCATCAGCAGCATGCAGGCCAGTGTTCACCGTCTCCCGCCGCCAACGGTGGGGACCAGAGAGAGAGAGGAACATGCAGTGTGTACCCGGTGACTACAGAGAGAGGTGCAGTGTACCAATGACTACAGAAAACAAGGTGCCAAACACTTTGGGCTCGTGAGTATAGCACACGTGCCACATTAGAGCGACCAAGTACGGGACGGACGCTTGTGCCCTGAGTTTTGCCAGTTTATATTTGCTGTGCCACGTTGGGCTCGTACAGGACTGTGGCCCGCACCCTTGTCAGCCACTGCAGCATATGGACTAGGCTCAGTGGAAGGTACCGGAGACTGATTACTGTTTATTCCCCTGTTTAGCCCATGACCTCTCTGCGTGGAGTATTCCCTGTTCATTAAAAAAATTGCTAACCCTTGCTCTGCCTCCTGTTTGTCACTGCAACCCACAACCTGCTTACACTAGTGTGATTCGATGTTTTGTCAGATCACACTTGGACCAAAGATATGGCCATGTGCACGAGCCCTTTAAGTCATCGTTGTCCCTCCAATCTGTGAGGTTTAGTATTCTGAATGACTGAAAATTATCAGATGTTGAGAATGAAGATAAAATAATGTTTCTCTAAGGCCGTGTGCCCACGATGCGATTTTTAAGCGTTTTTGCCGTGATTTTCGGCGCAAAAACGCTGCAAAAACGTTTAAAAATCTTGTACATGACGCACCCCATGCATTCCTATGGCATTCCGCACATGCTGTGCTAATGCTGCGCTTTTTTCCACGGCGGAATCGCATTGCGGAAAAAAATCGCAGCATGATCATTCTTTTGTGCGGAATCGCAAAGAATTGCCGCGATTCCGCACCCATAGGAATGCATGAGAATTGCTTACTTCCCGCATGTGGCTATGCCCACCATGCGGGAAGTTAAGCGTCTCATGTGCGGTTGGTACCCACGGTGTGGAGGAGAGGAGACTGTCCTCCAGGCCCTGGGTACCATACCCCTGTAAAAAAAAGAATAAAAAATAAAAAATCGGGGTATATTTACCTTCCGACGTCCCTCGCTGCATTCCCGGGCCTCAGCGTTCCCAGTAATGCCTTGCGGCAAGGTCCTGTGATGACGTAGTCTCGCGTGACTCTAGCGGTCTCGCGAGATCGCTATAGTAACGCGAGACCAACGTCATCACAGGTCTCGCAAGGCATCGCTGGGAACACTGAGGCCCGGGAATGCAGCGCGGGACGTCGGAAGGTAAATATACCCCGATTTTTTATTTTTTTATCATTTTTAACATTTTATCTTTTACTATTGAGGCTGCATAGGTGGCCTCAATAGTAAAAAGCTGGTCACACTTGTCAAACACTATGTTTGACGAGTGTGACCAACCTGTCAATCACTTTCCAAGCGATGCTTCAAATTGCTTGGAAAGTGCTTGAGAAAATAGCGGCAAAATCGCGAACAGAATCGCGGTAAAATCGCAGTGAAATCAATTTCTGGGAAGGAGTCCGGTTTTCATTGTGCGTTTTAAAACGCTAAGTGGGCCCATAGCCTAAAGGTTCACATGTACAAGACCATATTATAATGTTGTCTGGTCATCGAAATGCATGAGGCCACCACCGTACCGCCATGCACATTCTTATTGAGTAGTCTTTAGAAATATGATGCAGTGGCACGTTCCATCGAATGCTGCTCGAAACATTGCGCTAGAGAAAATATCTCAAAACTTACGGTACCACACAGCGGCTCATTATTTATTTTATTAATTTGGTCATTATTTTAAAAACGTCTCTTCTTTTTTTTTTAGTAACAGCAAAACATATAATCACACAAAAAATTGTAGTATAATACATTTACTTGAATCCATGATTATACGATGCGATCTGTGAGGTTCTAAAGGGAAACAATCTTCAGAAAATGATATATTTTTTAAATCAGATTTTTGTCTGATATCTACATTGTAAAAACTTTTGGCTATTGTTTTTTCATATTATGATCTGAATGAAAAAGGTATAGTAATCTTTTCATTTTCGCACTGACCATTGGGGCTATCTTAGACGTATACTTTGTGGATTTTCAGAAATAGTTTTCAGACTTTACATCATCGTCAGAGACAGGATTACAATGGCGGGTAACATTTCTATATACAGTATGTGAGCAGGTTGTGGGATGCAGTGACATACAAGAGACAGAGCAAGTGTTAGCAACTTTACTTAACACAGGGATACTCCACGCATGGAGGTAAACAGTTAAATGACGGAAGATAAGCAGTTCAGGCGTGAAGGGTATACTGGTTGGGGGGAACAACGTTCACAGTAGAGATAATAATTCGGGTAGGGTTAACTTATACAGTCAGTCGGTTCTCAGGCTGTGGGGTTGCAAGACAAGCAATGTCGTCAACAATGGCTCGTGCGGGGTTGATCTGGTGAAGTCCTGCAAATAACGATGATCCGTCTTCTGGCAGCAGCAATTAGTCTCTGATGTCTTCCATATACGGCTGCGGTAGAGAGGGTACGGGTCACCGCGCTGCATGAATCCAACGTGGCTTGGCAAATATTGAGTGGAGGGTAAGAGCGCAGATAACGATCACACACCCGGTCATTCTCAGGCAGCACACGCACGGTACTCATGGGCCCAAAGCGTTCTGTACCTTGCTCTGTGAAGGCCATATATGACAGGTAACACCTCTATTAATAGCTGATAACGCAGGATCCACCAATCACAATAGCTCCCCTTTCTCTTAAGCACAATGTCACCTTTGCTGATTGGGTCAATTAAATGACATCACCTTCTGTCTGGGTGACCAATTGGCTTCTAAGTACAGGACTATCTGTTGTGATAATAGCAAATAATTTATATAAGGATGTAAATAGTATCAGACTGGGATGCTACGTGCCCACCAGTAACATTGATACTGGGAGCCTACTGTTCATCTACATTAAATATTAATTCAACCTCGTTCACAAATTTGTAATATGCTCTTATCTAATAAACTGGGTAGTTTGTGAAATGGATGATGAGATGCTGCCTTTCCCTGTAAATATTGCATTACGTATGCTGAGCCGAGCACTCCTCTTATGGATGGCACATTTCTACACAGAAGCCCACCAGGGATTTTCCTGCTCTCCAATCGGCCAGTCCAAGCCTGAATGTGAGATAGAGCATTACATGGAGCCTCCACCCATGAAGCCAGAGCAATTACTGTGCATGGCTTCTAGCCATTAGATAAGTAGAAAGAATGAGGTTTAAACAAGGTAATAGAACATGGTTGAGTAGGAATAAAATTATAAAGTGCGCAGAACAGGCAGATTTATAAATTGGGAGAGTATTTATAGGAAAATTAGGCTTTATCTTTATAGTATATCAACCATACATAAAGCATGTACACAATTTTTATGGATCTTCATGGGATTTCTTCACTATCAGCCATGAAAAATAGACAAGCGTGTTGCTGTTTCTGGAAAGAAGAAGTCATATTTTAACTAATTTATTGTAAATCTAACTTCCAGATTGTAAAGACAAACACTGAATAAATTTGCTTCTATTCCAAACCTGTGTTATTTATTCATTAGCAAGAAATAGAGGGTCAGCACACATAATACCTTGGAATATCTGATATTTATGGCAAACTCTACATGCTAACAGTAGTCAAATACATATAAATATTTCTAAAAAAAAGCAAATATGACTTTTCCACAGCAAAAGTTAGATCAAGTGAGAACTTATAAAATACGGTGGTGATTTTTAAACTCTACTTATATATTTTGGTCTGGAAAAGAAAACCCCAAGTGCTCCTATAGTTATTATGCTCAGATAGAAATGTAGAGCCATACTGTGGCGCCCCTGAGGCTTCAGTCGCCAAAGAGGTACTGCACCTTCTCCTAAGGTGTAGTGCTCCACCATCCAGGTAAGGTGGGAACTCCTGACCACGCTCCACACCTGCATTCCACACACAGGATAGTTCAGTGGGGTCACCTAACAGCTTCAGGCTGGGGGTTAGCAGAGCACCCCTCGTGGAACCCTGCTTCGTAACACGAGATGTGCTGGGAGGCGGGTGGAGTGAGATGATATAAAAGAGTGGGAAGAGTGAAAGTTAATGGGGGTTAGACAGTTGGAAAGAGAGAGAGAGAAGAGAGAAGATGGGTGTCTGAGGGACGTGCTGCAGCAGGTTCCAGTGATCTGGGCTGCTGGCACGAGAAAGACCAGAGAAAGAGACTTATAAGATTGATAACCTAACCTTCCATAAGAGAGAGAGAACAGATCGGAACGAAGGAGAATAGAAGGACGGTGGGAAGCTGGTTGAAGAAAGATAGAGAACCCTTCCAGTCCAGAGAGTGCAAAGGCCGGGGCCCGTCCCCGAGGTTGATTGGAACTTTATGTCCGGCAACAGACCCCGGAGGAGTAGTGATGCCTTGCTCCCATCATAGACTTGGGACACAACAGCAACTGAATAGATAGCCGGGACGCAGAGTGGAGTTCCCGAAGCAGGCTACAGCTGTCTGTCATACAAATAAAGACTAGGAACACCTAGAGAGAGGCATTCCAGGGTAACTAAGTACTGGAGTGCTTCGCACCTAAAGGCGCATTGGAGGAGTCGTTCAGTAAGGTACATGTTGGCGGAGTGTGGAAGGGAGAATCCTATCCTGCCTGGAGGTTGGCTGGAGCCCTGACCTGGAGAACACAGTACGGAGGCAGGCAGTTGTGTGAACTGCAAACAGTGAGTAAAGCTTTGGAACCGCATACTCTGGTGTCCTCCAGTTATTCCCACACTGCTACACCTGGGTAACAACATCTATACCATTCTGCGACTCTCCTCATCCATTGCACCTACACTGCCCTGGGACTACAGCTCCACCTGTGGGGAGCTACGCCATCTTTGCTGCACCACACCATCAGTCCCAGCGGATCTGCACGCAGCGTTGGCTCAACACCTTACTGGCCGAACACCACGGGTGGCGTCACGAACTATTCTAATAAACTTTAACACCATTAACAACATCCCCGCCATTGAAATTGGGCGCCCAGGGCCACGGACCAGGTCGCCGCTGCTGTGACACATTCCCGCCTGACACCGGCCCGGTACCGAGTACCCCGCTGCCCTGGGTGTGCGAGGGCGACCCAATAGTAATTAAATATATTTCTCAGGTGCCTTTAATTTACTCCATACTCTTCATCCACATACTGCACCTATAATGGCATTGGCAGAGGACAGCAATAAATGGGGTGTATAATGGGATAGGGAATAACTTTTCAGTCACTGGGGGTTTAACCACTGGGATCTCCACTGATTCCACGAACCTGGGCTCTGAAGAGTCCTGTGTGAATGAAACAGTGGTTGATCATGTGTATTGAAGCGCGACAAACACCCGGTGTTCGGGCAGCCGTTCCTGAACAGTAACACTGACTTCCTGGTGAAGTCCGTGTTCGGTGTCTGTGCCCAAACAGTAGGTGTTCGATATGGACGCTGAACTTTACTGTTCGGCTTCACCCATCTCTAGTTGTCGCAACCTCGATAGAGAGAAAGCAATAGGCCATGCTTTACACAAACATTTATCCCTTTTTGGTCACTCCTCTCTTGCCCTCTGGGATGAACCTAAATCCCCTTCCCTTGCCTCTAGCAGCTAAAAACTCCACAACCTAAGATGTGTAATAACTCCTTAATGATCAGTCATAGGGAGGAAGTTTTAGTGCCATTGAATCCGGCAGGGCCCTTGCTATGCGTTAAGACCAAACAAAGCTTTGCTGTTAGGCGTAGGGTTCTTGCAGCGGCACAGCAGGAATCCAGAGCCTCACATTCTGCGGTCTCCCATTCCCTAACGACCGCAGAGGAGCTTGCTCAGCAACCCCATCGTTCCCGACGCTCTGCCCTGACCTGCTCTGTGGGTCTGGCTGTTGCTGCCACTTTTGGGCCAGCAATAGCAATGCAGGCTGTTCAGCAGCAAACCACTCCAGAGGCTGTCCTTCTGTCGCTCCACTGAGCATGCTCACGAGATGATCTCCCATTGGAGATCGGGAGGCACATGCCCAGGTCCTTCTTCAACTCTGATTGGTCCATCTCAGGGATCTGGAAGCTTCCGGAAGGTCCTGGCTATAAAAAGTTTGCATGGCCACTCGGCCATGCGCTAGTATAGACTCTAGTTGTTACCTGTGTGAATGATGACGGATGCATGAACCTGCGAATGACTCATTAAGATTCCCCTACCTCTGATATTACATGTGTAGATAGGGACTTAGTCATAGAGTCAGCACCAGTCAGTGGCACTCTACAGGTCACAGTGCATATCTCCTCAGAACTAGCGCCCGACAGTGCGCCTCCTCCTGGTCATTGTCGTATAGCGGCTGTGTCACTCGCCGCACTGCAGTCAGCAGCACTTGTCAGCGTCCGCGGTAGCGACGCTGCATGCACGGTAGGTCTAGACGGACACTGACCCTGTGTCTTGGGCCCTAGTCCTGTGACCATATACCGTGTGTGCATTCCACTGAGACCTGTGAGTCCAACATGCTCAGTATTTATGTTTCTTGCTTTGGCGCCTCTGTGAATCAACAGAGTACGCCCAGCACACACCGGGTGACGTTCAACCCGCGTGCGATATACCACCATATTGTTTGTCCGCCATTACCTAGCAGCAGTGTAACACCTTCTGCACAGTGGACCCCGGGCGGCGAACGCACTTTCTATTATTTATTATTTAGTGCGTTCCACCGTCCCTAACATTTGCAATCTGGTTTCCACCAGCTGTCATTTGTATCTTCATGCCCCTGGGTACTAGAACGGGTCGAAATCCAGGTGAGCGTTCGCCATGTTCTGGGGATCTTGGAAATATACACGATGTACAGCTAGGACGTACATTATTTCCATATCTCCTTATGGAATTATATTTCAGGAATGTTCTGGATGGTGTCTGCTGCTTCAGCAGGACTCTGTACTGCTCTAAGCATGTGAGGGTCTGAGATGTGTCACTCACAGCCTTTGAGGCTTCGCACCCCTGTTGAGCTAGGTGCCAGCTTTCTCCTTGAGGCTTTGAGAATGTGGGCTTCAGCAGTCACATAAATCTTATTTACAAAAGTGGCAGCACAAAATAACATTACAAATAGTTTGTATAACTGCTGACGACCCACCCACGAGGAGATATGAATATATGCCTGCTTACCCAAAAAAAGGAAAGCTGCTTAGCCTGTTGATACCCAATCTATATGAAGTGATTATGATTGAAACCAAAGGAAAATGGATTCTGCAAGAAAAACATTTAGAAGAAACCAAGAGTGAATAGTTCCATTGATTAATTTTTGTTGCGAATCACCATGCAATTAAAATGAAAGCTCAAGCTAAATATGGTCTCGTACAATCCACTTTTAACTTAGAAGGACATATGAACAATGTAAGTTTTAATGACATTAGAACGTAAGTTAGTTGTTCATGCCTGTCTTGATGTGGAGATGTCTTGGAGTCAAACACTTCTAATTTATTAAGAGGAACACGCATCTTCATAAATCAAGACTGTCAGATAAGTGGCTTGCGCCTCCATATGTGCCTCGCCACAATTCATACTCCAGTCGGGGACTTAAATAAGATTTGTGGGCTACAGAGCTCCACCGTTCATCATCAATTATGCTACACACTCATCCTGCCCCAGCTCCACTCATTTTGTAGGAGCTGGGTGAAAATGACTTGCAAATGCCATAAGTCACAAAATTTAACCATAGCCTCACGTTGCACAAACATTTTGTGACTTTCAAAGATTTTCACATCAGAATTCTACTATTGATGAATCAGGCCCATAGTCTGATATCATCCTTTATAAAAGTACAAGGGCAGCAAACAAAGAGGTAGAAAAAGGTCATGACTGCCAGGAATGAATGGAATTAAATGAATCAGGTCAATTCTTGTTTTTTGAAGACTTATTCAAGCAAGCAAAGAAAACTCAGTGTCACGTGGACAAGGATCCAAAGTGCTTGAGAGAATAATTAGAGTAGTGTTAGTCAAGGTTTTACATGTGAAGCCAACACATAGACATACAGCAAGCATGTGTAGTGCTGCGTGGAGTGGTAGGAGTGAACGAGACACTCAACTCCTGTCATTCCCCGGAACGCTACATGAAAGAGTGGGTCCTGGCTGCGTGTTGGTGTTTGTACTGCGAGGGCTTGGCGCCTGTGCAGACTGCCTGTAGCCAATGGTTTTGGCCAGCCAGGACCATAGGATTCAGAGATCAATAGAGAAAAACTCAAACACAGTTTTAAAACACAGTCTTTACTGAACGGTAACTTGGTAAGTGTCATGTACAAGGGGTAATGAGTAAAAAGTCTTATGGCTGTTTCTTTCACAGTGTACACACACAATTTCCTTCCACTGTAATCTACTCCAGGGCCGGTGAAGCACACGGTTTCACCCTACTTTGTCACAGCCCAGCTCGTTGCCAAAGTCCTAGCTCAGCGGGTCTGCATACTATTTCTTCTTCTACTGGCGCCCTGGATCTACCGCTCGGGTCCCACACCAGTCCCACTAATTCAGTCCTGTTACTTTCAGCGTTCACCAAGCTCAGGGTTTCTCGTGACATATCATTCTTAACAAGGATCGCTTTTCCTTGGAAGGCCACTCTGTCCCTTTAGTCACTTCAGGGTTGCACTACTCCCTTTTCCCTTAGTCGTCTTGTTGTGCTTCACCAACAACGGCAGCACTGCTCAAAAATACTTCCTACTTAAACATGAACTTGTCCCTATCTGCCTAATTACAGGAAGTGGTCGCTTTCCCTATCGTTAGACCCCTCCTACTATGGGCTAGAATTAACTCAATCTTACTCTAATGTCGCTTATTTAACTGCAGTTACTAACTTATCCTACCTAGCTTATGTCCTAAGTCCTAAACTATGTCTTGCCCTATACTGTTCACTGTGTTCTACGCTAAACAGTAGAAAACATCACATGCCACAAAATATACAAAAAAGCAAGACCTAATACACATTACAAACGCGATTGTTGTCTTCAGGGGTAAGAAAGTGACAGCTCAGTCCACACCCCTTACACATGGATAATCAATGGATTCCTACATGTGAAGTGTAATTATGACCATTCAAATTAGATCTATATGGGTGGGATCCACATGAAATTGGAGCCAGCAGCCTCCAAACCCAAAAGTAGGTATTTGTGGAAATGAGGATCAGACATGCTAGATATCGGCAGCAGTTCATAAAACTTGCATTGTGGAAAGGATACAGCAGTTTATTAGGTACTAGGACCCCTTCATTTAGAGCATTAGTAGAAGCCCCAATTTTACTTTAAACCATAAATCAGAGGACATTGGACTAGGACCCGCACAAATAAAAAGAACAGGAGTCACATGTTCCAATTTTGAGTTGATAAAACCAAAGGGAATTCGTAGTTATATTCCGCGCTGCCGCTAAGACAAATTCCAGGAGAATGCTGTATGATTCCAGTGGTTTTATTCTATGCATTTCAGGGGTCTCATGCCCTTTCATCAGGAAATACCTGATGAAGGGGGCATGAGACCCCTGAAACACGCCTTTATCTTATCCAAACCAGGTGAGGATATTTCAAGATATACTGTCTTTTGTAACGTGGATAAGACCCTATTGCTCTTTTTGTCTCCCCCCTTTTCTTTTTGTCCAATTTTGAGTTGGACAGTTGTCACTGGTTTTTGGCTATGAGACCGACAGAGGTAGTCACGACCGAAGCTAAACTTTATTCAAACAGGTAACGTATAAAGGCCCTGTCACACTTAGCGATGTACCAGCGATCCCGACCAGTGATATGACGCGGTCAGGATCGCTGGTACATCGCTAAGTGGTCGCTAGTGAGCTGCCACACAGGCAGATCTCACTAGCGACATCGCTGGGGACGGGGGTCGCTACTTACCTGTCACACCAGGCGATCCTGCGTCCTCCCGTCCGGCTCCACGCATCGCTCGTCGTCACAGCAGGAAGCGCCGCAGGAAGCTGACGACGAGAAACAGTCCTGGACGTTCTCGCGCGATCAGCGATAACCAGCGTGGGAGCCGGTCGTAGGTAAGTATCAGACACAGCGATATCGCTAGCAATATCGCTATAACGTCACTAGTTATAGCGATATTGCTAGCGATATCGCTTAGTGTGACATGCCCTTAACTCCCTTTCTCGTGAGCGGTGGCAGTCTCAGTAGCTGGATCCCAAACAATTAGACATGTATCACCTGTACTGTGACTAGGTCAATAAACAACAAAAATTAAAATGTCAAAAAACAGTAGAATGGTTGTTTTTATTCACTTAAAAACTAAATAAAAAAGTTGAAAATTAGGTTGTAAGTATCCCAAAAATGGTAGCACAGTCGAATACATATCTTACTCCATAAAACAAGCCCTCATTCAGCTGCATTAATGATTAAAAAAAATTAAAATAAGAAAAAATGATGAATTCTGGAAGTATAATTTTTATTTTTTTAAACGATGTGTTGACATGAAAGGGTTGTTCCCATTTTTGTAAATAGGTAATGTCTGGTAGTACCTGTGAATAAAAACAATTTTGCAATTTACACTTTATTACAATTTTTCTGCTGTTTTTGAGATATTAACACTTTTCTTTTGTTTACAACTTATTGCCTTGCATACCGACCACCATCAGGACATGTGCAGGGCTTATAAGTTCTTTTCTATTGAGCCTATAAACATTGTTTTGAAATTGGCCAGGATCTCTGGAGAATTCTGATACCTTCTAATCTCTGACAGCATCAGTGCAGGTATTCGGTGCATCATGGCGTGGCCAAACATTTCAGTGCACCTTCCCACCTGCTTGCATTCCATCTATCTCCACCCTTTACCGGCACTATTAAACCAGAGCTGTCAATTAAAGAAAGATTGGGTGAAGGTACAGGGAAAGCAAGCAGGTGGGTAGGTGGACTTAAATTTTTGGCCGCGCCAATGGTGCACCGACAGCCTGTACTTGGTTGAACAGTTATTCTGTGCTCCCTTTAAGGTATTTCTGAATCCTACGCAATGTTTAGTGTGCTCCAAATATCTACGTAGCACACCGAGCCATCAATCATTAACAGTGGATCAGCTCTACATCACGTCCCTTTTACCAGCAAAGTAAACAGGTTAATTTAGGCACTAAAAGTTGTCTCCAAGTCATTCCTTGACATGCCCACTGCTCCATAGCGGGGTGATCACAGACTGTAAGAACCCTCTGCTTCCAAAAGACTGTCAGCCTTTCTCAATTATATCAGATTAAGAAAAAAACAGGCTATTATGTACTGGACAGCATATGGAGAGATGTGCAGGTGCTGGAGATGATAGTACTGGCTGTGTTCCACCTTTCGGCTTGTCTGTTCTCTTCGCTCTCAGTAAGACATTGATTATTTCAGCTGTATGTTTTTCATTCCGGGGTGCAAGATGTAGAACAAATGGAGCATCTAGAATTAATGGAATGCAAGCAATACTGCTCTGCAGAGAAACACGGTCTTCAACACTCATCATGATTCTTCCTCATAGAAAAAAAACCTATACCTAGCCCAAACACCTCACCACTGAAAATCATTTTTATTTAAAAATCTTGTTGTCTCACCACAGAGAAATCGCTTCGAAATTCCGGCCACTACCAAGTCCAGACAAGTGGTAATAGTGTTTTTTATTTAGTTGACGCATTTCAAAGTACTGTAGACGTCTTCATCACAATAAAATGAAGACATCCTGAAGAAGTCTGTAGTACTTTGAAACACATTGACTAAATTTAAAAAACAAAACCCTATTACCACTTGACTGGACTTGGGTCTATTATACTGTTGACGATCAGCGCAGATCAACCACAAATTCTCCTTATCTGTGGTTACTCTATCTCATGACCCGTTGGACCTGCAGAAGCTAGATCTATATGTCATGAAAAAAGTTGTATACAGTATATGTAGGAGAACGGAGCATAGGAGACAAAGGGTGGCAAAGCAACGCGACCTCCAGACTAGAATAAAACCCTGTGGAACTATGCTCAAGGAGAAGAGTTGCCGAAGGGACAGATTTAGGCAGTGCCCCAGATAAGGCGACCATAACTAAATCAGGCTCCAAAATAAAAAGTCAGAGAGCCAAAACAGAAGGAGATTTGGCACCAAGAGAAGTGGCAGACACTCCTTGTGCAGCTACAGCAGCCAAAGTGGTAGGCGGCTGCCGCGAGAGCCAGTTAGGCACGGACCAAGATGACAACGGCCAAGCACCAAAGACCACACTATTCCGGTCAAGGTCCAGACTGAGCTTGTCGACAGTCAAGCACTGAAGATCCGAACGACGCTGGTCAAGGTTCGTGACAATGCCGGTTAACAGTCGAGGACCAGTCCTCACCAATCACCAGTACTGACCGAGGAGACGCTCATCGGCATTCAAGCACCAAAGAGGACATGTAAAGCATTTGAGTGGTAATAATAAGACCTTATTATTGGGATGCAGTGAGTGGTGACAAAAAGGCGGCACAGCTGAATATTAGGTAACCATGAAACTAAAATTAAATCTCAGTTCATTTGCTCTATCTAGCACTCAAAGATTAGTAGAATTCCTACTTAAAAAGGACCTTTTGTTGGATTTTTAAAATATTTAAACTGAGTTACTCCTCCAATTATCTCTGCACCACTGATTCTGAAACAGTTTTTCCTTTTTTTGTGCCGAGTTTGTTGCACATTTGCCTTTAACCAACTGGGCATATATTACAGAATTTCATTCTGGTTGCCACTACATTTTGTTTGGCCAGAGTTAGAGGGAAGAAAAGGAAACACCAACAAAGACGTTCTGTGGTATATGTCCAGTTGGATAAAGGGTAAATTAGCATTTTATTTCAGGAGAGGGGTATAACATTGGAACTGAGAGGCACAGAAGAAAATGAATGACTGTTCCAGAATCATTGGAGCAGAGGCATTTACAGGTGGTTAAAATAAAAAATCCATATAGCGTGAATAGCATTGTTATTGTTAGCTGTATTTTATTGGGGTTGTATATGAGCAAGGCACGGCTGTTGCATGGGTGAACGGTAGGATGGTGGCTGTGGCTTCTGACTTTATCTAGTTATTGATGATGAGGCAGCATTGCCCGGTTATGAAAGGTGGCAAACTTGCAGGGATGCTGAGAGGCCCGTGTCTTTTGAATTGTTGAAATATCTAGTGGACAGAGTGCAGGTGGAGAGTTCTTCAGGATCTGACCGTATATGAGTGTTTGGTGTTAGGCTGGCTTTTTTTGTAGTGTTGAGTCTTTTAGAATTTCTCAACTGGTTTCACCAAGTAAGATGGTAGAAGGTAGTCATAACTTGGGGGACATTTAGATGCTACCACAATTGATAAGGTGTCGTGTGAAGAAATTAAAGACAGATCAGAAAGGTTGAGGGATGTGGATTGAGTGGTAGTGACTGCAGGAAAAACTAGTAGTTTCTGAGATTTTTTGAAGGTGTACAAGGTGGGAACGTGGATTTTGTTGGTACATAAATGACTCTGATCTGTCATACCTTCATTTTGTAGCTTTGTTCCAAAAATGCTTGGCAGCAAGAGACTTAACAAGTACAGGTTTTAGCTCCTTTCCTTTCAGATTGGGGCCACTATTGAGACAGAGAGTTGGGGGCTAGCAATGGAACAAATAAAGAAAATAGAACTCTGGGAGTTTGAGAACTATAATTTATACATCAGACCTCATTTGCTAAATGATGGGCGGACAGCTCAGGCTAGCAAAATAGTTAGTTGGTTGATTTTTCAAGATTTGTTGGGGTGTGGGTTCTTTGTTTTATATTCAGCCGTGGCACTGGCTAGCATTAACATTTTATTTTTTACTGGTCAAGTGCTTGATGTGGATTGTCAGTCAATCATATGTAATTTGGGAAGCCCTAGGAGCAAATGTGATGAGAAATGGCTGACAGTTGGGGGTTGACAAGAAGGTGGATTTAGTGCTTTGGATAGGAGTAGTACGGACTTTATTGTGGAGTTGCTTGTTATCAATGGTACATTTTCATGTGGATTTGAATAGGGCGCTAAATATTTTACTAATGACAAACCAGGGGATAAGTCCAGTTCAATAAACAAGCAGTCTTTTATTTAATGAGCACAAAATGGATCACATATATTAAAGCCTTTATGGTAGCAACATCTACGCATTTTATTTGCTCTTGGCACCCTTAATCATGATGTTAAAGTTCTGCTGCCGGAGCACCCAAATAGTTCCCCGTTCCGGTGCACACATCGTCAGCATATTTAGATTTACAAATACTTATATTAGAACAAATGTTCTGTTTTTAATCAAGGGATTTATTTTAATTAAATCTAATCATGCTGCCGACGTGTGCATCGGCAACGAAACTGAAACATCAAGAGTAAGGGTGCCATGATCATCTGAAATTTGTAGATGTTACTAGCATGAGGGCTTTTATATAAGTCATCCGTTTTATACTCATTAAATAAAAGAAGACTGTTTGTTCATGGAACTGAACTTATCCTCTTCTTTGTCTACACTTGAATAGCCTGGCCAGAAACGCGGACAGTGCTCCGAACTTCACCTGGATTTTCCTGCTAATATTTTACTAGTCCATGCAGGAGGGAATGATTTGGGTCTAAGGGCATACTGTGGGATCAGCAATGTTTTTAAAAAAATTAAAAGATTGTATACATTTATGGTTAACGTATCAAGGTTTGTGTCATAGATAACAGCCATAGAGATCACGCAGATCCCTCTGGTGCCACCATTTGTGAAAAGGACCAACCGGGGGATCATACAGGTCAGGAAGGAGTGGAAATAGCCCTCAGAAGTTGGAGGGATGAGAATGTGTATGAGGTTGCACATGCTCTTCGGTCGCAAATAAGGGTCTTTGGAGATAAGACATAAGGCACTCAAAGAGAAGAGTGCAAATATAGCTGGTGCTGGAACAGCTGGATGGTTTGGTCCTCCTGGTGGTGTTGACGAGCCTCAGGAGCTTTGGTAAATGTAGTGCACATAATTTTGTATAGGTGACCAGGGGTAAGGTGGAAGCAGCCAAGTATAAAAGTGTTTAGTACATTAGAGTATTGGGGGAGCGATGATAAAAAATATTGGGGATCCTTACAACCACAATTATGGTGAGTTTATATCAGTGGTTCACACGTGGACAATATTTTTGTTACCCTCTTGTTAAAGTAAGAAAGATCCATAAGAGTCACTGAAATTACTTGGAGCTGACAACATAAATCTTTAATTGATAAGTGGCCCCTGCTGTTGCCTTTTTCACCAGAACCAAAGTCTGTGTTTTTTGTGGGAGATAGACCTGATGGAGCATAATGGCAAGTCGTGGAGAAAACAAGGAGTAAGTATGGACATTGGGCCAAAGGAGAAAGTTAATCATCAAGGTCTAAAATCCCACCAGTCAGGTAATGGTTGACCCTAATGAGTAGCACCACTCTCTGATTTAAGGGTACCAAAATTAAAAGTTGAAAATTGCAACATTTTTTGCCAAATTTCCATTTTTTTCATGAATAAACACAAGTTATATCGAAGAAATTTTATCACTAACATGAAGTACAATATGCCATGAAAAAAAAACAAACTCAGAATGAGTGGGATACATTGAAGCGTTTCAGAGACAAGAGCATGTCCCCGTGTCTAGTTCATTAGAAAGTAAAGATTCTCATCATAGAAAAAAGAAAAATCTAAACAAATAATATTAGAAAGCTCATTAACAGGATGTTCTTTCCCTATCAGCACATACATAAAATACCGCTGTACAAACCACATACAGCACTATGTGACTGCCAGCAAGCTTCAATATCAAATGAACATATATTCTGGAATCAGAGAGATTTAGAGACATTATGGTTCAGAGGAACCAGATTTGTTTTTTTTCGTTAAAAAGTATTTTTAATTAATTTCCCTAAATTTCTCCTGCCATGAACTGAATTTTCTTTGTTGGTGGTTACATATTCTCCCCTGTAATCAACGTGTCAGGCCTTTGCCAGTTCCAGAAATTTATACATGTGGATTTTCTGAATGTGATCCGGAAATGCTGCAGCGTAAATCACAAGGGTTTGTTATTTATTAGTTGTGTTTTGTGTTCTTTGTTCCTAGAAATCTTGGAAACTATGTCATGCAAAGATCAAAGGAGGTCACGGAAAAAGAAAAACCATATTGCTTAGGCAACTTAATCAAGAATGTGCAGTAGTCAATGTATTAGTACAAGATCCCTAATACCATATAACTAGGGGATTGGCCCTTTACATGTAAGTCAGCACACACTAACACCTACACCTGTACCTGCAGATGGCAATGGAGTAACAATTGGACACAGCATGGTGGCGCAGTCATGGACTATCTGACGGCCAAGTTTGTCCATAAGCAAAGGTAAGGTCAGGCAGCATCAGTACTGCACTTCACTGGTTATTTTAGGACATTTTGGGGGGAACACAGTGGCACAAGATGGGATTCCAAAGCCCAGGGCAAGACAAGTGTTTTGCACCCACCAACCTGTAGACCGTTACCACTACCTGAGTCCGGTCCACCAGTCCAGTATTGAACCCCTTAGGCTATGTGCACACGCGGCGGATTCACCAGCGTATTTTTCCGTGCGGATCCGCAGGTAAAGTGACCTGGGGTTTACCTGCGGATTGGCCAGCGGTTTTCCCCTGCGGTTTGACACCTGGACAATGGAATAGGTGTCAAACCGCAGCGTAATCCGCAGAAAGATTTGACATGTCAATTCTTTCTGTGGATTTAAAACCGCAGCTTTTCTGCAGTGAAAAAAACGCAGCATGTGCACTGCAGATTGTAAATCCCATAGACTTACATGGTACTGTACACTGTCTGCGGAACTGCTGCGGATCCGCAGCAGAATCTGCAGTGTGGAGTGTGCTGCAGATTTTTCCGTGCGGATTTTGCTAAATCCGCAGGTAAAATCACCTGGGTTTTTACCTGCGGATTTAGTGCACATTTCCTTTGGATTTCTGCAGATTTTGTGCGGATTTCCCCTGCGTTTTTACACCTGCGGATTCCTATAATGGAAGAGGTGTAAAATGTTGCGGAATCCGCACAAAGAATTGACATGCTGCGTAAATGAACCCGCAGCGTTTCTGCTGCGGATTTTTCTGCAGCATGTGCACAGCGTTTTTTATTTTACATAGGATAGAATTGTACTGTACAACGAGAATCCGCAACGTGTGCACAGACCCTTAGGCTGGGGTCACACGGGCGAGGAATACGGACGAGTGAGAGGCGCTAAAAGCACGCATTACACACGGACCAATGATTCTCTATGGGGTCCCTCGCACCAGCCGTATATTTCTCATCCGCATTCTATGCTCCGTGCCAATCACAGCATGCTGCGATTGTCAGCGTACTCCGGCCGTAATACGCCAATGCAAATCTATGGGTGCGCTAAAAATACGGATTACACACGGACCACACGTGTGACTTGCGAGAAATACGCACCAGGTGTCTTTTAGAAAAGCCGGCAATTCAGTGCGCGACACAGTAAAATCACACTGACAGGTTTAATAAAGAAACGAAATAATAGATATAGACACATAGAATACATATATATATATACACACAAGTCATTGTGACAAACATATATATATATTTATATTTCACAGAGTTCTTCATAGCAGAATAGCCGCTAATTAAATTGCCGGCTTCTATCAAATCATTCCCCAACCTGACATGAAATGACACATGGTTTACATTCAGTAAAGCATTTCTTTTCATGTTTTTTAATATGTCCCTGACTAATAATTTGATGAGGTTTGAGTGCAAAATTTGGGAGTTGTAGTTGTTATTTTAAGGGGTTAATTCGTTGGTAAAAAATGTGTGGGCTTCCCATTGCCCTATAATGGTGGCGAGTGGGTTGGTCTAACAAAGGGTTAATGTCACCATTCAATTGTAAGATGACATTAACCCTTTGTTAGATTAACCCATTCGCCACCGCTACAGAGCAATGGGAAGCCCATACATTTGTTAACAACGATTTAACCCCTTAAAATAACAACTACAACTCCCAAATTTTGCACACAAACCCTCATCAAATTATTAATCAGGGACATATTAAAAAACATGAAATGAAATGCTTTACTGAATGTAAACCATGTGTCATTTCATGTCGGGTTGGGGAATGATTTGATAGAAGCCGGCAATTTAATTAGCGACTATTCTGCTATGAAGAACTCTGTGAAATATAAATATATATATACGTTTGTCTCAATGACTTGTGTATGTGTATATATATATATATGCATTCTATGTGTCTATATCTATTATTTCGTTTCTGTTAGAAACCCTGTCATAGGGCTCCATTATATGTCCATTTTGCAAGGTGGCGAGAAAATCTCGCCATATGGATTACATACGGACACAGACATGCGCAAAATACGCAACCACACCTTGCTTACGGGTGACATACGGAGCACTATTTAGGGGTCATTCATCCGTATTACGCCTGTAAACTACGGACCGTATTTTGCGTCGGTTAGTGTGACCCCGGCCTTATTCCCCAAGTGGTACAATCAGAGGAAAAGTATCATAGAAACCCGTCACCACTTCTGTATTTATCACCCACTCCTGGTTTTGGCTTACAAATAGTGAGGTAAAATACTGAACGTGTGAATGTGACTTTAGGCTGTGTTCATACATTGCATTTTTTTTATTCAAAGCTGCTTTTTACAGTTCCAGAAAAGCTATCAGATTTCAGATATCTCTTGCACACGATTGGTTTTTTTTTTTTCTGGGTGTTGCTTTTTTTAAAAAACGTAGCATGCCAATTCCTTCAGCTCCTCTTGCATTCTAATAAAAAATAAATAAATAAAGGAAGATATAATCTGCAGCAAAACCTGCTTTTTTTGTAAGCAGCTTTTTTTAGTTGCCAACATTGCAGATTTTGGCTGCAGAAAAAAAGCGCTACACAAAAGCAACGTCAGCGGAAGAGTGTTTTGTCGTCAAGTATTCAGCAGTCTTGTTCACACTACGTGTACACTGCGCTCTTTCCTGATAATCATGCAGTATAAATATACCCTTACAGTATCTTTATCGCTACCTATGGAGAACTGCAGCCATAGAGATGACTTTATCATCATTTGCTGCCCTCTGCATAGGCAGCAACCAAGAGTTCTTAGTATAATCATTGTACTGAGAGCTTTCTCTTATTGATTTCTGCCTATGCACAACACCGCAACTGATGACAAAGTCATCTCAACTCCTGCACTTTGCATATGTACTGCCGCAGATTCAGATGTGAACGTATTGCATGAATAAAGCTGCTGTTGCTTGCTGGACGCCAGATGCACTGTTGGTAGAAGAAGCCTTGTTGACCTCTCACTGAAGATTCCCTTATTCCTGCAGTCTTGGATCATATTGATTGTGGGAGGATCAAAATTTTTTTTACCCCTAAAACAGAATTAGGGGCAAAGAGTAACACTGAGCCACCCGGTCAACATTCAAATTGCACTGGTGTTGATTGAATGCGTGGTGCCCAAGAAATGATATGCCCCATGTAGTCGTGCACGACCTACTGTGTAAAGTAGAGGGCGCTCTGTAATTTTTTAATACTCTGTCATAGGATGTTAGCCTGTGTTGCCCCCAGTGGCTGTCATGGTAGTTGCAGCCTGTCCAGAATTTTGCTAGTCTATTGTGATTTCGTATTAAATTTAATCACAAAGAAATTAGAATCCTTAATCAAATTCAAGAACAGATGAGGACAGACATATCTGAAAATGAAAAAAGAAACAAAGTCTAGTTGGCAACAGCCACTGGAAAGTTTTATGAAGCTTACAATATACTGGTTTAATATTAAAGGAGTTGTCCAGAACTAACATATTGATAACCTATCCATCAGATAAGTCACCCATGAATCTGTTAATTGTGGACAACCCCTTTAAGTTCAATGTATAAATAGCTCCCCCCTAGTGGTGACTGCAGGTAGCAAACAAAAAATTTGCATCTCCTCCCAAAATCTCCATAAAGATGTTCAATATTATGAAATAAAAAGAGAGGACTTGCGCTTTTATTTTTTTTTCCCCTTGTCTCGCAAGCAGCGACATTTATAAAGCAAACATTCGCCGTTCTTGTGCAGCTTGCATGGAAAACATGGGAAATGAATGAATGCAGGTGTAAAATGAAGAACTCTCAGAGAGACCCAAGTTAAGCATAGCCCTGCTCCTATTCCCTGACGGTAATCCCCCCACAATCCTGACAGCGCTCCAGGGCGTTACCTTAGTTTTTTTAAACAAAGTCTTAAAATCAATCATGCTATCAAGCGCTGATTGTGTGGTGTAACAAATGGAGCTGTCAGACATTAGCAGGACAATGTTTAAAAATTAATTGACTGATGTAAAATGGAAGGAGAAACATAACATCGCGTTTCAGATCTTTCCACGAAACTCTTAAGCTGACGGATTGTTTTTAACTAATTCTCACTTGATTTAGACAAAAAAAACAACTTGAACATTCGTCATGGGGTCTATATTAAAATCACCAGAATTGTAACCTGTCTGCTGATTCATGCTGCCTGATCCGTGGGCAGCCTATATCAGACAATGGCTGTATGATCTCAGCTAGATATGTCTGACTCTGAAACGTCGCGGCATTTAATAGCAGCAGCCGCTCCGCAGACTCAGCCTGGAGTGACAGGTCTCTGCCTCTACGCACACACAGGGAGAGACCTGTCAATCAAGGGCAGTGGCCGGGGAGAAGCCACTGGGCATCCACCTGTCCAACTAGTCTATAGCGTGTTTCAGTCCCAGGTGGCTTTTTAAGTATTTTTTTTCTATGAAATCCTGCAATGTTTCAGAGCCAACCATACCTGGTAGACATCAAACAGCAAGTGTCAGAATTTTGACCGAAATTGCTCGATAAATTAAGACCATGGTCTTAAAGTGAACCTGTCAGCTGATGCATGCTGCCCAATACAAAAAGTGCTACAAAATAGTACTTACAAATACTGTATATAATCTGTACAACACATTTGTTTCAATACTTATTAAATTTACTAACCCCCTTTAGAAAAAAAAAAACTACTTTGCATAGCTAATCTCTAATGCAATAATTCAGTCTATGCTATAGATGAGTGGACCTTTTTTGAAATTAGAATTTGCCAACTTTTCCCCTAAAATTTAATTCACGGCAAAGAAATATGCACAAATCTCAATACTGGAAAGCTTGTAATTGCTCTGAAAATATTTATGGAAGAGAGTTTAAGAGCTTATACTTAACAGGAGAGAGAGGACCCAGCTGACCATAAGAGCTTATACTTTACAGGAGAGAGAGGACCCCGCTGACCATAAGAGCTTATACTTTACAGGAGAGAGAGGACCCGCTGACCATAAGAGCTTATACTTTACAGGAGAGAGAGGACCCCGCTGACCATAAGAACTTATACTTTACAGGAGAGAGAGGACCCAGCTGACCATAAGAGCTTATACTTTACAGGAGAGAGAGGACCCCGCTGACCATAAGAACTTATACTTTACAGGAGAGAGAGGACCCCGCTGACCATAAGAGCTTATACTTTACAGGAGAGAGAGAGGACCCCGCTGACCATAAGAGCTTACACTCTACAGGAGAGAGAGGACCCAGCTGACCATAAGAGCTTACACTGTACAGGAGAGAGAGGACCCAGCTGACCATAAGAGCTTATACTTTACAGGAGAGAGAGGACCCAGCTGACCATAAGAGCTTATACTTTACAGGAGAGAGAGGACCCAGCTGACCATAAGAGCTTATACTTTACAGGAGAGAGAGGACCCCGCTGACCATAAGAGCTTATACTTTACAGGAGAGAGAGGACCCCGCTGACCATAAGAGCTTACACTCTACAGGAGAGAGAGGACCCAGCTGACCATAAGAGCTTACACTGTACAGGAGAGAGAGGACCCAGCTGACCATAAGAGCTTATACTTTACAGGAGAGAGAGGACCCAGCTGACCATAAGAACTTACACTCTACAGGAGAGAGAGAGGACCCCGCTGACCATAAGAGCTTACACTCTACAGGAGAGAGAGGACCCAGCTGACCATAAGAGCTTACACTGTACAGGAGAGAGAGGACCCAGCTGACCATAAGAGCTTATACTTTACAGGAGAGAGAGGACCCAGCTGACCATAAGAACTTACACTCTACAGGAGAGAGAGGACCCCAGTGACCATAAGAGCTTACACTCTACAGGAGAGAGAGGACCCCACTGACCATAAGAGCTTACACTCTACAGGAGAGAGAGGACCCCACTGACCATAAGAGCTTACATTCTACAGGCGAGAGACACTTGCCCAGTGACTCTGAAGATGGAAAATGACTCTGCCGTATAAAATGTGCTCTGCTGGGAACCACTGATCTGTGATGTCCCAGGCACTGACCACCATTATACAAGGTGTGATAATCATCTTGTGCTGTTAGCTAATCATTTGCAAAGACTTTCAGCCATTATAGGACATTATCTGATGTATATGGTTTAATTCTATCTATTATATTTGTGTACTTTGCTGCCATCTACTGGCTGTTGCTATATTATGTTGTTCATGTATTATTACTGAGCTCTACCCATAATACCTTTCTTTCTGCAACTCCTCCTATCTTTATCTCACTTACTTCTTCTTAATCAGTGCCATCTTGGACAGTACATGCTTCAGGACTGGAGAAAGGATTCTCTTGTTACCTATAACTTTGTGCTTCTAATATCAGCTCTAACTTCTACCTCATCTTCATCCCTTCATTTTCCCTGAAATCTCCCCTCATCTCATCAAGGTACTGTGAATAAAACCTGTTGAATTCAACACAGCATCATCCTTCCCGACTAATCACGTGAAGCACATCAGGATTAGAGGCACAAGTTAGTGAGTTAATGCTATCTGTTATTGCTTATACAGAGAACCATGTTCACATCCTTCAGACACATCTCACCCATGTATATTGGTGGCAGAATACATCTGAATGTCCTAGCTGTAGGACATTATGTGGAAGCTTGGGTGGCAATACGAAATTACATTTGCCTGCTCTCTGATGCTTCAGTATTGAGGGAAATTGTGTTAGGAAAGTTTTTTTTTCTCTTTTTTTCTTGGTAAGCTGCAAATTGCATCTCAAAATGTTTGAATTCATGTGAAATCGGAATCAAACGTGATCCTCTGAATTGATCAGTTCACCTCTAGTCAATGGCTTGGGCTTTAGTGTTAGAGGTCGCTCCAAGCCAATCAGTTAACTGACCCTTAAATTTGAAGAGGCCACAAGATGAGATCTTTAACTACTAAGTAGCTCTGTGGTCATATGTGTGACATTCAGATTCCAAACTATGACCCCACTTGTTTGACCTCTTTCACATCATCCTATTTATAGTGATGAACAATTTGATTCACAGTGAGATCACTGCTAGCACAGTGAGAAAGTTTCACGGTGCAGCGCTGAGCTCAGAGAGTTCACCAATTTCTAACAGTGAGCTGCAGTGATCTCTATGGGCTCAGTACCGCACCATGAGACTTTCTCACTATGCAACACAATGTGAGCAGTGATGTCACCGAGGTCACTGCAGTTCATTTGCCCGGCTGGGAACGCCACCTCAGTTACAGGCAGTAACCTCGATGACGTCACTGAGGCTGAGCTCACAGCAGCTCATTCAAAAGTGGTTCTCAGCCTGGACGGTCGCATCTTGGCACTGTCCAGATTGAAAACTGTTTTATCCCCCAGACGTGGATTACGGCGTGGGACAGAATGACGGATAAATAAAGTGAAAGTGTGTTTTGTTTTATTTCTAATAAAGGACTTTATTCTGGCTTTGTGTTTATTTACAATACAACTAAAGGATTAGCAAATGATAGACATCATATAGATGCCTCTCCATTACTAATCTGCGGGCTTGATGTCACCTGACAATGCAAAGGTAACATCAGCCCCACAAATATGAACCCCACTTGCTAACGCTACAGGGCAAGTGGGAAGAGCACATGTAAGGTGGCAATTAGACTCATAGTGGATGTGAAATAAACCTGGGGTAAAGCTTTAGTACATATAGGACTAAAAGGGAGTTATGGGCAGCTGAAGAGTTGGGCGAGATGGCTGCTCACCACATCTCCACTCCTGGGTTTGGTTTGGTTTGTAAAATGAGGTAAGTGGGTGTTTGTTTTGTAAACCTCCTGAATTGTGTGGCTTTGCTAAAGGGATAAGAAGCTGGACTCCGTGCCTCACCTGCAGTGAAGAGTGCAATCCTTCAATTTGGCTAAAATAGGCTGGGCAAGCAGTTCGGCAAGCTGGAAAGCCCCCAAGGCAAATGTTTGGATTTGTTTGTGATATCTGTAAGCAGCTTTGTGGTAGTGTGCTTTGGGGTACTGTGGTGCCACCAGCAGGTCATTTTTCCTTACTGCAGGTTTATAAAAATTAATTTTTAAACTGTATTTTGTGATCAATTCGTGGATGTGTGGTTTGTTTGTCTATTTTCTTGCAGAAGGGGGCAAGTTTACCTTTCAAATGGTGTATCACTTGTGTGTGTGGGTAGAGTATGAAAGGAGATACAAAGTAATCACCGAAAAACAGTGTTTAGAAATAGAATAGATTAGTGTGAAATGTGCTTAAATACTTAACGACTTCCATTCTCTGCCCATTGCCCAAAAAAAACTGATGCTTTTCCGTACCATGTGACCACTATTCAGCTTAGCCGGCTAACACAGTATCTTATGGGTGGACCAGTAGTTGATTTTTTGTTGACTTAGGCTAGTTTCACACTAGCGTTTTTTAGCGCTACGCTTCGTGCGCAATAGAATCGCAAACAAAAAAGCATCATGCGTTTTGTATGCGTTTGCTTTTTTTATGCGTATGCGTTTTAACCAGTTTCTAGCCATGTTACCTCTTAAAACGCATGTGATTTTAAATGCAGGCGTGCGTATGTCCATGTGCACGCCTGCGTTCCCATAGACTGTAATGTGATTTTTTTGCGCATTCTGTGCACAAGCGTGCGCATGCGTTTTTTTTAGGCAGGTCGGACGGACCAAAAATGCAACAGGTTGCGTCCGGCGCGCCTAGGCGCACCCTACAAAAAACGCATGCACACGAAAACGCATACGAACGCGTGCATACGCTAGACCATGCACCCTCATGTTAAAGATAGGGGCGCATGGACGCGCACGATGCGCAGCGCTAAAAAACGCTAGTGTGAAACCAGCCTTACATTGAGAAATCAACCTCTGCTTAAGGGCTCATACTCGCGAGAAATACGGACGTATAATGACATCTCATTTGTGATTTTTTTTCTTTTTCTTTTTTTTTCTTCCCCTCAGCCGAAATCAAACTGAGAAAAAAATCGCAGCATGCTACGTATTGCTGCGTATCTCAGACGAGACTCGCCAATGCAAGTCAAAGGGTGCGAGAAAAAAAAAATCGCACAGCACTCACACCATGCGAGTGTTGTCCAATTTTTATGCACCAGTGTCCTTTGTAAAGCCGGCAATTCATGTTCGGCGTACAGTAAAATCACACTGACATGTTAAGAATAGAAAAGATAGAATATATATAATATAGACTGTAAAGATGCAGACAGCGAACATGCTCTCTGATGTGCATAATTCTCAGGAGTGTACGCCTACAGGAGGTGGACACTCAGATGTAGTAGACTGCGTCTGAGTGACCGCCTCCTGCAGACGTGCACTCCTGGAAAAAGTGCACAGCAGCGCTCATGTTTGCTATGCCACCACAATTAGTCTATGTCCCTGTCGGTGCATGCGTCCGCACCTCGTTTTGGGGGATTTCAGACATATGCCCCAACAGGGACACAGAGCACAATGGAACAGCACTCTGAGGAGTCTAGCATGTAAAATATTAAATAAATCTAATGTTTGTTTTTTTTATAGTAATTAAAGCGTAACACTACCCAAATCGTAATTTTATATTGTAATTTACTATGATACATGATGTGTACGGTTTAGATGGCTCTTCTTCTGGCCAGGCCACTGTCACATTGTACAATTCCCATGGAATGCAATAACATTTTAAAGAGGAATTCTCATATGAGACATGTAGACAGTGTACAGTCAATATCTGACAGGTCGTGGGGTCCATTTTCTCTATTCTGTTCTTTTTGGAAAATAGGATTCGTCTTCTCTTCTATTTGGTGCTCCAAAAAAATGAAGACAAGGTGCCAGGTTTTTCACATTCTAGTTAATGTTACAGAAGCATCCAAGTATTTTATGTCTTATAAGCAGCAATGGAGACTTCTTCTCTGGAATACTGTAAAGAAAGGAGCCCCACTGTAAATATGTGGGTGCCAGAAATGGTTGAGGGACCCACAAAATGGCATAGAGGGCAGTGTTTGGCTCCTGGGCCACAAGTTTTGCATTCCTGGTCACATTGCTGGGGAAAAAAATTAGTTTTTAATTCCTGCATAATGGATAGAGGGGGGTATAAATATTGTATAAATATACAGTTTTGTGACACATTTGTCAGTTTTCTGGCACATTTGCATTGAACAGAGACTCCTTGAGGAACATTTACTTAAATGTGCGCTGGTAAAAAAAAAAAAAGAAAAAAGCTGCAAACTTTGGCACCTCTTCAGTCATCATACTCCTCAAACCAAAATCTATGCTGGGATATATCAATTCCAAATACTATCCCCTTGTAAAAAAAAAAGATCCATCTGGAGGAATGCGTAATTAATGAACGCTCTCATTAACCATTCTACACGGAGACATGTGCAGAGATACTTGTTGAGGTAAAGCCAATAAAAAGAGATGTACTATCTGCTCTATTACCCTTCCTTCCGTAATAATGTGAGCTAAAAAAAAAAGGAACAATTGGAAGTTAAAAATAAATTTGCAAGTAGCTTGGAGCTCGGTTTCATCGGTTGTTGGTGCTTAACTTATCGCCATCAGAGGTTACCGGTGGATCAATGGGTGTCTTGTTAGCCCGATATGCACTTTTTAAACAATATTAACCCCTTAGTGACTGACCCAATTTTTTAAAATTCTGACCAATATCACTTTATGTGGTGATAACTCTGGAACGCTTCAACAAATCCCATTGATATTGAGACTGTTTTTTCGTGGCACATTATAATTTATGATAATGGTAAATTTAGGATGATATGTTTTGTGTTTATTTATAAAAAATATCAGAAACTTGACAAAAATGTAAAAAAAATTGCAATTTTCAAACTTTGAATGATAATCCATTTAATCCACATAGTCGTACCACACAAAAACATTAATGAATAACATTTCCAACATGTCTGCCGTACATCAGCACCATTTTTAAAACGTGTATTCCAGATAGAAAAGGGTCGCACTCTACGGGGTAGTTGTGAATCTTTATTGACACATAATTACATGTCACGTCGGGAATGTGATTTTTGTTAGGCTTTTAGGAGGTTTAAAAATGTAGCAGTAATTTTTCATTTTTTCAAGAAAAGTTACAAAATTTATTTTTTGAGGACCTATCCAGGTTTGAAGTGACTTTAGGGGTGCTATATATTGGAATACCCCAAAAAGTGATACCATTTTAAAAACAGCACCCCCTGACATATTGAAAACTTCTGTCAGGTAGTTTATTAACCCTTCAGGTGATTTTCAGGAATTAATGCAAAGTGGTATAGCAGGAATGAAAAAATGTTTGTTTACCACCTAAATATCGCTAACTTCTGAACTGACCGCTATATCCGAGAGACACTAAGGCCGCTATTTAGCTATGAACTGCTATGGCAAACATCAGGACCACACAATCATGATCTCGGTGCGTCAATTAGAATAAAGCGGAAGCCCCCACAATCTTTTAACCATTTTTCCGATGTAGCCACTTTTGACAGCAGGTACTGCTGTCAGGATCGCTGGTACATCGCTAAGTGGTCGCTAGTCAGCTGCCACACAGGCAGATCTCACCAGCGACATCGCTGGGGACGGGGATCGCTACTTACCTGTCAGACGAGGCGATCCTGCGTCCTCCCGCCTGGCTCCACGCGTCGCTCGTCGTCACAGCAGGAAGCACAGCAGGAAGCTGACGATGAGAAACAGTCCTGGACGTTCTCGCGCGATCAGCGATAACCAGCGGGGGAGCCGGTCGCTGGTAAGTATCAGACACAGAGATATCGCTGGCAATATCGCTATAACGTCACAAGTTATAGCGATATTGCTAGCGATATCGCTTAGTGTGACAGGCCCTTAAGGGGTTAAACAGATATGGACGGTGCCAACACTGATCGTTTGTGATACAGCAAGTTGTCAGCTATAGTGGACAGCCGACAGCTGCTGGCTTGTCACCTGTGTGGGGATGATATTCTCTTATATCTCAGGTCAGTAAAAAGACATATTGGCTGTCATTAAGGGGTTAATTAACAAAGAAATAAAAGTCTTTAACCGCGGCGGAGCAGAGATGAGAGTTTTGCTTTCTCGGCACCAGCTGTGCCCCCGTGCAATGAGAATAAGATTTGCAACATTGTGGAAATTATCTTAAGTCAACCCAGTGAACACCACGTCTGTGGACCACCTACGATGCTGATGGCTCTCGTAGAGTCATTGTAACTGGTTCATTAAATATTTGCACAGAGCTGTCACTCCGGCTTTACTTTATGTCACCACATCTTAGCTATTGCTGTGCGGAGGCCATGCCAGGCTTATCATGTGACAGCCGCAGTGCCGAGATTTGTGGGGTTACATACATGAAAGCATTTCTCCATACATAGTATTGCAAAAGGAAGGCAATAATTTTGTATCCACAATTTTCATACTTTCTTACTTTACATTAGGTCATGTCCTAATGGCGCCAGAGGTTCAAACATGGGGTGTAGATACAGCACACGTAATGCTGCAAGAAGCTCTGGAAATGCATCATTCAGATGTTTGTTTTTTTCATGTTGGTTTGTCATCTTTTTCTTTTTTTTTTCCGTGTACCTTTTGACTTGGAAAGTTTGATCCATGACTTGGATCAAAATCTGCAATGTCTCAATTTATTATTTTGCGCACACTGAGCACAGAAAAAAAAAAGACATATAAACAGACCCATTGGTTATAATGGGTACACGTTCTATCCATGAAAAGCACAAATGAAACGTTTGCGTGAAAAACAGGCGTCTGAGGCTCGGAGCTCATGCAAATGAGCCAAATTTTTACACCGTGCCTACACTTGAGCTTGTATGTCACCGACTTTATTTGTGATGATCTCAGAGGGCTGGTGATACAGAAGAAACACTCACTCCTGTGATAAAACAAACAGGAAAATTTGTTCACTCACAGAAACAAGCAGATGAGAGTCCCTGCTGTGTCTCTGATATATTCACCTATGCTTTATAACCTGGATGGGAGTGTGTATGTGCCACAATGAGCTACACCACCTCTGCATGGTTGGACATAGCCATTACACAATACATAGTAGGGGCATCTTTATGTTCTCAGCACAGGAACATTTTTCTAGCACATCCAATTGTGGTAACACTACTGATTGAAATGAGCTTGGTTCATGGAACATCTGCTTTTAACTTTGCATTTAGGAAGCAAATGAACATAAAAAAAAGCTTTTATGCAAAGGTTTACATAGATTTTCAGTGTAGATGTACAGAAAATAAATATCATGAACAGCCATGGTGTTTAATAATCTACTGATTTGATAAACCTAGCGTAGAAACCCCCAGCACTAAAATAATGGTTGAGTACATGGAGTAAATGGTATGTGCTCTCTGTTGCATACCAGATTAGCTATTTGATTATTAATGAGCGTGGAGCTTAGCATTTGTCTGTCAGTTAAATAAGAGGTAGTAATGTTATGCTTCAGTTGATAAACTTTTGGCAGACAACATTCCTGCAGAATACATTGTGTTGAGCCAATATATTATTTCAAATGAGAACAATTCGCAAAAGACGTGTAAACCATTCTATTTTAGGAGATGAGGGAAAATAAAGACCATGGTCAACTTCTTATGAAAGTTTTTATCTTTTATTGCATTAGAATCTGGAATCAGAAAGTAAGGGCTAATGCTTATGGATGAATTATGGGTCCATACTGCCATGATCCATTTTTGGATCTGTGGCAGATCTGGTTCTCAGATTAAAACTTTTTTCCTTTCAGGCCATTGGGGGTTAATGTCAGTTTTTCCCCCCGCTGGCCTGCTGGTGTAATTGCATTGCTGCTGGGTCAGCTGATGTGGGTGGTAACCACTCCTACATCCTTTAAAAGGTCACCTGATGCATCAGCTGACTGTCAGTGTTAGTTCATTCTACAGCGACCAAGCTGCAGGAAGGAGCTCCCTGGGTGCAGTGGTGCTTTGCTGAGTTTGCTTGTCAGGTGCCTTACTCTGCTGTGCTTTGCATCAGAGGGAGCTAAGTGTTGCTTTTTTTAGTAACCCTGTCCCTTTTGGTGTCTGTCCTTACCTTTTATTGCATTAGTGCAGTGGTGGGACCAGTGCTCTCACCTGCCAATTCCCTACTTAGGGATAGGAGCAGGGCAAGTGAGGGATTAGGCATCCTGCTCGGCGACGGGGTGAAAGAACTTGTATAGGGATGCTAGTAAGATCAGGGCACTTCCTCAGGTGAGTGCAGGAGGTGTCCATTTCCCCCATTTTCTATGAACAGAGCCCATCGTTGTTAAAGTTTCCCTGGTGTTCCCTTGTATGCTGCGCCATCCGTTGACCGACCTTTCGTGGGGTTGTGTCACACCGCTTCATTCACATCATGACACATACTTATTAGCTTTAGTTGATGTATGCAGCTTTATAGTGCCTTTACATGCAGTGTTATATGAAGGCAGATGAGGTGGCATGCTCCATTGGTTGTTATATTACAGAGACATTCCCTATAGAAGCATTTCTTCTACGACAGAATATCTCCGACACGTGGTGCCAGACAGAAGCACCATATGGCTGGCTGAGAGTCACTGCATATGGGGAAAAAATGCATGCAAGGGAACAGGTAAGCAGCTGGTGGACAAACAGTATCTGACTCAACCTGGGGAAAACCAAAACCAAACAGGCTCAAAAAAAGTCAAATATTTTTTAAGATTTATAAATGTCAATGTGTGAAAATACTGCATTTTATATAATACTGCAAAAATCTAGGAATAAATTTTTAAAGGGGTTGTAAAGGCTTGGGGTACAAGTCTACAGTCACTCTGTGACTCAAGACTTGTGAATCCTGTGCGTTGTCAGGATTTTCCTGTGCTGGGGGCCAGAAGCAGGCGGGCGCATGACCACAACTACTGTATGTGATTTGCATAAAATACGGTCACGTGCCTACTAGACGTGCATGACCTCCCTCAATACTAGTGTAATGAGAGAGGACAGACACATCTATTTGTAATATGGCTGGAAGTATGCAAATCTCCCATCTCCGTAGAATCCTAACAGCGAACACAGTGTGACAGTCTTGTACCCCAAACCTGGACAACCCCTTTAGTAGATTACCCAAGTTGCTCACAAGGTTGATTTTCCACTAGGCACAAAAGGCCAACGTCTTTGGGTGGTGGGTATGTTCTGATGGAAATCAAGGATCTAGTGGCAGCAGGAGTCCAAATCTCAAGCAGGGAGTCTAGCGGAGATTAAGGGGAGAAAGAGCTCGTTAGCCCAGGCCAGAAGACCTGCTTTTGTAAAGAGTGCAGGGCAGTAGTCGTGGGTGAGTGGCTGCTCTTTTCTCACACCCTGGTACCCCACAAGTAAATAGTGTCCCGTTTCCCTTGTGCTGTGGGTGTACTGCATAAAAATTATGGTTTGGCTGCAGGCCACCACTTTTTCCTCGATTCCGGATCCAGTAACAGTCACACATTGAACAGGGAATACTTTGTACTTTTCAAATAGTTTAACTTTACTGAGCAGTCCAAGTTAAATTACAGTTACAGCAGAATACAATGTCGTAATTACGGTTCCTTCAACCTGAGTTATCCCTTTCCTCAGTAGTGTCTCTGGTTCCTGGGATATTCCATCCAGCTTTGCAACTCCCACAAGTCCCATCCCAACTTCCATAAGCGACACCCTCATCCTACTTTCCCTTCTGGAAAGAGATTAAGGCATGCTTCTCTGTGCCAAAATCGGGCCATAGGTCCCAAACATCTCAGGAAGAGCCCCTTAAGCTTGTTGCTGCCTTTCTCATGCTGTCCCACTGTCGGTAACCATTTGCACCCTCCATTTCACTGGCCTTGAACTTCTGCTTTCACAGCTAATCTCCAACACTATCTGATCTTAATCAGGAAAAGCTTCCTTTATTATAACCTTGACCCCCCCCATTGGCCCAACCCCTTAACTGTTCCTAAACCTGGGTATATCTACTTCCTAAATCTAATGCCCCACCCCACTCCACTGCACTCTTCTCAGTCCTATGTCCTATACCTAATCCTTATCCTTTCCCTATATCTAATACCACAGTACATTATACCTTCTTCAAAACATAGTTGAGAGATCTACATCTCTAAGCACTTATACCACTTTATGAAATTGTACATATCGCATCTATTACATCATGATACATCAACCATGCATTTTACTGCCTAGATGGTTCTATACATGATAAAACACATTTTCCTATAAACATATAATAACCGTTGGCTTATTAAGTGAGAAGCACATGACCGTCCTGGGTAATAATCTTACACTTTACTGGTACGGAACTTTGCCCAGGGAAGCAGAAAGTCATGAGGCACAATTAAAAGGGAGTAAGGTTAAGGAAGAATTCCTCATCTTAGATAAATGGGACTTAACCCCTTCACCCCGGGCCATTTTTCATTTTAGCGTTTGTTTTTTGCTCCCCTTCTACCCACAGCCATAACTCTTACTTTTCTATCAATATGGCCATGTGAGGGCTTGTTTTTTGCCGGATAAATTGTACTTTTGAACAACACAATTGGTTTTACCATACAGTGTACTGGAAAATGGGAAAAAAATTCGAAGTACGGTGAAATTGCAAAAAAAAGTGCAATTCCACAATTGCTTTGTTTGTTTTTTTTACCATGTTCACCAAATAATAAAACTGACCTGCTGTTATGATTCTCCAGGTCATTACGAGTTCGTAGATACTAAACATGTCTACCTTTTTATTTAGTAGTGAAGAAAAAAATCCAAACTTTGTTCAAACAAATTGCGTCATGTTCCGATACTCGTAGCGTCTCCATTTTTCAAGATCTGGGGCTGGGTGAGGGCTCATTTTTTGTGCGGCGAGGATGACGTTTTTATGTATACCATTTTTGTGCAGATATGATGTTTTTATCTCCCGTTATTGCATTTTAATGCAATATTGCAGCAACCGAAAGAAGTAATATGGGCGTTTTGACTTTTTTTTTCTTGTTACCCCTTTTACCGATTGGGTTAATTCTTTTTATATATTGATTGGATGATTCTGAACGTAGCGATGCCAAAATGTGTATTTCTTTATTTTTATTGAATTGGTTTAATTTTAAATGGGGTGATTTTAAACTTTCTTCGTTATTATTTTTTTTTGTTTTACACTTGCTTCAATAGTCTCCATGGGAGACTAGAAGCTGCGATCAATCGAACGCTCGAACTGCACACAGCAGGGCTTCAGCCCTGCTCTGCGTATAAGAAATGCTCACTCTCTATGAGCACTGGCCACTGGGCGACGCACATAGCTGTCCGGCAATAACAACCACAGGGGTCTCCTGCAGACCCCGGGATGTCAAGCCCATTGGCAACCTGCAGCCATGTGACATGGGCGGGATTAGTGGTGTGTTCCGGCGCAATCATGTTAAATGCCGCTGTCAGAGAGTGACAGCGGCATTTAACAAGTTAAGAGCTGCTGGTGGATCGCGATTCCACTCATGTCTGTTACGGGTACATGTCAGCTGATGAAATCAGCTGACGTGCTGGAAAAGATGTGGGCTCGCCGCCAGAGCCCGCACCAATGGGAGAGACAGGAATGGGTTAAAGAGCATCTGTCATATTCATTTTTTTTTAATCAATAGTACACATAAAAATAAGCATATTTGTAATATATCTTCTCAGAGAAATGTCCTTCTTTCTCTGCCAACATTGATCAGTCATTATCAAATTCCTCAGTTCTGAAGTAAAATCTGTATTCATTGCAGACAGACTTACCCATTTCTGAGATAGGAGATGATGGCTGCTAAGATTTTATGTAGGAGGGTGGAGCTCTGCATCTAGCACCTCCTCCCACCCATCTACATAGGAAATGGCTTCACGGAATATAGATTTTTACCTCAGATTTGAGAATAAATAATCGATTCTGGCAGAGAAAGAAGCCATCGCCCCAAGAAGGTGAGTGCATTGTGGTTTATGCTCTAGAAAACTGCAGCCAGTGCAGGACATTGTCTGGAAGGAGACCACCCCTTTTAATTCTGCTTTAGCCACAATGAAAAGAATAAAGTAATTCAAAAAGTCAGTGAGTCAGTATAGTTTGTTCAGTAGGAGGGCTGACTCAAGGTCTTTAATAAGGAAAGTTTTGGAAGGATGATGGTTTAAAACGAGATCATTTAAAATATTTTCTGAAACAAAACCAGAAAAAAGTGTAAAAGTATAGGCAAGATTGTGCTGGAATATCAAAAGTGCATCTCTCATTTGTTATAATTGTCATTAAAAAAATTCTCATTAAATGTTGCGCTTATTTTGGAACCTGAATATTAGGCTATGTGGACACGTTCAGAAATGCTGTGGAAATTCCCGCAATAGGTGAAACGCATGCGGAATTCGCATGCGTTTTCCCTCTAAACACAAGTGTTTTGGCAAGCGTATTTAGCTTACAGAATGCTTGCGCTTTCTAAGCGATTTGAAGCATCGCTTGGAAAAGTGATTGACAGGTTGGTCACACGTGTTAAGCATAGTGCTTGACAAGTGTGACCAACTTTTTACTATTGAGGCCGCCTATAGAGCATCGATGGTAAAAGATAGGATGTTAAAAATAATAAAAAAAATAAAAAATATGGTTATTCTCACCTTCCGACGGTCCCCGATCTCCTCAGCGGCGCTCCCGGCATTTTCCGGTCCCAGTGATGCTTTGCGCGAAGGACCTTTGTGACGTCACACTCGTGAGAGCGCGACATCATCTCAGGTGATTTGCACAAAGCATCACTGGGTCTGGAAGTTGTCGGCAGCATGGTGAGAGGCGGGAAGGACTCCAGGGACCACCGGAGGGTGAGTATATCCCGTGTTTTTTTTTGTTTGCTTTACAGGACTATGGTACCCAGGGCCTGGAGGAGAGTCTACGGTACGGTAAAATCCGTAGCATTAGCACAGCAATTCGGAATCCTATAGGATTGCATGGGATGTGTTTTCACAGCGGAAAAACGAGGCAAAAATGCTAAAAAAAACATGTGCACACAGCCTTACAGTAAAAAGGTAGATGATGATAACTTCAAGATCCATGAGGGGCAACTGCTGAGATCCCCACCCATCACCAGAAAAAGGAACTTCTGTCTTCAGTCTGAGACGAGTGGCAGGGCACATGCTCAACCACCGCTCTATTCATGCTCTGTGGGCGAAAATTAAGCTTTTTCCGGCAGTGCCATAAAGAATAAATGCAACTGCTGTGGTGGGGCATGCGCTCTCCTGCGGTGGGGCATGCTGGCTATTGCAAAGGGGTGTAAGGAGGTAACCAAGGCCATTGCATGTCTCTTCCTCTTTGGACACTGTTCACATGGATTACATGTGGTAATCTTTTACCATTGTTAATGTGTTCCTGTAATGCTGTATTGTGTATGTACTTAATATGTACGGTTTATAAGATTGGGATAGAATAGAAGGTAGTATAGGACAATAGTGGGATTAGATCAGTGGGGTACACTAGAGATAGGGAATAGGCGTATTAGCTTAGGTTTAGTCAGCATAGGGATTTTCCATACGGGGGGGAGTTTACAGTGTAGTGTAGTGCAGAGCAATAGGATATAGTGCAGACGCTTCCTGGTTAATGAACAGAGCCCAGGCAGCCTTGCCCGGGGCAAAAAGTCAGTGCTGAGCAGATACAGCAGTGAGAAGAGACAGTCTGAGAGCCATGGGGGTAAAGCTGCTAAGGCAGGAAGGGACCCCAGGCTGAGTGTCATGCAGGCGGAAAGGAACCCTAGGCTGAGTGTCCTGCATGCAGCCACCAGCTTAACCAGAACCATTCTGAGGAGGATCCGAAGCTTACGGCAGGGACTAGGGGGCAGCTGAGATGGGGAGTTCATTACCCTATAACTTGAAGCTGGAACAGGGGAATGGCAGAAAGCTGGTGGGCCTGAAGTACGGATGGGACAGGGATTGTCCAAAAGAGCAGTGATTGCTAGAAAGGGACAGAGATTGTCCAGTAAAAGGCAGTGATTGCTGGAAGCAAGGCAGGGATTGCCAGTAGGAACAGAAGATGTCGGGAAGGCAGGGAAGAGCAAAGATTGCTAAAACATGACAGAGATTGTCTAGGAAGACAGGGAAAGCTGCAAAGATGTCAGTCTGTGTACACTATGCTGCGTATCTGATGGATATCCTACTGCTAAGTAAAATTGAATTATTGAAAAAGGACTTTGTCTCTGGAATGGTGTGTGGAGCTCATGGATACAGAGCCGGAGTAACAGAAGCCGAGGGGACTCTGACAACTAATATGAGAGTCTTGCTTTGCACATTATACACATTTTAGAACAGAAGGGACATTATATTTCATCTGTGTGGAGCCACAGTGTGGAAACACTACAGCATGTTGCCACAACTACCACTCTGGCTGCCTTACAGGGGCACTGTCATGATCACGTGTGTCTGGTCGCAGATGATGCCGCAAGGCGAACCCATAACACACGTGACCCTGGATACACCGTCTCCAGTGGGGCGAATTTAAATAATAGAACGTGCAGGTGGATACGCCGCCTCCACCCGGCGAATTTAGGAATTACACGTTAACATATACATTTCTGGAAACACCGCCTCCAGTATGGCGAATTTAAATAATAAGGGGGGAACCTGGGTAACTTTAACAATGGTGGACCCTGCGATAGGGAATGGGGGACGTGGAGACCTCCTAAGCTCCCCTGAGCCAGCGTCCCTGCACTCCTCACATTCCCTATACAGGCTCCGCACCTGTCGCCGCACGTGAACCTTAACCCCTTGCTCGCCCTGACCATAAACCCTCACTAGGGAATAGGTCGGTGCGGAGACTAATCCCACCACTGCACTAACAATACACATGAGGAAAGAGACAATACAGGGGGAACACCACTTAGCTTTGCTCTGTTGCGTACGCTCCTAGCAACAGAGCCCACCACCTGTGTGCATCTTCTCCTCCACCCTGATCCATCACCATAACTGGATCCGTCACCATCGTGCAGCCTGGGAGCAGAGTCCATCACCACTTGCAGCAGTCCAGTACACAGAGTCCCAAGATGAGTCCAGCCTCTGCTAAGAATCCAAGCATGCTCGAGTCCAGTTCTGAGCAACCAAGTCGAGCATGCTGAGTGCAACTCTCTTCCTAGTCGCCACTCCTCTAAGCCATGCCCGCACTTCCCGCCGACACCATAAACTGCGACTCCACCAGGCCATGCCAGTCCTTCCTGCAGACACCATTAGTTGGCACTCGTTCTCTCTGGCTGACTGCGCAGGACTCCTATCCAGCTCCATCCTTCCACCAGGCTCTCCAACAACTCAGCAAGAAATATCCCCAGCCGTGAGTGAACACCCTGAGACCCATTTATAGAGTGTCACACCTGAACCATAATTAAGTGCAACCTAACCTAAGGTGCAATACCACTAACCACCACTGGGGACAGTCAAAACACCTTTGAACTTAACCAAAGTAAAAAAAGTTCACTTTGTGCTTTTAATACCGCCAGATCCAACACTGGATCATGACAGGCACGCTTGCTGCTGCTCCATTGAGATGGGGGACAAAAGTTGTTCTGATGATTAGTGGGAGTGAAATTCAACCTCCCGATCTGGTTTTCCTTCTGTGGCGCCCCCAGGAGTATGGTCGCCACAGTGGCTTTGCCTTCCTCCAGGGGAGGGTAATGCCAGGCTTGGAGGCAATGATGCGTCTCTCTCGCAGTCAATCCATACATGCAACACAGTTCCACTCCATGCCAGCAGGGGGAACTCTGAACCAGGATTAAGGGGAGGAGTGCTCTCTGAGGGCAAGAGGAAGAAGTGGTTAGTTAGTCTGCGGAGAGTGAGAGCAGTGAGAGCACAAGAACTGGAGCCTGGTCACCACGGCTGTATGGATACTAATGGTCCTACAGCAGATACCAGAGGAGTAGGAGGCTGTAAATGCCCTACTCCCGTCTAAGACTTGAGGCACAACAGCAGCTCGGATAGAGAGCCAGGACTCAAGAGAGGAGTCCCCGAGAGAGGCTACAGCTGTCTGCTGTGCAAGTAAGGTTCCTGAGAACATCTGACAGGAGGAACTTCAGAGTAACTTAGTACTTGGAGTACTTCATTCAAACGAGCGCTAGGAAGGAGACTGCACAGCCCGTCTGCTGAGAGAGAATCCCTGAATTGCTTCCAGGCTAGCCTGCTCCGTTACCATCTGTAATCAGGACCCTGGACTGCAGTTATCATGTAAAGGTACAAAAATTGCACCCCGCTGTGTCTTGTCTGCTTCCTACCTTTCCGGCACTGCTACATCCCCGCGCCAACCACCTCTACACTGCCCTGGGACTATAGCTTCACCTGTGAGGAGCTTTTACACCCTTGCTGCACCCTACCATCAGTCCCAGCAGATCTGCAGGCAGTATCGGCTTAACACCTCCCTTGCCGAACACCACAGGTGGCGTCACAAACTATTCCTTTCCATTAACTACATTCCCCCATTACTTGGGCGCCCAGGGCCACGGACAGGGTCACCGCTGCTGTGACACATCCCGCTGACACCGGCCCGGTACCGAGTACTCCACAGCCCTGGGAGGGCGACCCAACTTGGCGTCACGAACAGGATTACAGAGCCCGGTACCCCCGGGTCCTGTGTGCCATAGACTGTGCTTGTGAAATTGGCGCCAATAGCCCCATTACCGCGCTGCTTGGCGCGCGCGGGAAGAAAGAGGCAGGTCTTCGTGGGCGGAGCCTGCTACAGAGCGCGAAGAAGGGAAGTGCCGCGCGGGAAGATAGGACAGCGCACGAGAAGAGGAGGAGCTGAGGCCTACAGCCCGGAGCGTCGGGCCTGTGAAGCAGCCGCTGGTGAGCTCACATAACCCCCGGCCCTGGCTAACGTTAACTAGGGGGGGAAGAGGATGTCCGCGCCAAACGGCGATGCAGCGGCAGGCGCCATTGCCAACCCCGCAGCACCGACAGGAGGAGCGCCCGCCACAGCGGTCTCCATAATGCCGCTGTCTATGCCTTATATACCGGGAGCGGCCTGGCTACCGCAGTACTCGGGTGAGTCGCTTATCCTGAGTGAATTTAAAGAGAGACTGTGCAGTTTGTTTAAAGTCTACCCTCTCTCTGAGAACCAGAAAGTGAATATCCTGATTGGACAGCTAACGGGTGCAGCGCAGAGAGAAGTGAAAGCCTGGCAGGACACTGATAAAGAGACTGTTGCAAAGATCCTGGCCAAGCTGAAAAGCACCTTTGACACTCGCACTGCAGCTGAAATCAAGATGAGGTTCTTTGGCTGTAAGCAGAGAGCACAGGACAGTATCAGGGACTATGCTCTCAACCTGCAGGAGGCGCTGCGAGCAGTTAAGCAAGTTGATCCTGACAGTGTGAAGGAGGAAGATAAACTGTTAAAGGAGCAGTTCATTGAAGGACTCCTATCCAGTACCCACAGAGGACAGTTGCGAATTATAACCCTGCAAAACCCTGATCTGGACTTTGCTGATTTTAAGGACAGGGCTATTCGGGTACTGCAGGAATCCACTGACAGCCAGTCCAGCGCCCCATAGGTGCCCAGCAATCACCTACCATCAGGAAGCAACATCTTTTCCTTCCATCCCTGTGGAGACTGATGCACAGACTCTGGATAAAGATCCAACTGAGGAGCTGTGTCTTCAAGTGCAGGAGTTGACCAAAGGGATGGCTGCACTTACCAAAACTGTGCAGTCCCTGCAAGTGTCCTCCAAAGAAAAGATCCAGCTTGTTTCCAGTCCAGAGGAGGTCCCGTGGCTCCGGAGGAGGAGAGCCCCAAAACTTCGAGGGAGGAACAACGATCGCTATGACCAGGACGGATGTCCCATCTGTCGTCGCTGCTACAAGGCCGGTCATCTTGCAAGATATAGGCAAGCCCGGACGCCTGCCCCAAAGGGGCTACAGGGAGGGCGCACATGACTAAGGAGGGATGCTAGGCCTGAGGGTTAGTGAAGGGTAAGGTGTAGTGCTTTTGTGTTTGTGGGGAAGGTGTGGGTTGGAGCTATGGGGCTTATGGTGCAATGTGAGTTGGCAGGGAGTGGTCAGTAGTGCTTTGTGCTTGTGGGGAAGGTGTGGGTTGGAGCTAAGGGGCTTATTGTGCAATGTGAGTTGGCAGGGAGTGGTCAGTAGTGGGATGGATATATAGGGCAGAACTGTGGGGGGATGGTCATTCCTTACCTTGCAGACGTCCGGAATCGTCAGCTCCTCACATCTGGGACTTCAGCTTGAATCTTTGTATCCAGAAGATGGAATACCTCGTGGCACAGATGAAGAGGATGATGGAGCAGCGCGGCCAGCAGTGGATGAAGGAACAGCTGCAGCGATGGTCTGGTGATGGCGACGGCGGAGAAGATGGGACCCCTCTGCCTCCGAAGCGGCAGCGACGATCACGGCCTCCTGAGCACCTCAGCCCAGAGTTAAGTTTGCAGCGGAGGATGAGCCCCATTAGCAGACCTGTTGCAGAAGACATCGCAGGGCCGGAGCCAGAAGTCGAGAAGCAGGCAGCAAGGTAACGGGGCGGTGAGTGACGTGGCCGGCCTCCCCTCCATTTCGGATCGCGTCATACAGTGGTGACACGCACGTCGCGGCCACGTTACCCGGCGTGGTCACCTGACCCGGCGCGGTCATCGGCATCGGTGGACGGCGGTGACGTGACGCAGCAAGGAGCCCGGTGGCGAGGTGGTGTGTGACTTCACCGGCCTCATTTCCTTTCTCGCGGCGCTGGGGGGAAGCGGGCGGTGGCTCGGTCATGTGGCCACCCTTCAGCTGCCAGGGGCCACAGGTCATGTGGTCCGGCGTCGCGTTCCCCCGGCGTTGGGTGCCAGATTCAGGAGGTGTTGCCTGCGGCTGGAGCGCCAACCTCCCCCCCTGTTTGAGGCTCCGAGCCAGTGACTTTTTGCCATGCGTTCCCGGACGGACAGTCGGTCTGGGCGCTGGCGCTGCGGCCCAGGAGGGCTGCAGTCGGCGTAGATCCATGGAGAAGATCGCAGATGCGGTGCTCGACGCGGAGGACACGTGACGGCTGTTCCGTGGGGTTCCGCGGAGTCAGCCTAGTAAGTAAGGCTCACTTAAACCTTTATTAATGTCTAGATTATATTGGTTGGGAAGGGTGTTGCTACGTATGGTTTCGGGTGTTTGTCTGGGGGTTCGGAAAGATGCGCGGCTGGTCCATGTGGACAGCGTTCGAATCTGTGAGGGAATGGTTGCTTTGTGGTCCAGGAGGCTGTTTTGTGCGCTTCATGAGTGTTGGGAGGCATTTTTTAATTTCATGCTAGTTTGCTTTTATGATAGTGGGTATATCTATAGGTGACGACATCATTTTATTTTGGTTAGTATAATTGTGCTTGCATTATCTGGGTGTTTGTGTATGACTGGTGGTGATTCCATGGCGGTTTGTGAGTAATTCAGGTGGTGATACGGATATTGGCAGAGCGGTGGTGGATAGCCATATCCATGCCAGTTTTATGATTTATTGTTATAGGCATGGGGTCTTTGGGCTGGAGGATTATCGCCGCGCCAAGTATTTGATAAGGGTTTGATGGTAGTTCACTGATGTGGTGAGCTGTTTTATCACCGCGCCTAGTATTTGATAAGGGTTGATGTTAGATCACTGATGTGGTGAGCAGTTTTATCGCCGCGCCTAGTATTTGATAAGGGTTGATGTTAGTTCATTGATGTGGTGAGCAGTTTTATCGCCACGCCTAGTATTTGATAAGGGTTTGATGGTAGTTCACTGATGTGGTGAGCAGTTTTATCGCCGCGCCTAGTATTTGATAAGGGCTTGATGGTAGTTCACTGATGTGGTGAGCAGTTTTATCGCCGCGCCTAGTATTTGATAAGGGTTGGATGGCAGTTCACTGACGTGGTGATCTGTTTGGGTAGTGCATCGGGCGGCTTAATCTTTCACGTTACAGTGGGGTGTGTTCTATTGCTGGTCAGAGGTGAGGGGGTAGGTGGTCGAGTTTTCATTAGGGTGTGTTTTATTTATATGCCGGGTTCGGTTCTCCAATAGGGGCTTTGAGTGTACTATGGGTTTTCATGTTCACTAGGGGCATTTTGGTTTGTTGCGGCAGACGTTCTGGTGAGGTCGAGATGCTTGGGACGGCAGATCTTTCGGGAACCTGCCTTTCTGGCAGCAATGGATGACATTTCCCCCGGGGGGCTTGGAGTTGACCTTTTACCGGATTTGTTTTCCTGGTTCATTTCTGGGGGTACGTAGATATGGCGTGGAGCTGTAGTTATGGTTGGTCAATGTCCGGTTGTTGAGGTCCGTGGTTTGGTTTCTGTGTGGTAGTCGGGGATTATCTGGTATTAGGGATGGTGCAGTGCTTATTTTCTGTTCATGGTCCAACCTGGGACTACTATCTGGTATTAGGGAAGGTGGTGTGCTTATTTCTGTTCATGGTCCAACCCTTGACTACTTTGGGTTTCTTCATGCTCAGGGCGTTGTTGCGGTTATCATGTGTTTGGATAAGTCAAAGTGTTTGATTCACTTGGGGCCCTATGTCTAAGTCAGGTTAGGTTAACGAGTACATCGTGTCAGGTCGGAGGTCGTTATTAGGTTCCCGTGTATATCGTGCTGCTGTTTTGGGGGGTTGATTTTGGTTATTGAATACGTGGGGCTACGATCCACTGGGGGTTTTTGCATGATCTGCAGTCATATGGCGTTCTTACGGTAATTTGGTGGTCGTGACTGCCCTGGGGCAGTTTTAACAACTTTTGTACATAAGGACTGGTGGGTTCTCACTGCGGTTCTTTAGGGTTGCCGATTGAGCTTTTGGCAGACTGTATCGGGTGGTATTTGTTACAGCCGTTGATTGCAGCTACGTAGGAGTTTATTATACAGAGTGGATAGTTTTTTGTTACAATGGGCTAGGAGGTTTATTGTGGGTGCAGCTGGTCCTGCTTTGCCTTCTGGGTATACAGCTCTCCTTAGAGTCTTTTCTTTTTGGGTGCCCCCGGACGGGGGGGCCAGGGTGAAGTGTTGCGCAAGGATGATGCAACATTTGAGTTGGGTAACCCAGCGTGTGCTTTACTGGTCTCGGGGGTCCTGGTTGGTGAACGGTTTGTTTATCCAGCGGGTGTTGTTCCATTTGTCAGGAATTCTGTATAGAGCATGAGGCAGGACATGTTGTTTCGATGGCCGTGTGAATGGTCTCCAGCGTGGGTGTAGCCCGTCCGGCAATACATGGCTATGTCATTTATTCCGTTATGCGCACTTGTCAGGACCGGCTGGTATTATGGGGACACGGTTGTGGTGCAGCGCTGCTGCGGGGGAGGTGTACTTTAGGTAGTGGGTGAGCAGGTTGCAGCTATAACATTACTTTCATTAATGTCGGGCTGGTGGTACGCTGTGGCAGGGGAAGCTAGTGCGATGTGCATTGACTTTTAATGATTCTAAGGACCTGGTAATCGTCTGGGGCTGTGCTCCGTTTGGGGGTGCTTTTTGCGGTGCTTTAAGCCTGAGTGGTGGACAAGCATCGGTGAGTGCAATGTTTTGACGGATGGCCCGGGTTTATGGTGTCTGGGGTTTTCGGGAGACGTGATGTGTGTCTGAGTTTTCCTGGACTTCAGGTGGTGTGGAGTCGCTTTTCTTTCTTTTGTGAGTAGTGTCGAATCCGCAGTTCAGCGGGGAATGGGTGCGGAATACATCTCACTTTTGGTAAGAGGGTGGCAACAATAGTGTTGTGATTCTGGGTTCGAAGTGCACGGGTGATGCACACAATTAATTCGTTCCGGGTCGTGGTGATTACGGGGTGGATTGGTTTATGTTTTCTAGTTGGGTGGATATTTTAAGATAGATGCTATCACGCAGGGTTGACGGGACCAACAGCGTTTTGGTACTGCACGTGTGTGGTGGAGACTTGGTCGCTGGGGCGTCAAGGAGTTTGATCTGAGACATCGGGCCTGAATGCTCCTGCCAGGGAGCCATACTCGTGTTGTTGTTCATGACTATATAGTGGGGCACGTTTTTCAAGAATCTGTCGGAGGTTGGGGAACCAGTGTAGGTTCTGTTGTTACATCTATAATGGTTGGCTTTGATTATTATCAGGTGGAGTGCAATTTTCTGCCTGGGAGCCGTGCTCATGTTGGTGTCCATAGGGGCTCCTGGTTGGAATGACTACATAGTGGGTTTTACTGGGCACATTTTCAAGAATCTATCGGAGGTTTGGGGAACCAATGTAGGTTCTTTTGTTCACGGCAATAATGGTTGGCTTTGATTAATTATTAGGTGAAGTATAATTTTCGGAGGCGCCTGCAATGTTGCGGTCTCAACGAGGCAGAGGCGGCGGCTCAGGTTGGGGACTGGTCGCGCAGGCGGTGCATAGGATTGGACGATGCGGTTGGCTAGTTGCAGGTCTTGGGTGTGGCTGACCTTGTTGTACTGGTATTTTGGTGTAGGTTGGCATTGTGAGGTCTAATGGGGATCAGTTTTGATTGATTGGTCTTGGTACAGAAACATTGGTTACTCGAGCCGCAGAGTCGGCTCGGGTTGGGTTTTGGTGGTGGTACTCGCACGTACAAGGTGTCATACGTGCTCGCGGTGGCGGAAAGGAGGAGGGTATTTGAAGTCGGTGGATTGCACAAAGAGCGGGGGGGTGAACCCAGTGCAGGAGCGGGTTACCCCTGGTGGTGCAATGGTATACTTGGTTAAGGTGGGTCCCAGCTGTGCTGGGTCACAGCGGGACATGTTAACGTGGGACCCTGCTGTGCTCGGTCACAGCGGGGCATGTTAACGTGGGTCCCTGCTTGGCTGGGTCCCAGGAGGACATTGGTTGGGCAACACTCGGCTGGGTGTCCTTGAGCCGGTGTGGTGCGGCTGAGGGCACGTGGTGGAGCTGGTGTTGCAATCATGTACAATGGGTTTTGCAACACTCGGCTGGGTGTCCTCGAGCCGGTGTGGTGCGGCTGAGGGCACGTGGTGGAGCTGGTGTTGCAATCATGTACAATGGGTTTTGCAACACTCGGCTGGGTGTCCTCGAGCCGGTGTGGTGCGGCTGAGGGCACGTGGTGGAGCTGGTGTTGCAATCATGTACAATGGACTCTTCATTTACCCCCCCTCCTTTTGCTGGTGGTTATGTTTATGGAATATTTCTACGTTTATGGATAAAATGTTATTGCTTGTTTGGTGTTAATAAACGGGGCTGCTGTGGCCTTTTACATCCAATGTCACGCAGTCGTGTCTTATTTAAGTTAAGAAGGGGTAAGTGTGGGTTTTGGGAGGGGTCATTACAGTGAAGCCGTCAGTCAGACTTTCCTAAGTCATGTTCTTTAAACGAGCAACCCCTGGGGCAGAGGGCCAACCCCCAGGAATAGGATCCCCAGGCCCAAGGAACTGGCAAGCCAAGTATGTGGGAGGGAGACCAATCCTTCCTGTGGTGATTGACGGCATCCCCATGAACGCTTTGCTGGACACTGGCTCCCAGGTGACCACTATGCGGTACATTCTGTACAAGAGGTATTGGGCTGATTCAGAACTTATGGCCCAACTGATGAACTGACAGTAGTTGCTAGTTATGGTTAGTCTTTACCGCAGATAGGATAAGAAATTACTGTCAAGGTGGGGCGGGTAGAGCTAAGGTCTGATAGTTGTTGATATTGATCGACGTGAATGTAATCCCATGATGACTCTTGGTACAAATGTAATTGAAAACTGTCTGTCCGAGGTTATTGTCTTGTTGCAACAGGTGGCCGAGACTGCTGGTTCCAGTGAACAACGAGTCCTGCAGAAGGAGATCAGAGCCCTGATGCAAAGACAACAGGTAGAACTCTCTGGCGGAGAAATTGGCAGTGTCAGAGTGAGTGACCCCTTCTCCATTGCAATACCCCCAGATGAGAAATGTTGGTTTGGTGTCGGGCAGTTATAGGTCTTAGAGGGAGATATTACCAGGCGTTGGTAGAACCAGTATACTCCGAGAGCAGGCCCACTGTCCTGACAGCCAGAGGGGTGGTTGACGTACGAAAGGGGAGAGTACCTGTACACCTTTTGAATTGTGGGGAAGAGGAGGCCACGATACCTCGGTATGCCACAGTTGCTAAGCTGCTCACTGTCAATAACAACTCTTTGCAGGCAGCAGAGCCCTTGGACTCGTCCGATCAGGTGGAGGACAATGGCTCTGTGAAGCAGCCGGAGGAGTGGTGCCAGCAACTGCAGGTGGGAACTGACTCTACGCCCTCCTACCAGAGAAATGCGGTTTACAGAGTGACACAAGAGTGTGAGCGGGTATTCAGCAAGCACCCATCATATCCCCACTGGAGACCATCCACCCATAAAGGAGAGGTACAGACCTATGCCCCCAACACAATACCAATGTGCTAAGAGTATGTTGAGAGAGATGAAGGAGGCAGGGGTCATCAGAGACAGTTGTAGCCCCTGGGCAGCTCCAATAGTGTTTGTAAAGAAAAAGGATGGTACCATGAGAATGTGTGTTGATTACAGGAAAATTAACAGCATTACACATAAAGATGCCTACCCATTGCCTAGAATTGAGGAATCATTGGCTGCACTTAAAACTGCTAAATACTTTTCCACCTTGGATCTCACTAGTGGGTATTGGCAGGTTCCCGTGGCAGAGGCAGACATGGAGAAAACAGCATTTACCACTCCAATGGGTCTCTGTGAGTTCAATTATATGCCATTTGGGCTCTGCACTGATCCAGGAACATTTCAGCGGCTGATGGAGTGCTGCCTGGGACACATGAACTTTGAGACGGTCCTGTTGTACCTGGATGATGTTATTGTTTTCTCCAAAACCTATGAAGATCATCTGGAACACCTGGCTGAAGTGTTTGAAGCTTTGTCCAATTTTGGCCTGAAGGTGAAGCCCTCCAAGTGCCACCTCCTGAAGCCCAAGGTGCAGTACCTCGGTCATGTGGTCAGTGCAGAAGGTGTGGCACCAGATCCTGATAAGGTCACGGTCATCCGGGACTGGCCGAAGCCCAGCAACCTTCATGAAGTACGCCAATTCCTTGGACTGGTAGGCTACTACCGAAGATTCATCAAGGGCTTTACTGAAATAGCCACCCCTATGCAAAATCTCCTGGTGGGGCAGTCCAAGAAGACCAAACAGAAAAATTCCACCTTTGAATGGACTGAAGAGTTGGAAAGGTCCTTCACCAGATTGAAGATGGCTCTCACAGGAGACGAAGTTCTGGCCTACTCAGATTATGACAAACACTTTGTGCTGTACACAGATGCCAGCAACGTAGGACAAGGAGCAGTACTGTCGCAGGTACAGAATGGGAAAGAAAAAGTGATCTCCTATGCCAGCAGGAAGCTGCGCCCCACTGAAAGGAACCCTGATAATTACAGTTCTTTCAAGCTGGAGTTCCTGGCCATAGTCTGGGCTGTCACCGAAAGGTTCAAACATTACCTAGCCTCTGCCAAGTTCAGTATCTTCACGGACAACAACCCGTTGATGCATTTGGACACTGCAAAACTAGGTGCACTAGAACAGCGATGGATGGCTCGCCCATCGAATTATGAGTTTACCATCAAGCACCGAGCAGGGCACAAGAATGCCAATGCTGATGCGCTGTACAGAATGCCTAACCTACCAGATGCCGGAGAAGACCCTGAGGCTCTTGAAGAGATAGAGCTACCACCCTTCCACCGGCCACTTGCGGCCCAGCATGCTTAAGGAGTGAGAAACAGACGGTCTGGCTCAAAGAAGGTCACCCTGAATCCATTGCCCCATCATGACTGGGCAGAAACGCAAGATAGTGACCATGCAGTCCGCCTGGTGAAGGAGCTGCTGACACAAGCTGACTCACGTCCAGAGTCAGATGCTCCTGAAGAAACTCAGCAGTTGTGGAAGGAGAGAGGCCGGCTGTTCATTTATGAGGGGAAGCTGTGTTGGAGGAGTATCAATGTCCGCACTCATGAGCTGGTTTGGCAGGTGATAGTCCCAAAGAGAGAGGCATCAATGGTCCTGGAAGCACACCACAATGGAGCTGGACACTTCGGATGGTGGAAAAAGTTGGAAGTATTGCTCCGAGAGAGGTTCTACTGGGCTGGTATGAGGAAAGCCATTGAGAGGTGGTGCCAGGAGTGTGGACAATGTAACCTGTGCAGATAGGATCGGGACAGCCAGAGAGCTCCCCTACAGCCAATTATCACCAAACAGCCCCTTGAGTTGGTAGCCCTGGACCATGTGAAGCTGGTTCCAAGCTGGTCAGGCTACATCTATGCCCTTACCATTGTGGACCACTACTCAGGATTCCTGGTAGTTGGGCCTGCCAAAGATCAGACGGCCAGGACAGCAGCCAGAGCATTCCAACAGCACTTCTGTAGACCACATGGGTATCCTGAAAGAGTGCTGACAGATCAAGGTCCAGCTTTTGAGGCAGAAGTGTTCCACGAATTCTGTAACCTGTATGGTTGTAAGAAGATCCGCACAACACCATACCACCCACAGACCAATGGCATGTGCGAGAAGATGAACCAGGTAGTGATGGACCTCCGGAAGACTTTGCCCTTGGAGGAGAGGAATCTGTGGCCAGAGAAGTTGCCTGATCTGGTGGACCTCTACAACCATATCCCAGTGAACTCCACCAACTGTACCCCAGCCTATTTAATGAGAGCCAGACCTGGTAAGCTGCCTATTGACTTAGACATGGGAGTCCTGACACCTGAACTAGCATCCCCAGATGCTGATTGGGACACGGAGAGCAGCAACAGTACCGGAGAGTTCAGGAATGCATGGAAACTAGTCTTGCTCAGGCAATGCAAAAGCAGGAGAAGCTTTACAATCAAAATGCATCTGCTGTTCCTTTGTCGCTGGGACAGCAAGACTTGAAAAGGAAGAGAAGGATGATCAATGGGAAGCTGAACCTTATACCATTCTGCCCTCGAACTTTGATAATACTAAGGTATGCCTTGTTAGTAAAGATGGAGGCGAGACCTCGGCAGCGGTATCGAGAGATCATTTGAAGTTGTGTCCTGACCAGTTAAAAGAAAGAAAAGAACCAGATAACATCCAACCCATGGTGGAAGAAGAGAAGGTCAGCACAGTGCTTGGAGAATTCCCTGCGAATTGGACTAAAGTGAACGATGCTATAGTGGTGCCAGTGTTGCTGTTTCCCCAATTGGTAGCACAGGAAGATGTGATTCAAGGAAATCCTGAGGATCAGGAAAATCAGACAGCAGAAGCCACACCAGCAGTAGAGCCAGAGAACCCTCGCCCTGCCAGTGGTGAACCTGCTATGCCCCTGGTGAGTCTAAGACTTCACAGACAATCTAGTATCCCTGTGTTACAAAGAACCCCCAGTAGTGTATCCAGTACATTACCCACTACACCAGTCTTACGCAGGTCTACCCGCACCACACAAGGTATACCACCCCTTAGAGATCGTATATAGCAAAATAAATGTAAATGTTGAAATTGTGCATGTGTAAATATGTAACTGTTCTTAAGGTAACCTGTAAGAGTTTCCTTTGGAGTTTCTTTTATGGACACTGAACCACAGGACTTGTGTGTGGTCAAAAACTTTCACCATTTGCCCAGGAATGGACCATGGACATTGATGCTTGGACTTGCCATCATAGGACCATTTTTGAAGCACTTGGTTTTTGTACATTTTTCATTTTTAAATCTTGTATAATTGTTATTGTCTATTGTTTATATGTTCATGTTTTTGTTCAGCCCAGGAGTGCTGACTTGCACTAGGGGGGAATGTGGCGCCCCCAGGAGTATGGTCGCCACAGTGGCTTTGCCTTCCTCCAGGGGAGGGTAATGCCAGGCTTGGAGGCAATGATGGGTCTCTCTCGCAGTCAATCCATACATGCAACACAGTTCCACTCCAGGCCAGCAGGGGTAACTCTGAACCAGGATTAAGGGGAGGAGTGCTCTCTGAGGGCAAGAGGAAGGAGTGATTAGTTAGTCTGTGGAGGGTGAAGTGTGCAGACGTGTAGAGAGAAGCTGGAGGTTGAGCTAGGAAAGGAGAGCTCCCTCACAGTGAGAGCGCAAGAACTGGAGTCTGGTCTCCATGGCTGTATGGATACTAACGGTCCTACAGCAGATACCAGAGGAGTAGGAGGCTGTAAATGCCCTACTCCCGTCTAAGACTTGAGGCACAACAGCAGCTCGGATAGAGAGCCAGGACTCAAGAGAGGAGTCCCCGAGAGAGGCTACAGCTGTCTGCCATGCAAGTAAGGTTCTTGGGAACATCTGACAGGAGGAACTTCAGAGTAACTTAGTAATTGGAGTACTTCATTCAAACGAGCGCTAGGAAGGAGACTGCACAGCCCGTCTGCTGAGAGAGAACCCCTGAATTGCTTCCAGGCTAGCCTGCTCCATTACCATCTGTAATCAGGACCCTGGACTGCAGTTATCAAGTAAAGGTACAGAAATTGCACCCCACTGTGTCTTGTCTGCTTCCTACCTTTCCGGCACTGCTACATCCCCGCGCCAACCACCTCTACACTGCCCAGGGACTATAGCTTCACCTGTGAGGAGCTTTTACACCCTTGCTGCACCCTACCATCAGTCCCAGCAGATCTGCAGGCAGCGTCGGCTTAACATCTCCCTTGCCGAACACCACAGGTGGTGTCATGAACTATTCCATTCCATTAACTACATTCCCCCATTACTTGGGTGCCCAGGGCCACGGATCGGGTCACCGCTGCTGTGACACATCCCGCTGACACCGGCCCGGTACCGAGTACCCCACAGCCCTGGGAGGGCGACCCACTTCCACTTAGTTTTTCGATGTACAACTAGTTGGATGTTCAACTAAACCCAGTGAAATATGTGGGTTTGAATGACTTACCTAATATGTATGGGGGTCGTAGTCCTGTGTTCAGACATCTGTGTGCATTTTCCCCTGCACTAAACATTTCTGTGTGCATTATTGCAACATCACTGTGCACATTATCCCACTGCTGCTACCTCAGTGTGCATTATGTTTGTATTGCGACATTACTGTGTGCACTATCCACGTATTCTCACATCATTGTGCATGTTGTTACATTATCGTAACATTGTGTGGATCAGTCCTGTGGTATGACGTCTGTGGCGCGCCCCTGAGGGTCCAGTCGCCACAGAGGTACTGCACCTCATCCAGAGGTGTGGCATCCCACCCTCAGGTAAGGAGGGGGCACCACCCAGGACTTCTAATACTCGCACCCAACACACACTAGTTTAGTCAGGGCATCTGGATGTACACTTCGGGAGGATGGCCTCATCCCAGGCTGGCTAGGAAAGGGTGTTGGGGAGTTAGTGGGGAAGGTAGACAGAAGTGGAGGAGCTTAGGAAGTGGAGTGATTTAGGACATCCAATCAGTGATAGTGAGTTGACAGTTAGTGGGAGGAGTTAGTGTGAGGTAAACGGAAAATTGTTCTTGAAAGATCCAGTCAATCGGTGGCAGGACAGCGGAAGAGCAGGACTGACGTGAGGGTCATAGAAGCGAGAAACATCCTGAGTACGCTCCTAGACAAGAAAGAAGGGGTCCTTGGGGCACAGGTAGTGCGATAAGCCACCTGTGGCACCCGCATCCCAGAAGGGAAGGACCAGGCCACAGTGGGGGAGCTGGCCCCTGAGGCTAGTGGAGAACTACAAGGCTCAGCTAGAAAGCCAGAGGCTTAGGTAACTTTAAGTGCCTCAGACACAACCACAAGCATTCCTTAAAAAGGTAGCTATAAAGGACCCCAGGGCCTGACCCACGTCGCCCGTTGTGATCCGTGGCTGCTGGATTAGGGACACTGCTTGTGAAGGCGCAGGGCAGGAGAGAAAGGAGAGTAGCGCAGAGAGACAGCCATGAAAGGAAAACATAAAGAGGAGTCCTAGAAAGGTGTCACCAATGCACCTGAGAGTTTGCTGGACCCCTCCCCCGGAGGATACAGTGCCAAGCGGGTCATCGTGTGCACAAGAATTGTGAGTATAACCCCAGAAACTGCACCCAACTGTGTCCTTCGTGTTATTAACATCTCGCCTGCTTTACACCACATTCACTATCGCCATCACCGGCTCAACTGCCCTGGGACACAGCTCTGCCTGTGGAGAGCTTCACCATCTCTGCTGCCCTAACACCGTCCCAGTGGATCTGCATTGCAGCACTAGCTATCATTGCCAAATACCACAGGTGGCGTAACGATTCCCCTTTTCCTATTATTTTTCCTACCATCTTCCCCCTCATTTGAACTTCCATTATCTAGACTGGACGCCCAGGGCCACGGACCGGGTCACTATCACCACCGTGACACACTTCCCCTTTAAAAGAGCCTGACCGGCCAGGTACCGAGTAACCCCCGGCCCTGCAGGGCGCTCCACATCACTGTGTGATCCCTGTAGTATGACGTGACTGCTTTATCCCTGTAGTATGACGTGACTGCTTTATCCCTGTAGTATGACGTTACTGCTTTATCCCTGTAGTATGGCGTCACTGCATTATCCTCGTAGAATGACGTCCCTATGCTATCCCTGTAGTATGACGTCCCTACGTTATCCCTGTGGTATGACGTCCCTGCGTTATCCCTGTGGTGTGACGTGACTGCGTTATCCCTGTGGTGTGACGTGACTGCGTTATCCCTGTGGTGCGACATGACTGCGTTATCCCTGTAGTGTGACGTCAATGCGTTATCCCTGTGGTGTGATGTCACTGCGTTATCCCTGTGGTGTGACGTCACTGCGTTATCCCTGTAGTGTGACGTCACTGCGTTATCCCTGTGGTGTGACGTCACTGCGTTATCCCTGTGGTGTGACGTCACTGCGTTATCCCTGTGGTGTGACGTGACTGCGTTATCCCTGTGGTGTGACGTGACTGCGTTATCCCTGTAGTGTGACGTCACTGTGTTATCCCTGTAGTGTGACGTCACTGCGTTATCCCTGTGGTGTGACGTCACTGCGTTATTCCTGTGGTGTGACGTCACTGCGTTATCCCTGTGGTGTGACGTCACTGCGTTATTCCTGTGGTGTGACGTCACTGCGTTATCCCTGTGGTGTGACGTCACTGCGTTATCCCTGTGGTGTGAGGTCACTGCGTTATCCCTGTAGTGTGAAGTCACTGCGTTATCCCTGTGGTATGACGTCACTGCGTTATCCCTGTGGTATGACGTCACTGCGTTATCCCTGTAGTGTGACGTCACTGCGTTATCCCTGTGGTATTACGTCACTGCGTTATTCCTGTGGTGTGACGTCACTGCGTTTTCCCTGTAGTGTGACGTCACTGCGTTATCCCTGTAGTATGACGTCCCTACGTTATCCCTGTGGTGTGACGTCCCTGCGTTATCCCTGTGGTGTGACGTGACTGCGTTATCCCTGTGGTGTGACGTGACTGCGTTATCCCTGTGGTGCGACGTGACTGCGTTATCCCTGTAGTGTGACGTCAATGCGTTATCCCTGTGGTATGATGTCACTGCGTTATCCCTGTGGTGTGACGTCACTGCGTTATCCCTGTGGTGTGACGTCACTGCGTTATCCCTGTGGTGTGACGTCACTGCGTTATCCCTGTGGTGTGATGTGACTGCGTTATCCCTGTAGTGTGACGTCACTGTGTTATCCCTGTAGTGTGACGTCACTGCGTTATCCCTGTGGTGTGACGTCACTGCGTTATTCCTGTGGTGTGACGTCACTGCGTTATCCCTGTGGTGTGACGTCACTGCGTTATTCCTGTGGTGTGACGTCACTGCGTTATCCCTGTGGTGTGACGTCACTGCGTTATCCCTGTGGTGTGACGTCACTGCGTTATCCCTGTAGTGTGACGTCACTGCGTTATCCCTGTGGTATGACGTCACTGCGTTATCCCTGTGGTATGACGTCACTGCGTTATCCCTGTAGTGTGACGTCACTGCGTTATCCCTGTGGTATTACGTCACTGCGTTATTCCTGTGGTGTGACGTCACTGCGTTATCCCTGTAGTGTGACGTCACTGCATTATCCCTGTAGTGTGACGTCACTGCGTTATCCCTGTGGTGTGACGTCACTGCGTTATTCCTGTGGTGTGACGTCACTGCGTTATCCCTGTGGTGTGACGTCACTGCGTTATCCCTGTAGTGTGACGTCACTGCGTTATTCCTGTGGTGTGACGTCACTGCGTTATCCCTGTAGTGTGACGTCACTGCGTTATTCCTGTGGTGTGACGTCACTGCGTTATTCCTGTAGTGTGACGTCACTGCGTTATCCCTGTAGTGTGACGTCACTGCGTTATCCCTGTGGTGTGACGTCACTGCGTTATCCCTGTGGTATGACGTCACTCCGTTATCCCTGTAGTGTGACGTCCCTACGTTATCCCTGTGGTATGACGTCACTGAGTTATCCCTGTGGTGTGACGTCCTACGTTATCCCTGTGGTATGACGTCACTGAGTTATCCCTGTGGTGTGACGTCCCTACGTTATCCCTGTAGTATGACGTCCCTGCGTTATCCCTGTGGTGTGACGTCACTGCGTTATCCCTGTGGTGTGACGTCACTGCGTTATCCCTGTAGTGTGACGTCACTGCGCTATCCCTGTGGTGTGACGTGACTGCATTCATTATCTTGGTCCATTAGGGAATCCAAAATGATCAAACATTTTCATGGTCTAAACTTCTACATGAAGGTCTTAGTGGAGTGGGGCCCCAGTATACTTCTTGCTGTGGAGGTCCCATGATTACTTGTTACATTGTGGTTGGTATTTTGGGAGCGCTGTTGATATATTTAACAAATGCTTCTTTAGGAGAGAGATTTTCCCACTAGAAGGAACATGTAGCCTGTAAAATACTCACCTTTTATGTAATGTATAATAGCTCTGTGTTAACACTAACTTTCCATATTATTGGATAATTATAGCTGTGGTCTGGATTGGGTTGCCAGACACAGAGGATTGCTCAGACTCGCTACTTTTGGGCAGTAATCTAGCCCTTAGGCGAATAATAAACCATAATTTCCATATATTGTGCATTCTCCAGCACTGAGCATTCACCAGGTATGAGATCTCATAATACAAATAAAGGAGAAAAACCACCACACGTACCGCGAGTCAGGGGTCTCTTCCTGCAAAGCCTGATTCACAATCATTCATGTCGTTACAAGGGCTGCCACTTCTTTTATAATTCTCCTTGAGCGTTATCGTTCATGTTAATCCTCTTCCAAAATATTTTGGGGTTTTTTTACATTAAAATTTCTAAAACAATTTTATGTAAGCATCAGAAGAAAAACAGTCTGACCCTGTAATTTGAAAGTGATAGTTTTTGTTTTATGCAAGGCCTGGAAAAATAGGGAAAATATCAAGCAAGAACGCTTGACTATTTTGTGACCTAACCCACCCAAAGAAATAAATGAAAAAAAAAAAAAAAACAAGTGGGGGATCTCATCTTTATTTCAGAGGCGAGACCCCCATATATCAGACAATTATAGTATATTCTGAATATTTATCATAAATGTCTAAGATTGACAATACCCCTTTAAGACTTTAAAGGATATGGACAACTATTAAAAAGAATCTGTGCCTTCATATAAAGGATTACATGTATGTGTGGATTACAAGAACACAAGTACATCCATAGTTTTTTATGAAACAAAATGCTGCTCTGATACTGGGAAATTGACTTTAGAAGCGGAAAGTGCCCTGGATGGGGTAGGAGAACTTGCAGGCTTAAGGGGGTTTTACACATAGCGATATCGCTATAACGTCACCGATTTTGTGACGCAGCAGCGATATTGCTAGCGATATCGCTATGTGTGATATTTACCTCCGACCGGCTCCCCCGCTGTCCATCGCTGATCACACGAGATTGCGCAGCTCCATTTCTCGTCGGGCGCTTCCTGCTGGGCTTCCTGCTGGCGCCGACGAGCGACGCGTGGAGGCGGACGGGAGGATGTCAGGATCGCCGCGTCTGAAAGGTGAGTATCGTCCGCTGTATCGCTGCTGCGTCGCTGCTGCATCGCTAGTGAGATCTGCCTGTTTGGCAGCTCACTAGCCACCATTTAGCGATGCACCAGCGATCCTGACCAGGTCGTATCGTGGTCGGGATCGCTGGTGCATCGCTAAATGTAAAAGGGCCTTCAGTCATTCTCAATATACTGTAACTTAACTCTGCACTAGGTGATTGGCGTGATGCAGAAGTGCTAACGAACTGTCAATTAACTAGTTTAGGAGGGAATTTTTCTTAGATTAGCAGTCATAAAGGGTTTACAGGGCATAATCCTTGTGGATATTGTATGATATGGAAAACCTGAAGCCCATATTTGCATTATATTATAATTTAGATATCATATAATGTGTTTAAATATTCACATTAGAATAATATTAGAAAGGAAGTGTACGCTTGACAATTTTTGCATAAATCGATAGTACAAGCGAATAGAAGAAACTTTATAATATCTTTTCTGACAAGTCTGCTTTTTTTTCTCCACTTATTGGCAACTTTTTCCCCTCTTCCCCTTCATATCTGCTTTCTTATCTCCCCATCCACTCTGAAGAAATGGCTTAGGCCGGGATCATACATGGGAGAAACACGGTGGAGTCTCGCATGTTAATACCCGGCAGTGCCGACAGTACTCGGATCGGAGCGTGAGGCCACATAGTAATATATGCAGCCGCACGCTCCACTCCCGAGTGCTGGCGGCACTGCCGGGTATTAACATGCGAGACTCCGCCGTGTTTCTCGCATGTGTGATCCTGGCCTAAAAGGGATATTCCCATGCTGCTGGCTCTTGAGCAGCTCACAGTTTTGCAGTCTGCTTACATCCTGATTGCTGGCAGGTGTGAAAGGTCTTTCACTCCTTGAGTGACTGTTCTGATCAGCCTTGCTCTGTTACTGTCATTGTTCTTAGTCTACACTGTTCACACTATGTCTGCATTGTGGTAGATCAGCTCACTCGGCTGTACACAGCGGTAGACACTAGAACACTGTCTCTTTGTCCTTCTCTGGTTTATTATATATATGAGGCATAAACCATGGTGAAGTAAAAATAAACATGGCCCTTTGGACAGAAACGGGAAAAGAAGACACAAAGCGCAGTCCTTGTGGTTGGCAAAAACACACGGTTCAGGTTAGAACACTTCTTCTCTGTAGTTAGCCTCTCCAGACACGCTGAACACTGAGTGCCTCAGAAGGCCGACTATATAAATCACAGACCACACCCTGGAGTGGCGATTATAGAGAACAACCTCCCACCCGCTCTATGGTTTTTCTCAAAAACCCAGCCCTTTTAATATGGCTGCTTAACCCCTCTCATACTTGGTGTGCTGGAGCAAAACTTCTGGGTTTCAAATCACTGAAGCTAATAGCTTCAGTGAAACATACCTCCCCTCCAAGTACTTTGCCGGTTACTTTGTCACAGCATATAGAGATAATGGTGCATTTGAACAACCACACGACTCAGGAAGTGATAGCCATGATTAGGAAAACTACTCTGGGAAATGCCGATACTTGGTGCTGGGGATTGTGATTTATGCAGGACTGATGAGAGCAGCTTGGTCAGGAGATGAGTGAGGTGAACAGCTAACTACTGTATAGAAATCAATGTACTTGAGATGAGCTGACTTGGATCTTGGGAGTTAACTCTTCTCTTGGAATGTAACTACTGTGCATCCTTGGCCAGGCTTTGGCTTAAGAGCTCCTTGGAAATTAGCTGTACGCTAAGTAATATATAAAATCACTCACAGCAAGAGAATGAAAGCGGGTAGAAAACGCAAGGCAAATGCAAACCTGATTATTTTCGTACTGTGTAAGTAATTAAAGCAATTTACTAACATGAGAATACCCCTTTAGTACCATATTGTGCAGACAAGTTGCACTGGCAGCTCACTGGAGTGCCATGTTACTTAGTCTAGTACAGGGTTCCCCAACTCCAGTCCTCAAGGCCCACCAACAGGTCATGTTTTCAGGATTTCCTTAGTATTGCCCAGGTGATAATTGCATCACCTGTACAATACAATGGAAATCCTGAAAACATGACCTGTTGGTGGGCCTTGAGGACTGGAGTTGGGGAACCCTGGTCTATTATACTCTATGAAGTGGCAAAGGATGTATGAGTGAGGTGCAGAGTGAGAAAACAAGACGAGGTAGACACAGAAAGATTACTCTCATCTTTGTAATAAGTCTTCTACCTCACCCCAGAGCTGAATTTACATCCATACAGTTCAATACTGCCGTAAAATCTCCTCAAGGCTGCTGATGCTTGTCTTTGTGCTAAAAAAAGGCATGAAGAGCAGGAATCCATCCAGGTGTGCTGTACTTTGTAGAGCAGCACCATAGCAGTTAGTCTCCTCCCACCAGCTCTGAGTCAATAGCAATTTCAGAGATCTGGTCTGCAAAGGAGAAAGCTGCTGAAAATGCAGCATACAAGCCCTATACTGGCCAAAATGGTGCTATTCCTGATGCTACACACAGGCTACAGCCACCTGTCACACGAGTGGAGTTTAAGTAACATTGAGAAGGAGGCACTTGAGTGTAATTCAGAACTGCAAGTACTTCAGATTAGCTCTACAAAGGAGAGGTTCAGAAAAGGCACATTTGGAAGGGAGTTCTGGAAGGGTTAATCCACCTGCCTGGGAGTTGGCTGAGTCCCTGACCCGAAGGATGCAGCATTGAAGCGGGCACCTGTCTGTGCCAGAAACGTGAGTAAAAGAATTGGAACTGCATTCAGCTGTGTCATTGCCTTTCTCCTGGGCCAACCCACTCAGCACTGCTACATCTCTGTGCCTAACACTACACCATCTACCTCAACACCTATTACTACTGCCCTGGGACTACAGCTCTACCTGTGGAGAGCTATTACATCTTTGCTGCGCCCCACCATCTGTCCCAGAGGATCTGCACAGCAGCGTTGGCTTAACATCTTCATTGCCGAGCACCACGGGTGGCGTCACGAACTACCTACCTATACACTCTATTTCCATTCCACCCATTTTACATTGGACACCCAAGGCCACGGACCGGGTCACCCGCCACATGACACATTCCTCTGAGACACCGGCCCGGTACAGAGTATCCCACAGCCCTGGAGTTGATCCAATTTTGGCGTCACAAACAGGATTACGAAGCCCGGTGCCACCAGGTCCTGTGTGCCAAAGATTTGACTGATTTGAGAAATGCTAAACCTAAAATTTGCAAAGGAATCGAATTATTCAGCTGTGATTGTGACGGTAAAGATGGCTGCCATGGCGGTTCCACGGGGCATGCAGTGAGGTGAGCCTTCGTGGGCGGCACCCAAGAAAGAGCGCGAAACAATATGAACACCCCCTGCCTTTACTTCTGTGACAGTGTAGGGTTGAGCAGGTTCGCAGGATGCAGTGACGAGACACTAGACGAATGATGGTTTGCAAAATAACTTTTATCTAACTGTAGCCACTGGGCTTGGCTGAACAAACATAAAATTAAGAACAAAAACAAACAGTCCATGCAGGGACTCAACAATCTTAACCAAATTATAATGCCACTTAGCCTTCCAGGGACTGCTGGTTTCGTGAGCGTGGCCGCGTAGAGGTCGCTGAGGCGGCTGTCCTGAAGTCTCGCTACCCCGGGTAGGAATGGGGCTCAACAGGCCCTGAAGAAAGCGATGACGGTGGGGTGCAACAGGCCCTGAAGAAAGTGATGCCGCTGGGGCGCAACAGGCCCTGAAGAAAGCAATGCCGTTGGGGCGCAACAGGCCCTGAAGAAAGCAATGCCGTTGGGGCGCAACAGGCCCTGAAGAAAGCTATGCCATTGGGGCGCAACAGGCCCTGAAAGCGATGCCGGTGGGGCGCAACAGGCCCTGAAGAAAGCGATGCCGTTGGGGCGCAACAGGCCCTAAAGAAAGTGATGCCGTTGGGGCGCAACAGGCCCTGAAGAAAGCGATGCCGGTGGGGCGCAACAGGCCCTGAAGAAAGCGTTGAAGGTGGCGCACAGTGATGACGCAGTTCCCCAGATGACCTGTAGCTGTCCTTTATCAAGGAGTCTATCCCAAAGCTGGGGTAGCTGGCCTTTTATCTCGCCTGTGACGAGGTGACGTATCTTCAGGCCGGTGACGGCCGGGTCGGCATGATGCGGGAAGGCAGGGGGGAAGTGCCCAGGCCTCTGTGGCCTGGTTACGGGTACTCACGGCCACAACCTGAGGTAAAGTTCCTCTCTTCCCAAGGCAGGGGGCAGCGGGGATGATTCTCTCAGAACGGGGGAGGGGAGCAGTCTCTCGGAACAGTCTCTCACGTCTCTCTTGTCGGTAAGTCAGCAGCTTTCTCCTCACAGGCTCCTCTCGGTGCCCCTGCAAGTCACCCTGCATTCTGCCTTCACTCTCACTCTCCCCCAACTGCCACTGCAGCGCGTCCCCTGCTCCTTTTACCCTAGCCCCGCCCCCTGTTGCCCTGACAACTTCAGTCACATGTCTCCCTTTGTAATCCTCCTGATGTGATTCCTTCAATAACCCTGATGGCGGTCCCCTTGGTTCCGGCCCAATCACTATATGGGGGTCCTCCTCCCCACATTAGCATCATGGCCGACAGCCGGAGGGGTCCCCCTCCTAGCCTGGTATGGTGGCAAAGAAAAGAGACACCACCCACAGGGGGCGGAGAGAGGCCCCGTGGTGGGAAACAAAGCGGAAGAGAAGAGAGCGTACCAGGAAGATACCATGGCGAGCAGTGAGAGGATGCCTGCTGGGCGCGGGGTGGAAGCTGGAGGCTCCCCCGGCCAGGAAGATAGAGGCTCCAACCGGTCGTCGGTAGCTGACCTGGTGCTCCTGGAAGGAGAAGTTGAGGAGCTGCAGACGCAACTGACAGTGGTGTCGCAAAGGAAGGAGTCCGGTGCTGGAGGAATGCAGGTAACCGGCGACGACATCACTACTGCAACTGATGACACCCTGGTGGAACCCCTGACACCCCCACCAACACAGTGCACACCAGCCACACAGACATCGGGTGTGGAATCCATGATCATGGTGCTATTCAATGTGCCTGTGGACAGAAACGGTCCTGTGCTTGCACAGCCATCAAGTGGCAGCACCCAAGTTCTACTATGCAAGCAACCAAAACCTGATGCTTCTGATCAGCAGGAGCAATGCTAATCAGGAGAACTGAACTGACTTGCACTTTTGTACATAAGTTACCCGGGAGGGTTTTACAAGTTCTGCATAATGTTGTTTCCCATTAAAGTGAACAGTACTCTTTTTGCAAGCGGGAACTTGTCTGTGCCAGAAACATGAGTAAAAGAATTGGAACTGCATTCAGCTGTGTCATTGCCTTTCTCCTGGGCCAACCCACTCAGCACTGCTACATCTCTGTGCCTAACACTACACCATCTACCTCAACACCTATTACTACTGCCCTGGGTCTACAGCTCTACCTGTGGAGAGCTATTACATCTTTGCTGCGCCCCACCATCTGTCCCAGAGGATCTGCACAGCAGCGTTGGCTTAACATCTTCATTGCCGAGCACCACAGGTGGCTTCACGAACTACCTACCTATACACTCTATTTCCATTCCACCCATTTTACATTGGACACCCAAGGCCACGGACCGGGTCACCCTCCACGTGACACATCCCTCTGAGACACCGGCCCGGTACAGAGTATCCCACAGCCCTGGGGTTGATCCAATTTTGGCGTCACAAACAGGATTACGAAGCCTGGTGCCACCAGGTGCTGTGTGCCAAAGATTTGACTGATTTGAGAAATGCTAAACCTAAAATGTGCAAAGGAATCGATTTATTCAGCTGTGATTGTGACGGTAAAGATGGCCGCCATGGCGGTTCCACGGGGCATGCAGTGAGGTGAGCCTTCGTGGGGGGCACCCAAGAAAGAGCGCGAAACAATATGAACACCCCCTGCCTTTACTTCTGTGACAGTGTAGGGTTGAGCAGGTTCGCAGGATGCAGTGACGAGACACTAGACGAATGATGGTTTGAGAAATAACTTTTATCTAACTGTAGCCACTGGGCTTGGCTGAACAAACATAAAATTAAGAACAAAAACAAACAGTCCACGCAGGGACTCAACAATCTTAACCAAATTATAATGCCACTTAGCCTTCCAGGGACTGCTGGTTTCGTGAGCGTGGCCGCGTAGAGGTCGCTGAGGCGGCTGTCCTGAAGGCTCGCTACTCCGGGTTGGAATGGGGCTCAACAGGCCCTGAAGAAAGCGATGACGGTGGGGTGCAACAGGCCCTGAAGAAAGCGATGCCGCTGGGGCGCAACAGGCCCTGAAGAAAGCAATGCCGTTGGGGCGCAACAGGCCCTGAAGAAAGCAATGCCGTTGGGGCGCAACAGGCCCTGAAGAAAGCAATGCCATTGGTGCGCAACAGGCCCTGAAGAAAGCGATGCCGGTGGGGCGCAACAGGCCCTGAAGAAAGCGATGCCCGTGGGGCGCAACAGGCCCTGAAGAAAGCGTTGAATGTGGCGCACGGTGATGACGCAGTTCCCCAGATGACCTGTAGCCGTCCTTTATCAAGGAGTCTATCCCAAAGCCGGGGTAGCGGGCCTTTTATCTCGCCTGTGACGAGGTGACGTATCTTCAGGCCGGTGACGGCCGGGTCGGCGTGATGGGGGAAGGCTGGGGGGAAGTGCCCAGGCCTCTGTGGCCTGGTTACGGGTACTCATGGCCACAACCTGAGGTAAAGTTCCTCTCTTCCCAAGGCGGGGGGCAGCGGGGATGATTCTCTCAGAACGGGGGCGGGGAGCAGTCTCTCGGAACAGTCTCTCACGTCTCTCTTGTCGGTAAGTCAGCAGCTTTCTCCTCACAGGCTCCTCTCGGTGCCCCTGCAAGTCACCCTGCGTCCTGCCTTCACTCTCACTCTCCCCCAACTGCCACTGCAGCGCGTCCCCTGCTCCTTTTACCCTAGCCCCGCCCCCTGTTGCCCTGACAACTTCAGTCGCATGTCTCCCTTTGTAATCCTCCTGATGTGATTCCTTCAATAACCCTGATGGCGGTCCCCTTGGTTCCGGCCCAATCACTATATGGGGGTCCTCCTCCCCACATTAGCATCATGGCCGACAGCCGGAGGGGTCCCCCTCCTAGCCTGGTATGGTGGCAAAGAAAAGAGACACCACCCACAGGGGGCGGAGAGAGGCCCCGTGGTGGGAAACAAAGCGGAAGAGAAGAGAGCGTACCAGGAAGATGCCATGGCGAGCAGTGAGAGGATGCCTGCTGGGCGCGGGGTGGAAGCTGGAGGCTCCCCCGGCCAGGAAGATAGAGGCTCCAACCGGTCGTCGGTAGCTGACCTGGTGCTCCTGGAAGGAGAAGTTGAGGAGCTGCAGACGCAACTGACAGTGGTGTCGCAAAGGAAGGAGTCCGGTGCTGGAGGAATGCAGGTAACCGGCGACGACATCACTACTGCAGCTGATGACACCCTGGTGGAACCCCTGACACCCCCACCAACACAGTGCACACCAGCGACACAGACATCGGGTGTGGAATCCATGATCATGGTGCTATTCAATGTGCCTGTGGACAGAAACGGTCCTGTGCTTGCACAGCCATCAAGTGGCAGCACCCAAGTTCTACTATGCAAGCAACCAAAACCTGATGCTTCTGATCAGTAGGAGCAATGCTAATCAGGAGAACTGAACTGACTTGCACTTTTGTACATAAGTTACCCAGGAGGGTTTTACAAGTTCTGCATAATGTTGTTTCCCATTAAAGTGAACAGTACTCTTTTTGCAAGCGGGAACTTGTCTGTGCCAGAAACATGAGTAAAAGAATTGGAACTGCATTCAGCTGTGTCATTGCCTTTCTCCTGGGCCAACCCATTCAGCACTGCTACATCTCTGTGCCTAACACTACACCATCTACCTCAACACCTATTACTACTGCCCTGGGTCTACAGCTCTACCTGTGGAGAGCTATTACATCTTTGCTGCGCCCCACCATCTGTCCCAGAGCATCTGCACCGCAGCGTCGGCTTAACATCTTCATTGCCGAGCACCACAGGTGGCGTCACGAACTACCTACCTATGAACTCTCTTTCCATTCCGCCTATTTTACATTGGACACCCAGGGCCACGGACCGGGTCACCCGCCACCGTGACACATCCCTCTGAGACACCGGCCCGGTACCGAGTATCCCACAGCCCTGGGGGTGATCCACATGCCCATCTAAAGGTACTGTCACACTTAGCGATGTACCAGCGATCCCGACCAGCGATATGACGTGGTCAGGATCGCTGGTACATCGCTAAGTGGTCGCTAGTGAGCTGCCACATAGGCAGATCTCACCAGCGACATCGCTGGGGACGGGGGTCGCTAATTACCTGTCACACCAGGCGATCCTGCGTCCTCACGCCCGGCTCCAGTCCAGCCTGTTCTCGCACGATCAGCGATAACCTGCGTGGGAGCGGTCGGAGGTAAGTATCAGACACAGTGATATCACTAGCAATATCGCTATAACGTCACAAGTTATAGCGATATTGCTAGCGATATCTCTTAGGCTGGTTTCACACTTGCGTTTTTTTTTGCGGGATTTTAGAGCTAAAAAACGCATGCGATTTTTTTTTCCTATACTTTGCATGGGATGCGCTTATGTGCGCATACACATGCGTTTGTATGCGTTTTTCCGCGCATGCGTTTTTTTGCGGTATGCGCTCGGGCGCACAAAATGCATCCTGTTGCATCTTTTTAGCGTCCGACTTGCCTCAAAAAAACGCATGCGCACGCAATGCGTTTTTTTACAGCAAGACACCCATTATAAGTCTATGGGTGCGCATATGTGCGCATTGGCATGCTTATGCATGCGTTTTTTTAGCGCTGCGTTTTTTTGGCACTTTTGGTGGTGTCCACTTGTTGTACTAGTTATAAACTTCTAAAGTCAAAAAAAAAAAGTCTATATAAAGGAGGTGCCTGCCAAAACTCTGCCACTACTACACTGACAGATTGGAGAGCAGACAGTCACCAAGGAACCCATCTTCCCGTCAAGAATGTGAGTATATTACATTATATGCCTGTCCTTTTAAATTATGTATGTACTAATGATTTTTATTATTTTTACATGCAGTATGTCTTCAGAATCCGAATATTCCCCATCGCGGCAGGAATTGGCGCAAGCAGACCGTGAGGTGATTATTTTCGTGCATCTGGTAAGTATATCTGCTGCTACTCCAAATCTCTTACGTTTTTTTCAATTTTTTTAAGACATCATCATCATCATCTTCTGCGGACGGGACTACTGAGGGCGAAGAGCAGGAGCAGCGAAGCCAAGTCGCGGTGGTGATACGGAATGTATGTATCAAATGATTTGTAATGTTCTTTATTTTTTATCTTCTATTTTTACTCTTTTTTATGTTTCTTTTTTTTGTAACTTTTTATTCAATTTAAATTTGATTATTCTAATGAATGTGTTTTGTCTAGGTTCCACAACGGGATGAAGACGTCTACCTGGATAATGAGCAGCTCATCAGCCTGGTCCAGGAGCGTGCGCCGTTGTGGGACAGCCGTGACCGGCTGTACAAGGACAATGTGGTGACCCGGCGGCTATGGAATGAGGTGGCCGCAGCGTTGATGGATGGCTGGGACAGCGCCACAGCATCCTCCAAAAAGGCGTTTAGTGAGTATTTCCCTGCTCTGTATTGTGCCGCAGTGACTGTTGTCCTTGACGGCACTGTTGGGTTTCGTGCTAGGTATATTCTAGCAGGAAACCCAACAGTGTCATCGGGCTCTACAGTGACTGCTTTGAGTATTGTATTGCTATATTGTGCCGCAGTGACTGTTGTCCTTGACGGCACTGTTGGGTTTCGTGCTAGGTATATTCTAGCAGGAAACCCAACAGTGTCATCGGGCTCTACAGTGACTGCTTTGAGTATTGTATTGCTATATTGTGCCGCAGTGACTGTTGTCCTTGACGGCACTGTTGGGTTTCGTGCTAGGTATATTCTAGCAGGAAACCCAACAGTGTCATCGGGCTCTACAGTGACTGCTTTGAGTATTGTATTGCTATATTGTGCCGCAGTGACTGTTGTCCTTGACGGCACTGGTTTTTTTTTCCCAACAGTGGACAAAGTCCGAACACGTTGGCGTTCGATCAAGGACCGCTTCAACAGTGATGTTCGTGCTGAGGGCCAGGTTCGCAGTGGATCTGCGTCAAGGACCAGAACTAGATACCGTCACTATCACGCGTTGCAGTTCCTAAGACCGGTCCTTGCCACGAGATCGTAAGTATTATAAATTTTGGGTTTTTATTTTTATCTGTGTTTTTCTAATCCACAGCTGATGCTTCTTGTAAAGGCATGGTAGTAATGATTTTCCTTTCTTCCACAGCACCTGGAGCAGCACCCTGCAACCTGGCCCTGGAGCGGTCCTTCCTCGGACGTCCTCAAACCAGTCCCAGCCATCCGACAGCCAGGAAGCACCTTGCAGGTCAGCCACACACACAGCTGGTGACCAGGAAGCTGGGCCATCAGGTGTTCCCCTGTCCCAGGTCTCTGCCACTGGTTATGCGGGCACTACCCGCCAGCGGCAGAGGGCCTTGGACAGGAATGTCTTGCCCGAGTTTATGCATTTGAGCGAGGCCTTTAATTCCAGCCTAAAGTCGCTGTCCGACAGAGTTGAAAGCGGTTTTGCACTCATGGAACGTGGTTTTAACACCGCTTCAATTCTGTAGAACAGCGCCTTGACCTTCTGGAGGCTGACCTCAACAGACCAGCACACCATTTTTTTAGTAAGATTGAAAAGGGCATTGCGGAACACCTTAGTCCTGAGCAACAGCTGAATGTGCTGCAGGCCTGCAACAATGCTTTCTTGCAGGCTATGCAGCATAATCGGTACGGTCAGCAGTCAGTGGTGTCATTTCCACCTGTGCCACCATTGACTCGCTTCACCTCACTACCGACTTGTGCTGCATACCACTGCACGGACACCTCTATTCAAAGCCAGGACACCCAACGTTACACCACCACAAGTCTGAGTGCAGCTGGTCACTTCACCGACACCACCATGGCAAGCGCTGCTCCTGTCTGGAGCACCACCGCCACTCCCATGCATGCGTGGAGCTCAGCCACCACTAGGCAAACATGGAACACCCCTGCCGCTACAACAACATGTAGTAGCCCTGCCACCACCACTCCGCAAACCTGGACCATCACTGCCGCCACCAGTCCTCCTGCAAGGACGAGCACTGCCAACCAAGAGCAGCAGCAGCAGCCACCTCAGCAGCAGCAGCAGCCACCTCAGCAGCAGCCACCTCAGCAGCAGCCACCTCAGCAGCAGCAGCCACCTCAGCAGCAGCAGCCGCCACCTCAGCAGCAGCAGCCGCCACCTCAGCAGCCGCCACCTCAGCAGCAGCAGCCGCCACCTCAGCAGCAGCAGCCACCTCAGCAGCAGCAGCAGCCACCCCAGCAGACGGGGGACCTACACTCAATATTTGCCCCAAGTTCAAGGCGAAATCAATCAAGGCGGGCATTGGGCCAAAGTCGGTCCAGGCACACAAGCCTACGGCGACATGCCATTACAACAAATGTACCTGAACAGATTTCCTCTCCTCCAAGTGTTCCTAGTTTAATTCCCTTAACTGGACTGCCTTCCCCCACAAGTTTTGTTGCCCCTTCCCCTCAAACACCGTCTTCAACTGCAAGTGTTGCATATTCCCTGCACACCCCCAAATTGAAACCATCTGCCCCCAAACGCCGGAAAAAATAATTTTTTTGTTTATTTTTGTGATTAAAAATAAATTTACATTTGTGGTTCACCATTACAAAGTTTCATTAATGTTGTTTGCGCCGCTCACACACACTGATGGGTAAATACATGTTAAAAACCAACCCAAGGCCTAGTATAGTCATATGTGAAATAACACGGACTAGTATAGTCATACCAAGGCCTAGTGTAATAACTCTAGTTTTACCAACTAGAATCTGGTTTCATGAAAAACAAACTGTTGAAACTTGTCTATTTCTACACTACCACAATTTTAAATAAAAGTTGGAATTGAGCTGATTACATTCATCCACTCAATGCTGACTTGTATTCCCCATTGACTTTCATTGGGGTTGGGTTTTGAAAAAATCACATACTTTTTTTTCAACTAGTTGGACAATTTTCTCTTGAAAAAAATTGGTTTCCTGATTCATGGCCTGCAGCTTTGCTCGTTCCAATATATTTCACGCAGACTAGCAATGCTGCATTTTAACTCATATGTGTATTTACCTGCCCAGGTGTGTGAACATCAAAAACTTCAGTTATACATGGGAAGTTTTTTTATTTAATTGGAGTTTAAAAAATATAGTGCACTCAGTAATGGTATCAAATAAGGTTTTTTATTACCATAAACAAACAAAAACATTCTTACACCATTTCATCTTGCCAGTGCACCCGTCCTACATCAGAAATAAAGTAGGCCGCAAATTGGTCCCTCATTTGGCCAACTTCAACGGATGACCTGAGAGGGTGCTGAGTGAATTCAGGCAATGGGTTAGGAGCATCATCGTCCAGTTCAAAGGTCGGGTGCTCTTTAGCCATCACAAAGTTATGTAGAACCACACAGGCCTTCACCACCTCATCGACTGTTTCAAGTTTAAGATTAATGGCCGTGCCCAGAATTCGCCATCTGGAGACAAGAATCCCAAAAGCACACTCGACAGTTCTTCTGGCCCTGGTCAGCCTGTAATTAAATATTTTTTTGGTGTGGTCCAAGTCCCGGCTGGAGTAGGGTTTCAGTAAGTTTCCGCACATTTGAAAAGCCTCATCGCCAACCATTACAAAGGGCAGTGGCGGAGCTTCGGTGTGAGGAAGAGGCCGTGGCATAGGGAAATTAAATTGGTTGCCATACAACCTTCGGCCCATGTCTGAGTTTTTAAAAGCCTGTGAGTAATTACCACGGCCAAATGCTCCAATGTCCACTGCTACAAACATACATCCGGCATCCGCAATGGCCATGAGTACTATTGAAAAGTACTTTTTGTAATTATAGTACTCAGATCCCGTTCTTTTGGGTTTGATGATCCATATGTGTTTACCATCAACAGCTCCCAAACAGTTGGGGAAATTGCATACTGTCCAGAATTTGTCAGCAATTTCCATCCACTTTTCAGCGGTGGGCAGGGGCATAAATTCTGGACAAAGAACATTCCAGAGAGCCCGGCAGGTCTCCGCAACAATTCCAGACAAGGTAGAGATTCCAATACGGAACTGGAAGTGTAGTGAAGATAGGGTTTCTCCAGTTGCCAGGAATCTGTGAACAGAGAAAGAAGTTAAATTAATATTTATGTATATGTATAAAATAAAATATTAGTACATTCACGAAAACTAATTACCCAAGGTTTTGAATATTAAATTTAAAAAAAAAGCAATCAGACCGCACCCCTTGGTTTTTAAATATTACATACCGTAATGTCACCAGTAGCCGTTCCTCAGGAGGAATCGCACGACGGAGCTGTGTGTCCTGTCTCCGGATGGATTGTTGGACACGAGCAAGCAAATCCCTGAAACTTTCTTGGGACACTCGGATATAATCTGTAAATTTCTCCGGGTTTGCCTGGAGCTCGCTGTAGAGGGTGTGGTATGCCCCACGGCTCTCCCGGAGTTCAACAATCGGATGTATCCACATACGCCGCCGCTGCCGTCTTCGCTGCCTCTCTCTCTTCCTTTGTTCATGGCAAGCAACTGCATACGCCTGAGCCATCGCGATGTCCAAATCCAAGTTGAAGTGAAAACTCTTCCAGCGCAGATCCATGGTCACGAGAAGAATCAAGCAAATGTGAAGAATGCTGTAGACAGGGTCTATATATTAACATACCACACCCACAATGAAGTCCCATTGGTCTTGTGTGTTGTTGAATGGTTTGTTTTTCTTTTTTGGGGGGTTTTTCCAAAATCTGTAAAAAAACGCAAACGCACAAAAAACGCATACAAACGCACAAAAACGCTGCGTTTTTTTCCTGCATGCGCATAAAAATGCTTGAAAAAAACGCAGCGTTTGTATGCATTTGTATGCGTTTTTTCTATGCGTTTTTTTGCGCTAAAAACGCGCTGGAAAAAAAAGCAAGTGTGAAATTAGCCTAAGTGTGACATGCCCTTTAGGGGGTCGAAGCGTTTATCTGACAAATTTCCTTTAAAGAGATTTCATCAAATTTTACATGTTTAACTGAACGCACAATGTAATAGTGGCTGCAGAGCAAAATAAAATTTTTGTTTTCATTGATTTTATTTATTTTTTTTAATTTTGCCTCTCCATTGCAGATATATTAGCAATGAAAGTAATAAGCACCTAATAAGTTAACTTTTAAGTCCACGTGATCATTATCAGATAGCGACAATAAGGAGAAGCGATAACATCCACATGGACTTAATAAACAAATCTGCCAAGTATGACTAGGACACATGGTATCAATTATTATATGTAATTATAATCCCCATGTATCCACTCAGATTAATGATGCCTATCATCAAATATATAACATATCCACAAAAAAGATGATTAAAAGGCTCTTTTACTAATATGAAAAAGACTTTATTTTTAGAACCACATATAAAATATTGCACATCACCAATTAGAGGAATAAGGGGAAATAGACATACACATATGTATAATGTGATTACACACATAAAAAAGACGCACACATCCAGTACATGGAGAATAAGAGCTGCTATATATCACCAATTATATAGCTATCATAATATGGCAATTGTCCAAAAAAAATGGGTCAACCTCAGAGAGCAAAAAATTAATTAATTGACAATAATATTAAGATTACCATGTACTAAAATTAATTCTCTCAGATTTCACCACTGAGGTTGTGTACTATACCCTCACATAATACCACATAATGTAAAGAAACCAGATTATAGATGTCTATTTATATTAAGCATCCACCACTAAAAAAATGGCTACTATAATTAGCATACATTGCCACTACATGATACAGAACATTTGTGGGACGATGCATAGATGCAGCCACACATCCTGACTAGTCACCTGTTTCACTACTGTATTACTGCCAAAATGGCCGCTATATAAACAGGTAACAAAGCCCATTATGTAATAATTACCGGCAGTGGTGGTCAGGAGGTGCTCCAATGTCTGGATAGCGCGTCCGCCCCGACGCGCGTTTCGGACCCGCCATCTATGCATCGTCTATGTGCGTCTTTTTTATGTGTGTAATCACATTCTACATATGTGTATGTCTATTTCCCCTTATTCCTCTAATTGGTGATGTGCAATATTTTATATGTGGTTCTAAAAATAAATTATTTTTCATATTAGTAAAAGAGCCTTTTAATCATCTTTTTTGTGGATTTGGACTTAATAAAGGTAAATAATTGAGTGCCAAATACTTTGATTGCTAATCTCCCCGCAAAAAAAAATTATTCCTCTCTGCAGCCACTATTACATCCTGTCTCCCGTTCAACATGAAAAAGGCCATGACTATTTTGGGCGATTATTTTAACTAAATTATTTGTCTTCAAAAGAAAAATGATTTTAGGGTGTGTGTTTTTTATTTTTTTTTTTAGTGGACAGTTTTGAATTCTACATCGGTTTCATGAGAGGCAGAATAAGGCCGGGGTCACACTAACCGACGCAAAGTACGGTCCGTAATTTACATGCGTAATACGGATGAATGACCCCTAAATAGTGCTCCGTATGTCATCCGTAAGCAAGGTGTGGTTGCGTATTTTGCGCATGTCAGCATCCGTATGGAATCCGTATGGAATCCGTATTGCGAGATTTTCTTGCAGGCTTGCAAAATGGACATTTAACGGTTTTGAGGCCTGCTAACTATTTAAATCATTAGCCTGCACCATATTTATTGCCTCAGGAACAGGTGGCAGCCTCCATTCTGTCCATTTGTGACCTTGCCTTCACTAGGTGTGTTGGTGTTGTATGTGCAACATGGCAGACAGTCTGACTTTCAACACAAATGAGCAGGTTCTCTTCAACTGGCTTTTGTCACGCCGCTTTGGTCACCCATACCCAGTGATAGTGGATCCGCAGAGGAGACGCATGTGGGTACATCCACTTTTGAGGCAACGACTCACAAGAGGTCATTTTCACCGCCTCTATTCTCTGCGGGAGCATCCTGCAAAATTCTACCAATACTGTCGCATGAGCCTTGCAACATTTCATCGACTCTTGGAGACAGTGCGCCCTGGGATAACCTTTCAGGACACAAGGATGCGCAAAGCTATTGTCACGCCCCCTACCGGCGCCGTCACTTACTTGCGCAGCCCCAGGCACACCTCCCGCCGCGCTCCCACTCCACGGCGCGTCCCCGCTCCCGACATCCGGCCTCCTAGATGTTGGTCCTGCGCGCATGCGTCCAACGTTCCACCTTCCACCCGGCGCTCAGACTGATGGGACCTCTGAAGCGGTGGCTCCGCCCCCATCATGGCGGCGCACACCGGCTATATCTTCCCGGCGTCTCCCTAGGTAAGACGCCTGTTCATCTTATGCGGTGTCACTGTCCGTTCGGCCAGCGTTCGCCCATTCTTCAGGCCCTGTCCTGCTCCTGTGTATTCTCTGCCGATTCTACCGCTAGCAGCCTCTGTGTCCTCCCCCATTGCTCTCCCTGTGTCCCTGTCTTTCCGGCTCTTGTGTCTCTCTCTCCCTGCTCCCATCTTGCGTAGGCTCTCTGTGTGTCTCTCGCTTATTAGAGTCTTGGTTTGTTCTTCCTGAGCTCCGTGTCTTATATGTTATCATATATCTCCCTCTCTGGCAGCCTCCAGTCTCCGCCTGACCCGGGTACTCCCTGTCTCTTAGTTCCGCAGTCTCTGTTACCTCCCTCTGTTGTTGCATCTCGGATTCTCAGCCTCTGCCTCCCTGGTACCTACCCAGTCGTCCCTTCGGCTCCGGCTGTCATGGTTTCATCCCCTGTGGGCCTGCCCCTAACACTCCCTGTATAGGGGGTGGTTCCACCTGGCCAGCTCGCCCGCAGGGGCTCTGGAGCCGTGACCCAGAGGGTCCACTCCGGGTTGTACTAGTCTCCTTACCTCTCCATAGCACAACCGTAACAGATTAACAGGCCATGGACCCCGCTGGAGTCTCGGCTATGCAAAAGGAGTTAGTTTTTTTACGGGAAAACCAAATGCGCATTATGTCCTTCATGAAATCTATGGACGCGCACCTCTCCGCCCTCCAGTTGTCTGACCCTAGTAATGCGGACAGCTAGCCAGCTTACAACAGGAGCTGGCGCAGCAGCGTGATGCTCAGACTCATATTTTCAGCTACATGGCTTCGGTTGATAGTCGGTTAATTTCGTTACAAGCCGCTGCTGCTGCTTCTCCTCCAGTCGCTAGTTCCCACCCTCAACCTCGGTTGGCCAAACCACCCCGGTATAACGGTGACGCAAAACAATGCCTGGGCTTCCTGAACCAATGCCGCCTCCATTTCGAACTATTGCCCCAGCAATACCTCACGGACCGGTCCAAGGTGGCCTTCATAATCCCCACCTTGAGGGAGACGCTCTGGCATGGGTGAACCCTCTCTGGGAACGGGACAACCCCCTGGTTACTCACTTGTCGGTCTTTTTGGATACTTTTCGGCAGGTATTCGATGAGCCAGGCCATCTTGCCTCTACTACTGAGTCTTTATTCAGTCTGTGCCAGGGTTCCCAAACCGTGGGCTAATACGCCATACAGTTTCAGACACTGTCGTCCGATTTGGGCTGGAATAATGAGGCGCTGGTGGGAGCCTTTTGGCGAGGTCTTTCGGGTCGTATAAAAGACGAGCTTGCAGGTCGCGACACTCCTACAGCCCTCGAGGATCTAAGTTCCATGGCCACTCGAATCGATCTCCGGTTCCAGGAGCGGGCTCGTGAGAGAAGACTTGCGCGCCCAGTGCCGCCTGCCCGCAGACCACCCAGTCCTCGACCCAGGGCTCTAACTTCTGCTTCCGCGACCGAGCCGATGCAAGTAGATCGCCTGAAGCTCTCCGAACAGCGGCGCAAGGAGAGAAGCTCCCACGGCCTCTGTTTCTATTGCGACAGTGGGTTCCATTTTCTCCGAACCTGTCCGGAACGTCCGGAAAACTTCTCTGCCTAGGTCAGGTAAGAGAGGCCTCCCTAGGTGTACATGATTCCTCTCAACCCCTTTCTTTGTCTGTCCTTTTGCATGTTGGTGAGAAGCGGGTTTCTTTGGCGGCCTACGTGGACTCGGGCGCTGCCGGTAATTTTATTAGGCACGATGTAGTCACCAAATTTTCTGTCCCTGTGAGGACTCTAGACAATCCACAGGTCCTTGCATCTGTGGATGGAAACCCGTTGCAAGAAACCGTTACGCTAGTTACACATGAGATTGAGCTGCAGATTGGGCTCTGCACAAAGAGAGAATTACGTTCTATGTTTTAGCGAATATCTCTCATCCTGTCCTCCTCGGTCTTCCCTGGTTGCGGCTTCATGAGCCCACCTTGGATTGGCGTAGCGGTAATGTTCTGCGCTGGGGGGAGTCCTGTCGGGCTCGGTGTCTGCTGCCGGTGCGTCCTGTAGGTGTTCCCCGTCCTCTCCCTGCCCTCTCTGGATTGCCGCCGACGTATAGTGCCTACTCAGATGTCTTTGACAAGAGAGAAGCTGAGGTCCTGCCGCCACACCGACCCTATGACTGCCCCATCGAGCTCATTCCAGGTGCCACTCCTCGCGGGAAGATTTACCCTCTCTCTCTAGCTGAGACGCAAGCCATGTCCGAGTACATTCAAGACAACCTGACCAGAGGTTTTATTCGGAAGTCGTCCTCACCTGCGGGAGCGGGGTTCTTTTTTGTGAAAAAGAAGGATGGGTCCCTTTGTCCGTGTATCGATTATCGGGGTCTTAACCGCATCACGGTAAAGAATAAATACCCGCTCCCGCTCATCTCTGAGCTCTTTGACCACCTGAGGGGAGCACGAGTGTTCACCAAGCTTGACCTACGTGGAGCCTACAACCTTGGTCCGAGGATGAGTGGAAGACCGCATTCAACACACGAGATGGTCATTACGAGTATTTAGTCATGCCATTTGATCTCTGCAATGCTCCTGCAGTGTTCCAAGAACTCGTCAATGACATCTTTTGTGATCTCCACTATGTCTGTGTTGTGGTCTACTTAGATGACATCTTGATCTTCTCCCCCGACTTGTCTACCCACCGTCGAGACGTCCGTCAAGTCCTCCATCGTCTCAGAGAGAACCATCTTTTCGCCAAGCTGGAGAAATGCCTCTTTGAGCAGACTTCCTTACCATTCCTTGGTTACATCATTTCAAGCTCTGGCTTAGAGATGGATCCTGAAAAAGTCTCTGCCATCCTCAAGTGGCCGCGTCCCCTGGGTGTGAAAGCCATCCAGCGCTTTTTGGGCTTCGCCAACTATTACAGGCAATTTATTCCCCATTTTTCCTCGTTGGCCAAGCCTATTTCATCTCTCGTACGCAAAGGGGCCAACCCCAACACCTGGTCCGCTGACGCCGAGACCGCCTTTGAGGCTCTAAAACAAGAATTCACCAAGGCTCCAGTACTCCACCGTCCAGATGCCAATAGGCCCTTCATCCTTGAGGTTGAAGCATCATCCGTGGGTGCCGGAGCAGTCCTTCTGCAGAAATCCTCCTCTGGACGCGTCGTCACTTGCGGGTTCTTCTCGAAAGCTTTCTCCGCCCCTGAGCGAAACTACTCCATCGGGGACTGAGAACTTTTGGCCATTAAGCTAGCCCTCGAGGAGTGGCGTCATCTACTTGAGGGTGACGTCCATCCTATAATCATATTCACCGATCACAAGAATTTGGCTTACGTTCAGTCCGCCCAAAGGCTCAACCCACTTCAAGCCAGATGGTCTCTGTTTTTGGGGCGCTTTGATTTTGAGCTCCACTTTCGACCAGGGGATAAGAGCGTCAAGGCTGATGCCCTCTCTCGTTCTTTCTTGTCTGTAGACAATGAGGAGGGTCCTACGCACATCATCAATCCGGCCAAAATCCTTACCGTGGCTCCGCTAAGAATGCTTACCCCACCTCCGGGCAAAACCTTTGTTCAAAGTGGAGACAGGCCGAAGGTCTTGTGTTGGGGACATTCATCTAAATTTTCCGGACATGCAGGAGTCAAGAAGACTCTCTCTCTCGTCTCCCGCCACTATTGGTGGGCATCTCCCCGCCAGGACGTTTTGGACTTCATCACTTCTTGTCCTTCGTGTGCCAGGAACAAAGTCCCTCAACATCGTCCTGCAGGGCTTTTACATCCGTTGCCCGTACCTACGACCCCGTGGACCCACATCGCCATGGACTTCGTCACCGATCTACCACCGTCCTCCAGATGTACAGTTATCTTGGTGATCGTTGATCGATTTTCCAAAATGGCTCACTTTGTTCCATTGTCCAATCTGCCTTCTGCCCCTGAGTTGGCGAAGGTTTTCTTGTGCCACGTCTTCCGACTCCATGGCTTCCCTCAGCATATTGTCTCTGACCGAGGAGTTCAGTTTACCTCCCGATTTTGGCGAGCTCTCTGCGGATTGATGAAGATAACCCTGGATTTTTCTTCAGCTTATCATCCACAGTCAAACGGGCAAGTGGAACAGGTCAACCAGGTCCTAACTTCCTACCTCCGGCATTTTTCCAACGCCCACCAGGATGACTGGGTTACTCTCCTTCCGTGGGCAGAATTTGCGTACAATAATCATCCCGGTGAAGCCTCCTCCAAGTCTCCTTTTTTTGTGGTTTTTGGACAACATCCCGGCATTCCCCTTCCCGTTTCCCCCACCTCGGGTGTACCGGCGGCGGACTCCGTGTCTGTGGACTTCTCTCAGATTTGGAGGGACACCAAAGTGGCCCTTGAGAGAGCCAGTCACAGAATGAAGTTATGCCAACAAAAAACGCTTGGACGCTCCCCCGTATATCCCTGGGGAAAAAGTCTGGCTATACTCACGGAATATCAGGCTAAAGATCCCCTCCTATAAGTTGGGCCCACGTTACATTGGTCCCTTTGAGGTCTTAAAGCGTATCAATGACGTGGCCTACAAGTTGAAATTGCCCGCCTCGCTAAGAATTCCCAATGTTTTTCATATATCTCTCATCAAACCCGCGGTATTTAACCGCTTCCACTCAGCCTCGTCTCAAGATCCCCAACCTAGCAGTTCTAATAATACCTTTGAGGTCAAAGATATACTTGCTAGGGGAAAAGCTTTATTTTTGGTTGATTGGAGAGGTTTCAGTCCTGAAGAGAGGTCCTGGGAGCCTCGAAAAAACATTAATGTTCCTCTTATCATGAAACAATTTCTCAACAGCATTAGGAAGGGGGGAAGTAGAGGGGGGGTACTGTCACGCCCCCTACCGGTGCAATCACTTACTTGCGCAGCCCCAGGCACACCTCCCACCGCGCTCCCACTCCACGGTGCACCCCCGCTCCCGACATCCGGCCTCCTAGACGACGGTCCTGCGCGCATGCGTCTGACATTCCACCTGGTGCTCAGACTGATGGGACCTCTGACGCGGTGGCTCCGCCCCCATCATGGCGGCGCCCACCGGCTATATCTTCCCGGCGTCTCCCTAGGTAAGACGTCTGTTCATCTTATGCGGTGTAGCTGTCCGTTCGGCCAGCGTTCGCCCATTCTTCAGGCCCTGTCCTGCTCCTGTGTATTCTCTGCTGGTTCTACCGCTAGCAGCCTCTGTGTCCTCCCCCATTGCTCTCCCTGTGTCCCTGTCTTTCCGGCTCTTGTGTCTCTCTCTCCTTGCTCCCATCTTGGGTAGGCTCTCTGTGTGTCTCTTGCTTATTAGAGTCTTGGTTTGTTCTTCCTGAGCTCAGTGTCTTATATGTTGTCATATATCTCCCTCTCTTGCAGCCTCCAGTCTCCGCCTGACCCGGGTACTCCCTGTCTCTTAGTTCCGCAGTCTCTGTTACCTCCCTCTGTTGTTGCATCTCGGATTCTCAGCCTCTGCCTCCCTGGTACCTACCCAGTCATCCCTTTGGCTCCGGCTGTCACGGTTTCATCCCCTGTGGGCCTGCCCCTAACACTCCCTGTATAGGGGGTGGTTCCACCTGGCCAGCTCGCCCGCAGGGGCTCTGGAGCCATGACCCAGAGTGTCCACTCCAGGTTGTACTAGTCTCCTTACCTCTCCATAGCACAACCGTAACAGCTATATCTGCAGAGGAGCGACTTCTACTCACATTACAGTATGTAATACACAACCACATTCTCTATGTTCATGATGTGTTGCCCAAAGTATGTATTTATTGCTTCATGGACTAATTTTAATGCCCTCATCTTATTCCAGATATGTTGAAACTTACAGACCAGAATGTTATGTGTAATATGTACTGAATATCACTTAGCCATTGTGCGACCAAATATTTGTGTGTTAGTAGATCTGAAATCCTAACAAGTTTGTTATGTATGTACCTGTTTTTTGGTTAATTTGTGCATTCTAAAATGTTCCTTTTCTGTTGTTCTTCAGCTTCCTGTCCACTGGCCTGTCTTATGCCGCCCTCCACCATGAGTTTCTCATTGGAAGATCTACCATTTATGGCATAGTCAGGTCGACATGTAGTGAAATATGGTCAAGACTACATCAACTCGTCATGCCCGAGCCCAGGATGGAAGACTGGTTGAGGATATCAAGGAACTTTGAGGAGGAATGCCAGTTTCCTAATTGTATTGGAGCCCTTGATGGCAAACATATCCGGGTGCGTAAGTTGCCGAACTCTGTCTCCCAATTCTTCAATTATAAACAATACTTTTCTGTTGAATTGTTGGCTCTGGTCGACCCTCAATACAAGTTTATAATTGTTGACATTGGGGCCTATGGAAGGACGGGAGACTCTCGAGTCTTCAATACTTCCATTATGGCTCGGCAGCTACGCACCCACCAGTTGGATCTACCACCACCACGCCAGCTACCAGGCTCCACTCAAGAATCTGTCCCTTATGTCCTTGTGGCAGATGAGGCGTTTCAGTTAACGCGCAATGTCATGAGGCGCAACCTTGACCACAGGCGCAGAATTTTTAACTTGCGCCTATCACGTGCTCGGCGACTGGTGGAGTGTTCCTTTGGCATTCTTTGTGCAAAATGGCGGGTACTCCAGTCTGCCATTCAGCTGAGTGAACAAAATGTTAATGAAGTAGTTAAAGCCTGTGTGGTTCTTCATAACTTCACCAGGATACATGATTGTTCCTCCTCTGCTGGTGTTGTGCGTGGGTTGGCCAATGAGCGTAGGGCGAGACCACCTATCAACCCTCAACGTAGACCGCTCTCTGGGCTCAAAGTGCGTGATATTTTCACTAATTACTTTATGTCACCTGAGGGTGAAACTTCTCGGCAAGAGCATGCTCTGTCTATGTTATAATATTTTGGTTTCTGTGTGTCTAAATATATATATTTCTTCCCCTTCTGATTCTATGACTGTTGAATTGCATTGGTAAGCGTATGTTAGTATGCTGACACGGTTTTTTAGAATTGAGACAGAGACGTAAAATGTAGTAGACAAATGTTTACTTTTGCCTTTTTTTTGTTTGTTTTAAAGCAAAAAACATATTCTTGCCATATCAGAAATGTGGCAATGGGCCAAATTGGCCTTTTTGCAGATGTGAACATTGTGTGACAATAAAATTTTCACACATCTAAAACAACAAAAATAACATTAGCCAATAACAAAATGGAAATATTATAAATTTTGGTACGTTGGGGGAGGAGAAGGTGGAAGACCAGCCAGTGTTTGCTGCTGGCTACTTTGCCCAACTTGCCCATCGCTCTGTGTGGGGGCATACTGTTCCGCATGATGTGGGTAGTGTCCTTCCTCCTGGGATTGGGCTTGGTACTGGCCAGAGTGATAATGAACAGGGGCATCTTGTTGGGTCGGGTAGGCCCGTGTCTCATACCCACCAATATAGCCATGTGGTCCCCAACCAGGTTGGGACCAGCCTCCAACAATGGGTGGGAAAAAGTGGCCATATTGGTGAGGTTGGCTAGAGCCAGACATATGTGGCTGCTGTTGTAAAGGTTGGGTAGGGGGAGGAAGAGGGTGAGGTGTAGGCCCACGTATTTGAGGATCCTCAGAGCCTGCTTGAGCATGCATGTGTGTGGGTGGTCTAAGGCGCATTAGATTTCTGGGTGAAAGCTACCACCTCTCCAGATATTCAAATAACTCATATGGGGTATTGGGGTGTGTGCTTGCATCAAGCAGGATCTGAAAACATCCTCGAATACGGAGCCTCACCTCATGGGAAAGGGCACGAAGATAAAGGGCCAGGCTGCGTGAGTATGCCTCCTCGCCATCATCATTATTGACTCTAGACAGATAGTTGAGGACCCCTGTGTCCACATTGGTACGGGTATCTTGGGCAGGGATATGGCGCCTTCTTCTTCCTCACCGGGATGGTCCAGCTGGCTGTGGGGAGCCCCGGATCTGGGCAGTTGGGCTGCTGCTCATGTTGCCCTGCTCCTCCTGTATGGCTGATGGTGCAGCAGCAGACCGTCCTGGTGGTGGGTTTGTGGTGCAGGCACTGGGTTTTCCTGAGAGGATTCTTCACCCATGCTTCTTGTAGGGGGAGAAGATGGGCCAGCCACCTCATCCCCTACAGGATAAATGATGGGCTCTGTATCTGACCCAGTTCCTCTCTCCGTAAGGTTGGACTGAGTTCTGTTGTGAAATAGAACTGAGCAAAAAATAAATCAAAACTTTTGGCCCTGTAAAGTATCTGTGTAATGTGGTGTGAGGTATTTACTTACAGTCTCAGATCCAGAATAGGGGCGAGGAAGGAGAGGCGGTCATAATATATGTATTTCCTCTTTATGTGGCCCGCATCACCACTCCTGGACCGCTGCTGACGTTCCCGCCTGTATTGGTCGCGGATGCTGCACCAGCGTCTCATCACATCTTCCACTGCAATGTGACAGGAGATATTCTCAATTTCACATATTTGATAGGTCAAATTTGCTACCAGTAGCCTAGGCATGTGGCCTTCTAGGGTGTGCTTTCTACCCAGGGTGGCATATCTAATTGGCCCATCCAGGCCAGATACACAGGGTCACAGTAGTTCATGTATCAAGTAACTACACTTACTAACTTGGTTGGCTAAGAGGATGAGAAGCTTGTGGCCTGGGCCAAATTATGGCAGTGTAAAACCATGGGTCACATCAAAATCTAACGGCCTCATGAGGAAAAAAGTAAAAGCACAGGAAGGGGGGGGTGGCTGATTCTATATGCATTTTTTGATGTGAGGTAATTTTAAACAGTTTTTGGCCTTGTACTTACTCAGTTGCTGCTGCTCCTCATGTGACCGGTCACCAAAATCGTGGAACATCTGGCGACATATGCGCCTCCATGACGCCTCCTTTCTCGCCCGGTTGGCATAATGGGCATCACGTTGGTCCCAGATTTCTGGTCGCTCCTGCTCTAAGACAATCAGCATCTCTACATTCAGAAAATATGGCGCCATGACGCTGCTGTACTCCGTGGAGGCTGACTTCCTGGATGTCTGGAGCGCTTTTTGAGCTCATTTGCATGTCTAGGCTTCCTGATGATGGATTGGCACATTTCCTGTCACCTGCCAAAAGACCTGCGTATTGCTCGCAGGTCACACGTGTGGTCCGTGTGTAATCCGCATTTTTTGCGCACCCATAGACTTGCATTGGCGTACTACGGGCGTAGTACGCTGACAATCGCAGCATGCTGCGATTGGCATGGAGCGTAGGATACGGGCGAGAATTATACGGCTTTTGGGAGCTGCCCCATAGAGAATCATTTGTCCGTGTGTAATGCGTGCTTTTAACCCCTCACACTCGTCCGTATTCCTCTCTAGTGTGACCCCGGCCTAAGGAGGGAATCATAGGCTGCAGAAAAAGTTAATCTGTCCGTGAGCTCACTTATTGGGTTTGCTCTGACAATGTATGTTTTGGCTTTCATTATTTACTTGCCGATGTCTTTGGCTCATTCGTCAGGTGAAACTTTTCACTCTCTCAAATTTTCTGCAATTGTATTTTTGTACAAAAATGGGCATTGCAGTCAAATGGACATATCTCAGCAGCACTCCAGGCACATTGACTATTCACTGTCTAAGGGCTTGAGCAGATCACAGTAATAATCGGACAAGCACTATCTGTTGTTTTGACAGATGGCGCTTGTCCCTATAGTATTCTACGGCGCCATCCACATGTCCGATATTTTCATTGGTCCGAGAAAAAAAATATATAAACGTCACACACTCAGCCATTCAATTCTATTGTTGGAAAAGATCAGACCACACTCGGATGACATCTGAGTGCAGTCCAATTTTCATAGACACAGTGAAGAGAGAGGATTTAGATATTTGTAATTGGTGGACAAAGACAGAAGATTGCCCCTGAGCATATATGAGCTCTTTACAGTCCCATAGCGCATTATAATGCAAAATTTCACTAGTTTTTGAGGTTGAAATGGGCTCCCACTACGTCTTGTGCCGTGTGCAACCTATCTGATGCCTCAGTCAGACGTCCATTTTTCTTATATGCGTGCAATCCATGGTCTTCAAGGATGGCACTTGTACCTGTGACAGTCTATGGGGCTATTCACATGTCTGTGATTTTTTTGCTGTTGTGGACTTGGTGGTCTGAGGAAAATCACAAAAAAAAATACTAAATTTTGATGCGGGAGTCAGATCAAAATCGGTAATGGAAGACTATGGGTCTATGAAAAGAGCTGACCACATTCAGATGACATCCATTTTCACTGACTGTTAAAGGAGGTAGCGACCATGCTATTTTAGAATTTTGGATAACTAGAGGCGGAAGACCTGTGAAGACTCAGACGTCAAGGTTAGATTTCAGAAAGGCAGATTTTAAGGGATTCAGAAAGAGAATTGGAGGGATCCAATGGCTGGATATCCTTAAAGACAAAAATGTCCAGGAAGGATGGGAAATCTTGAAAAATGAAATTCTCAAAGCACAGTTGTTAACAATTCCGAGAAGAGGGAAGAATAGGAAGCAGTTAAGGAAACCAGGATGGATGAACACAGAACTTAAGCACATGCTAAAAAGGAAGAAAAAAATGTTTATAAAATGGAAAGAGGGAGGCATATCTAAAGAAGAATATAATGCTGTCTGCAGAACCTGCAGGGCACAAATCAGATTATCTAAAGCTGAAAATGAATTGAGGCTTGCAAGAGATGTCAAAAGCAATAATAAAGGATTTTGGGGATGTGTCAAAAGTAAAAGAAAAGTCAAAGATGCTATAGGATTTTTACAGGATGAAAATGATGAAATGGTAAGACAGGATGTTGAGAAGGCTGAACTTTTAAATTCCTATTTTGCATCTGTTTTCTCTCAGAAAGGAAATGTAACATCAACTGTTATTCACTGTCCTATTAAGGGAATAGAAGAATCCAGGATATCTATAAACAGAAAGATAGTGAGGAAACACTTAGCTAGCCTAAATGAATTCAAGTCTCCAGGTCCAGATGAATTACACCCCAGAGTACTGAAGGAGATAGCAGAAGAAATTTTTGAACCCCTCTCTATAATCTTTGAAAATTCTTGGAGAACAGGAGAAGTGCCAGAAGACTGGAGAAGAGCAAATGTTGTTCCTATCTTCAAAAAGGGGAAGAAGGTGGACCCAGGTAACTATAGGCCGGTGAGTCTGACTTCTATACCAGGAAAGATCTTTGAACAAATTATTAAACAACATGTATGTCAATACCTGGATAAGAATGAAGTGATTAAACAGAGTCAGCATGGGTTTGTAACTAATAAGTCATGTCAGACTAACTTAATTTCCTTCTATGACGGTATCACTGATTGGTTGGATCAAGGAAATGCTGTAGATATAGTATATCTTGACTTCAGCAAAGCATTTGACAAAGTCTCTCATACAATCCTTATTGAAAAAATGATTAAGTATGGAATGGACAAGGCAACTGTTAGGTGGATTCATAACTGGCTTAGTGATCGGACCCAAAGAGTGGTCGTAAATGGCTGCACATCCAGTTGGAAGAATGTCTCAAGTGGGGTACCACAGGGCTCTGTCCTGGGCCCTGTATTGTTCAACATCTTTATCAACGATTTAGATGAAGGAATTCAGGGTAAACTGATTAAATTTGCTGATGACACAAAGCTAGGAGGGATAGCTAATACTAGAGAAGAGAGAGAGAGGATTCAAAAAGATTTAAATAAACTGGAGAAGTGGGCAGCAACTAACAGAATGGTTTTTAACAGGGAGAAATGCAAAGTACTACATCTGGGCAATAAAAATGGAAAAAGCATATATAGAATGGGAGGAATAGGGCTAAGTGACAGCACATGTGAAAAAGACTTGGGTATACTAATAGATCACAGACTGAATATGAGTCAACAGTGTGATGCAGCAGCAAAAAAGGCAAATGCAATTCTAGGATGTATTAACAGAAGCATACAGTCTAGATCACGTGAAGTCATTATTTCCCTCTACTCCTCTTTGGTCAGACCTCATCTGGAATATTGTGTCCAGTTTTGGGCACCACATTTTAAAAAAGACATCAACAAACTGGAGCAAGTTCAGAAAAGAGCGACCAGAATGGTGACCGGTCTGCAAACCCTGTCTTATGAGGAAAGGTTGCAGGATTTGGGAATGTTTAGTTTGCAAAAGAGAAGACTGAGAGGAGACTTAATAGCTGTCTACAAATATCTAAAGGGCTGTCACATTGTAGAAGGATCAACTTTATTCTCATTTGCACAAGGAAAGACTAGAAGCAATGGGATGAAACTGAATGGGAGGAGACACAGATTAGATATTAGAAAAAACTTTTTGACAGTTAGAGTGATCAATGAGTGGAACAGGCTGCCACGAGAAGTGGTGAGTTCTCCTTCAATGGAAGTCTTCAAACAGAGGCTGGACAGACATCTGACTGGGATGATTTAGCGAATCCTGCTTTGAGCAGGGGGTTGGACCAGATGGCCCAGGAGGTCCCTTCCAACTCTACGATTCTATGATTCTATGATTCTATGAGAAGGCGGTAAAACTTTTTTTTCCTTCTACGTACCAGAAAAATTGCTGATACTCTGATCAAAATAATCTGTCCATTTTTCTTGTACTTGAGAAAAAATTGACGTTTCGAATGAGGCCTTACAAGAATGAGAGGGCTCAAGTCTCCATTTGTGGTAGCAAAAATTAAAGGAGTGTTACTGTATCTCTGCTTCTAAATTTATTTAACTGATTTTTGGATTTAATTTTATATTTTATAGCTCTTTTTTTAAACACTGGAGCATGGAAAGGATTTGACAATCCGAGTGAACGCAGCTACACTTTTTTTTTTTGTTAATTCAGCAGATTGGATTCCAACGTGTTTTGTAGAAACACTTAGATAACATGAGGTCTGTGTAGGATGTAGGTAATTTTAGTCCAAACAGAATCGGTCTTCAAAGTGTTCTGTCTTCAAGGAGCATTTATCAGCAGGAAAGGCAGATGTTGTTTCATGGAAAGAACTGGCAAATAGTAATACATAGTACTCCGCTTCTAAAGGAGGCCGGTCACGTTGAACATGCTGTACAATCAGAACGTAACATGTTATTCAGCAGAAGAAATTGATTTAGTTTTGTGGAGAATATAAAAATCTTAGCACCCTGTGTACAGTTCCTTTTTTTAATTTTTCCTTAAAGTGCATAAAAAATGTGGCAAATTTTCACAATGAGGATTGGAAATAAAATTATTATTATTCTAATCCTACATTGCCAGATACATTGCATAGCTGACTTTGATCCATTGTTCTGCCCATTCTGTGCAGCTAGATATTTTTAAGTGCTGTTCCAGCTATCGCCAGTAGGTGTCATAAGTTGCCCTTCTCTTTCTTATTCATGTGTTTGGAATTTTCTGTTCCCCAAATGGTTACTTGTTCAGTACCGCCCCTTCTTCCTGCCTGGGTTTTGCAGTATGTAACCATTCCTGCCGAACACTTGAGTAGCCCACATGTGCTAAGCTCAGCTCTCTGCAAAACCATTGTTTATAAAAAGTGGATTCCGGTAAGGTTTAATGCATTTATCAATATATGTTATGCATCTCTGTTAGCTGGCCATAATGCAGCCTCTCGTGATGTTTGCAATGCATGTTCAGCTCCTGTAATGCTAGTACACTGCATGATAGTTATGCATCCTCCATTCAGTGAGTGTAAAGCTGGCAGCCATTAGTGTGTTAGTTATCTTTCTCCTTTGCTGCTGTGTATGTTGTATTACTCAGCTTCTATATAATGCATGTTAACAGCATCCTGTATCATTGCTACTGTTGTGATAGTACTTTGTATTGCTGTGATTACCTGCCAGTATTTGTGTACTGTATAATACCTACCAGTACTGACATGCTGCATTATATCTGTCTCTTATAGTTTTTACCTGAATCATCCACATTTTGTACAACAATCTGCTGAATCATCCATAACTGTGCACAACAATCTCTGATATCATCAACAACTTTGTACAACAATCCCTGATCTCATCTACTACTGTGTTCTACTATTCCATCTGTTATCATCTCCCATTGTTGTCCATATCATCCCAATAAATAATAGACTTAAGCACCCATACAGTCTTGTTTTTGGCAGTGGATGAAAGGTTAAGCTGTATGCTGGAATCCACACAGCGTCATACGTGGAAGAAGGCAGAACATCCATGACTAGGATCAAAATCGGACATGTCTCCGTGATTTTTTTGCAGACACGTGCTCCATGAAAAACCACGGATAGTTCCATAGACTGGATATCTGCTCTATCTATAAAAAATATGTCTATAAAATGAAAAACTTCTGTCTGAATGAGGCCTTAGTTAGTTAGGTGCCGACATTATGGTCGTATCGCTTTAACGGGCAAATAACTGAAACTCTACCTTCAGAGCAGGAATCTTCAGATCTTTTAATAAAGCGGGAAGAACAATAGATCACATCCCAATACGCTGAAGAACAAATAGCTAAATATGCAGTGCAGAGAAAGCCTTTTTATAGGAATTTATACAGTGGGGCAAAAAAGTATTTAGTCAGTCAGCAATGGTGCAAGTTCCACCACTTAAAAAGATGAGAGGCGTCTGTAATTTACATCATAGGTAGACCTCAACTATGGGAGACAAACTGAGAAAAAAAATCCAGAAAATCACATTGTCTGTTTTTTTTTCATTTTATTTGCATATTATGGTGGAAAATAAGTATTTGGTCAGAAACAAAATTTCATCTCAATACTTTGTGATATATCCTTTGTTGGCAATGACAGAGGTCAAACGATTTCTGTAAGTCTTCACAAGGATGCCACACACTGTTGTTGGTATGTTGGCCCATTCCTCCATGCAGATCTCCTCTAGAGCAGTGATGTTTTTGGCTTTTCGCTTGGCAACACGGACTTTCAACTCCCTCCAAAGGTTTTCTATAGGGTTGAGATCTGGAGACTGGCTAGGCCACTCCAGGACCTTGAAATGCTTCTTACGAAGCCACTCCTTCGTTGCCCTGGCGGTGTGCTTTGGATCATTGTCATGTTGAAAGACCCAGCCACGTTTCATCTTCAATGCCTTTGCTGATGGAAGGAGGTTTGCACTCAAAATCTCACGATACATGGCCCCATTCATTCTTTCATGTACCCGGATCAGTCGTCCTGGCCCCTTTGCAGAGAAACAGCCCCAAAGCATGATGTTTCCACCACCATGCTTTACAGTAGGTATGGTGTTTGATGGATGCAACTCAGTATTCTTTTTCCTCCAAACATGACAAGTTGTGTTTCTACCAAACAGTTCCAGTTTGGTTTCATCAGACCATAGGACATTCTCCCAAAACTCCTCTGGATCATCCAAATGCTCTCTAGCAAACTTCAGACGGGCCCGGACATGTACAGGCTTAAGCAGTGGGACACGTCTGGCACTGCAGGATCTGAGTCCATGGTGGCGTAGTGTGTTAGTGTGTTACTTATGGTAGGCCTTGTTACATTGGTCCCAGCTCTCTGCAGTTCATTCACTAGGTCCCCCCACGTGGTTCTGGGATTTTTGCTCACCGTTCTTGTGATCATTCTGACCCCACGGGGTGGGATTTTGCGTGGAGCACCAGATCGAGGGAGATTATCAGTGGTCTTGTATGTCTTCCATTTTCTAATTATTGCTCCCACAGTTGATTTCTTCACTCCAAGCTGGTTGGCTATTGCAGATTCAGTCTTCCCAGCCTGGTGCAGGGCTACAATTTTGTTTCTGGTGTCCTTTGACAGCTCTTTGGTCTTCACCATAGTGGAGTTTGGAGTCAGACTGTTTGAGGGTGTGCACAGGTGTCTTTTTATACTGATAACAAGTTTAAACAGGTGCCATTACTACAGGTAATGAGTGGAGGAAAGAGGAGACTCTTAAAGAAGAAGTTACAGGTCTGTGAGAGCCAGAAATCTTGATTGCTTGTTTCTGACCAAATACTTATTTTCCACCATAATATGCAAATAAAATGAAAAAAAACAGACAATGTGATTTTCTGGATTTTTTTTTCTCAGTTTGTCTCCCATAGTTGAGGTCTACCTATGATGTAAATTACAGACGCCTCTCATCTTTTTAAGCGGTGGAACTTGCACTATTGCTGACTGACTAAATACTTTTTTGCCCCACTGTAGTTTAGTTCTTTTTTTAGATTCTCTTTTTATCAGAATTATACTGTGTACCATCATTAAACCACGTGTCCTTAAAGTGTCCCGATCGTCATGGTTTAGAACTTATCGACATGCTCGCAAATTTAAAAGTGTTTAAAAAGTAGTATTTAACACAATTGCCCATAAATATCGAGGAAGATAAACTCCTAAACTAAATATGGCACAAGAAGAAACGGGTCCTCACACCCACTGAATATAATCCTTAAAAATAATTTATTGAAAATACTTTTAAAATTAGAAATGACAATAGAACAGAGACAGTGCAGCATAATAACCAACTTGATTGACTACAGTTATGGAGGCCCATCTCAATATACAGTAGAAACCGGGTTAAAATCCAAACAGTGTGAACTACAGATGGCCAAATTATAAGAAAAAGTACTTTAAAGTGAAGAGATCTATGTTTGAAATGTCCCCACTGCCTCACCGCCCCAGGCTATTAGGCATGGAAGCAGGAAAGATCACTCATTGAGTATAAAATGTAATATGCAGCATGAAAAATATTTAGTGAGCCTGCAACAAAAGGCCTAAATTGATAGTGCACAATGGATTAAATGTCCTAATAGTCTGGACATAGGCAAAGTACTAGTCAGATGTGGTTATTTGGAGTGTCCCCTCTGCCCCAACGCACGTTTCGTCACAGACGTCTTTAGGATGGTGTTCACTCCCGCCCACTAGTTAAAAAAACAAACAAAAAACACAGGAGTGGAGCAACCACAAAAAACGAGTGCCAGCTTTTTCAGTGTGTCCATCGGCGTCTGAGTTTGGAAGCCAAAATCAGGAGTGGATAAATAATGCAAAAAAGGTTTCTTTTCTACTTTTCCTCTGATTGTTCCACTCCTGGTTTTGGCTTACAAATACTGAAGTAAAAAATGAACCAAATTCTCAACATGTGCACGTGGCCTTAGCATGTTTTTACTTGAAGTTTTGTTTGTTTTTGTAGCCTTTTTATTGTACTGAGCCTAGTTTAGCACAAATCCCATCAGGATTCTCTTCAAAGAAATGACTTGCATTTTTTGTTTTGTTTTTATATAAGGAACTAGATGAAAGAAAACAGTTATGCATGACAGAGTAGCTGCAAGCAAACATTCATCTGCTGGTCAAAAACTATTAGAAAGTGACATAAAATAGAATTTCATTAGTAGGAACCCAAGACTGAAGTGTATGTTTCCTCAGGGAACAAATTGGAAAAGACACGAGGTCCAACTGTGGTGCAGTTAGTAATTATAAAATGCCAAGGAGGGCAGTGAAGGGGACGAGTTGACGCCTAAACCTGTAGCAGGACAGACGTGCGCAACAGCAATCTGGCTTATAGCCGTGATTGAGAGATTAGAAGTGGGTGAAAAGCTCACCGGAGTAGTCAGATGTCAGTAAAGGCCCCGTCACACATGACGATTTACCAGCGATCCCGACAAAGATATCAACGTGTCAGGATCGCTGGTAAGTCGCTATGTGATCGCTGGTGAGCTGTCAAACAGACAGCTTCACCAGCGATTAGCACAGCGATGCCGAGCGGAGCTGGTAACTAACATACACATCGGGTATCCAAGGGACATGCGTCCCTTGGATACCCGATGTGTACGTTAGTTACCAGGTCCCTGCATCAGCGCGCTTGGTAACTAATGTACACATCGGGTATCCAAGGGACGCATGTCCCTTGGATACCCGATGGGTACATTAGTTACCAGCTGATCGCTGGGCTCCCGCCGGTCACACGCAGCGATGCGTGGTGGGCAGCGGGAGCCCAGTGACCAAAGAAATGTCCTGGGCTTTCCTGCAGCAGTCAGCGATACCGGCAGGGGGGCCAGTCGCTGATCGCTGTCACACTCAGCGATCTCGCTGGTGAGATCACTGTTGTGTCAAAAACTTGTGACTCAGCAGCGATCTCGCTAGCGAGATCGCTATGTGTGACTGGGCCTTTAAAGACGAGAGACCAGATCTGAGACCATATCAGGGAGATCTGAGCTGAATGGGCCAAGGCAAGGCCCAACAACTTAGACACCAGATCTGTGAGATACGAGCTCAGAGCCAAGCAGAATGAGCCGTGTCAAGGCTGAGAGAGAATAAAAGACACAAAAGGTGCTCGAAATTGATATAGCATTCAGCGCATGGAAATTGTGGGAATACTGCTATCAGTATGGGGCTTTAGTGATAGTTGTATTCCCACAATTTCCATGTGCTGAATGCTATACTAATTTTGAGCACCTTTTGTGACTTTTATTCCTTTGACAATCCGTATATCTGAGGAAGGACGGTGTGAGACCAAAATGTCAAAAGTTTGCTGTGGATTGCAATTAAATGACTTCTTCATTTACTACTTGAATGTCAAGTTCTCTACGTATATTACGTGTTTTCCCCTACTTGAGCCCAAAACCAATTGGGAGTGCCTTGTTCTATTTATATATAGGGCTGAGAGACAGACTTGGCTACAGAGGAAGGACATTCGTGTGAGCCGGTTACTTCCAGCTTAGATGTACGGTACAAAGTGGAGATCGGAGCTGTGCTTCAGGGAACGAAGGTTGCCAGTCTGACGAGAGTACCATATACCAAGTACTTATCTGGTCTGGCACTTGCGGCATAGCAGGAAGTATCGTTGACCCCCATTGGGACCTGTCACATTTTGAGCTGCCTAGAGGAAAGACAACTGTGACTAGCTCTGTAGTGAGAGTGATGCCTGTTAGGTTGAAGGCTTTAGGACTTGACAATACGTGCCATTACAGCCCCTTAAACTGCAAACCTAAAGAATAGTGTGCATTATATAAATATATATAGTCGTATAGATATCCTGTTAATTTTATTACTGTGATCTGATTGTGCCATATTTTACCGTACTTTCATTGTCCGCTGTTGCCCTTGACACCATGCCTACCTATATATAGATATTCGTGTTTGCTAAATAAGCAGTTGTTTAAATACCAATTACTCCTCATTGTCTGTGCTGTTGCATTTGCTTACCTGTTAATACTTGGCATAGTCGACAGGTTCAAGTCTTGCAGCTAGAAGAGCAGAGTGATGCAGGGAAGACTCGAGTTATGTGGAGGATAACGACTGTTACATGGTCTAAGATGGCACCGATTATGATATATGTAACGGTGGTTAGTGGTGCAGAAACAACAAGAAGGACCGGCCCATCATGGGCATAAAAAAACTGAAAGGCACTTCCAGTCAAGATACTCCTTCCAGCGGTTACGACTACCAGAGGGAGTATTTGGACTGTAAGTGCCAGACTACAGTGAGGAGTGGCTGCTGCAGTAAAATTAAGTGGCAGGAAAAGGCTCGCCCATTAAGGTGTGACTCGGGAAAATGGGCAGAGGACATGGAGAAACTGGATTGTGAGCCAAACAGAACTCCACCCACCAGAGCAGACACTTCAAATGCCAAGCAGTAAGGGAGATAGCGTCATTTTTCTGTTGGAAGTCTAGGTTGGCACAATGGCATAGATACAAATGGGGTAATGGTGGGGTGGGATCTCATGTTGGCAAAGGGAGGCCTTTTGCTAGAAGATCAGTCTTCTGAGATAGAGGGCATGGCTGATTACGGCAGATGATGGCGCTGATGGATGAGTTGAGGCCAGGTGGCCTGGCGGAGAAGATGACCTGGTCCCCTGAAAGAGATCTATAGGCCAAATGTGAGCCAGTTTGTTTCCCTGACCATTGTCTGGTTTATGGCCCACTGAAGGCCCAAGTGACTGAAAGTCTTACGGGCCCAGCGACTGGAAGATTTACAGTCTCACACACCAGTGTGTTCACTGCTGACCCCACGGGGGAAGGAGCGGCATCTACACGTTACCAAGAGAAGAAGGAAGGCCAATGAAAAAGGACTGAGTTGGAGGCCATGTTGTGTTCGTTGCACCTAATAATCAGGATAGCTCCAGGTTCCTGAAGTTCAAAGTTCCAGCAGATCTAAGACCCATATGTATCCAGAGCTCAACCCATTGTTGGCCACAGATGGCCAGAGTGTGTCCCCTCTCTTCCTCCTTTTAGTTTTGTTGCACTTTGGCCTACTGGACTGAGAATCATTTCAGCAATTAAAGGGTCCTACACCCGCAATTAAGGATTGAGCCAATCCTGTAAGGATGTCCTCTCTAAGGGACTGTATACCTGTTTCGTGGACAGCAGTGGAGCCAATGGACTGTGTCCCCATCCTTAGGACTGATAGAGAGACCATGGACTGTACCCTTGTCGTTTGGGCTGTTTGCAGTGAAACAGACTTTGCTGTTTAATTGTTCCAGGGCCCTTGCTAAGAAGGGCCAGATCAACCCCATGGACTAGATCTGAGTTAAAAGGAACTTGGATGGTGGGGGTTCCAGGATGCTAATCAAGTAGGACAGGGTCGGCGCTACTCTAGGAGGAAAAGGGGACCCTGTACTATTTTAGTATTAGTATGCATGTGATGAAATGCTTGGTGTCTTCCATTTTTTTGGATGGCCGAGGACAGCCATAGGTAAAGTAGAGAGAAATGTAAGGAGATGGACATACTGTCCATTCTCCCCCTTGAAGACGTGTATCGTTGCAATGTGTTATGATGTTTGTATGTGAAATCTGTATTTAGTGATGAAGCTATATTCTGCCCAACGACAGGTATTTAACAGGAAGTTAGGGTTAAACAGACTAGACCAGAGTGTGAAGGAACAGAGCGTTTCCTGTCAGTAGTTAGATAGGGCCTAGCTTGCAGCTAGAGCAGACCTCTGGCCTGATTACCCAGCAAATCCACATGGCATGGGTGTCCCTAAAGTGAGAGGAGACCGAGAGGGTGAATGGTGTGATTCAGTGGAGAGACAATAGAAAGTGACAAAAAGGAGTGAGAGGTTCTCTGGAGATGAGGTCTGGGCCAGGAAGCCCAGCAATGTAAAATGAAGCATGCAAGTCAATGAGATAAAAGGACTGATCAGAGAAAGGAAAGGTGAGATGAAGAGAGTGCTCTGGGCGGTAATTCCAAGGCGTCGGTGAGCAGAGAATCTCCGTAACGGCCATTGTGGCAAAGTAGTTCCCCTCAAGGGAAAAGGATACAGAACCATAGGTTGAAACACAGAACTCTCACTTACTGACTGTTATGCCATTGTTGGGAACGAGGGAAATTCCTGAAGTACTGTGCTGGGTAGTGGTGAAGATGTTAGTCCGACTGAGGCAGAACCAAGTCATTCTGGGAGGGATAGGTAGAATGCTGAAGGTGTTCCATGCACTAAGTGGGTACACAGCTTCATGAATATTTCTCGATCTGTTGAACATAATACTCACTAACTTATTGTTCAATAAAAGACCACTAATTTATAAGTTGTGGTCTCCCTCACTGAACTATACAAGACTTAAGGCCCCTTTACATTTAGCGTTGCACCAGCGATCCCGACCACGATATGACCCGGTCAGGATCACTGGTGCATCGCTAAATGGTCGCTAGTGAGCTGCCACATAGGCAGATCTCACAGCGATGTAGTATCGCAGCAGCGGTCGTTACTTACCTTTCAGACGCGGCGATCCTGACGTCCACCCGCCCGCGTCCACGCGTCGCTCGTCGGCACCAGCAGGAAGCGCCCGACGAGAAATGGAGCTGCACGATCTCGCGCGATCAGTGACAGACAGCGGGGGAGCCGGTCAGAGGTAAGTATCACACATAGCGATATCCCTAGCAATATCGCTGCTGCGTCACAAAATCGGTGACACTTTAGCGATATTGCTAGCGATATTGCTATGTGTAAAGCCCCCTTTAGTCCTGGCTACCCAAAGTCACTGGTATCATATTGCCTGAAAGGGCATAGCGCCCCCACAGCACAAATCCACACACCTAGCATGGGACCCCCACCTTCATGTAATGTGCCAGGGCGCAAGATGTGTACCTCGTCCATGGCTGCCTCTCCGCACCATGTTACATTTACACATGGATATTTTTTTTTAATTATTAAACCTAATCTCCACACCATTAGTCCAGGAGGGTTCCTCTCTATTGGTGTATAACATCCTTTTTGTACTGGCTTACATGCAAACACATTTATTTGTTTAGCTGTGGAGGTTTTTATCATTGTGAAATGGATAACAGAGCTATAAAGCATGTTAATCAGCTGTTTATGACAGCTCACCATCCGCAAGCCCATATCTTTTGGCATTGCCTCCATGCATGAATGTTTATTTTACTGGAAAATGAATTGTGAGCAGATGTCTTATTGGTCGTTCAAACCTGTTGACTTTCTGCAGTTCGTACTCTGAAGACACAAGTAATACCGCGCTAGAGACACATACAGTACACACCAACAGGAGCAAATGCATATTTCAATCTTCTCCCATCATAACATATAATACTAAAACGTAAAATAATAGACAATGCTGTAATCATCTACTTTTAGACGTGGCCTTCAGCCAAGCAGTTTTTACACTTAAGGGATCTCATGGCTCGTCATCAACTGTAAATCAGAAATCACACTATGATTAGACCAATTCAATTAGTAGCCAATGATATTCGAAAAGAAAGTAATTCTCACCCTCACTGATCCCCACAACTCCTGTTCTGATGCAATCCTTGCTGCTCTCTTCTTTGTCCCACTTTGACTCCCTAAAAATAGCCAGCCAGACTTGTTCCATTTATTTAAAATGGAATACATCCAACACGAAAAAGAAGCAATGTCTAAAATTTCAAACTTTATTGTGACATGGTAAAAAATTCTCAGAAAAAATTGCAAAGGCAGCTTCATTATGTTCCCCTTGAGAAAGCTAACGCGAAACGCGCGTCGGGGTTTCCTGCCTGCACCCTAAGGTAAACATGCCCTAGCAGCCGCTCTTTATCATTTGTTTGGATATATACTGGGTTTTATTTCCTCATTCTCACTAGCGCATACTGACTCTATATTGCCCAGCATTAGTTATCTCCAATTTGGCTTGTTTATTGTTTCATTTTCTTATATGCATGCAATAGCCGCATAATTGTATTTAGCATTTTCATGTACCATTGCGGTCTCATTTCAGGTTTTTTATTTGTAATCAGGCTTACATTTATATAGTTTTTTGCTTACAAAAATACTTATAAGAGCATTTCAATCATTATACATATACGTAACATTGCTGTTTACCCCAAGGTGTGGCTACCTGTTTGTTATGTCCTCCATTTTAAAAAGAATTTTTTTCTGAGAATTTTTTACCATGTCGCAATAAAGTTTGAAATTTTAGACATTGCTTCTTTTTCGTGTTGGATGTACTTCTTTTGAAGCATTTTTGTCTACTAGGCATTTGTTATTTTGGATAAATATTTAAAATGGAAGTAATCATCTGAGTTCACATTGCGTATTTATCCTGACTTCATTGGCTCTTTCAGGACTTGGGTGATAGCCCAGATTTGGATATGTATTGTGGGCGCCATTGATTGTAATGATGCAGATGAAGTCATTGCGTTCCGTTGGACAACTTTTTCAGCCATATCCACCTATTTGAGGTGGGCACCAAGATGTGGTTGACTGCATCTTAGAGCTACCTCTAATAGGCAGATATGGTTGAAAATGATGTCCGATAGAACACAGTGACTCCGTCTACATCATTATAGTCATTGGCACATACGTCCGAATCCTGTTTTTCTAGGGCTTCAGACATAAGTCCTGATGGAGGTACTGCAGTGAGGATAAAACGCGGGTGTAGCAGTATCGTTTATCTAGGCATCCGTACTGTTGCAGCCAATTGTGACCATGGTAAAATTGGTCTTTGGACAGGGACTGTGACTATGGTATGTAAATGTCTTGTCTTACTTTCTTGTCGCAATAGTGATACTCTAGATGTCACAACACAAATTATTTTCCTCGGTCACAGGAAAAACTCACGGCATGCTCAAGATGTATCTGATTCCAATTGCACTCAGCCATACATTTCTATGAGTTTGTGGAAAAAAAAAATCAGACTCCACTTGGATGAACTCAGAGTGCGGTCTGAAATTCACAGATTGGCAGAATGCAGAAGATGGAGTTTTTTTTTGTTCCTTTTTTTATTCTCAACATCCATGAAAATTGGGAACAAACTGATCAACTTCTGATCAGTCTGATCAGAGTGTGATTAGAATAATTTTCACAATTTTCTCGGATAAGAGAAAAATGGTCACATGATTCTAGCCTAAGCTAAAACCGTTTACTTTTTTTTATACTTTTTTTCAAAAGCCGAAATATTAATGCAAAATTGGAAACATCTACCAACAATTTTCACGCAAATATGGTTTGTGCAAATTTATAGTGACTTTTTTTTTTTAATTCCAGAGAACAGGAGTACAGACATTGATCAAATCCCCACTTCCTATCTTGGGTCCTTTTTAAGGACCTTTTAGTCTTACAATGGTCTACAAGTTATATGAAACTAGATTAGTTGTGAATTTATAATTTCCAGCAATTGTCTTTTGACTTTTTTTTGTTTTTTTAAAGGGAGACTTGTCTTTCAGCAATAACCCTCCCGACTGATTTTATTCTAAATTGCTCTTGAGTTTGAGGACAGAGGGCAAATGAATGTCAGAAGCGGGGATTGAATCTCGGGCCGCAATTAAATCTTGGAAAACGAAAAATCTAGTGGCATTTTGTGCACTTCAGCATTTGAAGCCAGGGATTCATTATTAAAATGGACATGTACATTACAATTACAACTCCCACAGATGACCAGCCCACAGACACTTAGCACTGGCATCAACATTTATTGTAACTAAATTAAGTGGAAAAATGCTATTCGCCCACCGCTTTCCAAGCCAAATGATGTGCTCGGAAAAAAGTCAGTCTGAAGGAGAGATTCAGCTCCTCGGTGGGGCTTCCATTTACCACGGCCAGATAAATACAATGATAAATGGAGCCGGGTCTCGAGCCTTAGATTACTTGCAAATATGGGAGAAATAATTTTCAATATCTACAAGAATCCTTATAATTTATCATTGCCACTTATGCCGCAGGCATAGACTCGCCATGTTAGCAGGAACTTACTAGAAAAAGAGATGATTAATGCCACTGATTAGGCATCTTGCTTTACGTGTTTGTTATTTGGGTCCATAAGAATATTATTTAGGGCTAATTATAAGATAAATGCACATTTTCACATAAAAATAACCAATTAATGAAAACAATGAATCAGACCTGTAGTTTCTATTTTATTTCTTTGACTTGCAGTATTTGACTTCTTTTTTATATATAAGGGCATCAAGAGAAGATTGAGGAAGACTGGGGAAAAAAAAAAGTGCCTCATCGCGAATACAGTTGCAATCAACATAATTCAACCCCCCATGGTAAATTTGTATTTTTTTTAAGCAAAATTTACAAACTTTATTTTGTTTGACATAAACTAACAGGAATAATATTAATGGCTCAGGCCTGTTTGACACTTCGTTTTTTTTTTGGCGTCAGTCAAAATCCGCCGTTTGGGGGGGAAAAAGGATCTGACGGATTTGCCTGGTGGATCCGTCTTTTTCCCCATAGACTTGTATTGGCGGTGGATTGCGACGGATGGCCTTCCGTTGGGTCCGTCTTGCAATGGACCTGTCATAAAATTTGCATCCGTCACCCAGAAAAAAGTCCCAGGAATGTTTTTTGTCTGCATCGAAAAGACGGCTGGTGATGGATGCGTCGTCATCCGTCGTCTGGTATAATGGATGCCTATGGGCGGCGGATCCGTCACAGGACGGAATCCGTTGACGGATTCCGTTTTTCCATACTGAGCTTACCCAGAAGAATTTCCCTTCCATAAATTTAACCCCCAAATCCGTTCTGGCACAGAAAAGTCTCTCTCTCTCTCTATCAAATTCTGTAGTTTAAACTTCCTACACTAACTGCTGTGACAGATCCGTCAAAAAAACACTTTGGCGAATTTAGACTGACGCCACAAAACGGAAGTGTGAAACAGGCCTTAACACACTAATATAACAAGGGATTTCACCACATTCAGCATAAAACGTCACTTTTACTGACTATTAGCCTCAAAATGATTGACCTCTTCATTTTTCAAGTGTCTTTGTACAATTAAGAAAACTGTGACGATCACTCCAGAATCTTTCAGGTCTTCTTCTGGAGCAAAGTCTTAGTGGACCTTTACAGTATGCTTGGGATTATTGTCCTGTTGGAAGGTCCAATGATGCCCAAGCTTCATCTTCCTCATGGAAGACAGAATGTTTTCTGCTAAGATTTCCCGAGTCTTGATTGAATACATCTAGCCCTCCACAAGGTAGGTTTCCAGTGCCAGAGAAAGCAAAGCAAGGACGGACATATCATTGGTTCAAACAGGAGCCCAAGAGGTAAGGGGGGCCCACATCCACCTCTAAAGTAGCAAGCAGCTTCTGTCATAGACAAAATGATTGGACTGCAAAGGGACAATATATTGTTTTTGCACAAGGGTCCTTTGTGTCCACCTCTGCGCTAAAGCATCACCAAGCCACAGCCTTCACTGTAGGCAGCACGGAGCCACCATCATACTTTGCTGTAGACATCACCGAACCACAGCCATTCCTCACCATAGGCTTTATAGAATCAACATCATGCTTCACTGTAGGGAGGGTGTTCTGTTTAGCATTTAATTTATTCTTCCTCCTCCTGTTAATTAAAGTCCTGAAAATTTTCAGTTTTGTTATCTCTTCACAAAACAGAATTCCATAGCTTCTGTGGCTTATTTCTATGGTGTTGAGCATAATGGACTTGACTTTTGTGTTTATAGATTTGAAGAGGTGTACAGTACATCTTGGAGTTTTTGGGTATGGAGAACTTCAGTGCCTTGTATACTCCTTAGGGTGGGGACATACAGCCGTTGATTATCTCATGAGAATCGGACTTATTATGCTAATGTCACAGTCACAGTTTGAGCCTAGGGTCATTTTAGTGTGATCCAATCCTCTCACATGAGAGAATGACAGCACAGGTGCAGAGAAGAAATAAAACTTTAATATCTATATCTTCTCCTTTACTCTGTATTTGTGGTAATCGCACTGCACTCAGAATCAGATTGCAATCCGAAGTTCTTGCATGCACCCATAGACTTATATGGGTGCGCGTGGTCCGTTACCAAATTGACATGAGAAAAAAAATAGCAGATCTGCCCTGACAAATAGTATAACATTGGGCCGAGTGCTCTCCAATAAATCATCATCTAGCACTTGGCTGTGTTATACGCTCGTCGGAGCGAGCCCATACTGTGCAAACTGAGACATTAGTATCTGCTGCTACCAAATTCTGCTGTAGTTCTTTTTGCAGTTAGTCAAAGATTTTTGACCATCGGACTCCTCAGCAATCTGGTGGCACTCGGTGACAGCCTCCTCTTTCGGCCATTTCTTGGTAATATAGCCAAGGTTTCTGCAGCTTCGAACTTCTGAACAATCCTCGAACTCTGCCAATCAACCTTGCATCTTTTGTATGTTGAGTTAGTTTTCAAATCACAATATCCTCTGCAGAAACACAGTATGTTAGAAATAATGTTACCTGACTTAGGGCCCCATTACACGCTTCAATGTCCCAGCGATCCCACCAACGATCCGACGTGGATGGGAACGCTGGAACATAGTTAGCTGATCGCTGGTGAGCTGTCACATAGACAGACTCACCAGCGATCAGGACCAGTGAGCAAGCTGGTATCCAGGGTAAACAGCGGGTATCTAAGAGCCGTGCGGCTCTTAGTTACCCGCTGTTTACCCTGGATACCAGCTCCCAGCGTCGCTGATCGTTGGTCTCTCGCTGTCACACGCAGCGATGTGTGCTGCCCAGCGAGAGACCAACAATAGAATTATGGCCCAGACCATTAGGCAACGATTAGCAATCAGCCAACTGATCGTTGATCGTTGCTACATGTCACACGCAGCAATGTTGTTTCGACATCGCTGCAACGTCACCAAACTGGTGACGTTGCAACGATATCGTTCACAATATCATTGTGTGTAATGAGGCCTTAAGTGTCGGACAGGGGTGCCAAGAACCCACCGCTAGCCAACTCCAGGGCCCCGCTTCTCAGCTACATGCAAATGTGACATTATCCTCAATCACAATTTTATATAATGATGAATAGGGTACATTGTTAAGTGAATAAGACGCTGCCTCTGTCTGTACATAGTGATGCGAGTATATTGTGCCAAGTACTGCTCATTAAAAAGGGTGCTGGCCCTCTCTTGCACAGGGGGCCCACCGGAGGATTCTCCTGTTATCCTGTGGGCCAGTCCAAGCCTGCCTGAGTTTATTGTAACTGTCCCCAGAGGGAGAATGCTGTATAAGGGCACCAATGTAAAGAAAAAAAAAAACTTGGTAATGGAGGGAATTAATCTATGAAGTGGTTCCAGTAGAAATATCACAATGTTTATTATATTTGTAGGTCTTTCTAATGGATGGAAAAAAAAATAAATAATAAGGCATACAATTTCAATGTTCTAGTATTAAGAATTGGAAACCCTCTGACGGTAGAATAGGAGGCTTTGGTGGTAAACAGAAATCTCCCTGTGGAACTTTCTGCTCCCCACGATCGGCGATTAAAAAAGACTTTCCCGTTAAACTTCTCTGTTTATGCCAACTTGTTTCACATTAAAAATTGCCTCTCGTGTCCCATCAATCATCGCCAAGCTCATTATGCTTTATTTCTGTTTTTTATTCTTCTGCCTGAAATGTTTCCTTATTTTATCATTTGTACAGTACTTCAAGTCCTACTGGGAAATAATTACATTTATTAATGTACCGCTGGTACTGTTACACTGATACCTGGATCAAAGCTGATTTTCATAGAACATTTAATATAAAATAAGTTAAATAGTTGTAGTTGAGTAAAAAATATTGGCTTGTGCATACGATCATACAGTTTTTACTAATTTTCTGGGCTCTTTCTGTTTAAAAAAAAAACTTGAACTGTTTTACCTTTAATAATAGGTTGAGGCTTCCTGTTCTGTAGAAAAGATTGTTGTGAACTCCCTTGATCTGGCTTTTGAGTCGGGGCTCCCTCTGGTGGTTACTGCGAGTAGTGGAGCTGGCCGGGTTGATAGAAGTCTGCCACCTGACGACGATGGGAGTACTTAAGTGAGCAGGCTTCCCTCAGTTGCTGCTGGTGATTGATGCTTCCTTTGCATTTTTTGAGGTCTGCTGTCTCCTGCCTGATCCTGCATTTTTCAGTTAAGTTGTTCATTTGCTAATCCTTTGCGTCTGATCTGGTTTTGCTTTTTTCTGCTTTCTGCTTTGCTGTGAGGGTTCAGCATGCTCCCTGCTGGGGCAGTGCTGGACCCCGCTCCATATTTTACAGCTTGTGTCAGTTTGTTCAGTCCCCTGTTATGTTAGTCTCTTTTGCTTTGCTGCCAGTTCACACCAGAGTGCTGATCTAGTGGGGGAGAGGTCGTGAGACCTCAGTGTTTTTGTACATCAGATGTGTTGGATTTATTAGGGTTTTTGCGTGATTGCTGACAGTGTCTTTCCTGTCCTTTTCTGTCTAGACAGTTTGGGCCCCATCATTTGCTCAGTCTATTTTCTGCCTGTGTTTCTGCCTCATTTTGTCTCACCGACAATATATGTTTGGGGGCTATCTATTCCTTTGGGGTTCTACTCCGGGACAGTTTAGATTTCACCTTTCTTGTTTTAGGCTTAGTTAGCTCTCAGACTGTGCTGAGGCGTCTAGGGCATCGTAGGTACGCCCCACGGCTACTGCTAGTTGTGTTGTTAGGATTAGGGGTCTGCAATCCGCTAAGTTACCAACCTTTCTGGTGTCCTGGTGGCCTAGCCTATTCCTGCCATCCTCCTTGGTGACCTATTCATAACAGAAGATCATTTCTCAGCAATTATGTCATAGAGCTGGACCTGATAATTCAGGGTCCATGATTACTCTCTCATACATCCACTGATCATGTATGATGCATCATGGATTTGGGTGTGTGAAAGATTCTTAAGACCTGAGCCCACACCAGGTGTTGACTGTGTTATACAGCCAGCATCTGCCTCTAACAGCAGCGATCAGATGGAGCTGTTTTACCACATTACAGGGACTCTGTCAGCAAAGAATGACTGTTCCAACCAAGTACAGATTTTCAGTGCATTATGGCGGGGCCAAACATTTATCTGCACCTTCCCACCTGCTTGTTTTTTTTTCCTTTCTATCTCCAACCCCCTCTTCTTTGATTGACAGCTCTGGCTTCATAGAGCAAGAGAAGGTAGGAGATAGATGGCAGCTAGGGTCTAATTAAATCCCCCATCACTGCCATCTTTGTACTATGAAGCCCGCTTAGCCTGCCCAAGTTCCTTAGAAGAATTTAAAAAAATAGTTAAAAATTAATTTAAAAAAAACTAAATAAAAAAAAATATACCATGTTCACTATATGGTAAAACTGACCTGGCAATATGATTCCCCAGGTCAGTACGAGTACACAGATACCAGGCCTGTATAGTTGGGGTTTTTTTAAGTGGTGGGAAAAATAATAATCAGAAATGTGTAAAGAAAAAAATGTTTGCATGTCACCGTTTTCTGAGGCCTGTAATATTTTTCACTTTTTGGGATCTTAGGCTGGGTGATAGCTTATTTTTTTGCACACTGAGCTGACTTTTACCGATATGATGTTTTGATCGTCTCTTATTGCATTTCATTGCCATCTTGCGGCAACCCAAAAAACGTAATTCTGGGATTTTGGTTTGTTTTTTCTTTATGTCATTTACCAATGGAATTCATTTTTTAGTTTCTGATACTTCGGACTTTTACAAAAGCAGCGAAACCAAATGTGTGCATTTTTTTTTTGTTTTATTTTTAATGTGGCAAAAGGGGTGTGATTTGTGAACTTCTGATGGTTTTTTGTTTTTGTTTTTTTACTTTTCACTGTATTTTAAGAGGAATTGAAGCTGCTGTCAGCACTGCTGTGTATAGCAGAAATCACCATCTCCTATGAACACCAGCCACAGGCCGATGTTAACAGGAGGATTACAATGACAGGCACGGGGATCATCAGCAGACACCCAGCTGCCATGGCAACCCATCGGCACCCTGTGATCATGTCACGGGCGCCAATGGGAGCGTGGAATTACTGTCGTTGTGTGTTTAAATGCCGCTGTCAGAGATTGTCAGTGGGATTTAACAGGATAACAGCTGAAGGAGGCGCTCTGATCCACCTGCGGCTGTTAGAGGCAAATGACTGCTGAACTGTCAACAGTCATGTGCGGGCAAAGATGTGGGTTTGGTGTGTGAGCCTGCATCAAAGGCAAGGACGCGACTTTTGATGTCTATGTAGAGGAAAGGCTTCAGGAAACTTGTTCATCGTCACAATGGACACCCCATGCATGGATGGAATAAAACACTTCTCATGGCGCACATGCGCTGCTTGATCAACACATGTGCTGTGAGCAATTGCTCTTCTAACGGTCCATGGAACTAGATCACCCGCAAAACCTATTATCATCTCATGTATTTAATTAATTAACACTACTGTCTAAGCTACACCATAGTTGCTATTATTAGGGGGCAATTTTGGGTTGGAGAACCTGCATAAATAAATGCACTTGCCATTCTATACAAGAGGATGGAAGCTGGGGATATTTTTTTTTTTATATATATATTCTCCATAGCCAGGTCAGTATTTTTTGGCAGCTGTGTTTATAGTAATTTAGTAATCACCTTATATTTGCAAATTGTTATTTAACAGGGTTCTTCTGAATATAAATAGACAAAATGTCATTATAAATAAATGCCTAAATACCTTTTAATTAGCAAATTGCACTTATTTTGTCCAGGGAGGTAATCACTATAGAATTAAAATGACTGTGGCTTGTTAGGTTGACAGAAACCGATTCTAGAATGTTAATATAACAGGTGCATGTGCAGTAGTAAGAATATCAAGACCAGGGACATTTTAATGAATTTCTAGTGTTTAATTCCCTGAACAAAACAAGATTTTCTAATTAAAAATATTTAGGAATTTATTTGTTTACCACATTTTGTTTACCGTATTTAAGAATTTCTTTTCTTTTCTGGAGACTCTCTTTATTCAGTTTGCAAATATTTTATATAACATAGTTTTCAATAAGAAATGTGCATGAAATAAAACCAAGTAAAGCTAAAACCTAAAATAAACAATTTAGAAAATGTAGAATTAGTATTTAATTCAAGATTGCTTCATGGTGATTGATAGTGCTGCATAAACAAAAAAATCCACATCAGTACACAGCACCGCCAAATGCATTTGCATTAACGGAATTCACTGTGCTTTTTTTTACACGTAGTTCAAAGAGGGATTATTTTAATACGTGTTTCTATTATGTTGCATATTGATAGAAAAGGTGACGCATATTAAACACACACATTCACATTGTAGTAGTGGTAAAGGCATAGACTTTGGGCAGGGACGGGGCCAGCCCCTTTTGAACTCAGGCAAGTGGCAAGGCTCATTGCCCAACGGAGGCCCACTTGGTCCAGATTGCCAATGTCGGTAGATGAGTTCACTGCATGTTTGGGGCATCCTCAAGAGCTGATCCGTCTCCATGGTGCCGGCAGTGCATCGGGTGCTAATGCTGCGACAGTCGGCAGCAATTAAATAGTTGTCCACTCTTAAACTACAAGTCTGTAGTCACTATGTGACTGCAGACTTGTGAATTTTCTCATTTCAAATGATGTGGCGTTACTCTCCTGCGCCAGGAGCGGCGGTCATGTGACCGCAAGTATGCAATAGGCAAACTCCGAACCACAATCCAACTAGACTGTTTGAGGCCTCGCTGAATGCAGGTGTATTGAGAAACAGTCTAGTCGGGATGTGGCCAGGAGTATGAATATCGAATACTTGCGGTCACATGACTGATGTTCCTGGCGCAGGCATCGGAGAATGCTCAGAGTGCAAAGTGCATGCAATGTGAAGATTCCCCAGTCTTTAGTCACATAGTGACTGGAGACTTGAAGCCCAAGGCTGGAGTCACACATAGCGACTCACCAGCGATCCTGACAACGATATCAATGTGTCAGGATCGCTGGTGAATCGCTATGTGATCGCTGGTGAGCTGTCACACAGACAGCTTCACCAGCGATCAGCACAGTGACGCCCAGCGCCCGGTAACCAGCGCGCTGATACAGGAAGCTGGTAACTAACGTACACATCGGGTATCTAAGGGATGCACATCCCTTGGATACCTGATGTGTACATTAGTTACCAGCAGATCGCTGGTCTCCCACCTGTCACACGCAGCAATGCGTGGTGGCCAGCGGGAGACCAGCAACCAAAAAAAAGGCCTGGCCTTTCCTGCAACGATCAGCGATACCGGCAGGGGGGCCGGTCGCTGATCGCTGTCACACACAGCGATCTCGCTGGTGAGATCGCTGTTGTGTCACAAAAATTGTGACTCAGCAGCGATCTCGCTAGCGAGATCGCTAAGTGTGACGGGGCCTTAAGGCTGGACAACCCCTTTACGGGGTTAAACTGTACCAATTGCAACAATGGTATCCAAGAGGTAGAAGACTTGTGGAGGTGTCCTATATGAAGCCCCTCAGCCTTCTGCTGTGCAAATATCAGGTGCTGATGGAGTTGTCACAGGTTAAAAAAAAAATTAAAAAATAAAACAAATACTTTTTAAGAAGGCATGCAAACATTTGTGCCAACCTCTTTTTTTTCACAGGATGTAAAAAAAAAAATCTAAAAATGAAGTGTAAAAACGTAACATTTTGTATCGCTGCGTATGTAGCAGAATAATAAAATATCATAACCCCTAAATGCGAAGCAAAAAAAACCTAGATGGCAGAATCGGTGCTTTATGGTGATGTCACCTCACCATAAATGGAATAAAAAGTACCTAAAGTCATATGGACCTCAGTTAATAACAAAAACTATGGCTCATAAAGAATAACCCTGGCTACTGGTAGGCTGTGAGTGGTTGCCTCATCAATATTTTGCACCTGTATTGCCGCCATTGTTATCATATGGGCTTGCTGCATCCTGGGGGTGCACTAGTTAAGACACCTGGACAGGCGAACACTGCAGTCCTGTTGTGCTGTTTTAATTTTTTTTGCTAAATAAACTTTGTAAAAACAAAACCCAAAAACAATGATAGAATTTTTCCACTATTTTTTTAAGCTCTCGTACAGCTACAGTTGTGGCCAAAAGTATTGACACCCCTGCGATTCTATCAGATAATACTCAGTTTCTTCCTGAAAATGATTGCAAACACAAATTCTTTGGTATTATTATCTTCATTCAATTTGTCTTAAATGAAAAAACACAAAAGAGAATGAAGCAAAAAGCAAAACATTGATCATTTCACACAAAACTCCAAAAATGGGCCAGACAAAAGTATTGGCACCCTCAGCCTAATACTTGGTTGCACCACCTTTAGCCAAAATAACTGCGACCAACTGCTCCCGGTAACCATGAATGAGTTTCTTACAATGCTCTGCTGGAATTTTAGACCATTCTTCTTTGGCAAACTGCTCCAGGTCCCTGATATTAGAAGGGTGCCTTCTCCAAGCTGCCATTTTTAGATCTCTCCACAGGTGTTCTATGGGATTCAGGTCTGGACTCATTGCTGGCCACCTTAGAAGTCTCCAGTGCTTTCTCTCAAACCATTTTATAGTGCTTTTTGAAGTGTGTTTTGGGTCATTGTCCTGCTGGAAGACCCATGACCTCTGAGGGAGACCCAGCTTTCTCACACTGGGCCCTACATTATGCTGCAAAATTTGTTGGTAGTCTTCAGACTTCATAATGCCATGCACACGGTCAAGCAGTCCAGTTCCAGAGGCAGCAAAGCAACCCCAAAACATCAGGGAACCTCCGCCATGTTTGACTGTAGGGACCGTGTTTTTTTCTTTGAATGCCTCTTTTTTTCTCCTGTAAACTCTATGTTGATGCCTTTGCCCAAAAAGCTCTACTTTTGTGTCATCTGGCCAGAGAACATTCTTCCAAAACATTTTAGGCTTTTTCAGGTAAGTTTTGGCAAACTCCAGCCTGGCTTTTTTATGTCTCGGGGTAAGAAGTGGGGTCTTCCTGGGTCTCCTACCATACAGTCCCTTTTCATTCAGACGCCAACGGATAGTATGGGTTGACACTGTTGTACCCTCGGACTGCAGGGCAGCTTGAACTTGTTTGGATGTTAGTGGAGGTTCTTTATCCAACATCCGCACAATCTTGCGTTGAAATCTCTTGTAAATTTTTCTTTTCCGCCCACATCTAGGGAGGTTAGCCACAGTGCCATGGGCTTTAAACTTCTTGATGACACTGCGCACCGTAGACACAGGAACATTCTGGTCTTTGGAGATGGACTTGTAGCCTTGATATTGCTCATGCTTCCTCACAATTTGGTTTCTCAAATCCTCAGACAGTTCTTTGGTCTTCTTTCTTTTCTCCATGCTCAATGTGGTACACACAAGGACACAGGACAGAGGTTGAGTCAACTTTAATCCATGTCAACTGGCTGCAAGTGTGATTTAGTTATTGCCAACACCTGTTAGGTGCCACAGGTAATTTACAGGTGCTGTTAATTACACAAATTAGAGAAGCATCACCTGATTTTTTGAACAGTGCCAATACTTTTGTCCACCCTCTTTTTTATGTTTGGTGTGGAATTATATCCAATTTGGCTTTAGGACAATTCTTTTTGTGTTTTTTTCATTTAAGACAAATTAAATGAAGAAGATAATAATAACAAAGAATTTGTGTTTGCAATCATTTTCAGGAAGAAACTGAGTATTATCTGACAAAATTGCAGGGGTGTCAATACTTTTGGCCACAACTGTATGTCGACAAAAAAAAAAATGAAATAAGCGAAGAGGAAATATCTAAAGCAAAGATGAACCCCATATTAACCTGCAGCCGGCCAAGCTTGTAGGTCCCAATGACAGATAAGCAAAAAAATCTCCCCACCTTCCATGTGTCATTTCTAATACTGGTATGAATGAGTCTAGTGTGTAATGTGATGGGGCAAATTGATCTATACTGTCTAATTCTTAAACAGGGCAATCTTAGATTAGATGGCCTTAAAATCCGGCAGATCTGTTAGTGGTTCGGGCTGTTTGCTAAATCTGTCTGATTTTAAGACTATGTAGTCTAAGTTTACACCATCTATTAGGCTGTGTGCCCACGTTGCGTTTTTTATGCATTTCCGCCACGCTTTTGCTGCAGGGGAAACAATTCAACGCTAATAAAACGCACCCCCATGCAATCCTATGGGATTCCGCAGTTGCTGTGCCCATGCTGCGGATTTTACCGCTGCAGAATCGCATAGCGGTAAAATCCGCAGCATGTTCATTATTTCTTGCATTGAAACGCTCACTTTACACATGTGGCTATGCTCACCATGCGTAAAGTGAGCGCTTCATGTGCGGATGGTACCCAGGGTCTGGAGGAGAGGAGACTCTCCTCCATGCCCTGGGTACCATATTCCTGTAAAAAATAGAATTAAAATAAAAATCGAGATATACGCACCCTCTGATGACCCCCGGAGTGCTCCCGCCGCTCAGCCAAGCTGCCAGCATCTTTCGGTCCCAGGGATGCATTGCGCGAATCACCCCAGATGACGTCACGGTAGCATGACCGCTGCGTCATCTGATGTGATTCTCGCAATGCATCCCTGGGAACGGAAGTTGCCGGCAGCGTGGCTAAGGGGCGGGACGACTCCAGGGACCGACAAAGGGTGCGTATATCTCGATTTTATTATTTAAAATTATTTTTTACATTCAATCTTTTACTACTGATGTTGCATAGGCAGCATGAGTAGTAAGAAGTTGGTCACACTTGTCAAGCGCCACGCTTGACAAGTGTGACCAACCTGTCAGTCACTTTCCAAACGATGCTTCAAATCGCTTGGAAAGCGCTAGCATTCTGCAAGCTAAAAACGCTTGCAAAGCGGAGGGAGTTGCGGAAATGCTGCGGAAAATTCCGCAGCATTTCTGCAACGTGGACACATAGCCTAAGTTAGCTTCCTTTGTGCCAGAAATGTGCGCTACAATTTTAGAGTATTTTTTGGTACCTGGTGTTGTATGTTGGACCATGTCTCTTTTCTTAATAAAAAAAAAAAAAGCACGCCCTTTTGGGAAAACCATGCCCCCTTGTTGGACAGGATGCTTAAATAAGATGCCAGTCATAATTTTTTTTTTTTTATAAATTACAGAATTTTGGTGCAATTAGTTTTATAAATAATCCTCAATGTCACACTTGCGAGAAACTCTCACGAGTCTCGCGTCTCAATACCAGGCACTGCTGCCGGCACTCAGGACCGGAGAGTGCGGCTGCATGTATTTCTATGCAGCTGAGCGCTCTGGTCTGAGTCCCGGTGGGAGTGCCGGGTATTGAGACATGAGACTCGTGCGAGTTTCTCGCTATTGTGACCCAGGTCTAATAGTTATTATTATTATTATTATTATTATTATTATTATTATTATTATTTATTATTTATTTGTATAGCGCCATTAATTCCATGGTGCTGTACATGAGAAGGGGGGTTACATACAAAGTTATAGATATCGTTAACAGTAAACAAATTTACATTGACAGACTGGTACAGAGGGGAGAAGACCCTGTCCTTGCGGACTTACATTCTACGGGATAGTGGGGAAGAGACAGAAGGTCAGGGGTGCAGCAGCTCAGGCGGTGGTGAGGCGGCAGAATGGTTATTGCAGGCTGTAAGCTTTCCTGAAAAGATGGGTTTTCAGGTTCCGTTTGAAGGATGCGATGGTGGTGGATAATCGGACGTGTTGAGGCATGGCATTCCAGAGGATCGGTGATATTCGGGAGAAATCTTGGAGGCGGTTGTGTGAGGAGCGGATAAGTGTGGAGGAGAGTAGGAGATCTTGGGAGGATCAAAGATTACGTGAGGGAAGATATTGGGAGATTAGTTCAGAGATATAGGGAGGGGAAAGGTTGTGGATGGCTTTGTAGGTCAGTGTTAGTAGTTTGAACTGGATTCATTGGGGAATTGGGAGCCAATGGAGGGATTTGCAGAGGGATGAGACAGGGGAGTAGCGAGGAGAGAGGTGGATTAGTCGGGCAGCAGAATTGAGGACAGACTGGAGTGGTGCAAGGGAGTTGGCATGGAGGCCACAGAGGAGAGTGTTGCAGTAGTCAAGGTGGGAGATGATGAGGGCATGTACAAGAGTTTTAGTAGATTGAGGACAGAGGAAGGGATGGATTCTGGAAATATTTTTGAGTTGGAGGCGACAGGGGGTGGCAAGAGTTTGGACGTGTGGTTTGAAGGACAGGGCAGAGTTGAGACTTACTCCGATGCAGCGGATTTCAGGTGCGGGAGAAAGCGTGATGCCGTTTACCATAATAGATAGATCGGGTAGGGAAGATACATGAGATGGAGGAAAGATAATGAGTTCAGTTTTATCTACGTTGAGTTTTAGGAAGCGAGAGGTGAAAAAGGAGGAAATGGCTGATAGACACTCCGGGATTCTGGACAGCAGAGAGGTGACATCTGGGCCAGAGAAGTAGATCCGAGTGTCATCTGCATACAGGTGGTACTGGAAGCCATGGGACTTTGAGTTGTCCTAGGCCAAGAGTATAGATGGAAAAAAGTTATTAATAGTTATCGGACATCTGCTATTTTTTATACAATTAGTTTTATACAACTAGTTTCTTGCTAGTCTGACCCCGGCCTTACTCAGGGTATAGATTAGTGGGTGTCGGACAAAGCTTGTGCCACATTTTATTGTAGATGGGCGGTACCAATGAAACATCAGCTAGACGTTTTCACCCTCAGATCTGTTAAATTTTCGATATTTCTTTATTTAAGAATCTAAAAAGTGGCAACAAAATCGAATATTAATATTGTAATGCTCCTGCCCCCATGATCCACATTGCTATGCTACCAATTTATTATTCAGTGATGAAACTTGAACCTCATCGAACCCTAAGTCAAATATCCAGCGGGCCTCCAGCAGGGCTCCCAACTATCACTGGTCTTTAATAGTAATGGTCTTCTCTGATTTCCTAAAGGGATCTCTTGGGCCCCTTAGGCTTGGAATGGCAGAACTTTAACTTTCCAGAATCAACTTTGTACCATCCCCACTCGGTTAGAGACTCGTTCAAATGAATATTCTAATTTGTAATAAATAATGAGTCTATAAACTGTTCTTATTCAGCACCTGAGTTTACAAGTAGAGACAGTAACATGAGGAGATAGGCACTTTAGGCCAGGTGTCATCCCTTTTAGAGGCTCCCAGCTTCACTTGTACAGCATTTCTTATCTAATGAGTGGCTGTTAAGCAGATGACTGGAATCGGCTTTTTTCTTTGCAGACTCACTGAATACATAAAACACTACAGGTGGGACCATAGCTGCTACATGAAGGACTAGGATAAAGCACTCCTCCAGCTGTCTAACGCCAGTGAGGATCACCTTCTACTTCTCTGACTTCCATTGCCAGTTCAAGGACAGTCTGTCTGTCTACTTGTGTCATGTTCTGGATAAAAAGGTTGCTTTGGTGAATTTCCTAGAACTTGGAGTTTCTTGTGGAGAAAAGGTCATCTGTCATGCTGGCTATGCTTCTCTTCTTCAGTTATAACAGATGTCAAACACAAGCCCACATTGCAAATCCATGCTGTACAGAGCCATAATACAGCTCTGCCAATAGAAGCACGGTGGCTGAACAAATTCCACCAAAGACACCTTCTCCAAGGAATTTGTATGTTCTCCTTGTGTTCCTGTTCCAAGTTCTCAGACTACTGTAGTGATAGGGACTTTTGATAGAACTTCTATGGGGACAGTGATGACGATGTCTGTAAAAAGCTGCCGAATATGTAAGACGTCTACAGTTCATTTTTTGATTAGATAGGACACAGACCGCACACTGATCCATTTTAGGCCTGTTCAGACAAACCATTTTTCTCTTGGTATGACTGTCCATAAGAAGAAAAATGCACTATTCTGCCAAGTCTAGGATGACACTCACCTATTCAAGTCTATGAAAGAGTAAAAAACAATCTGATACCAAACAGAACATCTGTGTGCCATCCGATTTTTACTGATACATTTCTGTTATAAACCTAGGAGACTGTATTTGATGATGTACATTTTATAATGTGAAAAAAATCGAGCTTCTTGAAAATTGCAAAATTTATTGTAAAAAAGCTAAAAAGGGTCGAAACGCGTTGGTTGGTAGCTCTCTGGGATATATATGTTGTCTCCATTGTGCCTGGTTTTTATGAATTTTTTTTTCCATTAAAGACGAAGTTTTATATTTTTCGACGCTAGAGTGCCTTTTTTTCTTTATATATATATTGTGTATGGTGATATTGTAAGGAAGTGGCCGGGAACTTCACGTGCCTCCTCTCCCTTGGATGCTGCTTGTACGATTACATGCGGCTCCTCACTTTTGCTATTGTGAAATGTAATATTTATGTACTGTAATGTCATGTAATGTTTAGGATTAGGGATAGAAGTTAGCATAGAGTAATAGCGGGGTTAAGATAGAGGAGGGCACATTAGAGAATAGATAGGAGTATTAGTTAGATGCAGGCAGCATAGGGGTTAAGCAAATGGGTGGGGGCATAGAGCAGAGCTGCACAGAGCAGGGAGGTATAGGACGGGTACTTCCTGATTAGAGGCAGAAGCCCGGGCAACCTGGTGTGGTGACCCCTGAGTGTGTTTGTGCTGTATTCTTGTTTATCTGATACTCTGTGTATGACTCGGTCTGTTCTCTGGTTACTGCTTGTTGGACCTTGGTACCGTCTGTTTGTTTGGCTTTGACCACTGCCTGGCCCCGACTCTTCGTTCTGTCTCATCCCTGATACTTTACTGTTTTCTCTTTGTATGACCCGGTTTGTCTGACTTTGAGAATTCCTCTATTAGTGTTCTGCCTATCTCTGACAGCAGGACGCTAAACCCCGCCCAATTGCGGTCACATGACCGTAGGTCCTTCACTGCTCACTGACTTTAGCTTCTCCAGGTCCTGTTTGCCTGAACTATCTGGCCGTGTCTGACTCCGGGCCCCTCTGCAGTGTGGGTGAGTGCTTGCTCAGCGGTGGCTACACGCCGACCTTAACAGGACCGTGAGATTATAACTGACCGATAAGATTTTGGGGGTTTTTTTTTCTCTGCTGAGAAATATGTATCCCATGCAATCTCTGGCTGAACAAATGAAAATCTGAGTCAGATGTTTCAGGGTTTATCTCTGGAGCAGCAAGCTCTGGCTCGTTCTCAGCAGCAGGTTTCTGAGACAGTGCGGGGGGCTTTAGCTTCTGGGTCTCTGGGGGCTGGGGTGAGTGATAATGTTTTAGTGTCCCCAGAACCACCTGTTAAACTGTCTGACTTCTTTTCTGGGAACAAAAAGGAGTTCAGGGTCTTCATGGAGGGGTGCAAACTCTTCTTTAGTTTGAGGCCACGTTCCTCTGGGGACAAAAGTCAGAAGGTTGGGGTCATTATGTCTTTATTAACAGGTCCCCACAAGCTTGGGCTTTCTCCCTTCCTCCCACTGCCCCTGTGAATGCGTTTTTTGAGGCCCTCGGGCACATATATGATGAACCGGACCGAGTGCGATTGGCAGAGGACGTGGTGATGAGTGTCTGTCAGGGTAAACACTCGGCAGAGTGGTTTTGTATGGAATTCCGCCGCTGGGCCGCAGAGGTCTCTTGGGATGACGACGCACTCCGAGGACTCTTTCGCAGAGGCTTGTCCGAGCGGTTACAGGATGCCTTGGCATTACATCCCCCACCTAACTCACTCGAGGACGTCATGACCCAGGCCGTCTGGATGGACCGCAGGCTGCGGGCCAGGGGGGTGATGCAGGCGGAGACTTCATTGTTCCCTAGTGGAAAAGAGACTGTTTCTGTGCCCATGGATGTAGGGGCTCTCTCCCTGGAGGAAAAGGAGAGACAACGCCGGAGAGAAAAGCAGTTATACTTCTACTGCGGTAAAACGGGACATTGGAAAAGGGAGTGTCCTGATTGTCCATCCTCGACCCGGTCAATGGGAAACAACTAGGTCTGGGTAGTCAGCGGGGAGATTACTCATACCCTCAGGTACCCTTTTCCTCGTTTTCTAAGGTGTTGCTTCATGTGGAACTGTTAGTGGACGGTTGTTTTTTTCCCTCTACAGCTTTCGTGGACTGCGGATCATCCATCAATCTTATTGACTCCCAATTAGTCACACGCTGTAAGATAGGGACAGTTAGACTTAAGGTTCCGATCAAACTGGTGGCCATTGACTCCTCCCCCTCACTAAAGAGGGAATTCTCTTTATGTCTGACTTGTTTTCGCTCAAAGTGGGTGCTACCCATGTGGAAAAATTAAGTTGTTTGGTTCTGGACAATCTACCAGCAGGATTGGTGTTGGGCATGCCCTGGTTACAACGCCATAACCCAGTCATTAACTGTAAAACGGGGGAGATTGTTCAGTGGGAGTTTAATGATTCGATGTTATGTGATAAGTCTGCACTATTGGTTGAACCTGTTAAATCTGTATCTGTGCCATCTGTCGAGCTGGAAAGTATTCCGGAATACCTGAAAGAATTCGAAGATGTCTTTTCTGAAAGCGAGGCAGAGACGTTGCCGCCACATAGACCCTTTGACTGCGCTATCGAGTTAGTCCCGGGGGCTAAATTGCCTAAAGCCCATCTGTTTAATTTGTCTGGCCCTGAGCACTTGGCCATGAAAGATTACATTGCTGAGAGTCTTCGCAAAGGACACATACGTCCCTCAGTCTCACCTGTGGCGGCAGGGGGTTTTTTTGTAAAGAAAAAAGACCGCGGTTTACGTCCCTGCCTCGATTTTCGTGAGCTCAACAAGATTACTGTACGAAATACGTACCCCCTTCTGTTGATTCCTGATTGTGTAACCAACTTTCAGGGGCAAAATGGTTCTCCAAACTGGATCTTCGGGGGGCATATAATTTGATAAGGGTCCGGGAGGGGGATGAATGGAAAACCGCGTTCCTCACGACCGAAGGACTGTTTGAAAATTTAGTCATGCCGTTTGGTCTTACCAATGCCCCAGCCATATTTCAGAATTTCATCAACATGGTATTCTCGGATCTCATTGGTCGTTTTGTTGTCATTTACTTAGACTATATTCTGATATACTCTACCTACAGTCAATCTCATCTGAATCATGTACGAACCATTCTCCAAAGACTGAGGGAAAATCATCTGTATGCCAAATTTGAGAAATGTGTGTTTTTTGTTCAAGAATTGTCTTTTTTGGGATTAATTGTGTCCTGTGAGGGTTTTTGCATGGACCCCAAGAGGGTGGAGGCCATTGCGGATTGGGTGCAACCCCGAGACCTCAAGGGTCTTCAGCGCTTCTTGGGGTTCGCCAATTATTACCGCAAATTTATTCGGGGGTTTTCACAGGTGGTCAAACCACTCACAGATCTTACATGTAAAGGTGCGGATGTGAGAAACTGGTCCTCGCTTGCAAAAGAGGCCTTTGCGACCCTGAAAAGAAGCTTTGTCTGCTCCAGTGTTGGTACAGCCAAATCCCTCCAAACCATTTGTTGTGGAAATGGACGCCTCTGAGGTGGGGGTGGGGGCGGTGTTGTCCCAAGGGCCTGCCATTCTAACCAACCTCAGGCCATGTGCTTTCTTTTCCAAGAAGTTCTCTGCTGCGGAAAGAAATTACGACGTAGGCAATAGACAGCCTCTTGCGGTCAAATTGGCGTTTGAAGAATGGAGGCACTTTTTGGAGGGGGCCAGTCACCCGGTTACAGATCACAAAAATTTGTCATACATTGAGTCTGCTAAAAGACTAACGCCTAGACAGGCCAGTTGGTCACTTTTTTTTCCCGTTTTCAGTTTACATTCTTAGACCCTGGACATTTCGTCCAGGGTCTAAGAATGTCAAGGCTGACGCCTTATTGCGCAGTTTTCAGCTGGTGTCTCCCCCTGAGCCACCGTCCTCCATTCTTCACCCTGGGGTTGTGTTAGCAGGGGTCTCGTCTGAATTGGAACGGGAGATTCAGGGTGGCCCAGTCGTGGGCTCCGGCGGCCAAGCCGGGGGGTAAGTTGTTTGTCCCAGAGCAACTTCACCTGAAACTCTTGCAGGAGTTCCATGAATCCAAGCTGAGTGCTCACCCTGGTATTTCAGCCACGCGTCTGGCGGTGGCTAGGATCTTTTGGTGGCCTACCCTTGGTTCGGACATAAAAAAATTAATTGCTGGTTGTGGGGTCTGCGCTCGTCCTAAAAGCTCTCATAGCCGGCCGGCAGGGGAGCTGATGCCCTTGGCTGTACCCGAAAGACCATGGACTCACTTATCCATGGATTTTGCTACCAATCTCCCTCCATCTAAGGGTAATATGGTGTTATGGGTAGTGGTGGACAGGTTTTCTAAGCAGGCTCATTTTGTACGCCTGTCCGCACTACCGTCAACTGAGACGTTGTCCACGTTGTTTGTGCGGCATGTGATCTGGTTGCATGGGGTACCCCTGAATGTGGTGTCTGATCATGGTGTGCAGTTTGTGGCTAAGTTTTGGTGTGCTTTCTGCAAAAAATTAGGGATGTCTCTGTCCTTTTCATCTGCATACCATCCTGAGAGCAATGGTCAGACGGAACGCACTAATCAGTCCCTGGAAAAGATCCTCAGGTGTCTAACTTCTGCTAGACAGAATGACTGGTGCAATGCACTACCATTGGCTGAATTTGCCTTCAGTAGTCGGGTGAATCAATCCACGGGTATGACTCCTTTTTTGATCATTTATGGGTTCAGTCCTCATTTTGGTGAGTTTTTTCGTCTGGACTCGGGGTGTCCCGGGGCGGAGGGCTCTGTTCAGCGATTACAGAATACGTGGGCAGAAGTCCAGCGGAGTATATCTAGGTCTCAGGGCAGGTATAAGTTTTTCGCGGACAGGAAACGAACACCAGGGCCCACGTTTCAGGTTGGAGACAAGGTAGTTGAAGGTTCCTTCAGCCAAGTTGGGGCCCAAATTCATTGGCCCATACAAGATTGTGGAAAAAATCAATCCAGTGGCGTATAGGCTGTGCCTTCCACCCTCTTTCAAGATCCCTAACGTCTTCCACAAATCTCTACTGAAACCTTTTGAAGCAGTCCGGGGAGACTCTGAGTCCGCTGCTCCTCCTGTTTGGTCGAGGAGCAGGTGGAGTACGAGGTTGGTCATATCGTAGATTCCAGGTTGGTACGGCGGTCAGTACAGTACCTGGTTCATTGGAAGGGGTATGGACCGGAAGACAGGTCCTGGGTACCGGCCCGGTTGATGCATGCTGATCGCCTGGTGTGGGCTTTCCATGCTAAGTACCCGGGCAAGCCTGGGGGTCCAGAGGCCCCCTGTTGAAAGGGAGGGTACTGTCATGATCTCAGTGCGAGATTGACTCGCACATGTGGAGTTAATGTCTGGAACCAGTACTGATGACTGGCATTTCTGGGGTTAAAGGTTGTGATCCCAGTGCAGGCTTACCTGCACACCTGGGGCTTATGATTGTGGCCTCTTCCTGGTTCTGGGAAAGGCTTCTTATAGCCTCAGGAAGCTCCTATGCCCGTCAGTTATAATTTCGCTCTTGGCTTAGTGTGGTGACCCCTGAGTGCGTTTGTGCTGTGTTCTTGCTTATCTGATACTCTGTGTACGACTCGGTCTGTTCTCTGGATACTGCTTGTTGGATTCTGCTTGGTACCTTCTATGTTTGTTTGGCTTTGACCACTGCCTGGCCCCGACTCTCCATTCTGTCTCATCCCTGGTACTTTACTGTTATCTCTGTTTATGACCCAGGTTTGTCTGACTTTGAGAATTCCTCTATTAGTGTTCTGCCTATCTCTGACAGCAGGACGCTAAGCCCCGCCCCCTTGCGGTCACATGACCATAGGTCCTTCACTGCTCACTGACTTTAGCTTCTCCAGGTCCTGTTTGCCTGAACTATCCGGCCGTGTCTGACCCCGGGCCCCTCTGCAGTGTGGGTGAGTCCTTGCTCAGTGGTGGCTGCATGCCGACCTTAACAGGACCGTGACAATCCCCACAGCCATCTATCGTCCGAGTCACTATTCCTCACATCTCGCCCTGGGCAGGCTGCCTGGGCTTCTGACTCATATCAGAAAGTGCAAAACACAAGCTGCGGAGACACCATCACATGTTTCTCAACGCAAGCAATGAATGTTTTTACATATTTCCCATAAGGGATGGGGGCATTGCTCTAGAATCACTGCGTTGAGAAACATGTGATTGTGTCTCCGCAGTGTTGGATGTTGATCTCCATGAGTTCATTCATCCTAATTTTTCACAATCTTCTACTAGGCATTGCTCCTACTAGCCAGTTTCCTACTCCACACTGATGAGGGGCAATACCCTGAAACAGCTGTCTGTGGATGGATACCATGTTTTGGCATAGGTGGTTTCCTTCATTGGAGACTGCCCTTCCCGTGGTTGTTCCTTCCCGGGGAAAGACCTGGCTAGTCATTGCTTGCGTTGAGAAACATGTGATGGTGTCTCCGCGGCTTGTGTTTTGCATGTTTTTACATATTTCCTATAAGGGATGGGGGCATTGCTCTAGAATCACTGCGTTGAGAAACATGTGATGGTGTCTCCGCAGTGTTGGATGTTGATCTCCATGAGTTCATTCATCCTCATTTTTCTCAAATCAGAAAGTATCCTGACTATACTTCCCTGCTCTGTGCTGTTCCTCCCATTTAGTGCTGCCAATCTCCTACTCTATTCTATGCTGTTCTCTATCTCTAATGTGCCCCTCTCTATTCTACCCCACTATGGTCCTATACTACCTAAGGTCCTATTCTAGCCCAAATCCTAAAACAGTACATGACATCACAATGTATAAACATTACATATCACATCAATAACAATGAGCTGCCACACTCAATCCTGTGAGCGGCCACTTAGGGGAGAGGAGGCACGTGAGGGTCCCCGCCAACTCCTTACATAGGAGACCTAAGAGAATGTAAATTGATGGATAACGAGTAGGAGAAAAGTTGTAAAGGACTGTCTGACCACCCAAAGGACACATTTAACAGTCGTTTTTGAGCAGACTCCCTTTATCTTTATTCTAACCTATACAAGATGATAAATGGCTTTACCTGCTAGAATTGTCATTGCATTGGCCAGTTCAGGACTGTAATCCTTTTAAAGACCCATGATGCTTCAGGGCCCTATTGGAGATTTTGCATTGGCATGTATGAGCTTCAACATACGCCATTGAAGAAAAGGTCATATACCACCGCTACCCACCATCTTCCTTGCACTGAGAATCCTGGGGGCATCTATGAACATACACCCATAGTACTTGTGCTCTAGATGACTGGGTGTGGTGAATCTGGATAGTAGCCTGCAGGTCCAGGTTACCATTCCTGAGCTGCCTTTTCTGTTCCTAAGCAGAGTAAAGCCCCCGTCTCACATAGCGAGATCGCTGTTGCATCACCGAATTTGTGACGCAACAGCGATCTCACTACGTGTGACACATAGCCGCGATTGGGCCCCTGCTACGATGTCTCTGATCGTGCTCGAATGTCCTGGGCCATTTTTTGATCGCTGTTGTCCCGCTGGCCAGCAGGCATCGCTGTGTTTGACAGGGACAATGACGAACGACCTCAATACTACAGGTCTGAGAGACAGGGTCCCAACGACCGTCGTATCGTTACACATCGTTGCTGCATCGCTGTTGAGATCTGACTGTTTGACATCTCACCAGCGACCCTCGTAGCGACGCACCGGCGATCCCTACCAGGTCGCATCGTTGTCGGGATCGCTGATGCGTCGCCAAGTGTGACGGTACCCTAATAGACCAACTTGGGCTTCTCTTAAGCAAAAAACAAAGCTCCGTAATGAATCATTAGGAAATTGCAAATTAATAGCAATGGGCTAATTACTGGAGTTTTCCTTTAAGTAGGCAATACAGACTGATAAACCCCGGCAGGGGGGATACAGATAGTGCATACATCACCTATTCTGCTCCAGCTCGTTATCAATCCTGTCTGCCGGCTACAGGATGCATTGTGCTAATATCAATAAGTAATTAGTCATCCCTAGTCCTGAGAATATCTTTTCAATAGCTTCTGTGAATGCCAAATCTGTCAGTTATACAATTAATTTGGTATAATTAACAGAAAACTGTAGGTAAGTAGAATGTGATTGCACATCGAGAAGCCGCATTATGCATCCATAACAAAAAAAAATGAGTGGGTGAGCCATTTGTCATTAAATAAAAGTGGGAGATATATTCTATGTGATTCGGGAAGATGTTCTCCACCGGACACAAAGTCGTCCATTTATAAAAGCACATGGCATTCACTACTAATGGATATCTAGGAGAAGTGCTGACAATTTCACACCCTGTGCCTGCTCCCAGGTGTCAGATCTTCGATTCTTCTCTGCCTGAGCTCAGCTATTCCACAACCTTATTCATAATAAATCCTACATGTTATTACTAATTGTGCCTATTTTTTATGCATTTACCAATGTATAAATATACACCTGTAAAGGGAATCTGTCACCAGGTTTTTGCTAGCTCATCTGAGAGCAGCATGATGTAGGGAAAGAAGCTGATTCCAGCGATGTGTCACTTAGTTTACTGGGTGCAACAGTTGCGATACAATCAGAGTTTCTAGATTTAGCAATGAAGCAGAGCTCAGAAAGCTAGCCCCGGCCACAGCACAGCTTTCTTTGTACGTTGTATATTGACCTTAAGCAGTGCTTGGGGTGGGGTTGGACCAGGATGCACAGGAGCTGTAGTCCAACAGTGATAATCTCCTGCTGATAAAACACTGATTGGATTAAAACAGTACACACCCTAGTAAATGACAGATCTGTGAAATCAGTGTATCAGCCCCTACCTCATTCTGCCCTCAGATTAAATAGCAAAAACCTGCTGACATATTCCTTTTATTAAAGTGGGAGTGTCATCAAACTGAATATATTAAAGAGGTTGTCCCATACCTAACACTTACAAAGTATATATTACTCAAATGGAATCATGTTTCTAATTTACTTAACTTGAAAACTCCCTACAGTTCCACCATACAATACAACCCTCCCTGCTTCTTTATTGTACATCCGATGATGTCCTGTTTGAGTCTCCCAGCATGCAGCGAGTTCCCACAAGGAAGGGGATGGCGTTGGGGTTAACTTCTCACAATTTCTTTCACTACCAAGTTCTCTGATGATCTCCCTTTTCAGGGCGGTGAAAGAAGATGGTGAGAGGTGGGGAGTGACCACTGCACCGGCCCCGTGATGACGTTCCGTGTGGGAATCCCCAGTGCGTGCTGGGATAATCTAACAGAATGTCACCAGCTGTAAAATAAAGAAACAGACAGAGGAGTTTGTTGTAAAGGGAACAGGTTTTAAAGTAAAGTAAATTACAAAAGTGATGTTTTATAAATAGATATAGACTATAAGACCCCTTTAAATAGATCTCCTAAACCTGGATCTTATAAAGAATGACCCAATACTGAATCCTAGCATAATAATTTTAGGAAATGACTATGGTAGGAATTCATTATCATTATCAATTTATATTATCACATGACTGCCTATGTATTTAGCCAAGGGCTTAAAGAGAACTTTTCAGCACAATTTTGCATGTTAAAGTAAAGGTATGGCCATAATGGCACTGTTATACAGAATAAATGTATACCTTTTGCGAAGAAATCCACATGGTGATTTTTCTTTAATTAGCATTTTATTGTTATGGTGTAATAAACTGCAGGTGCTATTAGTGGGACTATGAGTAGGGACAGCAGACTCAGCACCGTCCCCTCCACCTGCCTCTGGAGTCTGAATCTGCCTCTCGCATGGAAGTTCACGCCAGCACCTTTCAGATTGATTTCCCGGTGGTCTTCAGTAAATGGAACCAGTGGTGGCGCATGGACAGCTAGAGCCGAAATCTCAACCTGCGCATGCACCGTCACTGGTTCCATTTTACTGAGGACAGCCTGGACGTCAATCTGCACATGCACAGTCACCGGTGCCGTTCCATTGTAGACCACCGGGAGCTCAATCTGTGCAAGTGCCGCCTGTGACGAGGATGGCGCCGACATAGATTTTCATAAAGCAGGCAGATGCAGACACCAGAGGCAGGCGGAAAGAAAGGGGCAGGAGCCAAAGGCCCTCCCCCCTTTGCACCAAAAGCTTATTACACCCAAACTTCCGTTGCTAACTAAAGATCAACCATCATGCAGATTTCTTCACTAAAGGTATTTATTTAATCTGTATAACCATGCCATTGTGGTCATGCCTTTACATTATCATGCAAAATTGTGTTGACAGGTTCTCTTTAAATAAATGTATCCTGGCAGAGCTGTAATTAAACGGTTAAAGGTAAGTCTGTATATCACAGGGAGTCATCCTCCAGATTCTGCTTGAATGCAAACTATTGATTGTGTGTTACGTGTCTCCAGTAATTCACAGTTGCCAAGTGCACTTCTGAAGAGCGCGGCCGAGCAGTAATTATTTCCTTTCAATATTTTCCTACGATACCGTGCAATGAGTTGCTTTCCTCACCACATAGAAGTAAAGTAAGTGTAATACCCATGGTAAGTGCTGCCCACTGTCCGAGGACTCGTTATCCAAATTTCAGGATCTTTCTCTTATGATGATAATCAGAAAAGACTAAAAAAATAAGAACAATTTATGTTACCATTAATGTTTTCTTTATCCTTCCACAATTGTTCATACATTGAGGATAATATTGGGACACACTTGGTCCATTTAGTCATTGAATTCAAGTTTTGTAATCCGTACCATTGCCACAGATGTATAAAATCTAGCTCCTTGGGTCTCCGAGTGCGGCGGAGCAGGGGGCAAAAAAGTCACCAGTGCTCTGCTGACCCCATAACTGCAGAGTCCAGACCTCCTCTGGTGTTAAGATCAGCACAAACACTGCGCCCCCGCCGAGAGCTTCATGTAATGGGCATTCAGGGCAGAGCCACTGCATGGAAGCCTTACATCACCAACCACGATGGATGGAGTGGTGTAAAGCTGCCACCACTGGACTGTGGAACAGACGGAACGTGTTCTGTGGAGTGAACAATCGCGATTTTCTATCTGAGAGTAAAAGGTCCAGCACTCCTTGTGGTGTTGCGGAAAACAATCTTTAATGCTACAATCCAGAATAATAACGTTTCGGTCTACTTAGACCTTCATCAGACTGAAAAACCACAGATGTAAATATAAGTCAGTGGATACAAGTGTTTGACTCCTCTTTAAGAATTAATCAATGTAAAATGCAAAATAATAAACAAAAAATGAAACAATAAAGAGACATCAAAAATAATAGAAAGTGATTGACAACTTATGCATAATAGTACAGATAGTGATTATGCCTAAGACAAGGAAGACAAGGTATATTATGTAATATTAGTTCTGGCTAAAGTATAGTCCTTGATAGCATCCTATTCCCATTTTTTTCCAGTTCTCATATCCTCAGTACAGGCAGTAATATTCTATATTATTCCTTATCCTAGGCATATCGACAATCTGTGCTATTATGCAAAAGTTGTGTCTTATAACTCCGACCATGTGGTTTGTCATAAACGCTATGTATTGTCTTCTTTTCTCTTGAAGATATATTCAATGCCTTTTTGGGTTTATTGTCCCCTCTGTCTATTATTTTGCTTATATTGACCATCCTTATTGTAATTGACTTTCTATTCTTTGTCAGTATTTTGTTTTGTTTTGTTTTTTTGTTTTGCATTTATACATTGTTTTATTCATAAGATGAGCCATAAACCCTTGTATCCACTACCTTATATTTATCTGTATTTTCAGTCTGATGAAGGTCTAACGTAGACTGAAACATTATTTTTCAGAGAGCGAAGAAGTGCTCACTTCTTCCAGATGTAAGTGATGTGTCCAACGGCAGAAAGTCCAAAGCGGCCGCTGATTGGCTGCAGGATGCGCATAACATCACACTTACATGATTGCCAGGAAAGACAGTGCCATCAATGCTGGGAAGTTGCCAGCATCGGAGGGGAGTATGTGTGTGATATTTTAAAAGGCGGGAACATGGATTGATAAGGAGTTGTACGAGCAGTGGACACCCCCTTTTAGAGATTGTTTTCCTCAACATGACAAGTGCTGGATTTTTTTCTTTTGCTTAATACCGGGTGGTTCCCCTCTCGCGCACCCCCAGATACGGAGTGATGTGTATCCTCTACACTGTTCTCTGTCTAGGACACCAGTGGATGAGTTGAGTGTGGGACAAGCGAATGACAGGAGGAACCATTGTGTTACTATTGAGCCAACCATGAAGTTTGGTGTAGGATGGATAATGCTATGGGGAATGTATTTAAGGGATCTACCTAGATCTTTTTTTAGGCCTTGTGAAAAGAAATCTTAATACATCAGCATAGAAAGACATTTTGGACAATTGTAGCCTCCAACCTGGTGGAAACATTTGGAGGAAGGCCCTTTTCTGTTCCCTATGACTGTGTGTGACTGTGCCCCAGTGCACAAAGTCCTTAGGGACATGGTTTGGGGAATTTGGGATGGAAGAACATGACGGCCGCACAGAGCCCGGGCCTAGACCAAGTCCAACACTTTTGGGATGAAATAGAACACAGATTGTGAGCCCGGCCTCTCCTCCAACATCAGGGTCTGACCTCACAAATGTACTCTTGCATAAAGGGGCAAAGATTCCCACAGGGATCTCCAAAATCTATGTAGGTGTCACAATACTTTTGTCCAGGAGCAGACAGAGACAGTGCAAGGCCCCTGTCCAAGAACAATATATGGGCCCTTTTCAGCCTAATAGGTCCTCATCATGCACCATACTACCTGTCACACGCCATGCTTACTGGCATCATCACTGAGAAGAGTGACTACAGGGCACAAGTGCCGATAAGGCAAATGGCCACTCCTGGAAACTTAATGGAGGTGTGGTTTGCGACCACCATTGTATAGGTGCCGAAGTCGTGGCGGGAATCTTACAGGTATTACAAGCTGAATAATGGCCTCTTTGTGCTCTTCATTAACAATTTTTTGCAAATTTAGTACCTGTAGAAAAGAATGAATCAAAAATCATCCCCAACCCCCCCAAAAATACGTTGGGAGCAATGCACAGCGATAATTGGGGTAAACCCTTTTCTGAGCTTCCTTAAAACTCGAGTTGGGCTCCAGATCTAGATTTCCTGCAGTTCTACAGAAGCAGATTCCCATTATTATAATCTAGGTTCAGTTCTGTAGGGGATGGTCGAGGTTTTGCACCTATAAGGCTGGTGCTACACAGTGACATGTCACTCGGCCAAAAATCATTGTACATCGCAACGTAATGCAAGTGAAAGAGGTCGCTTCCACCTTGCTGGTGGAAAAGTCACAGAAAGTCAGAACTATTTGGATTTTTTTTGCACCTTGTTTGTCATGGAATGTGATACTTTGCAGGTGGAAATGCGACCCCATTCACTTGTACTGCGCCGTGGCCAAAATAGCCAACCTTGTGAAAGGAAACCTCATCCAACAGATGGTAAATACAGTCAGATCTCCCTTCTAATTGGCTGCTAAGAGAGAACAATACATTTATAGTCAACCGCAGAGTAAAAAGAGAAAAATATTTTAGGATTATTGTGTCTTCAAAATTTGGCAACATTAAAGCCGAAAAGAAATTCTATAAAGAAACTTAAGGCTAAATAATGTAATTCATCAAATGTTAATGATCTGCCCCCCCGTCTCACCCCAACGTTTCATACAGTATATTCCATGCAGTCTTTTGGCAGGTGTCAGAACATGTAGGGGGTCATTTTAATTGTTGGTGTCTCTTTTAATGCTACTTTACCTACCACAGAGGCTGCGCCGTAAAAGATAAAATCCCATGGGAAGCAGAGCTGTCAATCACTGCCCCATTATGTCACACCTCACTAAACTGGTACCTGTTCCAATGGCAGGACTGAGATGATTATTTAGCTCAGCTACCCAAGAGGCTCTGACAGCCGAGCTTTACATGTCTCCTCTCCAGTAAAAGGCTTGATGACAAAATTGTCCAGAGGGCGCACTTCTTAGATTCAGGGTCAGGTCTCTGTCAAAAGACGTCTCAACTATTAGTACATGAGCGTTTATTAACAAATTAGTATGCAAATCCAGTCCTGGTGGATTACAACATGGACTGCTTTGCTAATTAATTTGCAGACTTTTTTTTTTATTATTATTATTCAAGATCGATGATACCTTAACTCTCTTCTTGCCAAAACTGTAGCGCATTCAATTTCCAGCTTTACATGGTGACTATTCATAACCTTAAAAAAAGGGGGCTCAACAAGACGTGGCGCTAATGCTGCCAAAGAACTACAAGTATCAACATTCTATAGTTGTATTGAACCTAGTCTAAAAAGCAAAAAGTATACCAGCTCAGTAGGTATAGAAAACCTTAATCCTTCCATGCTCCTGTGTAGCCTTCCAATGAGAATCCAAAAATGCTGGACCTAGTGGTTCAATCAATGGCAGCATCAAAGTCTGTTTTGCCTTTTTTCTAATCTACTTTCGAGAAGTGCCTGCTTATATAATTTCATAACTATGCTCCAGGTTGTTAAAGTGAATTGCACCTTGATACAAATTTGGAAAAAAAAAAAAAAAAACTTGCCGTACATGTGATGGTTAATACACAAAACCAAACCGCACAAAAATCTCACATCCTCGTTTTAATCAGCTGCAGATTTGTAAAGCCGTTGCTTATTTGCAGTTTTTTTTTCTCATACGAACCCCTAAAAATTCAGTTGTCATAGCAATGATTTCTACAAACCAGAAAATCCGAATGCAACACGCTCAGAACTAGTAAACAGTCGAAAAAGGTCATGAACATTCATGTAACCAGAAAATACAAGAAAGGGACATGAAGATATCTACAAAAGCCAATGCAGCACCGAAGTTACAGTGTCGTCTCGTCGACTCGGAAAACGAATACGAATCACTTTGCACAATTATAAATAGCAAATAACAGCCGACACTCCCAAGTCTACAAAGTTGCAAAAAAGAATCTTCTGCATTCTTTTAATTAGTGGTGTTACAATGACAAAGCAAAACAGGGTGAACTGTAAGGTCTCATCATAAGCAATTAACGGTAAACTTTAAAAGATCCAATGCTTTCTTTATGGGACTCGAGATCAGTTATGCTTTTTTTTTATATATATATATATATAAAGAAGAATACTCGCCTTGTGAGGTGTATAGAATCTACAACAATGTCTTCTAAATGGGTAATATCAACCAACCCTCTTGGACACTGACACATTACCAAGTCATTGTATCAAGCCCTCTTTTAGTGTAAATATTTACAAATGCAAAGCTAAATATTTTAAGTATAAGAAAACAAAAGAAACCTGACAGCAAATTGTTAATCACGAGATGCTATTGATTTATCATTTTCAGCTCAAGAAACCTCAATTTTTTTTTTTTTTGCCGCCGAGATGGGTTTTGTCAGCAAGATTTGTTAAGAGAGCAATTTCCTGGAGCTGTCATCACAACAGGTTGTATTAGCAGCTCCAGCCAAAGGGATCCCTTCTAGATTCAATAGCCAAGTGGAAAAAAGCAGTGCTGAAATAATAACGATAATCATAACCATCGCTATCTCTTATTGTAGAGCAAATTAAAGAGAAGACGCTACCGGCTTGACATAGAATAAAAGACATCACAGCTTACCTTGATTTAATTCATGGTTTCTCCGGTTAGCTTGGTGAGGGTGTGGGTTATGCCAAAGGAAATAAATTCTAATATAAAAGGATTTAAAAAAAAAAAAAAGCCAGGAGAAGAGAAGGGAGGAGGGAAAAAAAAAGAAGAATGAGAAAGAAAAGAGAGAAAAGACAGTTTCTCCTGCCCACACTGAAATAGGAAATCTCTGACAATCAGCAAACGGGGAAGCAATACACATGAACATACCAGAGGGGGCAGACAGGGTATGAACACAGAGCGGAGCACTAAAGCTAAATAAAAGCACAAATCAAAAAAAAAAAAATCTCCGACACATGTGAGGTTGGAGCAGTTGGGGGTGAGACGAGGGTCTCTGCATTTTTATAATGAGTGTGTTAAACAGTTCTATGCCTGCTCATGTGAGTCAGACAGGGCTTGTACTCCATACTGACCTATATGAATCACCCCAACGGGATCATGCATTGTAACATCAGATGCTTCTTTCTGATAATTATTACCGCGTCTATCTAGTTTTATCAGATAAAATGCTGTCTTGAGCCAGTTTCATGCACCCCTAATACATCCACACCTCCAGAGACGGTATAATGGCTGCAACCCCCAGAGCGGCCTCCCCCCGTTCTACTCAACTGAACTTAACATTGAGCTCCATAGTGATCCAAGTTAGGTTCAACAACTGTACATAAAGGAGTAATCCCAGAATCCAAAATTATCCTATTTCCATAAAAGACAGGAGGGGCTCCCTGTGTAACACCTTGGGCAACAGGTGGAGGTGAGAGAGAGGGTTGGTAGCTCGCCTGGAGAGGTTGTGCACAGCACAACTGCATAAAAGAGTGATGTAGGATCCAAATGTGGCCCCTTCTCTAGCCGCTGTACTCACACTGAATGGATAGAGGACATGGAGCATGAAGGAGAGAGGAGTGCGGTGGATCCCAGGCGCTGCCGCCAACAAAACCAATTCCAGGTGGTGACTATAAAATGAAAACAACTTCCCATTTATTGCAACATATTTCAAAGTAGATTCTACTCCTTCCTCAGGCATCCGTCTTTTTTCACTAAACGCCTGGAATTGCCTTTTGTTGGCGCACTTCTTTCTTCTTCATTTTCATATAGCGTAATTGATCAGTGGGATTCCAACAGCTTGGAACCACAGTGATCTTAAGAATTGAGTTCTGCAGAACTGTCATGATCTGCTTAGTTCATGGGATTAGGTAGTTCAGAGGTTAATCTGGACGGCCTCACTCTGAGATTCTGGGAGGCTTTTTATAGCCTCATTGTGGACTCATTCCTCGTCGCTTATACTCAGATCCTTGGCCGAGTGTTTGTGACCCTGGTGTGCTTTATGACTGTGATACTTTATGCTTGTTTGGTTTTGACCCGGTTCTGTCCCTGTTACGAGTTCTGCCTGTTCCTTTTGTACTGCGTTACTATCTCTGTGTATGACTCATTGCTTATGTTCTGACTATTCTCTGCTTGCTCCTCTGGTACCACGCTGCCCTCTCTGTGTATGACCCCCCCGCTTGTCTGACCTGAGTTCCCCTAATCTTTACTCCAGGATTCCTGTAATAGAATCCTACAGTCATCTATTGCAGCAGGACGCTAAGCCACGCCCCCTGTGGTCACATGATCGTAGGTCCTTGTACTCTTTACTACCTTTAGTGTTGCAGGTCCTGTTCTCAGAACTTTCCCTGCAGTTTCGGACCCCGGGCCCTCCCGTAGTCTGGGGGAGTGACCATGCTCAGCCGCGGAAGTCCGCCGACGCTGACAGGATCCTGATAAGAACACCTTGTGCCATCTACATGGCTACAGTCACTTTTCTCAGGCATTGGTGATATGCACTGTAGTTGTGACATTACCGTTGCAGCTAGTTAAAGTCCAGACCAGCGGTGGAAACCTGGCGTTGGACCTGGGGAGGATGAGTAATGTCCAATTTCAACCCAGCACATGCCAGAAGTCTATAATCGGAAAGCCTATTAAAGTCTATATTCTCCTTTTTTAAAGGGAATCTTTCAGTGCAATCAACCCTCCTTAGCCGTCTATATGGGTATGTAGGTTGTAAAAAGTTGAATAAAACAATACCTTGCTATCTGCGATGTGATGTCTTATTCCAGAGAAATCCACGTTTTTTAAAATATGTAATTGAATTGTTAATATCTATTGGCGAGACATGGATCTCCCTGAGAATCTGCCTCCAGAGCTTATTTTAAATGTATGGAGGAGATACCATATAGATCAGGAGAGCAGACTGTCAGTCATTGCATGTTTCACACTGGTAACGTCCCTTTCATGTAAAATAATCTCTCCTTGTTCTTCTATATGCCCCATATGCAGTTAAAGAGGACATCTCACCAGGTCAGTTTTCACTCTTGGGTTAATCTAGTTGCTGCCCTGAGGATTTAGTTTTTTGTCTTTTTTATTTTTAAATCCACTGTATGACTTCAGAAATATGGGCCTTTATATTGAGTGCTACGTTTTATAAGCTTTACCAAGGTGGGGGTTTGGTGCATAGCAGTCTAAAAACACACCCCAACAGAATCCTGTAAGCAACAACACCCTTGATAAAGATCATACATATTACCACAAAGTAAAAAAAGGCTCAACTCAAAACAAAATGTGATAATAGTAGGCTAGTACATTCACTCTGATGGTATTTATATGCAAGTTGTGTTTGCAGGATCTCTAATGTATCTTATGAGGTGCAGTTTCACACTGCTCATCTGCCTCTTCTTTTACAAACTGTTAGAAACCTATCACAAGCAGGAGGCAGAGGACAGGATGAAGCTGCATCACGTTGATCTGCAGTCTAAAGCCCCCGTTACACACTGCGATATCGCTAGCAATATCGCTGTAAAGTCACCGATTTTGTGACATTGCAGCGATATTGCTAGCGATATCGCTGCATGTGATACTTACTTCCGACCGGCTCCCTCGCTGGTTATCGCTGATCGCGCGAGAAGCTCCTGGACCATTCCTCGTCGGTCACTTCCTGCGGCGCTTCCTGTGGCGCCGACGTGCGACGCGTGGAGCCGGGCGGGAGGACGCAGGATCGCCGCGTCTGACAGGTAAGTAGCGATCCCCAACCCCTGCGATGTCGCTGGTGAGATCTGCCTGTGTGGCAGCTCACTAGCGACCACCTAGCGATGCACCAGTGATCCTGACCGCGTCATATCGCTGGTTGGGATCACTGGTGCATCGCTAGGTGTAACGGTACCCTAAGTGTGTCCTAATGTCAGCAGGTTTGAGTCACTGATCTATCACTGCTGCCCATAGACCAGACCCCCTCTGCAAAGCTAAAGACATCATGGGAAATATAGTAAACATTATGAGACCCATAACAGAGTAGAAGAAGGAGCCAAGATATCTGACGACCCTGAAATGGAGCCTAAACTAAAATTAATATAAACAAGGCGTAAAGAAAATCTTTGTTTTTAATAATAATCTTTAATAATCCTTATTTTTATATAGTGCTAACATATTCCACAGCGCTTTACAGTTTGCACACATTTTCATCACTGTCCCCGACGGGGCTCACAATCTAAATTCCCTATCAGTATGTCTTTAGAGTGTGGAAGGAAACCGGAGTGCCCGGAGGAAACCCACGCAAACACGGGGAGAACATACAAACTCCTTGCAGATGATGTCCTTGGTGGGATTCGAACCCAGGACTCCAGCGCTGCAGCGCTAACCACTGAGCCACCGTGCTGCCGCACCGTGTTTTTCATTGAAAACTTTACATGTTTTATAAAAACACACAATTTAATTTTTAATAAGCTATGCTGCATATTTTAGCAGAAAAAATGTTAGAGATCTGTTTCAACTTAACTTTTTTATGAGGGCTGAAAAATAGAAAACAAAATTTTCAGACAATCTGGCTGAAGACAAACCTGAACATTTAAAAATTTAAAATACAGGTTGCAGTAATTGAAATAATTATCATAATATTTTTTTAAAAGACGGTATATGTATTTTTCATGGGATGGAGATGAAAAGAACAAGGGTTTTCTGAGTATGAATCAGATTCAGATAGACACATGCACCTGTCCTTTATGTTATCGGTCATTCACTCATGCACAGTGTCTGCTACACATTTAGTTTTGGGAGTCACTTTCAGAATCTTCTTGCCATGTTGTGGTCTTGTTTTTCATGCATTTACCATGTTAACATGAATGAACTATGCCTGACTCAAACTAGACAAAGTAGGTCATAAAAGAAGGACACACGGAAATGAATAATGGAAGTGATTGGATTGTTTGAGACTCTCAAACCCCAAGTTAATACGATCAAGCTCAAGGGCCAAAGGAAGCAGAAAGTCCTTGATGAACACAAAGAATGCATAAAGTGGGTCTATCACACGATTTCGCAATACAAGTTACATATGAGGCTGAAGTGCCTACTGTGAAAATCCATGCCATATGATACTTTTTGAAGGTTTAAACACAATGTTCACCCATCTAGTCTGACAGCTTCTCAGTGCTCCTCCTCCCTGCTGCTTCTGAATCTCCTACCACCTGTTTTGATTGACAGCTCCTCAGTGACAATGCAGAAATCTGATACTCAGTACAGTCTGCAGCCAACAGTCAGGCGGCTTGATTGGGGGGGAGAGAATAAATAGCTGTCAGGCTGGATTACCCCAGTTTTCTGGAATAAACTGTAACACCTGCATTCCTGCAGCGCTTCCTCACTCCCCTGGCTCACTCTCACTGTAGCACACGCTGTCTTAAAGTGTCATCAGTAGAGTTGAGCGATACCGTCCGATACTTCAAAGTATCGGATCGGAATGGATCGGCCGATCTTAAAAAAAAGTATCGGTATCGCCGATTCCGATACCGGAAGTCCCATTCAAGTCTATGGGACTTCCGGTATCGGAATAAGAAAAATCCTGTTTTTCCCTTGTACAGCCTCTCTGGGGTCTGTACGGGCCTTTCGGGGGGCTGTGCCGGCCTGCCAGGGGGTCTGTGCAGGCTCCGGTGGTCTGTGCCGGCCTGCCGGGGGGCTGTGCCGGCCTGCCAGGGGGTCTGTGCAGGCTCCGGTGGGCTGTGCCGGCCTGCCGGGGGGCTGTGCCGGCCTGCCGGGGGGCTGTGCAGGCTCCGGGGGGCTGTGCCGGCCTGCCGGGGGGCTGTGCAGGCTTCGGGGGTCTGTGCAGGCATCGTCCGATGGGACTACAAGTCCCATCGGGCGATGCCTGCTACCATGACAGTGATTGACACATTAGCCAATGATGGGACAGTAGTAGTCCCATCATCTGGCTAATGTGTTGAATGTAAAAAAAAAAAAAAAAAAAAATTACATGCTACATACATACAACATGCATACTACATACATGCTACATTCATACTACATACTACATACATGCTACATTCATACTACATATATACTACATGCAACATACATACTACATACATACTACATGCAACATACATACTACATATATACTACATGCATGCAACATGCATACTACATATATACTACATGCATGCAACATGCATACTACATATATACTACATGCTACATACATACTACATATATGCTACATACATACTACATACATACTACATACATACTACATATATACTACATGCATGCTACATACATACTACATGCTACATACATACTACATACATACTACATGCATGCTACATACATACTACATGCAACATACATACTACATATATACTACATGCATGCAACATGCATACTACATATATACTACATGCTACATACATACTACATACATACTACATATATGCTACATACATACTACATACATACTACATATATACTACATGCATGCTACATACATACTACATGCTACATACATACTACATACATACTACATGCATGCTACATACATACTACATGCTACATACATACTACATATATACTACATGCATGCTACATACATACTACATGCTACATACATACTACATATATACTACATACATACTACATGCATGCTACATACATACTACATGCTACATACATACTACATATATACTACATGCATGCTACATACATACTACATGCTACATACATACTACATATATACTACATGCATGCTACATACATACTACATGCTACATACATACTACATATATACTACATACATACTACATACATACTACATGCATGCTACATACATACTACATGCTACATACATACTACATATATACTACATGCATGCTACATACATACTACATGCTACATACATACTACATATATACTACATGCATGCTACATACATACTGCATGCTACATGCATGCTACATACATACTACATACATACTACATGCTACATACATACCACATATATACTACATACATACTACATACAATACATTCATACAATACATACATAGACATACAGTACATATAACATAGAGTAACATACTTACCAATACTTGTCACATTGTTCCCCGAAGCCATTGTCTTTTACGGAATAAATATTAACATAACAAACCACAAAAATACTCACCCACGATCCGAAGCAGTCCACGAGTGTGTCCCACGACGATCTTGGGTAGAGAACTGCAGCATCAGCTGTTGCTGCCGTTCTCTACGGGCTGCAGGAATCCAATGACGGAAGGTAGGTATCCTTCCGCGCTGTATTCCTCCGCCACTTAAAAAAAAAAAAAGCCCCTAGTCTCACTTTATGCCATTGCTGCGTGGGAATTTCCCACACAGCAATGGCATAAAGTTAGACTAGGGACTTTTTTTTTTTTTAAGTGGCGGAGGAATACAGTGCGGAAGGATACCTACCTTCCGTCATTGGATTCCTGCAGCCCGTAGAGAACGGCAGCAACAGCTGATGCTGCAGTTCTCTACCCAAGATCGTCGTGGGACACACTCGTGGACTGCTTCGGATCGTGGGTGAGTATTTTTATGGTTTGTTATGTTAATATTTATTCCGTAAAAGACAATGGCTTCGGGGAACAATGTGACAAGTATTGGTAAGTATGTTACTCTATGTTATATGTACTGTATGTCTATGTATGTATTGTATGAATGTATTGTATGTAGTATGTATGTAGTATATATGTGGTATGTATGTAGCATGTAGTATGTATGTAGTATGTATGTAGCATGCATGTAGCATGCAGTATGTATGTAGCATGCATGTAGTATATATGTAGTATGTATGTAGCATGTAGTATGTATGTAGCATGCATGTAGTATATATGTAGTATGTATGTAGCATGTAGTATGTATGTATGTAGTATGTATGTAGTATATATGTAGTATGTATGTAGCATGTAGTATGTAAGTAGCATGCATGTAGTATATATGTAGTATGTATGTAGCATGTAGTATGTATGTAGCATGCATGTAGTATGTATGTAGTATGTATGTAGCATGTAGTATGTATGTAGCATGCATGTAGTATATATGTAGTATGTATGTAGTATGTATGTAGTATGTATGTAGTATGTATGTAGTATATATGTGTTATGTATGTAGTATGTATGTAGTATATATGTGGTATGTATGTAGTATGTATGTAGTATGTATGTAGCATGTAGTATGTATGTAGCATGCATGTAGTATGTATGTAGTATTTTTTTTTTTTTTTTTTTTTTTTAACATTTAACACATTAGCCGGATGATGGGACTACTACTGTCCCATCATTGGCTAATGTGTCAATCACTGTCATGGTAGCAGGCATCGCCAGATGGGACTTGTAGTCCCATCGGACGATGCTTGCACAGACCCCCGGACATCAGCACAGCCCCCCGGCAGGCCGGCACAGCCCCCCGGCAGGCCGGTACAGACCCCCACAGGGTGCACAGACCACCGGCAGGCCGGCACAGCCCCCCGGCAGGCCGGTACAGACCCCCACAGGGTGCACAGACCACCGGCAGGCCGGCACAGCCCCCCGGCAGGCCGGTACAGACCCCGGGCAGTCCACACAGCCCCCCGGCAGGCCGGCACAGCCCCCCGGCAGGCCGGCAGAGACCCCCGGAAGGCCCGAAATGACGGCGCATCATGATGCGCACACACCGCGCATCATGATGACGTCAGGCTGTCAATCAACTTTGAACTTCCGATTCCGATACCGACTTCCGATATTGAAAAAATATCGGAAGTCGGTATCGGAATTCCGATACAGCAAGTATCGGCCGATACCCGATACTTGCGGTATCGGAATGCTCAACACTAGTAAGAACACATTTCTTGGCCAAATAATAGGGTATTATTGATGTCTTTACCATATATGTGGTTCTATCTACAATGTATATGGCTCTAAATCTGTGAATCCCTCATTAATACAATTTTGGAAGAAGCAAATATGAGCAGAAGGAATGTCATGTTACGGCATATATGTATGCACAAGTCTTACAAGGCAGCGAGTGCTATGGAATGAGCTGCTAATGTTAATTCCAAGCACAGAACCCATCGCAGATGACTATTTGCAGAGCAATTAAAGCTTTCTTGGGTATAAAATCTAGAAAGCAACGTGGCTATATTTAGAAATATAATATACTTTTAAAGAATACCATATTTTAGTGCTCTGTGGGGGGCATTTTAAAAGCTGGTGCAAAGGATTTGCTTCCTTTCATTTTGTAACATACAATATAGAAATGACCAACAGAAGCAGATTAGTTACACAACACATTTTAGATGGTGTTTTTATCATGTATACCTCAATATGTACAAGAGCGTTGCCAAAAGCAACGACATCAGCTTCACATGTATTTAAGTCGCAAAAACATTAATTTATGGAAAAATTACATTAAGTACAGCTCTTGTCTGGTCCTCCATGCAAATAAATAGAAACTCTAAGCCGTAGACTTTCGGATTGCCACCTCCTAGTGCTTGTACTTGGGTTTCTTCCATTCGTGCTGATCCAAGTAGACAAATACATTTAGTTGCAATCAAAATTTTCTTAACCCGACTGCAAAATTGGTTTCTTAACAAAATGTACAAATTTTTGCAATGAACCAGTCAAGCTAGAACATTATAAGTAGCTCAACACCAGTACTATAACTAGGGGTTTCTCTGACTTCAGCACAAAACGCCACTTCTACCCACTACTGCAGTCTCAGAATAATTCAACTTCTTCATGACAAGTGTCTTTAATACTCATTAGAGTCAGTGGTGTAACTAGAGTTCCATGGGCCCAGTGCAAAATGTGCACCTCTTGGTCAGATATAAGGGCCCTTGTGGCATTCTAAACACTATAATATGTGTTTTCTCCCCATGTAGTAACGTCCCCCTTCCTGGCTGTTTCCTGTGATAATCTCCCCCGTCGTGGCCCCATCCTGTAATAATGTCTTTCATCTTAGGTCCCTCCTTGGTATAATGTCTCCCATTCTGTGCCCCTGCATGTTATAATATCTTCGTGAACAATTCTTTTAACTCTTGATATAGTGCGATAGTGCGATATGCATTTCAACCTATGAAGCTTCCACAAGTCTAGTGATCGCCCTTTATTATGATTGCAACCAATTTGAAATCACCGCTAGAGGAAGCAACCCTGAAGCCTTCACCAAACATGAGACAGTGTGCTGAACAGAAGGGGACACGGAAAGAAGAGGGCCCATGCACAAGGACAATATAGGGGCCCTTTGCGTGACTGCACATGTTGCGCCATTGGTATGTCTTACATGGTGTTGAATGTGAGTCTAACTAATGGTTGTGGCCTCTGTAGTGGAATAAATGAGCGCCACTAATGAACATTAAGAGTAGAGTGGGCAGACTGAGGATATATGTCACTAGTACAGTGAAGAGTGGAGAGAACATTGAGACAGATCATCGTCTTTCATGACTGTCCTGATATAATAATAATAATCTTTATATAGCGCCAACATATTCTGCAGCGCTTTACAGTTTAACAGTTTCAAAAACACAAGTCATAAGTAACAACGTTAACAATACAGTAATTAAAGCAATATAAGACGACCCTGCTCGTGAGAGCTTACAATCTACAATGAGGTGAGGGAGATACAAGGTACAGGTGTGTATTTACAATGGTGTATTTATAATGATGGTCCCGCCATCTTGAGGGAAGGAGGGAAGGCTGGAGATAGTGAATGGGCTACACACGCACACATAGAATGACTTGATTAGTGAACGTGATAGGCTGCTTGGGAGAATATCACCTATTGACTGACACAATGGACCAGATTCATGAATTGTGTTTTATTTTTGAGCCACTTTTTCTTTTTTTCTCTTGCTTTTTTTCGTGACATTTTTCAAAACGTTGTGTGGTTCACGAGTTTTCCTCAAAAATTACCCTCATCCTTTTTGTCTAACCTTTTTTGTGACTTTTTAGAGCAAAATACGGCATGTTCATCTAAACCGTTGCAAAATTTTCAGACCTACATAAAATCATTCCAGTGGGGAGTGCAAAAATGTAACAACTTTTTAAAAAAAGTCACAATTGATGAGTCAGTGGAAAATATAATACGAATAAAACTGGGAAGAATAAAAGCACAATAGGGTCTTATCCAATAACAATAGGGTGTCAGGAAAAAGTAAGATACCTTAACCCTGCTGAGTTGCTTAATGGCAACACATGAATGGCATGTAACAGCTGCTGCATATATACCGGTCGAAAAGACGACCACTGAAATTAGGAAAACGACGGGAGGTATCACTTATGCACTGCTGAGATAAAATCCTTAAATCTAATCATTTATTGAAGTAGGTTTATAAGTCAACGCATTTTGAGGTCATGCAGGACATCTTCATCAGGACAAACCTGGAGATTCAAAAAAAGCTTGATCACTTAAAGGGAATCTGTCACCCCTTTTTTCGAATATGAGCTGCCGACATCAGGGGCTTATCTACAGCATTCTGTAATGCTGTAGATAAGCCCCCGATGTAACCTGAAAGAGAAGAAAAAGAAGTTCGATTATACTCATCGGGGGGTGGTCCGGTCTTGGTCCGATGGGTGTTGCGGTCCGGCGCCTCCCATCTTCATACGATGCTGTCCTCTTCTTTCCTTCTTGTTGTGGCTCCAGTGTAAGCGCATTGCTCTGCCCTGTTGAGGGCAGAGCAGAATACTGCAGTGCGCAGGTGCCGTACCTCTCCCGGTGCCTGCACACTGTAGGACTCTGCTCTGCCCTCAACAGGGCAGAGCAGTGCGCCTGTGCCGGAGCAGTGCACCTGCGCAGGAGCCACGACAGGAAGGAAAGAAGAGGACAGCATCGTATGAAGGTGGGAGGCACAGACCGGACGCCGGGGTGAGTATAATCTAACTCTTTTTTCCTATCTTTCAGGTTGCATCAGGGGGCTTATCTACAGCATTACAGAATGCTGTAGATAAGCCCCTGATGTCGGTGCTGGCAGATCATATTCGAAAAAAGGGATGACAGATCCTTTTTAACAGGTGCAACAAACTAACAAAAGGCATTGCCAGACAACTACAATTACTTTCTACACTGTGTGCATAATTATTAGGAAATTTGTATTTTTGATTATTTTAATTGTTGAAAAACTACAGAGCTGTCAGTCATTCCAAAAGGTTAATAAACCTGAATATTTTAAGAATGCAAAAATAATGTTTTGTCTTTCTTATTAGAATATCTATGCTTGCCAAATTATTAATATGTAGAATTATTGGGCAACTGAATGAAAAACGTACATTTTCCCATCTCAAAAGTTTATTTTCATTGTATATAGTGATGATAATAATAACCAAACAACTCAATGTACAAAAATACATTTACACAAAAAAACCCTCATAATAGTCGTAACTTAAGCCATCCATCCATGGAGTCTGTAAGTTTCTTAACCTGTTGAAAATCAACTTTTTGGGCTACACCAACCACAGCCTCCTAGACACTAATCAGAGAGGTGACTGTTTTCCTTCACCATAAATCTCCTGTTTAAGAAGACCTCCAAGTTCTCAATAGGGTTTAGGTGGGGATGGAGTCGAGACATAATTCTTTAATTTTTAAGGCCTTTACTGGCAGTCAAGCAGTGGAGACTTTAATGCTGCGATGGAGGCTTGTCCTGCATAATAATCATGGTTTTCTTCAAATATACAGACTTTTTTCTGCACCACTACTTGAAGGAAGTGTCGTCTAAAATCTGGCAGTAGGTTTGGGAGTTAGCTTTAAGACCATCTTCAACCGAAAATGGTCCAACTAACTCTTCTTTAATGAAACCAGACCATAGCAATTACCCCAACCTCCACCTTGTGGCGTCTGAGTGGAAGTGGAGGTCTGTGCTGGTTATTGATCCAGCCACGGTCCGTCCTTCTGGTCCGTCAAGAGTTGCTCTGATCTCATTCGTCCATAAAACCTTTGAAAAATCTGTCTTCAGATATTTATTGCTCCAGTCTTGACGTTTCCACTTCTGTGTCTTGTTCAGTGGTGATCGCTTTTCGGCCTCCTCACCTTGGCCATGTATCTGAGCACTGAACACCTTGTACTTCTGGGCCTCCAGGCAGGTTGCAGATCTGGAATATGACAGCACTGGAGGATAATGGGCTCAGGTCGCTTCACGTTTGTTTCTTCTGAAATCTTTGTCAGTTAATGAGCTTCTATTTTCTCAACATGTTCTTTTGCGACTCTGTTGACTATTTAAAACAAATATTTTGATTGCTCTGTGATCGCGCCAATATCCTAGCAGTTTCAAGAGTCCTGCATCCCTCTGTAAGGGCCCCGTCACACCAAACGATGCACCAGCGTTCCCGACAACGATACGACCTGGTCAGGATTGCTGGTGCATCGCTACATGATCGCTGGTGAGTTGCCAAACAGGCAGATCTCACCAGCAATCAGGAACAGCGAGGACACTGGTATCCAAGGTAAATATCGGGTAACTAAGCGCCTAGTAACTAATATCGGGTAACTAAGCGTGCCTAGTTACCCGATATTTACCTTGGATACTAGCTCCCAGCGTCTGCTTACAGTGCTGGGAGCTCGCTGATCGTTGGTCTCCCGCTGCCACACGCAGCAATGCATGCTGGTCAGCGGGAGACCAATGATCAAAAAATGGCCCAGGACATTCCTGCAAGATCAGCGATACCCGGCGAGGGTCCTTTCGCTGATGCGTGCCACACACAGCGACATCGCTAGCGAGATCGCTGATGCGTCACAAAATCAGCAATCTCTCTAGCGATCTCGCTATGTGTGACGGGCCCCTAAGACTTGTAACACTTTTTGACTTTTCAGAGTGTTAAATCTCCTTTTTGGACAATTTTGCCAGAGGAAAACAAGCTGCCTAATAATTCTGCACACCTTGATAAAGGGTATTGTGTCTTTAGGCTTCACATTCCCTCATTACACAAATAGACATCACCTGATCTGCTTCATCCAATAAGGATTTGAGTTAATACAGTTTGGAGGTGGGAAATCTGCATAAAAACTATGATCTGGTCAAAATACAAAATACTTACTTGCCTAATAATTGTGCACACAATGTATATACAGTGGGGAAAATAAGTATTTGATACACTGCCGATTTTGCAAGTTTTCCCACCTACAAAGAATTGAGAGGTCTGTATTTTTTTATCGCAGGTACACTTTAACTGTAAGACAGAATCTTTAAAAAAATCCAGAGAATCACATTGTATGATATTTAAATAAATTGCATTTTATTGCATGAAATAAGTATTTGATCACCTACCAACCAGAAAGAATTGTGGCTCTCGCAGACCTATTAAATATATATTTTTTAAGAAGACTCCTACTCTGCACTCTTTACCCGTATTAATTGCACCTTGTTGGAACTCGTTACCTGTATAAAGACACCTGTCCATACACTCAATCACACTCCAAACTCTCCATCACGGTCAGTACCAAAGAGCTGTCTAAAGACACCAGGGAAAAATTGTAGACCTGCACAAAGCTGGGATGGGCTACAGAACAATAGGCGAACAGCTTGGTGAGAAGACAACAACTGCTGGCACAATTATTAGAAAATGGAAGAAACACAAGATGACTGTCAATCTTCCTCAATCTGGGGATCCGTGGAAAGTCTCGCCTCATGGGGTAAGGATGATTCTGAGAAACATCAGGAATTGGCCCAGAACTATTTGTGAGCACCTGGTCAATGACCTGAAGAGAGCTGGGATCAGTCTCAAACATTACTGTTAGTAACACAGTACACCATCATGGATTAAAATCCTGCAGAACACGCAAGGTCCCCCTGCTCACTCCAGCACATGTCCAGGCCCATTTCAAGTTCACCAATGACCATCTGGATGATACAGAGGAGGCATGGGAGAAGGTCACGTTGCCATATGAGACCAAAGTAGAAGTTTTTGGTATGAACTACATTCACCATGGTTGAAGGAAGAAGGATGAGTACAACCTCTAGAACACTATGCCAACTGTGCAGCATGGAAGGGTAAACATCATACTTTGGGGTTGCTTTTCTGCCAAAGGGACAGGACAATTGCACAGTATTGAAGGGAGGAAGGATAGGGTCATGTATCATGAGATTTTGGCCAACAACCTCCTTCCCTCAGCATTGAAGATGGGTCGTGGCTGGGTCTTCCAGAATAAGAATGATCTGAAACACACAGTCAGGGTACCTGAAGAGTGGCTCGTAAGAAGAATTTCAAGGTCCTGGAGTGGCCTTGTCAGTCTCCAAACCTGAACACATTAGAAAATCTTAGAAAGGAGCTGAAACTTAATGTTGCCCAACAACAGCTGTGAAACCTGAAAGACCTGGAGGAGATCTGTATGGAGGTGTGGGACAAAATCCCTACTGTAGTGTGTGCAAACTTGGTCAAGAACTACAGGAAACATCTCGTCATCTCCATAATCGCAAACAAAGGTTTCTGTACTAAATATTAAGAACTGTTTTTCTATTGTATCAGATACTTATTTCATACAATACAATGCAAATTAATTATGTAAAAATCCTACAATGTGATTTTCTGGATATTTTTTAGAATCTGTCTCTCACAGTTGAAGTGTACCTATGATAAAAATTACAGACCTCTCCATTCTTTGTAGATGGGAAAGCTTGAGAAATCGGCAGCATATCAAATACCATATTTATTTTCCCCACTGTACCTGTTAGACCTGCCTTCAGCTGTTTATATATTAAATGGTTGGACATTGAATACTAATATGGCAGCTTTTTAGATGCTGATTCTCTTTGGCAATAAAATCTGTTTTTGGGAGGTTAGAGAAGTCTTCATGACACAAGCCTTTAAAAGGGGTTGTGCTACAGTTTCAACTTATTAATTTCATACAATATAGGTGGCCAGATATATTCCTTCCCTTAATCATGAGAATGATGGTCCCAAGTCTCCAACTGGAATGGATGACGATCAAGCATCTGACTGCAACTTAATCCAGGAGTAAGGGGCTGAAGGATGAGTGCAGCATTTGGCTACTGACAATTCCATATTATTTCTATTTAACGGTTGTATTGACGATCCATTCAGAACAAGGACTTGGAACCTTCATTTTTGTGATCCTTAAAGTTGGGACTCCCAGCAATTTGTAATTTATCACCTATCGTGTCGATAAATTAGGAATTGTAATCTTGGTACAGCATCTTTATAGCACCACTTCAGCTGAGGTTTATTATTTCATCACTGGAGTGGTGCCACTAATCTAAGTTCCCTGCCCCTTGTCTTATACTCACCAGCCACCGTCTTCATCTTCACCTGTCGGTCTGCTACAGTTTGTGACCCGCCGTATCAGTCAAGTGATTCATGGAGCATGCCGGAGGTCACTTTTCAATTTTTGTCTATGAGAGCCTTATTCTGGCTCTCATAAACTTGCATGGAGAGCTTCCTCTGACTTCCGGACACTCAGAAGCTGCAGTCACAAGATAGCGTCGCATGACCGGAGTGGCGTGATAAAAGGTGAGGACGGCAGCGGGTAAGTATAAGACTACAGTCAGGGACCTTATATTAGAAACGCCGCACCAGCGCTGAAAACAAAATGCTGGAGTGGTGCTTTAAGAGAGATAGATGGGCAGCTCTGAAGTGCAAACTGCTGCTCTAACAAGTGAAATACTGTGCAGACCAAAAAACAATAGATAGATTTATGGGAAATTTATACAGAAATACAATTTAACAAAATAAAATTCACAAATAATACTCAAATCTATAGTGTCGATAAGAAAGATCAGTCACTTTAGAGAAGTGGGAGACTTGCTTGGAAATCTCCAGGTTGTCGTGGGACTATATTTTTGTTTGTTTTTATTTTTCTGAAAGGCAATCTCTGATTTAAATGCAGTTCACGTCTCGTCTATTCGAAGGAACACAAGCCAGTGAAATACAAGAGATATAGGGGTTTACAGTACAGGCTCTACTCAGATTCTTCTTTTTTTTCCCAAGCACAAAATAGAGGAAGGTCGAGGATCTGAAATGTTGACATTAAACATTAAGGTTTGTCTTCAGTGTGTGTGACATTTTGAATTATTAATCATGATGATATAACCACGGTCATTTGCATAACCCTCTATGTATTTTCATGAAGTATTTAAATAATTTCATCATCAGCTGCGGAGGCTCAAATTGATTCAATGAAGAGACCAGTTTGTTCTCCAGTAGAAGAAGAAAAATAGAACCTGAAGGGCTTCACTAAAGAACATTAATATATCTGACCTTTGTTTAATAGACATTATCTCAATGGATTCATTAGAACATTCGTTTATCCTTTTGGTAATCTTCTAAAAAGGGCAAGCTGGGAATAAAGCTTGGACAAGGGTTGGAGGGGAGTTAATTACATCCAATGTGCTTTTCTTTAATTTTCATAGTTCAGATTACCTTTCTAATGCTATTAGTGTCTGAGCTCAAAGTTCCAATTATAAATTCCAAAAACAGGTTGGACTACATTAAAGTGCTAATTTAGCAATCAAATACACGGTCTCCTCAGTTTACCAAGTTTACATTTATGTTGTGTAAAAAAGAGAGATTGGTTAGAGGTTTGGTGCCCAAGTCTTGTCATTTGCTGGTTTGTCAACCCACAGTTGTCAGGTTTAAAATATTTGGGCAAATAAGGACCTCTGGCATCAATCAAAGAGATGAGGTCATTATTAAGGACCTCAGTTGATTAGCCGAAAATGGAAAATAGTTAAAAGGCTATGAGCGCAAGTTGTTTTGTAGATGTGGGCACAGCTGAGAGCCTTCCCAGGCAAAAATTCTGGCAGTCGTTCTCCTGAAATGGCTTTGCCGGCAGTTTTCCTGTCGATCTTGGGGCAGCTCCACAGCTGACATCTTTTTCTCTGCACTGTAAAGATTAAAGAAAATCTGTCAGTAGGTTTTTGCTATTTAATTAGAAGACAGCATGAAATAGCGGTTGAGACACAGATTTCAGTGATGTATCTGTTTTGCCCCGGAGGCTCAGTCGCGACAGAGGTACTGCACCTTCTCCTAAGGTGTGGTGTCCCACCATCCAGGTAAGTTGGAGGCTCCTGACCACGCTCCAACACTCGCACCCCACACAATAGAGCAGTTCAGCAAAACCACATTGCGGCTCCTTGCTTAGAGAGAAGCAGAGCACCTTTGGTGGTTCCCTGCTTGGAACACTAAACGTGCTGGGAGGTGGGTGGAGTTGAGAATACACATAAAAGAGCGGGAAGGTTTTAGGATTAGAGGTCAGTCAGACGGGGAGTCTGAGAGAGGAAGCCACTCGGAGAGGAGTGGGGATTTCTGGAAAAGAGATGGAGGAAGGAGTGCTGCAGCTGCCTCAGTGATCTGAGCCAGCTGGCACGGGAAAGGAAAGAAGGAGAAAGACATTGAACCGAAGCCTGAGCTTCCATAGGAGGGAAAGACAAGTACGGAACGTAGGAGTGAAAGGGAACACAGAGGACGTGGGTTAGAGGAAGAAACCTGCCTAGAAGTTCTAAGCTCAAGGCCGGGGCCCGGTCCCCGAGGTTGTATGGACATTAATGGTTCTGCAGCGGACACCGGTGGAGTAGTGGGCTGTAAATGCACTACTCCCATCTAAGGCTTGGGGCACAACAGCAATTTGGATAGAGAGCCAGGACTCAGGAGTAGAGAGTCCTCGAAGCAGGCTACAGCTGTCTGCCGTACAAGTAGAGTTCTTGGGAACATCTGTCAGGAGGAACTCCATTGTAACTCAGTACTAGAAGATCTTCACACTTAAAGGCGCAATAGAGGAGGCATTCAGAAAATGCACATAAGTTGGCGGAGTGTTGGAAGGGAGCTTTCCATCTTGCCTGGAGGTTGACTGAGTCCCTAAACCGGAGGACACGGCACAGAAGCGGGCACTACAGACCGTGAGTAAAGCTTTGGAACTACATGCCCTGGTGTACTCCATTCCTTCCTGCGTCCGTCCGCCTGGCACTGCTACATCCCCTGCGCCAAACACTACACCATCTAAGTGTCTCTTCACCTATCCTGCCCTGGGACAACATCCATGCCTGTGGAGGGCTATAACATCATTGCTGCACCACACCATTTGTCCCGGAGGATCTGTCTGCAGCGTCGGCTTAACACCTCCCTTGCCGAACACCACAGGTGGCGTCACAAACTATTCCATTAACTACATTCCACCATTTCCATTCCCAGCCATTTGCTTGGGCACCCGGGGCCACAGACCGGGTCACCGCTGCTGTGACACATCCTGCTGACACCGGCCCGGTACCGAGTACCCCACGGCCCTGGGACGGCAACCCATATCACTTATCAAGCTGAGCGGTGTCGTTTCCATACAATGAAGATTTTATCACCAGGAGATAATCACTGCCTGGACTGATGCTCTCGGGAACCCTAGTCCGACCACACCCCCTCCTCTGATGAGCAGCTCACTGTCAATGGACAATGTACACAGCCTGGTGTGGGCGGGGCTAGCTTTCTCACCTCTGCTGCATACTACATCAACAAATTTTGATTGTGTCAGAACTGCTGCACAAAATAAACTAAGTGACATATAGTTTTGACTATATTCCTATATTATGCTGCTCTCAGATGAGGTAGTAAAAACCTTGTAACAGATTCCCTTTAAGGGTTTTTAGAACCTTGGAGATGTTAAAGGAAGTGACATAAGACTGAACTTGGATACAGCAATGTTGTTGTGTTGTTGCACAGACTGTTAAAATTAATGGACTAATAGCCTCTTCAGAGAGCAATATGTGTGGAAGTTAGTGCTTCCTATTAGTAGCAAATTTCACTATGCCAATTTAGCACTCCCACAAGGAAAAACTTTACCCCTTAGCTGTGTCAGAGGCCTCTCACCTAACATATCAATTTTTCAGCCTTGCACTAATGAGAGGCAAACACACCGAAACATCGATCTGCAAATTGAGTTTCTGGTTTCACTTTTTATCCTAAATTATGTGGCTAGACGCTTTTTAAGTGGTGTATATTGACTTTTTGGATTTCGGCATCCAGTAGGTTGCACTAGAGTTTCTGTTCTCTCTCTCTCTTAAGAGACTATTTTGTATATTTATATTCCCAGGTGAGCATTGCATGGCCTAGAAATTTTGTACACCCACTCTCTGGCACTCTCCACAAGGAGAAACTTAACTTATTGGACCCTGAATGGGAACGGCATTTTCTGTAATTAAAAAATAAAATTCCCTAGATGTTTTTTGTTTCCTTTTTTTTTTTTTGCATAATCTTCGGCATTTGGATTTTCGTAATTACCTGGCAGTGCGGATACAGACCACAAACATTCCAGTTTTTACATAAGTATTACGCGCTTATTACTTTCATACTTGTGATAAGCATTGTCTTTTGTTGTTTTTCAGGATTGTTTATGTAAATTCAGTGGTCAGGTGGATGTGAACACTGTAATCAAAAATTGCTAAGAAATATAATCAGGGCTGATAGCAACTTGGGCTATTGTTGAGAAATGGACCTAAGGCATACACTGACATATTAAAGCATTGAATGGAGATTCACACATAGTGATGTACAATACAGCAACCACTGTAAGTACCAGTAGACGAAATCAATGGCGAAACCTAAAAGAAAAACGCCAACTTGTCTGAAAATTGCTAATACTTATAACAAAGTTTTTCTTGTTGCAAAAGAATTTTCAATTTTAATGACTTTAGTCTTTTGCAGCACCACTGGCTGTCACTGGTGGCGATCACTCCTATAAGCATCAATGCAACAGCCACATTTTAAATCTTGTTTAGCGTTGGGGCAGACACTGGCTCTTTTTAAAGCAACTTTTGCGTTTCTGTTTTTTTTATTTCACCTCCGGAGTGGTATCACTCATTCATACTCCCTGCCACTAGTAATATATTCACCACCTGCTGTCTTCAGCTCTTCCCACGCCGCCATCTTGTGACCGCTGGTTCTGACTGCCCAGAAGCAAGAGGTAATGGTCAAAAGGCGTCTATGTAATTTTATGAGAGCCTCGTTCTACAGTTCTCACTCCTATAGACTTACTTTGAGAAGTGACTTTCGGATCGACAGAAAACACTGGGGCAATCCGACAAGTCATAAACTGCAGAAGCTCAACTGGAGCGACGCTGATAACAGAAGAAGACAGCAGCTGGTGAGTATTCTTTTAGGACATACTGTACATGTCAAACACTGTCTCGTGGGCCAAATTTGGCCCTCTGGGTGATTTATATCTGATACTGGCACTGCACCCCAACCAGCACTACACCTTCATCAGTATCAGCATCCTGGATTTTGCGCCTACTGTGTTGAGCAGTGAAGAGCTGCAGAGACTAGAGCAGCGGAGGACCGGGATAGAGCGTTTTTTTATGTGGAGCCCATTATACTTTATGTAGTACTGTGTGAGGCCCATTGTACTGCATGCAGGACTATGTGGGTCCCATTATACTGCATAGAGGACTATGTGGGGCCAATTATTCTGTAAAGAAAAAAAGGAAAAAAATTCCTCAAATGAAGACTTTTTAAAAATAAATATCAAGGTTGGCCCACGACTTTGTCCAAGTTTTTAACTTTGGCTTTCTGTGTATTTGAGTCTGACATCCCTGTTCTAGGGGCAGAAAACTTACATTAGTGACACCACCGGGTTTGAGAACAGTGTGTGCACGCAAAAATCACAGAGATATATGTTTTTTTCTAACATCATACAGGGAACAAGGAAAGGGACTAGTGGTGCCTCACCAGAATCCAAATGAACACAGGTGCCAGAAAAAAGTGACTGGATACCACTCATTAGCAAAAGAAGGAGAAAAAAGTTCCAGCACCAGGCGTCTCTTCATTAAAATCTTCAATATTTTATTTTCATTTCAAGAAAAAACATTTTGCGGGGACGCAGCCCCTAAACGTCTGACGCATATCGAACAAAGATCTTACAGAATTTCTACAGAGTTTGCCCCCACAATACTCACTATACACACAGTATGATGCCCCCACAGTGTCCACAACACAGTATGATGCCCCCACAATGCCTGCCAACACAGTACAATGCTTTTACAGTGCTCCAACATAATACAATTCCCTAAGTGTCCCTCAACATAGTACAATGCCCCTACAGTGCCCCCAACACAGTATAATGCCCCTACAGTGCCCTCAACACAGTACAATGCCTCTACAGTGCCCCAACAAATGCCCCTACAGTGCCTCCAACACAGTACAATGCCTCTACAGTGCCCCAACACAGTATAATGCCCCTACAGTGCCCTCAACACAGTACAATGCCTCTACAATGCCCCAACACAGTATAATGCCCCTACAGTGCCCTCAACACAGTACAATGCCTCTACAGTGCCCCAACACAGTACAATGCCTCTACAGTGCCCCAACACAGTACAGTGCCTCTACAGTGTCCCAAACATAGCATAATGCCCCTACAGTGACCCCAGCACAACACAGTATGATGCCCCCACAGTGCCGCCCAACACAGTACAATGCCTTTACAGTGCCCCAACACAGTATAATGCCCCTACAGTGCCCTCAACACAGTACAATGCCTCTACAGTGCCCCAACACAGTATAATGCCCCTACAGTGCCCTCAACACAGTACAATGCCTCTACAGTGCCCCAACACAGTACAATGCCTCTACAGTGCCCCCAACACAGTACAATGCCTCTACAGTGCCCCCAACACAGTACAATGCCTCTACAGTGCCCCAACACAGTACAATGCCTCTACAGTGCCCCCCAACACAGTACAGTGCCTCTACAGTGTCCCAAACATAGCATAATGCCCCTACAGTGCCCCCAGCACAACACAGTATGATGCCCCCACAGTGCCGCCCAACACAGTACAATGCCTCTACAGTGCCCCCAACACAGTACAGTGCCCCTACAGTGTCCCAAGCATAGTATGGTGCCCCAATAGTACTCCTTAACACAGCATGATGGCGCTACTGTGCCCTTCACAAGTACTGACTGACCAAATAAAAAAATACTACCGACCTAACCGTGCTCCCCCATGCACTGCTCTATTCTGCATTGTGTGTGGACTGAGGCTTCACGTAGCAGACGTGACCGAGTGACCTCATTGCACCTGCTTCCTTGAGACTCAGACTGAATGGTGGAGCAGGGAGTTGACCGCTCCCTTTTCCACCATTGTATTTAACTACACCTATATCCTGAGGCTATAGATACCATTGAAATCAAGATGCCGGGTGGGGGGCCGGACTGTTCAGCACTGGGGCGGCCCATCTCAAGGGCCACATAGTGCCAGCATCTTCTGTTGCTCTTGGTGGTATGCCAATGCAGTGACCTGGCCTCCACACTTGTTATTGGATGTGATTTGCGAAATGAGAGCGCTGTACTCCATATCACTTCACCTCATTTACCCATCAGACACAGTATGAAAAGCATAATGTCACGATGACTTCACGTGTGTATGTACAGCACATTACATCCCTCTCTGTTACCGTTTCTTCTGAAATATTGACAAGGAGGTGAATAAGTTTGGTTATGTTCCCTTGTAATTGTGCGCTATGATGGGCAGTAAATTCTAGCGGCAGTGTTACCTGACAGGTCTTCTTCCCAAGAGGCTTCCATATGTCAGTGCAGCTGGAGAACGCTGTTGTTTTTCTTCTTGCTATTGCTTCTCATACATAAAATTGAAGTGTTGGATACCTAAAAACCCAACGTTCTCTCATCAGCCACAAAGTCAAAAGTTCAACTTGCAGTTTAGCAATGTGAGAACATAAAAAGACAAAGAACCAAATTATCCATTTTTTTCACTTTATACCGTACTGTACAGTATTAAAAAAAATAATTATTATAACCATTAGTATGTTGAGAATGTTGCCTTGAAATAGAGATTAAAGGCATACCTCTCCTTTCATACAATAGCATGGCTTTACTGCCTTCCTCTCCATCAACAAGTTAAAACTGCTTTTGGTGCACAAAACAGTGTAATCTGTCCATGAACGGTTCTGATTCTTCTGCTCTGCAACTTGCTATTCACTTTTTATGAGTGGCTGGTTTTTCTTCATCAGCATTCTGCCAGCACTATAAGTTCATGAACTGTCCCATTTCTTATGCATTGTAACCTGCCATCCAATCTTTGAGAGCGCTTTTCCTCTTCATCAGCATTTTTCCAGAGCTTTGGTGTATGAACTGCACTGCTTCTTAAACTCTTTCACTTGCCATCCGCTCTTTGATTGGACAATTCCTTTATATTGACATTCTGCCAGCGCTATAGGTGCATGAACAGTCCTGATTCTTATGCTCTTTAACTTGCCATCTGCTCTTTATGAGTGGGCAGATCTTCTTCATCAGTATTCCACCAGTAGAGATCACTAAACTAGAAATGCCTACTGGAATATGCAAATAATAGAGTTGAGCAAAAAAATTCACAGGACCCTGGCCCAGCAGCCTTGCCCACCAGCAGCATTCCTCTTCGGACGTATCCCCTGCGCAACATCGTTGTTGCATAATGATTCATGCATGACGTTGCTCTAAGCCAACTAATCAGAAGCCGCGCCAGGGATGCTGGCAGGTAGAAGAAGGTTCGCATATTATTCTAGAAAGAATTCTGCAAGAAGGCACAGGTGACCGGCACAGCTAGGCTATTCCGGGATAATTAGACAGCTCCGATTCGAGGGACTTACAGATGAAATGACCAAGGAAAAGTCCAAATCCAATATACAAAGAGAGGCAAGGTACTCACCATCCCATCCAATGCCCTTTATTGTGGTTTACATTAAAACAAAGCAGGGGAGTCCCCAGTGGAGCCGCACCGGACGACGGCCGTTTCGCGCAAAGAATGCGCTTCTACGGGTCAACCGCAGACTACCGATGTTCCTCTGGATAAGGGTCCTGCAAATCTTTTTGCTCAACTCTAGTAAATGTTGATTTTTTTTTAATAAAAAAATTAAGCTAAGCTTTTCCCTGTACATCTGGATAATTTTTTTCTTAGTTATTTTTTTAAATTGTATAGCCCCAATGTAGTGACCACACGTGGTGTGAACTTCGTCCAATATGTTCAGATGACATTGGAGGACGGGGATGTGAAGGACTTTATACCTACCGTGTCATTGACTCTAAATACGGATCCATAAAGTATTATACCTCTAGCATCGCCCATATCTATTATTTGTAAAGGAGCAGATGCAGTAGAAGGGAACTGAAGTGGTGCGCGCCAAGAAAACAGCGTTGGTCACATTCATATGACTTACTGTAAAGAGCAATGTCTCTTCCGCACTTTTGGCTGTCCACGACTAGATTATCCAGACGCCATTTTATTTATTGTTTTTACTTATAAAAAGATGTATAAAATAAAGTTTAATATTTTTGTGACCTTTTTATACGTTCTATATATAACAATATTATCGGCACGTTCTTGTGTTATAGGAACGCAATGATAAATGTCTGTCCAGAGCTCCTGTATGAAGATAGGATTAATTTGTGGATGTCTCCCGTGCTGCTACAGTCATGGCCAAAAGTATTGACACCCCTGCAATTCTGTCAGATAATATTCAGTTTCTTCCTGAAAATGATTGCAAACACAAATTCTTTGGTATTATTATCTTCATTTAATTTGTCTTAAATGAAAAAACACAAAAGAGAATGAAGCAAAAAGCAAAACATTGATCATTTCACACAAAACTCCAAAAATGGGCCGGACAAAAGTATTGGCACCCTCAGCCTAATACTTGGTTGCACAACCTTTAGCCAAAATAACTGCGACCAACCGCTTCCGGTAACCATCAATGAGTTTCTTACAATGCTCTGCTGGAATTTTAGACCATTCTTCTTTGGCAAACTACTCCAGGTCCCTGATATTTGAAGGGTGCCTTCTCCAAACTGCCATTTTTAGATCTCTCCACAGGTGTTCTATGGGATTCAGGTCTGGACTCATTGCTGGCCACGTTAGATGTCTCCAGTGCTTTCTCTCAAACCATTTTCTAGTGCTTTTTGAAGTGTGTTTTGGGTCATTGTCCTGCTGGAAGACCCATGACCTCTGAGGGAGACCCAGCTTTCTCACACTGGGCCCTACATTATGCTGCAAAATTTGTTGGTAGTCTTCAGACTTCATAATGCCATGCACACGGTCAAGCAGTCCAGTGCCAGAGGCAGCAAAGCAACCCCAAAACATCAGGGAACCTCCACCATGTTTGACTGTAGGGACCGTGTACTTTTCTTTGAATGCCTCTTTTTTCTCCTGTAAACTCTATGTTGATGCTTTTGCCCTAAAAGCTCTACTTTTGTCTCATCTGACCAGAGAACATTCTTCCAAAATGTTTTAGGCTTTTTCAGGTAAGTTTTGGCAAACTCCAGCCTGGCTTTTTTATGTTTCGGGGTAAGAAGTGGAGTCTTCCTGGGTCTCCTACCATACAGTCCCTTTTCATTCAGACGCCGACAGATTGTACGGGTTGACACCGTTGTACCCTCGCACTGCAGGGCAGCTTGAACTTGTTTGGATGTTAGTGGAGGTTCTTTATCCAACATCCGCACAATCTTGCGTTGAAATCTCTTGTCAATTTTTCTTTTCCGGCCACATCTAGGGAGGTTAGCCACAGTGCCATGGGCTTTAAACTTCTTGATGACACTGTGCACGGTAGACACAGGAACATTCAGGTCTTTGGAGATGGACTTGTAGCCTTGAAATTGCTCATGCTTCCTCACAATTTGGTTTCTCAAGTTCTCAGACAGTTCTTTGGTCTTCTTTCTTTTCTCCATGCTCAATGTGGTACACACAAGGACACAGGACAGAGGTTGAGTCAACTTTAATCCATGTTAACTGGCTGCAGGTGTGATTGCCAACACCTGTTAGGTGCCACAGGTAAGTTACAGGTGCTGTTAATTACACAAATTAGAGAAGCATCACATGATTTTTCAAACAGTGCCAATACTTTTGTCCACCCTCTTTGTTATGTTTGGTGTGGAATTATATCCAATTTGGCTTTAGGACAATTCTTTTTGCGTTTTTTCATTTAAGACAAATTAAATGAAGATAATAATACCAAAGAATTTGTGTTTGCAATCATTTTCAGGAAGAAACTGAGTATTATCTGACAGAATTGCAGGGGTGTCAATACTTTTGGCCATGACTGTATGTATGGAAGACGTCAAATCTTCATGCTTTTTGGTTTTATGACCCGTGATCTAAACGATCTAAAAATGCTTTTTATATCATAAATCAGGTTAGTAAAATCTGATTAAGAACTTCAATTGTATGTTCGATAAGACGCTGTTTGCTCTACTTTCTCCCTAGGATTTTATCTCTTAGCTCCTATATAACATTAATGGCCGGTCTCACATACAGCCAAGGCTCCGAGCGCATATAATATTCCATCCCATATTACTTCTGGGACCGTGCTAGAAATCCAAGGAATGATGGTGAGGCATCGCCTCTAGTAAACCAACTTGAAGTTGCGACCAAGATCCTCAATTACATTTTCTTCCTAAGTTCTTCAGCGTCATACATCACTGATCTCCAAGCACAAAAACCTAGAAACATAAAGAACGTACTTGAAAGTGGTTGTTAGACATCAGAGGGCACTAAATATATTGGTTGGCATCTCTTTGGGTATCACTAGAACCTTCTGATATGGTTGACCAATTTTCACATACCTTCTTCTGTTGATAAACAAAAGAGACAGAAATTTAACCAATCAGAATGTCCGGCAAATGCAAATAACCAATGAGAATGTCCATGAATTCCAGTTATGTCATTTAGCTTTAGAAAATATTGTCTGTATCCATTTAATTTTTTTTTTAGATTTAAAAACTTCTTTGCGCTGACCATATTGAAGTCACTCACCGCCACAGTTTTTATTTTAAACACATCCTTAGATCTATTGGCTAGAGTTAACTGAAAATATACAACCCCTTTAAATTCTGTGTCATTTTGATTATTCTTTTAATACCCACGTAAACGTATTTTTCGCATTTTTTAAGCATTTTTCCCAGCAAAAACGCTTCAAAAATGCATACATTAAGCATCCCATTATTTATAATGAATTCCGAAATTTTTGTGCACATGATGCGTTTTTTCTGCGAAAAAAACGCAGCATGTCCATTAATTTGGCAGAAAAAAACTGCAATTCCAACTGTATTCTATGAGCATGTGGATGCTCCTGTAAAAAAATACAAAAAAAACACGCAAAAAAATGCAAAAAAACCCCTGCGTTTTTCCTGGAAAGGAGTCCGTTTTTTTTCTGCATACGTGGGTACACAGCCTAAAGCTGAAAAAGGATAGCACATTTGAATTTAAAGGGAATCTGTCATCAGAAAATTACTAACTATTTAAATCAGATAATTGTGCTAAATGTATTTCTTAAAATGATTGTACAATTTTTCCATATCACAATTTTAATTAAAAATTAGATATCTTGACAGTTTTCGCAAAGGACACTAGAGGTTTTTTTTTAACTCTTAACTTCTCATTTCAGGAAATGCACATGTACATTAGCTGCAGTGATTCGACTCTATCTTTTGTACTGAAGCATCTAAAAAGCGTGTGCAAAAGTTATTGTAAATGAATTGAGAGCAGGATCAGCTGAGACATCACCTATTGTGATTGGTGGATCCTGTGTTATTAGGTGTGTATAGAGGTGTAATCAGCCATGATACTCCTGCCTCTGATGATAAAGAAACTGCTGAAATCTCTTTCTGAAGTGATAAAAAGTATTAATCTAAAATAGCCCCAGAGGCAAGTGTGAAAATTGTGAGATTACTTAATTTTACTTTTAATAAGGTTTATTTTATAAAAGGAAAAAGAAAAACATTGCCAACGTTTAATAAAATATATATGTAAAAAAAAAGCAAAAAACTATTTAAACAATAGGTCGATTTATCACGAGACATTCCTTAACATAATTTTTCTTCTGTTCCTGCTTCTGGCTGTCAGATCTTCCCCAGAGTCAGCAACGTTCTGAACCAAGTAATTGATTGAGAGACACAGAAGGAATAGCCATTTCATTCCACTTTTAAATTCCCTAGATAACTGTATGTGTGTATATATAATAATAACAATCTTTATATAGCGCTAACATATTCCGCAGTGCTTTATAGTTTTTGCACACATCATCATCACTGTCCCCAATGGGGCTCACAATCTAAATTCCCTATTAGTATGTCTTTAGAATGTGGGAGGAAACCGGAGTGCCTGGAGGAAACCCACGCAAACACAGGGAGAACATACAAACTCCTTGCAGATGTTGTCCTTGGTGGGATTTGAACCCAGGACTGAGCCACCGTGTCACTCTATATATATACTAGCTGAAGAGCCCAGCGCTGCCCGGGCATAGTAACGAACTGTGGTTAGTTATAACAAATTATAATTATCCTCCATCCCATTGTCCCGTGCCCATATACCCATCATACATATCCACCATCCCATAGCCCCGTGCCCATATACCCATCATACATATCCTCCATCCCATAGTCCAGTGCCCATATACCCATCATACATATCCTCCATCCCATAGTCCAGTGCCCATATACCCATCATACATATCCTCCATCCCATAGTCCAGTGCCCATATACCCATCACACATCCTACATCCCATAGTCCCATGCCCATATACCCATCACACATCCTCCATTCCATAGTCCCATGCCCATATACCTATCATACATATCCTCCATCCCATAGTCCCGTGCCCATATACCCATCACACATATCCTCCATCCCATAGTCCCATGCCCATATACCAATCATACATATCCTCCATCCCATAGTCCAGTGCCCATATACCCATCACACATCCACCATCCCATAGGCCCGTGCCCATATACCCATCATACATATCCTCCATCCCATAGTCCCGTGCCCATATACCCATCATACATATCCTCCATCCCATAGTCCAATGCCCATATACCATCACACATCCTCCATCCCATAGTCCCATGCCCATATACATATCCGCCATCCCATAGTCCCGTGCCCATATACCCATCATACATATCCTCCATCCCATAGTCCAATGCCCATATACCATCACACATCCTCCATCCCATAGTCCCATGCCCATATACATATCCGCCATCCCATAGTCCTGTGCCCATATACCCGTCATACATCCTCCATCCCATAGTCAACCATTATGACATCATAATGAGCGGCGGCAGGGCTTGCAACCTATGATGACATCGGCGTCGCCATGGCAACCATTGTGACATCATAATGAGGGGCGGGGCTTGATACGCACACACTGCTTCCCCAGTATGCAAATAGGGGCATTATGACATCACAATGAGGGGCGTGGCTTGACGCGCACACACTTTTTCCCCCAGTATGTATATAGGGGCAAAATTGTTTGGTGAATTGGAACGCGCGGGGTTAAAATTTCGCCTCACAACATAGCCTAGGACGCTCTCGGGCTCCAGTCGTGTGACTGTGCCAAATTTTGTGGCTGTAGCTGTGACGGTGCGGATGCCTATCCCGGACATACAAGCATACACACACACACATACATACACACATACATACACACTTTGAGCTTTATATATTAGATATATACACACAATAAAGAGAGAAATTTTTAGCTAAAAAGTGTGTGTACTTATACTGCGTGTGTATGTGTGTGTGTGTGTGTATATATATACTGTATATGTATATATACAGTAAGGTAGCGCTTGTTATTCAGATGGGGATACTCGCTAGGCAGCCGATAAATCATGTCCGGCACAGGTTTCTCAACACAACTAAGTCCATTCGGTTTATTATGCAGCATAAGCCCTCAAACAGCAACAGAAAGTTCATATCAGATCAGCATAGCGTCCATGACAGTGCTTCACTCTGTTAATCCTGTGGTCACACAGGTTGTGCAGTGTCCAGCACACAGGCTCTCTAGCCTCACAGTTATATCCCTGTGTCCGGATTACCTCATAGCTGCTTCTCAGCGCCGACGTTCATTCCCTCCAGGGAACTCTCACACACATGTCTCCACGTGTACAGGAAGGCAGACACATCTTCCTCATTCGGTCTCACGTCAGCCAAAACCTTCCATACGGACCAACCGGGTCCAAGCATTCCCTCATGTGACCTACCCTGGCCACCTTATATGGTCCGTAGCCATGTCCACCGGATCACATGGCTATGACCTCATCACAGGACCTTCAATCATTCACACACATATACTTTACTATGGCATTCTAAATACCCGCCCCTAGATGGGTTTGTAGGTGATTGATCCCACCTGTCTCATCAATCACCTGAAGGCTTCTCCCTAATACATTGGCATGAAAGATCAGCTCTGCTGATCAGCACATAATCAAGCCTTCATCCCAAGGCCACCCACCTTGGGATACATAACGATCCTTTAGCACCCTGCTCTTGTTACCACTCTGGTCATGGCTATCCGTCCGTCCTGGGACACCCACACAGCGCCCTCTAGCAGACTCAGTGGTCACTACACCACATACCTCCCCCCTCTGTTCAAACTTGTGGGGTTGAACACACAACATCACCCCGGGATCTCGAGACCGGGCACCCATGTCACCTTGCCCCACAGTTCGAGAGAACCGTCTCCATCTGTTTTGTCTGTCATATGGCCTCCTCTCTATGTTAGGCCTCCCACACCCCCAGCGGTCAGAATATTGGCCTTGATCTTTGGCCCTCCAGTCACAGTCTGTCTGCGTCATCAGACACTGTTTAGTCATCACACTCCTCCAGTGCGCTCCGTCACCTCCTTTTCTGTCTATGCGTCTGGTAACAAATGGTACATCACTATGTCTAAGTTCGCTTTTCAGTGCATTAACCTCATGGTTCATTGCATCTGCTGTTTCTGTAGCATCCTCCAGTTCACGCTGTAGTCTACGGTGCAACGCATTGGCACTTTGAGCCTCTTTCTCTGCTTCTTCCACCTGGCGCTTCAGCTATTTCAGCCGAACATTATTTTTCTCCGGCTGACCTTTGTACTGCTCAGAATTACGCCTTTCATCATTCATTTGCATTAGTACCTCCTTCAGTTTTTTCTCCGCACGACATACTTGTTTGCTTACAGATTGCCGCTCTTTGTTTTCAGCCTCCAGCTGTTCCTCCAGTTGTGCAATCTTTGCTTTTAACTCCTTATTCTGGCGATCTAACTGCTGATGGGTATTCTCATTCTTCTGAGCATTACTACGTTCCACCTTTACATCCGCATTCATCTGGTCAACCTGAAGTGTGGCCTTTCTCAGCCTGTCATTGGCTAATTCAATGTTGCCTTGTTCTTCCTCCACTTCTTCAAGCTGAGCAATGCGAGACTCTAAACGCCTCTTTTCTTCCAAAGCCAGAGCATCTTTACCAGTGTTGTTGGCAATTACATCAGCCAGTTCATCTCTTTCCTGCTGTGCTTGCCTCTTAGCATACTCTGCAGCAGCAAGCTACTCCTGCATATGGATCATCTCTGCTTCCATACTTTTCAGTTTCTTTTTATCTTCACTCTGTTCAGCTCTTGGGCCTGGCCTCTGTAAGAGTTCGTCCCAGTTCTCCCACAGAAGACCTCTTACCGTTTCTGTTAGTACTCGTACCTCTTCTCTGAGGGACTTATTCAGACCTTGCCACGTTGCCAGGTGACCTTTGAACTCGGAGACTTCCTTCTCTAGCTCTTCTAGTCTGTGCTCCCTTTCCCTCTCAGAGCCACAGTCACCCCCAGAGACTGAGTCACCCCGATCATCTGAGTGAACCCTCCAGTTTCCCTCTGACCCTGTGTCCGCTCCAGTCGTCTCATCTCACAGTCCACCATCCGTCATGTTACAAGACGTCAGGTCCGTAAGTTGGGCAGATGTACCCCTTCTTCTGGTCACTCCTACAACTGACTTGTCTACTTTAGCAAGCGTCAAAGTGTCACTGTCTGCTAGCCCAACAGTACAAATGTCTCCAACCCCTTGCTGTAGAGGAACTCCCCTCTCCCACAAGCCAGAGAACAGTCTAGAGTCACGGCCTATAACCACTGGACAGGACAGATTCGGGACTATCGCTACATCCTGTCCCTCGATATCCCAACCTATCTCAAAGACTACCCTGGCGACCGGGCAACTCTTAGTGCACCCGTGGTTGCAAGTAACCCCCACCTTTCTGCCGGGTATCTCAGGAGCACCCCGCACTAGAGTCACCGGGCTCCCAGGGTCGACCAGACCATCTATATCTTCATTATCTATCTGGAGGCCACTCCCCCTTGGAATCATGCTGGCTGGGTAGTTCACAAGGCATGTAGGACAGACATAGGACATTTGCTCCTGGCAACAGTTCATCTGTTCCAGCCTTTTCACATCGGGATGCTCCGCCCCCATTCCCCGGGACTCCACCCTCTTTTGGGTGACTATCCCCTTTTGGGTCATCGCCTCCATCTGAGCTTCCACCCCTTTTTGGGTTACCACCCCAATTTGGGTCACCCCCCCTTTCGGGATTTCCCCATGTCCTTTCTACAGGTTTCCTTAGACCACAGTTCACACCAAAACTGTTTATGTCTTTAACGATACCACACAAGTTCTTGTTGGCACCACCACAGCTCCTGCTGTCACCGATCTCCAACACCTCCGGCTGCCTTTCACACACAGCTGCTGGTGTCACCTTCGTAACCCCGCCGAGTTACAGCAAGCCGTTTGTCACCTTCGTAACCCCGCCGAGTTACAGCAAGCCGCTTGTCACCTTCTTGACCCCACTAAGCCACCACCAGCTGACTTGAGAGGGAAAAGAAAAAAAACAACACACAACACAAAACTCATGTGTCCTGTCTGTGTGCTATTCAGGATGTCCGTCTCCTTCTGAGACCGTCCAACACACAGGGCGCACTGGGTGCTATTCAGGGAGCCGACCCTCCTCCCATGGTTTCCCAACACACCGACCTCACCAGGTCCAGGGGCTTAGCGGGTGCTCTTCAGGACATCCATCTCCGCCTGAGACTGTCCAATACTCACGCCTCACCAGGTCCAAGGTGATAGCACGTGCTCCAGGGATCCGATTCTTCTCCTAGAATCTCCCAACACTGACCCTCCAGGACCTTGCACACTGAACCCTCCAGGTACACAGTCTTTCTGACTGACCCAGGTCAGTACAAAACAGACTCCTGTCTGTTACCTGTGTCGGCCACACGGGTTCTCGGGTGCCTCTTATCCCCAGAGGCACCCTAGAGCAATCAACAGTCTTTTTCACTGACCTCGGTCAGCACATCTCATGGCTTTCACGACCGTCATCTGTCGGCCACGCAGGTTCTCGGACCCCTCTAGCGCAGAGTTGTCCTATAAATCTCTTCCACTGACCCCGGTCAGCATATCACACAGCTTTCAAGACTGTCAGCCCTCCTGGCTCAGCGTTGCCAGCACTGCAACACCGCTGCCCTTAGCAACCGAATTTTGCAGTCCTCATCCGTTGCCCCTAGCAACAAGTCTACAACACTGCCCATAGCATTCTCCACCAATTGTAAGGTAGCATTTGTTATTCAGATAGAGGATACTCGCTAGGCAGCCGATAAATCTTGTCCGGCACAGGTTTCCCAACATAACTCAGTCAATTCGGTTTATTATTCAGCATAAACCCTCAAACAGCAACAGAAAGTTCAAATCAGCTCAGCATAGCGTCCATGACAGAGCTTCACTCTGTTAATCCTGTGGTCACACAGGTTGTGCAATGTCCAGCACACAGGCTCTCTAGCCTCACAGTTATATCCCCTGTGTCCGGATTTCCTCATAGCTGCTTCTCAGCACCGACGTTCATTCCCTCCAGGGAACTCTCACACACATGTCTCCACGTGTACAGGAAGGCAGACACATCTTCCTCATTCGGTCTCACGTCAGCCCAGATGAGACCTTCCATACGGACCAACCGGGTCCAAGCATTCCCTCACGTGACCTACCCTGGCCACCTTATATGTCCATAGCCACGCCCACCGGATCACATGGCTATGACCTCATCACAGGTCCTTCAATCATTCACACACATATACTTTACTATGACATTCTAAACACCCGCCCCTAGGTGGGTTTGTATGTGATTGATGCCACCCGTCATCAATCACCTGAAGGCTTCTCCCTAATACATTGGCACAAAAGATCAGCTCTGCTGATCAACACATAATCAAGCCTTCATCCCAAGGCCACCCACCTTGTGATACATAACGATCCTTTAGCACCCTGCTCCTGTTACCACTCTAGACATGGCTATCTGTCTGTCCTGGGACACCCACACAGCGCCCCCTAGCGGATACAGTGGTCACTACACCACAATATATATATATATATACAGTGGGGAAAAAAGTATTTAGTCAGTCAGCAATAGTGCAAGTTCCACCACTTAAAAAGATGAGAGGCGTCTGTAATTTACATCATAGGTAGACCTCAACTATGGGAGACAAACTGAGAAAAAAAAATCCAGAAAATCACATTGTCTGTTTTTTTTTCATTTTATTTGCATATTATGGTGGAAAATAAGTATTTGGTCAGAAACAAGCAATCAAGATTTCTGGCTCTCACAGACCTGTAACTTCTTCTTTAAGAGTCTCCTCTTTCCTCCACTCATTACCTGTAGTAATGGCACCTGTTTAAACTTGTTATCAGTATAAAAAGACACCTGTGCACACCTTCAAACAGTCTGACTCCAAACTCCACTATGGTGAAGACCAAAGAGCTGTCAAAGGACACCAGAAACAAAATTGTAGCCCTGCACCAGGCTGGGAAGACTGAATCTGCAATAGCCAACCAGCTTGGAGTGAAGAAATCAACTGTGGGAGCAATAATTAGAAAATGGAAGACATACAAGACCACTGATAATCTCCCTCGATCTGGTGCTCCACGCAAAATCCCACCCCGTGGGGTCAGAATGATCACAAGAACGGTGAGCAAAAATCCCAGAACCACGCGGGGGGACCTAGTGAATGAACTGCAGAGAGCTGGGACCAATGTAACAAGGCCTACCATAAGTAACACACTACGCCACCATGGACTCAGATCCTGCAGTGCCAGACGTGTCCCACTGCTTAAGCCTGTACATGTCCGGACCCGTCTGAAGTTTGCTAGAGAGCATTTGGATGATCCAGAGGAGTTTTGGGAGAATGTCCTATGGTCTGATGAAACCAAACTGGAACTGTTTGGTAGAAACACAACTTGTCGTGTTTGGAGGAAAAAGAATACTGAGTTGCATCCATCAAACACCATACCTACTGTAAAGCATGGTGGTGGAAACATCATGCTTTGGGGCTGTTTCTCTGCAAAGGGGCCAGGACGACTGATCCGGGTACATGAAAGAATGAATGGGGCCATGTATCGTGAGATTTTGAGTGCAAACCTCCTTCCATCAGCAAGGGCATTGAAGATGAAACGTGGCTGGGTCTTTCAACATGACAATGATCCAAAGCACACCGCCAGGGCAACGAAGGAGTGGCTTCGTAAGAAGCATTTCAAGGTCCTGGAGTGGCCTAGCCAGTCTCCAGATCTCAACCCTATAGAAAACCTTTGGAGGGAGTTGAAAGTCCGTGTTGCCAAGCGAAAAGCCAAAAACATCACTGCTCTAGAGGAGATCTGCATGGAGGAATGGGCCAACATACCAACAACAGTGTGTGGCAACCTTGTGAAGACTTACAGAAAACGTTTGACCTCTGTCATTGCCAACAAAGGATATATCACAAAGTATTGAGATGAAATTTTGTTTCTGACCAAATACTTATTTTCCACCATAATATGCAAATAAAATGAAAAAAAAAACAGACAATGTGATTTTCTGGATTTTTTTTTCTCAGTTTGTCTCCCATAGTTGAGGTCTACCTGTGATGTAAATTACAGACGCCTCTCATCTTTTTAAGTGGTGGAACTTGCACTATTGCTGACTGACTAAATACTTTTTTCCCCACTGTATATATATATATATCATACACCGCTCAAAAAAATAAAGGGAACACTATTCCATTTGCAACAGGCTATTTGTGTTCCCTTTATTTTTTGAGCAGTGTGTAATATATAATATACTGTATATATATTCAGAAATGGAACAGATTGTGTATAAAATTGTGTGTCAAACGTAATATAAATACGCCCCCCGGAAGAAGGCAAGCACCGAAATGCGCATATGGACTCGGCAGCACATTTTTGTTCTTGGTAAATCATGCCCCTCTAATATTTATGTATATAATTTTCATTGTAGCACCTTAGTTTTATGCACTTCAACACTTTCTGTAGTGTTTTGGTTAACTAGTTCTTTGGTATTAATCTTTTTTGCACAATGGCATTTTGTTCTTTGATTTATGCACTTTAGAACTTTTTCACATGGACTATATATCTATATATTTTATAAATAAGTTGATATTGTTTGTGGATTTGATTTTTGGTGCATATCATTGTATACATAATTTTTGTACTTCGTCACTTTATTCACACTCTTGCACTCTGTTATATATTTTATTAAAGGTGTTTGCAATAATTAATTTATATATATATATATATATATGAAATATTTTTGGGGGCGTACTTACGGTAATTATTCTGTCTTTGGACTTTATTGTTTAAAATATTTTGTGTACTTAATAAAACTATATATATATATACAGAGAGAGAGAGAGAGAGATTTTATTTATATATATATATATATATATATATATATATATACTAGGTGGTGGCCCGATTCTAACGCATCGGGTATTCTAGTATATATATGCAGTTTATTTTTGAAGATTCAATAATAATGCAATGATGCACCCCCCAATCATGATATGTATGGTTCTCTCACCCCCAATCCTGATATGCATGCTACCCCTCAACCCCCTATCCTGGAATGCATGGTCCCCTGACCCCCCAATCCTGGAATGCATGGTCCTCTCACCCCCCAATCCTGGTATGCTTGGTCCTCTCACCTCTCTTTCCTGGTATGCATGGTCCTCTTACCCCCCTTTCGGGGTATGCATAGTCCCCTCACCCCCCAATCCTGGTATGCATGGTCCCCTGACCCCCCAATCCTGGAATGCATGGTCCCCTCACCCCCCTATCCTGGTATGCATGGTCCCCTCACCCCCCTTTCTTGGTATGCATGGTCCCCTCACCCCCCTTTCTTGGTATGCATGGTCCCCTCACCCCCCTTTGCTGGTATTCATGGTCCTCTCACACCACAATCCTGATATGTATGCTCACCGTCACCCCCCTTTCCTGGTATGTATGGTCCCCTCACCCCCTAATCCTGGTATGCATGGTATCCTCACCCCCCCTTTCCTGGTATGCATGGCCCCCTCACCCCCCTATCCTGGTATGCATGGTCCCCTCACCCCCCCTTTCCTGATATGCATGGTCCCCTCACCCCCCAATCCTGGTATGCATGGTCCTCTTACCCTCCTTTTGGGGTATGCCTGGTCCCCTCACCCCCGTCCTGGTATGCATGGTCCTCTCACCCCCCCAATCCTGGTATGCATGGTCCCCTCACCCCCCTTTCCTGGTATGCATGGTCCCCTCACCCCCAATCCTGATATGCATGGTCCCCTCATCCCCCTTTCCTGGTATGCATGGTTCCCTCACCCCCCTTTCTTGGTATGCATGGTCCCCTCACCCCCCTTTCGTGGTATGCATTGTCCCCTCACCCCCCTATCCTGGTATGCATGGTCCCCTCACCCCCCTTTCTTGGTATGCATGGTCCCCTCACCCCCCAATCCTGGTATGCATGGTCCCCTCAACCCCCTATCCTGGTATGCATGGTCCCCTCACCCCCCAATCCTGGTATACATGGTCCCCTCATCCCCCCTTCCCGTGTAGCCATGACCAATCAGCGTCGCCGCCCTCTGTCCACGACCAATCAGCAACGCGGCCCTGTAGCCGCGACCAATCACTGCCGCGGCCCTGTACAAAAATATTACAAAGCCGTTCACTCAGTACGATGGCCTCCACAGCATCTCGCTCATTAGGATGGCCCGCATAGTCCCTCACTCAGTTTGATAGCCTCCACTGTCCCTGACTCAGTATGATGGCCCCCACAACTCCCACTCAGTGTGATGGCTACACATATCATTATAAGTCCCTGCATAATGTCCTTTCTTTGTTTTGCCTGATTCATAAGTTCCTGTATTGTCCTTTTTCTTCCCTCCCCAAATCATAATAAGTCATTGTATTGTCTCCTACAGCCTTCCCAATTTCAAAGTCCCTGTAAAGCACCATGCCTTCTCCCCAGTTCATTATCAGTCCCTGTATTGTGACCCCCATTGTGCTCTTTCCCCCTGTGTAATGGTAAAATATAATCACTTACCAACCCAGACGATCCTCTTCTGGCCGGGTTCGTGCTCAATGATCCAGCAGGCATGATGAAGCCGTCACACAGACCTAGCTGAGCCGCAGAGAAGGCACTGGGCTGGAAACTAAGGTGGCATCTTGGAGCTATGCTGCTACTGTAGGGTTCGAGCAGGCTCACAGGATGCAGTGACGAGACACGAGACTGAATGTGGGGTGAAATATACTTTTATAAGTTTAAAGCCGCAAGGGCTAAACTGCTTCGATGAAACAAAAGGGGAAACACCTATTTGTCCTCGCAGGGACTCGTAAAACAAACATTCAAAACAAAAAGGGTCCTTATACTCTATAATGCACTTAGCCTCCCGGGCGTCGCTCGAGTCCACGAACACTCAGGGATTGCAGATGTGGCTGCCTTGTAATCCAAGATTTCACGGAAGGACTTGGGCTCGTCCGGCCCTGAAGAAACCAAAACGGTGGGGCGCAGCAGGCCCTGAAGGAACCGGAACGATGGGGCGCAGCAGGCCCTGAAGAGACTGGACGGTGGGGCGCAACGGGCCCTGAAGAAACCGGAACGTTGGGGCGCAACAGGCCCTGAAGAAACTGGTCGGTGGGGCGCAACGGGCCCTGAAGAAACCAGTACGATGGGGCGCAACAGGCCCTGAAGAAACTGAACGGTGGGGCGCAATGGGCCCTGAAGAAGCTGGAATGGTGGGGCGCAATAGGCCCTGAAGAAACTGTTCGGGGGGATTAATCTCCCAGGCGTCCGTTTAAAGGCGCTCGTCCCCCAGCCAGGTCATGACGCAGTCCAAAAACATAAAATCTTAACAAACTCTGCTCAGTGTCCCCTCAGTAAGCGGGACAGGGGCTCTGCGGCCGCCTATAGCGAGGTGGCGTCCCCTGATGTCGGTAATGACGGGGTCGCAGCTGTGGGAGAAGACAGGGGGGCAGTGTCCTGGCCACTATACCGGATTGCTGTCTCGTCGCAGCGGTTGCCTGAGATCCCGGTCCTGTCACAGCACGGAGGGAATCAGCGGGCATCAATTTATCTGTATGTATCCGGGGAGGGACTCCCGGGAAGAGTCTCTTATGCGCCGCTCTTCGGACAGTCTCAAATTTTCCTTTGACAGTCTCCTGCCTGTCTCTCTTCCCCACACCGCCAGTTGCCACAGTCCTCCCCCTGCCACACGTCTCTCTCTCTCCTGTCAGGCTCTCTTCCAACTGCCACCTCAGCGCGTCCCCTGCTCCTTTTACCCTCGCCCCGCCCCCTGTTGCCCTGACAACTTCAGTCGCATGTCTCCCTTTGTAATCCCCCTGATGTGGTTTCTTCAACAACCCTGATGGCGGTCCCCCTGGTTCTAGCCCAATCACTGTATGGGGGTCCTCCTCCCCACATTCCCCCACCCTGTAAGCTCGCCAGTCCTCGGGCGAGGGTGTTAGTCTATTGAGATTGGTCTGTAAAGGTGTCAATATTTGTTGCCATACGAACTGGTCTTGTTCATACCGTTCGGGGGGTTTGCCGGCTGTTGACCGCTCGGAGCGTCTAAGTTCGACTGGGGTGGAATCTTCTGGGGTGGTGGACGTCGGTGAGCTGCAAGATGCCGGTGGGTTAATTGTGTCAACTGGCTCATTATTGGGTGGAGGGCCCTTGGGAACTGGAGGGAAATCCTCGTCGTCTGAGTCCCAGCATATGGACTCCGGTTCGGATGTCTTCGGGACGGGTTCCAGTTGCTTCGGGTCGGAAGAAATACACAGGCGTAACATATTACGATGCACAATGCGAGTGGGCAGTGTTTCATCCTGCTCGGGCTGTATTTCGTACACAGGTCCTTCTGAATGGATACGGCGTAGTACCCGATAAGGACTCTCTTCCCAACGTGACTCCAGTTTATTCTGGGGGTGTTGATCTAGTACAAGCACACGGTCCCCGCTTTGGAGATGGGGAGGGGAGGTTGTATTCTTCCCGGGGTGTTCCCAGTCTTGAAGTTTGGTATGTACAATTCGGTGAAGAGTTTGCAACCTGTGGCGATGATTTCGGACCCAAGACGACACTCCGGTCCAGGGCCGAGGCTCTTCGGGGTCCAACTCTACCTCCGTGATCCCTTTACCCTCTCGTCCGAACAGCAGGAAATAAGGAGTATAGCCCGTTACTCGATGTACCCGATTATTATAAACCCACACTAATTCAGAAACATATTCAGGCCAACGAGCTTTCTTGTCACTCTCCAGAGTGCGTAGCATTTGAATCAATGTCCGATTAAATCGCTCACAAGCCCCATTCCCTTGCGGGTGATATGGTGTGGTCCGGGATTTATCAATCCCATAAAGATGATGTAGTTCCTCCATAACTTTCCCCAAAAAACATGCTCCCTGGTCGGAATGTATGCGTTGAGGACAGCCGTACACTTGTATAAAATTTCTGCAAATTGCGGAGGCGGCTGACTCCGCGGTCTGGTCTCGAGTAGGGGTGACCACAGCGAATTTAGTGAAATGATCCACCATGACGAGGCAGTGTTCGTATCCCTGGAATGCGGGACCAATGTGCAGATAATCCACCGTCAAGAGCTCCAAGGGTTCTGAAGTCACAATCGTCTGTGTTGCGGCCCTCTGAGCAGGCGGTTTGGCCAATTCACATAAGCGGCAAGTACGACAAACTTCGTCCACAACAGCCGACAAGCGTGGGTGATAAACTTTCTGTTGTAACCATTGCAAAGTCTTTTTGACTCCAAAGTGGGCCCCTTTTTCGTGAGCCTCTCGAGCCAGTTCGTGTAGTTGAGCTCCGGGCATAACCACCTGCCAAACAGTCGTTGAGGTTGTTTGCGAAGTGATCTTACGGTACAGTAATCCCCTTCGGATAATCAGTCTCTCCCATTGTCGCAGCATCAGCGACAGGTCTTGGGTCAAAGCTTGTCGTTGAGTGTCAGTGGGTAATTGACCAGCAGCGACCCATTTCCGGAGAAGTCCAACTTCTTCATCTTCTTGTTGCTGTTGTATCCACTTATTACGAGATTGTTCCAGGATGCCCCTGTGGGCCTCTGGGGAAGATACTTTTGCATCAACATTGGTGAGCACGGCAGCTGTAAGAGCGAACGGTATTTCCTCTCCTTCTAATTCTTCGTCTCGATTCTGTCCAGGAGTTGTATGTCGAATCCTAGAGAGAGCATCTGCATGAACATTCTCGGCCCCTCTTTTGTAAATAATCTTGTAATTGTACTTCGCCATTCGGGCCACCCATCGCTGCTCCAAAGCCCCCAACTTGGCGTTTTCCAAATGAGCCAGTGGGTTATTGTCAGTTCGCACTACCACCTCGGAGCCCGCTAGGTACTCTGCGAATCTCTCCGTCATAGCCCACACCACTGCGAGGAGCTCGAGCTTAAAAGAGCTGTAATTGTCAGGGTTACGCTCGGAGTCATGGAGTGAACGGCTTCCATATGCGATCACCCTTTCCCGGCCATCCTGAACTTGTGACAACACAGCTCCTAGCCCGTGAAGACTCCCGTCAGTGTGCAGGATGAACGGCTGAGAAAAATCCGCATAAGCCAACACTGGGGCATCCGAGAGTGCAGCCTTGAGATCTCGGAAGGCCTCTTCCTGAGGGTGTTGCCACTGGATTTTCCGCCCATTGGCCCCAGCGGGAGCCCCCTTCAGCAGGTCATGTAGGGCTCGAGCTCGACATGCAAAATTCTTTACGAAACGACGGTAATATCCAGCTAACCCCAGAAAAGCCCGCACGTCTTTCACCGTCTCGGGGGTAGGCCATTCCTGGATAGCAGCAATCTTCTCCCGGGATGGCCTCACACCCTCTGCCGAAACGACATGACCCAGATACTCAATCTGAGAGCGAAATAGGTGACATTTCTGAGGCTTCACCTTCAACCCGTACTTTTGCAGCCGGCTGAGTACCTGTCCCAACCGCTTCAGGTGGTCCTCGAAGGAGGCGGCATAGACGATGATGTCGTCCAGGTAGATCAACGTGGCCTCAAAATTGAGATCCCCTAGACATCGCTCCATCAATCGCTGAAATGTCCAGGGGGCGTTGGCCAGCCCGAATGGCATTCGATTAAACTCAAACAGTCCCATGGGCACTATGAACGCCGTCTTAGCTCTGTCCTCTTCTGACATAGGCACCTGCCAGTACCCACTGGCCAAGTCCAGGGTCGAAAAATATGTTGCTTTACCCAATGCAGACAGAGATTCTTCTATGCGGGGCAGTGGGTATGAGTCTTTAATAGTGCAAGCATTCAATTTGCGATAATCCACACAGAATCGTAGTGTACCATCTTTCTTCCGAACCAACACGATGGGGGCCGCCCAAGGGCTTTGACTTTCCCGTATCACCCCTTTTTGTAGCATCTGAGCCAGCAAAGTTTTCACCTCCTGATAGAGTTGTGGTGGGATCTGTCGATATCGTTCTCGGATAGGGGCCGCTCCTGCTGTGGGGATCTCATGAGTGATGGCGGTGGTACACCCAAAGTCGTCCTCATGACTAGCAAATACTTCATGGTACTGTCCCAGCAATGCTTTTACTTGTGAAAGTTGGGCCGCAGTTAGTCCAGAAAGCTCGGCCCGCATCTGCTCCAAAATATTTCGGCCCTTCTCTTGTGTCGAGACTTCGTGGGCCTGTAGGGTTCGTATTGTTACCTCCCCGGGATCCTCGGGGTGTACTCGTAATTGAACCGCAGCAGCGGGCAGCACTTCTTCTAGAGGCTTTACTAGTTTGGCCAGTACAGTCCGTGCTTTCAGAATGATATCTCGGTCTTCAAGGTTAACGCAGCGGACCAGGGCGGTTCCTTTTCGCACCATAGCGAGGGAACGGGCCACCAGTATGCCAGGAGGTAAGTGCTCTGAGTGACACGGCTCCACCTGCACCTCTACGCCTTCCAAAGGTATCGGGGCCTGAATTGGCAGGGCCACCACTGTCTGTCCAGGAGGCAGCACAAGCAGGGGTGCCGCTGTCGCGATGACCTTGCCCAGAGCCTCACCCTCCTGGCAGTCCCGATGCACCCGCGCACCTCGCACCAGCTGCTGGAATACCTGTCCCTGAGCTGTGCGAGAACCCCACTGCTTCAGTGTCCTTTGTGTGGGATCATTAAGCAACAGGTTACCAAACTCTTTTAAAATATTCATGCCTAGGGTGACGGGGTGTCGTTGATCAGCTTCTCCTTGAGTCAGCACCACCCCTCTGCGGCCGAGGGGTTTACCGCACAACGTCACCTGCACCCACACTACCCCGGCAACCGGAACCGGCAGTTGGTTGGCGGCTACTAGTCTAATCATGGGCCCCCACTGAGGCCTTGCTGCCTCCGGAAAGTTTTGTTGAAAGTACGCTGCGGGCATAGTGGTTACTTGTGACCCCGTGTCTACCAGACACCGGACGGCCCGGCCCTCTACTTCTGCCCAAACTTCAGGACACTTTGCTACCAAATCTTTGGGACTTCCACCACCCCTAGTTGTGGTTTTCGGCTCCGAGCGGCGTCCCCCCAGCCCGGAGCCCTTTAGTTTTAATGGCCGCCGGGGTGGGTATCTCCCACGCCGCGGACACTCTCGGGCGAAGTGGCCTGGTTCTCCACACTCATAACACCGGGCCGGTAGAGATTGACCACCTCGCGGAGAGCGTGACCCCCAGGGACCGGGATTAGCACTGGGTCGTCCAGTCTCCGGTTCGGTTCTTCTCTTTACTTCAGCCAACTCGCTCTTTATATTTTTCAATTCACGCTTCATCTCCTCCACCCATTGAGGTTCCTCAACTGTGTTCGAGGAGGCCTCCACACCTCGGACCTTCCCCACGGGGACCGCCATCCCCTGCTCTTGCTCCTGAACCCGTGCCTGACTTCCCACTTCTGAAAAGTCGATTTGGGGATTCATTCTGATCCGTTCCCTTAAAGCCTGCTTTATCAGTGGATCTCGCAGTCCAGTCACCAGTAGGTCACGTAGGGTTATGTCAACAGGTCCTACCCCTACCCCATCTTTTCTTTCAACAGCCGTATGCAACTCTTGGAGTACATTCATATACTGAGTAATCGTCTCCCCTTCTGCCTGCATCCGGCTAAACAGTCGGGTGATTAACTCTCCCACATTAGTGGGATCCCCGTGGGTCTGTTCCACTATCTGCAACACCTTTTCAAAAGTGTTGCGGTGCCCCGGGGGTTTCAACATCACTGACCTCCGCACCTCCCCGTCTAGGGCCATGAGTGCCACTTCAGCTTCCAGGTCAGGGGTCATTGGGTGCATCCGAAAAAGCCCCCTCATCCGCTCTGTCCAGCTCCATAGCATAGTATTTGAGCCAGAGAATCTAGGCAGGTTGTTCAACATGGCCCCCAATGAGATGCTGGTACGGGGACCCTCATTATTTACAGAGCTTACAGCTCCCCCATGTTCGGGGCTACCACTGTCCGTGCTCGGAGACTGCATCCTGCCGACTACGCCAAGTGTAGGGTTCGAGCAGGCTCACAGGATGCAGTGACGAGACACGAGACTGAATGTGGGGTGAAATATACTTTTATAAGTTTAAAGCCGCAAGGGCTAAACTGCTTCGATGAAACAAAAGGGGAAACACCTATTTGTCCTCGCAGGGACTCGTAAAACAAACATTCAAAACAAAAAGGGTCCTTATACTCTATAATGCACTTAGCCTCCCGGGCGTCGCTCGAGTCCACGAACACTCAGGGATTGCAGATGTGGCTGCCTTGTAATCCAAGATTTCACGGAAGGACTTGGGCTCGTCCGGCCCTGAAGAAACCAAAACGGTGGGGCGCAGCAGGCCCTGAAGGAACCGGAACGATGGGGCGCAGCAGGCCCTGAAGAGACTGGACGGTGGGGCGCAACGGGCCCTGAAGAAACCGGAACGTTGGGGCGCAACAGGCCCTGAAGAAACTGGTCGGTGGGGCGCAACGGGCCCTGAAGAAACCAGTACGATGGGGCGCAACAGGCCCTGAAGAAACTGAACGGTGGGGCGCAATGGGCCCTGAAGAAGCTGGAATGGTGGGGCGCAATAGGCCCTGAAGAAACTGTTCGGGGGGATTAATCTCCCAGGCGTCCGTTTAAAGGCGCTCGTCCCCCAGCCAGGTCATGACGCAGTCCAAAAACATAAAATCTTAACAAACTCTGCTCAGTGTCCCCTCAGTAAGCGGGACAGGGGCTCTGCGGCCGCCTATAGCGAGGTGGCGTCCCCTGATGTCGGTAATGACGGGGTCGCAGCTGTGGGAGAAGACAGGGGGGCAGTGTCCTGGCCACTATACCGGATTGCTGTCTCGTCGCAGCGGTTGCCTGAGATCCCGGTCCTGTCACAGCACGGAGGGAATCAGCGGGCATCAATTTATCTGTATGTATCCGGGGAGGGACTCCCGGGAAGAGTCTCTTATGCGCCGCTCTTCGGACAGTCTCAAATTTTCCTTTGACAGTCTCCTGCCTGTCTCTCTTCCCCACACCGCCAGTTGCCACAGTCCTCCCCCTGCCACACGTCTCTCTCTCTCCTGTCAGGCTCTCTTCCAACTGCCACCTCAGCGCGTCCCCTGCTCCTTTTACCCTCGCCCCGCCCCCTGTTGCCCTGACAACTTCAGTCGCATGTCTCCCTTTGTAATCCCCCTGATGTGGTTTCTTCAACAACCCTGATGGCGGTCCCCCTGGTTCTAGCCCAATCACTGTATGGGGGTCCTCCTCCCCACATTACTATCTGTTCCTGGCAGCAGAGCTACAGGAAAGTCACCTACCTACGATGAACACTGTTAGTGGAGATGAAAAAGAGTACAATGAAGGAAATCTTGATATAGCCCCCCCCGTCACCCACAGCCTCGGGCCCAGGGTAGTAGGTCAGATTGCCCTCATTATAATCTGCCCCTGTACAGCTGGTGTAAGGCTAATTTCACACTTGCTTTTTTTTCCAGCGCGTTTTTCCCGCAAAAAAACGCAAAAAAAACGCATACAAATGCATACAAACGCTGCGTTTTTTTCAAGCATTTTTATGCGCATGCAGGAAAAAAACGCAGCGTTTTTGCGCGTTTGTATGCGTTTTTTGTGCGTTTGCGTTTTTTTACAGATTTTGGAAAAACCCCACAAAAATGAAAAAACAACCATTCAACAACACACAAGACCAATGGGACTTCATTGTGGGTGTGGTATGTTAATATATAGACCCTGTCTACAGTATTCTTCACATTTGCTTGATTCTTCTCGTGACCATGGATCTGCGCTGGAAGAGTTTTCACTTCAACTTGGATTTGGACATCGCGATGGCTCAGGCGTATGCAGTTGCTTGCCATGAACAAAGGAAGAGAGAGAGGCAGCGAAGACGGCGGCGTATGTGGATACATCCGATTGTTGAACTCCGGGAGAGCCGTGGGGCATACCACACCCTCTACAGCGAGCTACAGGCAAACCCGGAGAAATTTACAGATTATATAAGGATGTCCCACGAAAGTTTCATGGATTTGCTTGCTCGTGTCCAACAATCCATCCGGAGACAGGACACACAGCTCCGTCGTGCGATTCCTCCTGAGGAACGGCTACTGGTGACATTACGGTATGTTTTAAAAACCAAGGGGTGCGGTCTGATGGTTTTTTTTTAAATTTAGTATTCAAAACCTTGGGTAATTAGTTTTCGTGAATGTACTAATATTTTATTTTATAGTTTTTTAAAATAATATACATAAATATTAATTTTACTTCTTTGTCTGTTCACAGATTCCTGGCGACTGGAGAAACCCTATCTTCACTACACTTCCAGTACCGTATTGGAATCTCTACCTTGTCTGGAATTGTTGCTGACACCTGCCGGGCTCTCTGGAATGTTCTTTGCCCAGAATTTATGCCCCTGCCCACCGCTGAAAAGTGGATGGAAATTGCTGACAAATTCTGGACAGTATGCAATTTTCCCAACTGTTTGGGAGCTGTTGATGGTAAACACATACGGATCATCAAACCCCAAAGAACGGGATCTGAGTACTATAATTACAAAAAGTACTTTTCAATAGTACTCATTGCGATTGCGGATGCCGGATGTATGTTTGTAGCAGTGGACATTGGAGCATTTGGCCGTGGTAATGACTCACAGGCTTTTAAAAACTCAGACATGGGCCGGAGGTTGTATGGCAACCAATTTAATTTCCCTATGCCACGGCCTCTTCCTCACACCGAAGCTCCGCCACTGCCCTTTGTAATGGTTGGCGATGAGGCTTTTCAAATGTGCGGAAACTTACTGAAACCCTACTCCAGCCGGGACTTGGACCACACCAAAAAAATATTTAATTACAGGCTGACCAGGGCCAGAAGAACTGTCGAGTGTGCTTTTGGGATTCTTGTTTCCAGATGGCGAATTCTGGGCACGGCCATTAATCTTAAACTTGAAACAGTCGATGAGGTGGTGAAGGCCTGTGTGGTTCTACATAACTTTGTGATGGCTAAAGAGCACCCGACCTTTGAACTGGACGATGATGCTCCTAACCCATTGCCTGAATTCACTCAGCACACTCTCAGGTCATCCGTTGAAGTTGGCCAAATGAGGGACCAATTTGCGGCCTACTTTATTTCTGATGTAGGACGGGTGCACTGGCAAGATGAAATGGTGTAATGTTTTTGTTTGTTTATGGTAATAAAAAACCTTATTTGATACCATTACTGAGTGCACTATATTTTTTAAACTCCAATTTAATAAAAAACTTCCCATGTATAACTGAATTTTTTGATGTTCACACACCTGGGCAGGTAAATACACATATGAGTTAAAATGCAGCATTGCTAGTCTGCGTGAAATATATTGGAACGAGCAAAGCTGCAGGCCATGAATCAGGAAACCATTTTTTTTCAAGAGAAAATTGTGCAACTAGTTGAAAACAAAGTATGTGATTTTCTCAAAACACAACCCTCAAAACCCAACCCCAATGAAAGTCCATGGGGAATACAAGTCAGCATTGAGTGGATGAATGTAATCTGCTCCATTCCAACTTACAAGTTATTACACTAGGCCTTGGAATGACTATACTAGGCCGTGGTATTTCAAATATGAGTATAGTATGCCTTGGGCCTACTAGTATAGTCATATGTGAAATACCACGGCCTAGTATAGTCATAACAAGGCATACTCAATTTTTGCCAACTAGGATCTTGTTTCACGAAAAACAAACGGGTGAAACTTGAAACCAACAGTTTGCTTTTCATGAAACCAGATTCTAGTTGGTAAAAATAGAGTTATTACACTAGGCCTTGTAATGACTACACTAGGCCGTGGTATTTCAAATATGAGTATAGTAGGCCTTGGGGCTAGTAGTATAGTAATATGTGAAATACCACGGCCTAGTATAGTCATACCAAGGCCTACTGTAATAACTCGATTTTTAACAACTAGCATCTTGTTTCACAAAAAACAAACTGGTGAAACTAGAAAGAAACTTATTTTTAAGACAAGTTTCAACAGTTTGTTTTTCATGAAACCAGATTCTAGTTGGTAAAACTAGAGTTATTACACTAGGCCTTGGAATGACTATAATAGGCCGTGGTATTTCAAATATGAGTATAGTAGGCCTTGGGGCTAGTAGTATAGTAATATGTGAAATACCACGGCCTAGTATAGTCATACCAAGGCCTACTGTAATAACTCGATTTTTAACAACTAGCATCTTGTTTCACAAAAAACAAACTGGTGAAACTAGAAAGAAACTTATTTTTAAGACAAGTTTCAACAGTTTGTTTTTCATGAAACCAGATCCAAGTTGGTAAAACTCGAGTTATTACACTAGGCCTTGGTATGACTATACTAGTCCGTGTTATTTCACATATGACTATACTAGGCCTTGGGTTGGTTTTTAACATGTATTTACCCATCAGTGTGTGTGAGCGGCGCAAACAACATTAATGAAACTTAGTAATGGTGAACCACAAATGTAAATTTATTTTTTATCACAAAAATAAACCAAAAAATTATTTTTTCCGGCGTTTGGGGGCAGATGGTTTCAATTTGGGGGTGTGCAGGGAATATGCAACACTTGCTGTTGAAGACGGTGTTTGAGGGGAAGGGGCAACAAAACTTGTGGGGGAAGGTAGTCCAGTTAAGGGAATTAAACTAGGAACACTTGGAGGAGAGGAAATCTGTTCAGGTACATTAGTTGTAATGGCATGTCGCCGTAGGCTTGTGTGCCTGGACCGACTTTGGCCCAATGCCCGCCTTGAAAGATTTCGCCTTGAACTAGGGGCAAATATTGAGTGTAGGTCCCCCGTCTGCAGGTGTGGCTGCTGCTGCTGCTGAGGTGGCGGCTGCTGCTGCTGAGGTGGCGGCTGCTGCTGAGGTGGCGGCTGCTGCTGAGGTGGTTGCTGCTGCTGAGGTGGTTGCTGCTGCTGCTGAGGTGGCTGCTGCTGCTGCTGAGGTGGCTGCTGCTGAGGTGGCTGCTGCTGCTGAGGTGGCTGCTGCTGCTGCTCTTCGTTGTCAGTGCTCGTCCTTGCAGGAGGACTGGTGGCGGCAGTGATGGTCCAGGTTTGCAGAGTGGTGGTGGCAGGGCTACTACATGTTGTTGTAGCGGCAGGGCTGTTCCATGTTTGCCTAGTGGTGGCTGAGCTCCACGCATGCATGGGAGTGGCGGTGGTGCTCCAGACAGGAGCAGCGCTTGCCATGGTGGTGTCGGTGAAGTGACCAGCTGCACTCAGACTTGTGGTGGTGTAACGGTGGGTGTCCTGGCTTTGAATAGAGGTGTCCGTGCAGTGGTATGCAGCACAAGTCGGTAGTGAGGTGAAGCGAGTCAATGGTGGCACAGGTGGAAAGGACACCACTGACTGCTGACCGTACCGATTATGCTGCATAGCCTGCAAGAAAGCATTGTTGCAGGCCTGCAGCACATTCAGCTGTTGATCAGGACTAAGGTGTTCCGCCATGCCCTTTTCAATCTTACTAAAAAAATGGTGTGCTGGTCTGTTGAGGTCGGCCTCCAGACGGTCAAGGCGCTGTTCTACAGAATTGAAGCGGTGTTCAAAGTGGTTAAAACCACGTTCCATGAGTGCAAAACCGCTTTCAACTCTGTCGGACAGTGACTTGAGGCTGGAATTAAATGTCTCGCTCAAATGCATAAACTCGGGCAAGACATTCCTGTCCAAGGCCCTCTGCCGCTGGCGGGTAGTGCCCGCATAACCAGTGGCAGAGACCTGGGACAGGGGAACACCTGATGGCCCAGCTTCCTGGTCACCAGCTGTGTGTGTGGTTGACCTGCAAGGTGCTTCCTGGCTGTCGGATGGCTGGGACGGGTCAGAGGACGTCCGAGGAAGGACCGCTCCAGGGCCAGGTTGCAGGGTGCTGCTCCAGGTGCTGTTGAAGAAAGGAAAATCATTACTACCATGCCTTTACAAGAAGCATCAGCTGTGGATTAGAAAAACACAGATTAATAAAAATAAAAACCCAAAATTTATAATACTTACGATCTCGTGGCAAGGACCGGTCTTAGGAACTGCAACGCATGATAGTGACGGTATCTAGTTCTGGTCCTTGACGCAGATCCACTGCGAACCTGGCCCTCAGCACGAACATCACTGTTGAAGCGGTCCTTGATCGAACGCCAACGTGTTCGGACTTTGTCCACTGTTGATAAAAAAAAAACAGTGCCGTCAAGGACAACAGTCACTGCGGCACAATGTAGCAATACAATACTCAAAGCAGTCACTGTAGACCCCGATGACACTGTTGGGTTTCCTGCTAGAATACACCTAGCACGAAACCCAACAGTGCCGTCAAGGACAACAGTCACTGCGGCACAATGTAGCAACACAATACTCAAAGCAGTCACTGTAGACCCCGATGACACTGTTGGGTTTCCTGCTAGAATACACCTAGCACGAAACCCAACAGTGCCGTCAAGGACAACAGTCACTGCGGCACAATGTAGCAATACAATACTCAAAGCAGTCACTGTAGACCCCGATGACACTGTTGGGTTTCCTGCTAGAATACACCTAGCACGAAACCCAACAGTGCCGTCAAGGACAACAGTCACTGCGGCACAATGTAGCAACACAATACTCAAAGCAGTCACTGTAGACCCCGATGACACTGTTGGTTTTCCTGCTAGAATACACCTAGCACGAAACCCAACAGTGCCGTCAAGGACAACAGTCACTGCGGCACAATGTAGCAATACAATACTCAAAGCAGTCACTGTAGACCCCGATGACACTGTTGGGTTTCCTGCTAGAATACACCTAGCACGAAACCCAACAGTGCCGTCAAGGACAACAGTCACTGCGGCACAATGTAGCAATACAATACTCAAAGCAGTCACTGTAGACCCCGATGACACTGTTGGGTTTCCTGCTAGAATACACCTAGCACGAAACCCAACAGTGCCGTCAAGGACAACAGTCACTGCGGCACAATGTAGCAATACAATACTCAAAGCAGTCACTGTAGACCCCGATGACACTGTTGGGTTTCCTGCTAGAATACACCTAGCACGAAACCCAACAGTGCCGTCAAGGACAACAGTCACTGCGGCACAATGTAGCAATACAATACTCAAAGCAGTCACTGTAGACCCCGATTACACTGTTGGGTTTCCTGCTAGAATATGCCTAGCACGAAACCCAACAGTGCCGTCAAGGACAACAGTCACTGCGGCACAATGTAGCAATACAATACTCAAAGCAGTCACTGTAGACCCCGATGACACTGTTGGGTTTCCTGCTAGAATACACCTAGCACGAAACCCAACAGTGCCGTCAAGGACAACAGTCACTGCGGCACAATGTAGCAATACAATACTCAAAGCAGTCACTGTAGACCCCGATGACACTGTTGGGTTTCCTGCTAGAATACACCTAGCACGAAACCCAACAGTGCCGTCAAGGACAACAGTCACTGCGGCACAATGTAGCAATACAATACTCAAAGCAGTCACTGTAGACCCCGATGACACTGTTGGGTTTCCTGCTAGAATATGCCTAGCACGAAACCCAACAGTGCCGTCAAGGACAACAGTCACTGCGGCACAATGTAGCAATACAATACTCAAAGCAGTCACTGTAGACCCCGATGACACTGTTGGGTTTCCTGCTAGAATACACCTAGCACGAAATCCAACAGTGCCGTCAAGGACAACAGTCACTGCGGCACAATGTAGCAATACAATACTCAAAGCAGTCACTGTAGACCCCGATTACACTGTTGGGTTTCCTGCTAGAATATGCCTAGCACGAAACCCAACAGTGCCGTCAAGGACAACAGTCACTGCGGCACAATACAGAGCAGGGAAATACTCACTAAACGCCTTTTTGGAGGATGCTGTGGCGCTGTCCCAGCCATCCATCAACGCTGCGGCCACCTCATTCCATAGCCGCCGGGTCACCACAATGTCCTTGTGCAGCCGGTCACGGCTGTCCCACAACGGCGAACGCTCCTGGACCAGGCTGATGAGCTGCTCATTATCCAGGTAGACGTCTTCATCCCGTTGTGGAACCTAGACAAAACACATTCATTAGAATAATCAAATTTAAATTGAATAAAAAGTTACAAAAAAAGAAACATAAAAAAGAGTAAAAATAGAAGATAAAAAATAAAGAACATTACAAATCATTTGATACTTACATTCCGTATCACCACCGGGACTTGGCTTCGCTGCTCCTGCTCTTCGCCCTCACTAGTCCCGTCCGCAGAAGATGATGATGACGATGTCTTAAAAAAGTTGAAAAAAACGTAAGAGATTTGGAGAAGCAGCAGATATACTTACCAGATGCACGAAAATAATCACCTCACGGTCTGCTTGCGCCAATTCCTGCCGCGATGGGGAATACTCTGATTCTGAAGACATACTGCATGTAAAAATAATAAAAATCATTAGTACATACATAATTTAAAAGGACAGGCATATAATGTAATATACTCACATTCTTCGCTGATATAATGGGTTCTTGGTTGACTGTCTGCTCTTCAATCTGTCAGTGTAGTAGTGGCAGAGTTTTGGCAGGCACCTCCTTTATATAGACTTTTTTTTTTTGACTTTAGAAGATTATAACTAGGACAACAAGTGGACACCACCAAAAAAACGCAGCGCTAAAAAAACGCATACCTGCGCATGCCAGTGCGCACGTATGCGCATCCATAGGCTATAATGGCCATTTTTAGCGCAAAACGTGCGCATACGTGCGCATGCGCTTTTTTCCAGGGCCAAAAAATGCAACATGCTGCGTCTGGAAAATACCAACGCACACCCCAAAAAAACGCAGCGCATGAAAATCGCATACATGCGCTTACCAGCGTGCAGGTATGCGCACCCATGTTAAATATAGGGGAAAAAACGCATGCGCACGTATGCGTTTTTTTCCAGCGCAAAAAAACGCAAATGTGAAACCAGCCTAAGGGGGATGACCGGAACGCGGGTACCTGCATGCCGGGTACGGAACAGAAAAGGCTGCACTCCCTGTTCCCAGGGGGGAAGCTTCAGTCAGGCAGACCTTCCCCTTTTGCCTGAGGGAAGCTTAAGCCAGTGGGACCTTCCTGCAGACCCAGGAAGGCAGGGAGAGAGAGGAAGAAAGCATGCACAGCAGCGGGGGGATAAAAGAGAAAAGCGTGCGCAGCAGGTCAGTTTGGTGCAAATGCAGAGCGGCACACCCTGCTGCCCCTTCCCCCACAACAGCGTACTGGCGAGGCAACAAGCCAGATAGAGAGAACCCCGTCGCCTGCAGAGCAGAGTTGTGCACACAGAGCAGAGTCGTACACACACACAGAGCCGAGCTGAGCTGACAGCATCGAAGTAGAGAGAAAGGACAGGCGTGCTGAAGCAGCCAGAGAGAGAAGTGCCCCATCCTGGGGGCACCAGCATTACTCAGGCTAGTGTCCGTGCAGCAACCCTGTCGCCAGCAGAAGAGATCTGAGAGAAAGAGATGTGCAGTGTGAGCCTGTTGACTACAGAGAGAAAGTGCAGGGTGCTGGTGACCAAGAGAGAGAAGATGCACGCCAGTGGTGGTCGGTACTTGAGTCTTGGCACGAACAGGCAGCGCGCAGCGTGAAGAGGAAAGTGCAGCGTACTCAGTAGCGACCAGAGAACAAGGTGCCGTAAGCTCCATGTCCGTAAGTACAGTACACATGCCACATAAGAGTGACCACATACGGGACTGAAACTTGCGCCCTGACGTTGCCAGCAAATATTTGCCCGGACACTTGTGACCTGATTTACTAGTGAATATAGTTGCAGAGCCACATTGGTCTCTTACAGGACTGTGGCCCGTACCTCTGTCAGCCACTGCAGTTTATGGACTAGGCCCAGTGGAGGGTACCAGAGACTGACCACTGCCGCCAGAAGATGGGGCATTGATGCCCACAGGACCTTTCTGGAAAAGACACGGCGCCAGCCATTGCTGGCACCACTGAGTTCTCAGCAGGAGTTACAGTTGGCGGAACTCCTGACACAAGTGCTTCATAAGAACTTCTGTTATCTGAACCGTCGTTCTTCTACTTACAATATCCTTTGCCACAGGGCCAGCTCCAGGTTTTTGAGGGCCCCGGGCGAAAGAGTCTCAGTGGGCCCCCTGTTGTGAATTCACTTTCTTGCCTCCCTCTGGTTATTACTGAAGGTAGTGGAGCTGGTCAGATCGACAGAGGGGTTGCGAGTTCTCTTTCTTGGCTCCCTTTGGTGGTTAATGGAGGTAATGGAGCTGATCTGAATGAAAGAGGCTTGTCACCTGATAATGATGATGACGATTGGAGATGTGGGGTTTCCGATTGGGATTTAAGACAGCCGACTCCCTCTATCCCTGCTGGTGATTTGCTTCCTGTTCCTCCTGAGGTCTGATTTCTCCAGCTCTGTCCCTGCATGTTCAGCTAAGTGGTTTATTTGCTATTCTGTTTGCATTTGATCGGAAAAGTAAGCTCCCGGCTGGGGCAGTCTCTCTCTCAAAATCGAGACTATCCCGCTGGATCCGGGATGGTTAGGTGGTATGAATGCTCCCCACCATAATTTACAAAACCATTTTTTTAGGGACCACCTCACATTTGAAGTGAGTTTTGGGGGGGGGGGTCAATATAACAGAAAATACCCAAAAGTGACATCATTCTAAAAACTGCACCCCCTCAAGGTGCGCAAAACCACATTTAAGAACTTTATTAACCCTTCATGTGCTTCTCGAGAGCGAAAGCAATGTGGAAGGAAAATATGAACATTTTACTCTTTTCACCAAAAAAATTTACTTTGGAATTAATTTATTTTATTTTCACAAGGGTATCGGGAGAAAATGGACCACAAAATTTGTTGTGCAATTTCTCCTGAGTACGCTGATACCCCGTATGTGGGAGAAAGCCACTGTTTGGGTGCTGACTTTTTTACTACAGAAATAAGCCAGAATTCCTTGCTAGGATATGTAAGTGAGACCTGACTTCTGTGAACCTGCATTACCTCGGTGACTTCTCCTGGCTGCCGTAGAACTGAAGAGAGAGCCTGCTTTAATAATTCACATGGCAATGATTCCGTCTAGTTGCCTGGCAACCAGTTTTTTTTCGTAGCCAATTGCAAGAAGGATCTTACGGGAAAGAGGATAAAGTACGCCTGCCTTCCAGCCAAATAAAGTTTAAGGAACATATCTGTACATTGTTACTTTAGCTTGCTGGTTTTAGGTTTGGGGTTATTGTTGTTTTTTTATGTAAATTTCTTTTTTTTTTTTACACCATGGAAAATCAATCAAAATCTTGTTCAATTGAGTATAACTAGCTCTGCATGCTGACAATCTGTCCGCAAGGTTATTGAAATATTAATATGCTTCTACTGTAGTTTTTTTGCACCGCAATTCTCTGAAGTAAACAAATAATACACAGCATCATGAATACATAAGACTGACCTCAGCACATAGGCCATGTGTGTGTATATGTATGTATATATGTAATTATGTGTGTGGGCACAGTATATATGTGTGTGTGTGTGTGTGTGCGCGCGCGCGCGCGCGGTGTGTGTGTGTGTGTGTGTGTGTGTGTGTGTGTGTGTGTGTGTGTGTGTGTATATATATATTACACATATAATACACATAATACACACAGCTCTGGCAAAAATTAAGAGACCACTGCAAAATTTTCAGTTTGTCTGATTTTTCTCTTTATAGGTATATTTTTGAGTAAACTGTAAATTGCTCTTTTATTCTATAAACTACTGACACCATGTCTTCGAATTTTCAAGTGCTAAATTTTGTATTTATTTTCAGAAAATTAGAAATGGTCGAAATAACACAAAAAGCAGAGTGCTTGCAGACCTCAAATAATGCTAAGAAAACAAGTTCATAATCATTTAGAAACAACAATACTAATGTTTTAACTCAGGAAGAGTTCAGAAATCAATATTTTGTGGAATAACTATGATTTTTAGTCACAGCTTTCATGTGTCTTGGCTGCTTTCCACCAGTCTCTCACACTGCTTTTGGGTGACCTTAAGCCACTCCTGGTACAAAAATGTAAGCAGTTCTTCTCTGCTTGATGGCTTGTGACTATCCATCTTCCTCTTGTTTACATTCCAGAGGTTTTCAATGGGGTTCAGGTCTGGAGATTGGGCTGGCCATGACAGGGATTTGATGTGGTGGTCTTCCATCCACACATTGATTGACCTAGTTGTGTGGCATGGCGCATTGTCCTGCTGGAAAAACTGGAAAAACCAGTCCTCAGAGTTGGGGAACATTGCCTGAGCAGAAGGAATCAAATGTTTTTCCAGGATAACCTTGTATGTGGCTTGATTCTTACATCCTTTGCAAAGATTAACCTGCCAAATTCCAGCCTTGCCGAAGCATCCCCAGATCATCACCGATCCTCCACCAAATTTCACAGCGGGTGCAAGACACTGTGGCTTGTACGCCTCTCCAGGTCTCCGTTCAACCATTAGATGGCCAGGTGTTGGACAAAGCTTGAAAATTAGACTCATCAGAGAAGATTACCTTACTCCAGTCCTCTATGGTCCAATCCTTATGGTCTTTGGCAAACTTAAGCCTGGCTCTCCTTTGCTTCTCATTTATGAAAGGCTTTCTTTCTACCTTTACATGACTTGAGCCCTCCCTCTAGGAGCCTATTACGAATTGTTCTTGCTGTGCACTTCACCCCAGCTGCCATTTGCCATTCCTTTTGTAGGTCACTTGATGTTATCCTGCGGTTGCTGAGTGACATTCGAATAAGATGACGGTCATAGTGTAGAGATGTTTTTGGCCTCTGCCGGTCTGTAACTTTGTTGTCCCCAATGTCTGCTGCTTGACCCTGTTGTAATGGACTGCCGTTTTAGAAATTTTAAGGATGGAGGCAACATGACGCTCACTGTATCCCTCTGCTAGTAAAGCCAGAATTGAGCCCTTCTTTTCCTCACTCAAGACTTTTATTTTCAACTTCTTTGGCATGGTTGAAAGTTATTTTTTCATTCCTATTACTTTTGGGATATTACTAGCACTTGTTTTGCCATCCAGCTTGTCCAATGGCAAGAGGATTGTGAACACCACATCAGGGTTTTTTATACTTTCCTTCGTTACATAAGATTTGGTTCAGGTGATCACCTCATCAGAAGCACAATAAGTAGAATGAGGTGTACTCTGGTTGGAATTCAGCTGACACTGGAATGGAATGGCTGTCAGACATGTAGAGAAGCCGATTTTTATAAAACTGTGCAGTGGTCTTTTAATTTTTGCCAGGGCTGTGTGTGTGTGTCTGTATATATATATATATATATATATATATATATATGCACACAGCATATTATATAACTAAATGAGTTAAATGATCGCATGAGAGTACAAAAACATCAGGAGGGAGTTCATAGACCCAGCATCATAGAGCAATGAGAGTAAAACAAGCAGGGAAGTAAGAGGTGGAATGGCGCATGTATAGATTTAACCCTAAGTTGTAATCAGTCAAAGCGACTATCCGCAGAGGATGGCGACCTAGATTCTGCACAAATGCGCCCCTACTAGATGGCGACTGTTCCTAATTATCTATCCCTCAAGCAAAGCAACTGTAGGATACTTGTTTTAATCCCAGGGGAGAGACCTTTTTAAGGTGGTAAATCCAATCCGTTTCACGCTTTAGGATTAACCTGTCCCTATCCCGTCCCCTTGTAAGTCTTTTGACCTTGTCTATACCCACAAAACTAATGTAAGATAGAATGCCCCCATGCGTGGAATTGATATGTTTGGCTATAGTTGTATCCCTTTTATTAATGATGTCTGTTATGAATGGGTCACCGAGGAGAAAAACAACACACGCTAAGTCTCAGAAAACCAGAGAGGTTGGTAACTATGCAGATTGCAGATCCCCCTGATCTTAACACACAACTAGCAGCAGTCGTGGAGCGTGCCTACGATGGTCCTGGACACCTCGTGACAACCGGAGAACTAAATAAGCCTAAAGTAAGAAAAGGGAAAACTAACTCCCCCAGAGCAGACCCCAAAGGAAAGACAGCCCCCCACATGTATTGACGGTGAAGCAAGATGAAAACACAAACAAAGGCAGAAAAATAGGCTGAGCAAACGATGGGGCCAAACTTACTTGAAAGGACAGGAAAGGAAAGATACTGTCTGCAATCTGCCAAAAAACCCTACCCAAAATAATGTCCAACACTTCTGATAACAAAATTAACCCTGAAGTTACTAGACTTCTCCCACTATATCAGCACTCTGAAATATTCTGAGACAGAGCAAAAAGAGGCCAATCTAATAAAAGGCAAATTGGCAAATACAGATAAATAAGAGTGGAGATTCAGCACAGCCCAGCTGGGCTGGCTGACCACACAAAAACTGAGCTGACCAACAAGAGCAAGTGTGAACATTAGCAAAAAACAAACTTAACTTGAGAAGAATGGAGCAGAGCTGAAGTCCAAGACCTGAGAAGCAGACTGAATCACCAGCAACAGGATAGGGTGTCGGCTGTCTTATATCCAGTCTGATACTCCAGAGATCCAATCATTATCCTCCTCGTCAGGTGGCAGACCATTACCAATTAAACTAACCTCACCACCTCCTGTCACCACCAGAGGGAGAACAGAAGGAAAACTCCCAGCTGGTGGAGCAGAAAATGAGCTCATAACAGTACCCCCCCTTGAGGAGGGGTCACCGAACCCTCATCCACGAGACCAGGCCGATCAGGATGGGCCCGGTGAAAAGCACAAACCAATTTATTGGCATGAATATCCGAGACAGAGACCCAAGAATTATCCTCCGGGCCATAACCCTTCCATTTGACCAAATACTGGAGTCTCCGTCTAACCAAAAGAGAATCCAATATTTTCTCTACCTCATATTCCACATTGCCTTTAACCAATACAGGATCAGGAGGTGCCGCCACAGGAACTACTGGCTCAACAAACCTCTTCAACAGTGATTTTTGAAATACGTTATGGATTTTGAACGTAACTGGAAGAGCCAATCGAAAAGAAACAGGATTAAGAATCTCCAAAATCTTATAAGGTCCAATAAATCTTGGCTTACATTTTGGAGATGCAACTTTCATAGGAATATTCTTAGATGACAACCAAACCATATCACTCACTTTAAACCGGGGACCAATGGTCCTATGCCGGTTGGAAAAACGCTGGGACTTTTCCTGAGAGAGTGACAACTTATCCACCACTTGGTCCCATATCTGCTGCATTCTCACAACCACAGTGTCCACACCTGGGCAGGACGAAGATTCCACTTGTCCTGAAGAGAATCGAGGATGAAACCCAAAATTACAGAAAAAGGGTGACATCAAAGTGGCAGAACTAACTCTATTGTTCAGCGCAAATTCGGCCAAGGGCAAAACTGAGACCCAATCATCTTGATCAGCAGATATAAAACATCTTAAATAAGACTCCAGGGTCTGGTTTGTTCTCTCAGTCTGCCCATTGGTCTGGGGATGAAACGCGGAGGAGAAGGATAACTGAATTCCCAGATTGGAACAAAAGGCTTTCCAAAATCTGGAAAAAAACTGGACCCCTCTATCGGACACAATGTTCTCAGGAATCTAGTGTAACCGAACCACCTGTTGTAAAAACAAGGGTACCAACTCAGCGGAAGATGGCAACTTTGGGAGTGGTACAAGATGGACCATCTTCGAAAATCTATCACAAATCACCCAGATAACAGTCATTCTCTGAGAGACAGGAAGATCAGAAATAAAATCCATTGAGATATGGGTCAATGGCCTCTTGGGCACCGGGAGGGGCATCAGCAACCCACTAGAATGAGAAAAGGGTTTAGACCGAGAACCATTCCTACAGGACTGTACAAAATTCCTGACATCACAAGATAAGGCAGGCCACCAAAACGATCGACTCACCAAATCTCTGGTTCCAAAAATACCTGGATGACCAGCCAATGCGGAGCAATGGACTTCAGACATCACTCTCTTTCTCCACTGGTCAGGAACATACAATCTTCCCATAGGGCAACGCTCAGGTTTATCCTCCTGAAATTCCTCCAGGGCGCGTCTCAAATCGGGCGAAATGGCAGAAAGAACTACCCCCTCACCTAGGATAGTAGTAGGCTCAGTCACATTAAGAGAATCAGCAAAGAAACTCCTAGAAAGGGCGTCTGCCTTAACATTCTTAGTGCCCGGAAGAAAAGAGGCCACAAAATTAAAACGCGTGAAAAACAAGGCCCATCGAGCCTGTCTAGGATTCAAGCGTTTAGCCGACTCCAGATAAATCAGATTCTTGTGATCAGTGAGGACCACAAATTGCTGTCTAGCTCCCTCCAACCAATGTCTCCACTCCTCAAATGCCCATTTCATGGCCAACAATTCTCAATTCCCCACGTCATAGTTGTGTTCAGATGGGGAGAACTTTCGAGAAAAGAAGGCACAGGGATTCATCTTAGAAGTCACAGGGTCTTTTTGGGACAAAACAGCTCCTGCACCAATCTCAGAAGCGTCTACCTCCACTTGAAATGGAAGTGAGACATCAGGTTACCGTAGAACTGGAGCTGAAGTAAATCTCCACTTAAGCTCCTGAAATACTGAGACAGCCTCAGGAGACCAATTCAGCACATCAGCTCCCTTCTTGGTCAGATCAGTCAGTGGTTTGACAATACTAGAAAAATTACCTATAAATTTACGATAGAAATTAGAAAAACCCAAAAACTTCTGGAGAGCCTTCAAAGAAGTAGGCTGAACCCAATCATAAATGGCCTGTACCTTGGCCGGGTCCATTTCAATAGTCGATGGAGACAAGATAAATCCCAAAAATGAAATCCTCTGTACACCAAAGAGGCATTTTGATCCCTTAACAAACGGAATTCTCCCTCAAAATCCGGAACACAGTCCGGATATGTTCCACATGGGAATCCCAATCACTAGAAAAGATCAAAATATCATCCAGATAGATGATCAAAAACTTATCTACAAAGTCTCGAAAAATATCATTCATAAAGGACTGGAAGACAGAAGGGGCATTAGAGAGCTCAAAAGGCATCATCAGGTACTCAAAATGTCCCTCCGGAGTATTAAACGCCGTCTTCCATTCATCCCCGTGCTTGATGCGAATAAGATTATACGCCCCCCTGAGGTCAAGCTTAGTAAACCAGCAGGCACTCTTAACTCTGGAGAATAAATCAGACATCAGAGGTAACGGGTACTGATATTTAACCGTCATCTTGTTAAGGGAACGATAATCAATACACGGTCTTAATGAACCATCTTTCTTGGCCAAAAAAAAAAACCAGCGCCTAAAGTTGACGAGGATGGTCTAATATGACCCTTCTCCAACGACTCCTTAATATAGGATCGCATAGCATCGTGTTCGGGTACAGATAAGTTGAAAAGCCGACCCTTGGGAAATTTACACCTAGGCATCAACTCAATTGCACAGTCATAACTCCTATGAGGAGGCAAAGACGCAGACTTACTCTCACTAAATACATCAGAGAAATCAGCCAGATAATCAGGAATATCATGAGACTGAGGAGAGGTGGAGAAAACAGGAGCGACCCTAAGAACACACTGACAACCCCAACTCACCACAGACACAGATTTCCAATCCAAAACTGGGTTATGAGTTTGCAACCAGGGGAAACCCAGAACAATAGTATCATGCAAATTATGCAGCACCAAAAATGTACAATTTTCTTGGTGGTCTGGGGCAACTCGCATTATCACCTGGGTCCAAAACTGAGGTTTATTCTCTGCCAAAGGAGTGGCATCAATACCCCTCAAAGGAATAGGCGTCTGCACAGGTGTCATGGAAAAACCACAACATTTAGCAAAGTCCAAATCCATCAGATTCAACGCTGCTCCTGAATCCACAAAAGCCTTAGTGGAAAATGTGGACAAGGAGCAGATCAGAGTAATTGCAGACAGAAATAGTATGAGAGGCGTCCACAGAAAAAACACAGCTTACGCCGTCTAAACTCCTGACGTTGCGCCCTAGACAACACCCCATCACATTGCATAGGTTCAGACATTTGTTCAGAAGGTGGCAGCACCTCCCCTGTAGCTTTACGTTCACGTAAACACCGATCAACTTGAATGGCTAATGACATAGAGCCATCCAGACCAGAGGGAACAGGAAATCCCACCATAACATCTTTTACGGTCTCTGATAAACCTTTCCGAAAGAGAGCTGCCAGTGCACTATCATTCCATGTAGTAAGGACCGCCCACTTTTGGAATTTTTGACAGTATAACTCTGCAGGATCCTGACCCTGGTTTAATGCCAACAGGGTTCTCTCAGCTTGATCAACGGCATTAGGTTCATCATACAACAACCCCAAGGCTTGAAAAAATGCATCCACATTAGTCAGAATAGGATTTTCAGGTGTCAGAGAAAAAGCACAATCCTGGGGATCGCCGCGCAGCAAGGAGATGACAATTTTAACCTGCTGCACAGAGCTCCCCGATGAGTTAGGCTTCAAGGCAAGAAATAATTTACAATTATTCTTAAAATTCAGAAATTTAGACCGATCCCCAGAAAACACATCAGGAGTAGGGATCTTGGGTTCAGCAACATGTGACTGAATGAGGTAGGTAGAAATTCCCTGCACTTCAGCAGCAAGTTGCTCCACACGATCAGACAGTTGCTTAATCTCCCTTAGGAGAAAAAAAAATCCTCCTACGGCCCCAGAGAAAAAGAGGAAAAAATATTTTAAAAAAAATAAAAAAATTCTGACACTTTTTTTTTTGTCTTTTTAAACAACTCTTTCCTGCTTTTGAGTACCCTAGAATCTGCGGTATGGCTGGTGATTCTGTTATGAATGGGTCACCGAGGAGAAAAACAACACACGCTAAGTCTCAGAAAACCAGAGAGGTTGGTAACTATGCAGATTGCAGATCCCCTGATCTTAACACACAACTAGCAGCAGTCATGGAGCGTGCCTACGATGGTCCTGGACGCCTCATGACAACCAGAGAACTAAATAAGCCTAAAGTAAGAAAAGGGAAAACTAACTCCCCCAGAGCAGACCCCAAAGGAAAGACAGCCCCCCACATGTATTGACGGTGAAGCAAGATGAAAACACAAACAAAGGCAGAAAAATAGGCTGAGCAAACGATGGAGCCAAACTAACTTGAAAGGACAGGAAAGGAAAGATACTGTCTGCAATCTGCCAAAAAACCCTACCCAAAATAATGTCCAACACTTCTGATAACAAAATTAACCCTGAAGTCACTAGACTTCTCCCACTATATCAGCACTCTGAAATATTCTGAGACAGAGCAAAAAAGAGGCCAATCTAATGAAAGGCAAATTGGCAAATACAGATAAATAAGAGTGGAGATTCAGCACAGCCCAGCCGGGCTGGCTGACCACACAAAAACTGAGCTGACCAACAAGAGCAAGTGTGAACATTAGCAAAAAACAAACTTAACTTGGAGAAGACTGGAGCAGAGCTGAAGTCCAAGACCTGAGAAGCAGACTGAATCACCAGCAACAGGATAGGGCGTCGGCTGTCTTATATCCAGTCTGCTACTTCAGAGATCCAATCATTATCCTCCTCGTCATGTGGCAGACCATTACCAATTAAACTAACCTCACCACCTCCTGTCACCACCAGAGGGAGAACGGAAGGAGAACTCCCAGCTGGTGAAGCAGAAAATGAGCTCATAACAGATGTCCCTGATATGTTCGGAGACTCTTTTCCAAAACTCATGGTATGTTTTGCCTACATATTCTAGTCCACGTGTGCATTGGCACTCTGAATGATACCTATCATATGACAGTTCATAAAGGATCTAATGTAAAAAGTAATTTTTGTGACGAAGCTTACAAGTTTCTTAGTGTTAAATATACACATTTTGTTTATATATTCAGGACTTCTTACCAGATGCTATGCACCAAAGAAAATATCACGCTAATTAAAAAATGTGGTGGTTTATTTGGGTGACAGGACAATTGTGTACAAGATAATTGTGTACGGACAATTGTGTACAGAAAATTGTGTACAGGCCAATTGTGTACAATGACAATTGTGTACAAGGCAATTGTGTACAAGGCGATTGCCCTGTACACAATTGTCCTTGTACACAATTGTCCTTGGACACAATTGGCCTGTACACAATTTTCTGTACACAATTGTCCGTACACAATTATCTTGTACACAATTGTCATAGAACCGTTTATTTGTATTGTCTTCAAAAAGAATCATTGCATCAAAATGCAAAATATGTGAATTAGTCCCATGGTTCATTAAATTGGTTGTGGTTTATTCATCCATCTTTCTCTGCTCTGGATCCCGTTTAGAAGTTTTATCAACTGCTTGTCCATGAGTGTCCGTGCAAGTTACAGTAGGCCACTGCCTATCTGCCTCTGTGTGTGTGTGTAGGCACAAAATACTATATGAACAGTAGCACATGTTCGCCCCATGTCCTGAGCGTAGACCCTCTGAGTGGAGAGAAACCAGAATTCTCCCTCCCTGAGTGTCAAATGGAAATATAGCCACACGTAAACTGTTACTTACCTATAGGAGAAGTAAAAATATTTTAGTTTACAATTGTTTTAATTTCCGAGTCAAGTGATTGTCTAGAAAAAGCAAGCCCATTAGGTAATTTTAAATGTGGCAACTGTACATTCTGTAGATTTTACCTTATCACAAATCCCTTGCATATAGGTTCTATTGTAGATCGAGTGTCTCAGTTTACTTCCTGTAAACCTAATTATGCCGTATATATTATTTTTCATCCATGTCATTTTTTTTACACTGGAAAAACCATCAGACGCCTATATGTTAGGTTTCGTGAAGAGTATCGCTCAATTGTCTCAAGGAGCCGCTCTCCCAGGCTAAATAACCACATTCAAGATTGCCATGAAGCTAATCCGCAAACATTGCGATTCATCTGCTTAGAAAGTGTTAGAGGTTGTCCACTACTTTATGATTGATGATGTATCCTTAGGATAGGTCGTCAATATCTGATTGGTCAGGGGCACCCCCGCTGATCGGTTCTCGATGTCGCCGGCTGAAACTGATCAATTGCTAAGCTGCTCCATCTTCTGATAGTGGCCACAGCCAGGTACTGCACATCCACCTCCTATTCAGATCAATAGGAGGCAGACGTGCAGTACCCGGCCATTGCCACTCTCAGAGGACGGAGCAGCTCCTAAAGATCGGTCATCAAGAAGGCGATGATCATCATACGTTGATACTAAGAGGGGAAGCTAAATGGATTCAATTTATATGCCCAAGGCCCTTTAGGTATGAATGATAAGTATGATCTATATGTAATTTTATATTTTATCAATGCCTGTTAGGTCACAATAACCATTATACAATCTATCGTGGGAACGACTTAAACAGGAAGTAGATCAGCCACCTCGGATCAGGACCCGTAGAAGCATTGAAACAACCACTGTAGCCATCTTCAACAAAGGCATAATTAAATTTCAGTAAGCATATTCAAAATGTTTTCCCTGTGTCATTTCTCATTATTACACATAACTCAATTTATGGACATCTATGGTTTGATTTTTCTGCCTATGTGGATTTAATGAGTTGTTACCGAGAATTTCATGTCAATAGCATCTTTAGGAATATATTTAGTTAAAAAATTAATGACGGGTTCAATACTTATTTCACCCGCTGAATGTGTGTGCGTTAGTCTTTTTTTAGTGCGCTAGTCATTTTTCTTCTAGTCATAAATGAAATGTAACATCTTTTCCCGGAAATACTGAGATGCCCATTATATGATGTACATTACATAACGTGTACAGTGGGCACTCGCGTAGCAGATGCTCTTGGGAAGCTGGTCTCGTATTCAGCCACTGCTGTAACCAGCATGAATGCTGCCTTTGATTAGTATGTCTCCATGCTCACTGTGTGTAATAGACCCTGGCATGGATGAGAATTAATTAGGGAAAATCGCACCATTTTGCATCATTTTAATAGCAAGTAGCAGCTATGGAAAATATGAGCTGATTAAATAATCAACCAATATAGTTTATAATGACATGAGATTCATGATGCTAATGAAAAAACACCCTGTTTAGCTTAAATGGACTGTAGCGTACATTAGGCTTCTACATAGATAAATTCTGCAGTAAATTACCTCTATAGCACATTTTCAGTGTATTGCACCCTGAAAACATAAAAAAGCAATTCTTTTCGGGGGTCTCTGTCCAACTTGGGCATTAGTCTTAAACTGACATGGTGCCGTTAAGGACCCTTGCACACAGCGGTACTATACATGTGCAATACGGTATTTATTAAAATATATATGTTTTGGCACAAGTGTACTTGTGCACATGTCTGATTTTATAGGACATGTTTGCAGATTGCTGTATACATGTCTGCATTAATACGCCGCAGAGACGGATGTCAGTCAGTGTCGGGACAAGGTTATAGTCGCCGCTCACTGTATACTTAGCGCTGATTGAAGTTGCGTCAGTACACCTGCATGACTGAATGACTGAAAGCCGGAGGGTGCCGGGAGAAATAAAGACTATTAACCTGCAGATTAACCCCACATCTGCGGTTGATATCGTTTGGAGACATAGTAACATAGTAGCGTAGTTATTAAAGTTGAAGGAAGACTTTAAGTCCATCTAGTTCAACCCATATCCTATCCTAACTTGCCCTAACATGTTGATCCAGAGGAAGGCAAAAAAAACCCATGTGGCAACAGTAAGCTTCACATTGGGGAAAAAAATTCCTTCCCGACTCCACATACGGCAATCAGACTAGCTCCCTGGATCATCGCAATATTAAGGAAACTAGTGTATATACCCTGTAATATTATACTTTTCAAGAAAGGCATCCAGTCCCTTCTTAAATTTTAGTAGGGAATCACTGATTACAACATCATATGGTAGAGAGTTCCATAGTCTCACTGCTCTTACAGTAAAGAATCCGCGTCTGTGAGTATGCTTAAACCTTCTTTCCTCCAGATGTAGAGGATGCCCCCTTGTCCCCGTCACAGGTCTAAGAGTAAAAAGATCATTAGAAAGGTCTTTGTCCTGTCCCCGCATATATTTATACATTGTAATAAGATCACCCCTAAGGCTGTGTTCACACGTAGCTTTTTTTTGTGTTTTCGCGGCAATTTTAAACGCTCGATTTTACCGTGAAAACGCAAAATAACAGCATCCCATGCAATCCTATGGGATTCCACAATGCTGTGCTAATGCTGCGGATTTTCCCGCGGCGGAATCGCATCGTGGAAAAATACGCAGCATGCTCATTAATTTTGCGGAATCGCGCCGATTCTGCACCCATAGGATTGCATTGTTCTGCTTACTTTCCGCATGTGACTGTGCACACCATGCGAAAAGTAAGCAGAGCATTTGCGGATGGCACCCATGGTCCAGAGGTGAGGAGATTGTCCTCCGGGCTCTGGGTACCATATCCCTGTAAAAAATGGAATTAAAATGAAAAAAATCGTCATATTCTCACCTTCCGATGTCCCTCGCAGCGTCCCCAGGCTTCAGCGATGCTGCAGGCAGGTCCCGTTCCCAGTGATGTATTGCGATAATGACCTTTGATGACGTCGCGGTCTCATGAGACTGCAACATCATCAAAGGTCATTGCCACAATGCATCACTGGGAACGGGACTTGCCGGGAGCATTGCGAGGATCGGGAACGCTGCGCGGGACGTCGGAAGGTGAGAAAAACACCATTTTTTATTTTTTTTATTATTTTTAACATTAGCTCTTTTTACTACTGATGCCACATAGGCGGCCTCAGTAGTAAAAAGTTGGTCTCACTCGTCAAGCACTATGTTGGACGAGTGTGACCAACCTGTCAGTCAGTTCTCCAAGCGATGCCACAGATCGCTTGGAAAACGCTAGCATTCTGCAAGCTAATTACGCTTGCAAATCGCTAGTTTTTCCAAGGGAAAATCGCAGGAATTTAAAATGCGGTTTGCCCGCGGAATGGAATTCCGGAATTCCCACGGTAACTTCCGCAGGAATTCCGTAACGTGTGCACATAGCCTAAGACTTTGATTTTTCAAACTAAATAACCCCAGGTGTAATAACCTGTCTTGGTATTGCAGACCCCCTAGTTCCCTAATAACCTTGGTCGCTCTTCTCTGCACCCGCTCTAGTTCAGCTATGTCTTTCTTATACACCGGACACCAGAACTGTACACAGTATTCTAAGTGTGGTCGCACTAGTGACTTATATAGAGGTAAAATTATGTTCTCCTCATGAGCATCTATGCCTCTTTTAATGCATCCCATTTTATTATTTGCCTTTGCAGCAGCTGCCTGACACTGGCCACTAAATGTGAGTTTGTCATCCTCCCACACACCCAGGTTTTTTTCAGTGACCGTTTTTCCCAGTGTTTTACAATTAAGCACATAATTATACATCTTGTTTGTTCTACCCAAGTGCATGACCTTACATTTATCCCCATTAAAGCTCATTTGCCATTTATCTGCCCAAGCTTCTAGTTTACATATCTCCTCCTGTAATACAAAATTGTCCTCCTCTGTATTGATTACCCTGCAGAGTTTAGTGTCATCTGCAAATATTGAAATTCTACTCTCTATGCCCCCTACAAGGTCATTAATAAATATGTTAAAAAGAAGCGGGCCCAATACTGACCCCTGTGGTACCCCACTGCTAACCGTGACCCAGTCCAAGTGTGCTCCATTAATAACCACCCTTTGTTTCCTATCCCTGAACTAGCTCTTAACCCACTTACACATATTTTCCCCTATCCCCATTGTTCTCATTTTATGTATCAACCTTTTGTTAGGGACGGCGGAACGCACTAATAAATAATAGTAAGTGCGTTCGCCGCCCGGGGTCCACCGTGCAGAAGGTGTTACGCTGCTGCTATGTAATGGCAAACGCACAATATGGTGGTATAACGCACACGGGTTGAACGTCATCCGGTGTGCGCTGAGCGTTCTCTGTTACTCCACAGAGACGCCTAGGCGTTAAATACAAAGACCGAGGCCGTTGACGCCACAGAACTCAGCGGAATGCACCCACAGTATATGGTCACAGGACTCGGGCCTAAGACACAGGGTCAGCGTCCCTCTAGATCTACCGTGTGTGCGACGTCGCAACCACGGACGCCAATAAGTACTGCTGACTGCAGCACGGCGACAGACACTGCCGCTGTACAACAGTGCCCGGTAGCAGGCACACTGTCGGATGCTAGTACCATGGATGATATGCACTGTGGCCTGTAGCTTGCCACTGACTGGCGCTGACTCTATCACTAGTTCCCTATCCACACAGGTAATATCAGAGGGAGGGGAATCTTAATGAGTCATTTGCAAGTCCATGCATCCGTCATCATTCACACAGGTAGCAACTAGAGTCTATACTAGCGCATGGCCGAGCGGCCATGCAAACCTTTTATAGCCGGGACCTTCCGGAAGCTTCCAGATGCCTGAGATGGACCAATCAGATCTAGAGAAGGACCTGTGCATGTGACTCCCGATCTCCAATGGGAGATCGTCTCGTGAGTATGCTCAGTGGAGCGACGGAAGGACTTAGCCTCTGGAGTGGCTTGCTGCTGATCAGCCTGCGCTGCTATTGCTGGCCCAGAGGTAGCAGCAACAGCCAGACCCACAGAGCTGGCCGGAGCAGAGCGTCGGGAATGACGGGGCTGCTGAGCAAGCTCCTCTGCAGTCGATGGAGAATGGGAGACCGCTGAATGTGAGGCTCTGGATTCCTGCTGTGCCGCTGCAGGAACCCGACGCCTAACACCTTTTGTGTGGCACCGTATCAAAAGCTTTTGAAAGGTACATGTACACCACGTCCACTGCATTTCCTTGGTCCAGTGCGGAACTTACCTCTTCATAGAAGCTCATCAGATTAGTCTGACAGAACGGTCCCTCGTAAACCCATGTTAATATTGGGTCATGAGGTTATTCTTCTTCAGATACTTCAAGATAGTATCTCTTAGAAAACCCTCCAGGATTTTACCCACAGTAGAGGTTAAGCTCACTGGCCTATAATTTCCAAGTTCAGTTTTTGTCCCCTTTTTGAATATTGGCACCACATATGCCATACGCCAGTCTTGTGGTACAGACCCTGTTATTATGGAATCTTTAAAGATTAAAAATAGTGGTCTATCTATGACTGTACTTAATTCCTGCAGTACTCAGGGTTGTATCCCATCCGGGCCTGGAGATTTGTCAATTTTAGTGATTTTTGGACGCCGCCGTACTTCCTGCTGGGTTAAGCACGTGACATTTAATGGAGAATTTTTATCACTGATCATGTTATCCATCATGGGATTTTCTTGTGTAAATACTGTTGAAAAAAGTCATTTAGCATATTGGCTTTTTCCTCATCCTCATCCACCATTTCACCCAGACTATTTTTAAGGGGACCAACACTATCATTTTTTAGTTTCTTACTATTTATGTAGTTAAAGAACATTTTGGGATTATATGACAGATTCCCTTTAAACCTAAAACCGAATGGAGATCTCATATATAAGAGAGCAGCTGAAAAGGGGGTGCGTAAACCATTGTTGAAGAAGGAGCACAGCACAGACAGAACTGCTACCAGCTTCCTAGTCCTGTTCTGTGATCCCTCCTCCCCGGCTTTCTACTCTTTGACCTGATGCTGCTGAGGTTGCCGGAGTAAGACGGAGACTGTGCTGGAAGCACAAGACACTTTTCAGTCCCTTATGTGTTGGGCAACCAGGCTTCCAATTTTATAGGTAAACACTCACCATTGGGGCATGCCATGCAGGAAGACAGAGACTCCGGCCAGTGAGCTCTTTCATCAGTCTGATTGGGAAAATTAATATTGGCCAATTGTCACGCACAGTGTAGGACAAAGTGCAACACAAAGGGATGGGGGAAAGGGAACCAGACACTAGGGAAGTGGGGAGTGGAGACCCCTAGACAGATCTAACGTCACCCTGTCTGTCCTATCGTCCCTATATAGGTTCCCCATCTATTGTCGGGCAGGATGCCTAATCCCTGCCTGACCCTGGCGATAAGCCTTGAACCGGAGAAGACAGGATGTCTGCTAGTCAATCCTCACTACAGCTAAAGACAACAGGGATAGACAAACGAAACAAGGGAACACTGAGCTTGTGAAGACTCAGAGAGAAACACCAACGTCGTCCAAGCTCCAAAAAGGACGATAGCTCCAAGCCTCAACAGGGAAATGCAAATGCAAACTGCTGAGACCTTCTGCAGACTGATGCAGTGCAACAGTCTGCACCCTCTGACACATCCATGACACCAATGTTCCTCTCTTCCTGCATTACCCCTCTTTTTCAGTACCCATACATTTACACAAAATTGAGCCCCCTCCAAGTTGACACCTTTGGCAGTCAAATACCTCTGCCTATACCTCACCCTGATGAAGACGGGTTACCGTTGAAACGCGTTGTGGGTTAAAGAAACTATCGCTTTGTCCTTGTGTTCCTAGCGCTCCTCTGACCGTTCACTCATATTGTCCTAGTACACCTCATACTGGCCTTGGTTGATAGTATGGACTCCTCAGGAATAACAGAAATTAATTGGTTGTAGAAACTGGTTTCTGAATAAGAACAGGAGCAGCTGAGAAAATAATCAGGCAACTGGCTGACACATGGGCAAATGGAAAGTGGAGCTTAACTTTTAGAAAGCTCATGGTAGTAACACCACTACCTGAATACTCAGATGGCACTCAGTCGCCTGAGCATGCCTTGAAAAGGTTTTGTATGACGACCTCAAAACTAGTGCACTATCAGGATGCAGCAAACCCATATAATAAAGATGACGGCATACACAGGTGCAAAATAGTGATGAGACAACCACCCACAACCTACACGTACATGGAGGGAGTGATTGCTTAGTATTAAAATTGCCCATAAAAAAGCTAGTATAAGGCGCTGGTCACACTCCGGGGGGAAGAGTCAGTGGGGGGAAGAGTCCATGTGGTGAAGAAAGCATAGTTTGGCTCTGTAGCTGGGACGAAATAAAAACAATGTTGACTTGTGAAGCTGCTATTTTAGGGCATGGTGAAAATGTGGTACTCTAGAACAAGGCTTGTTAATGATGTCATGATCCATGCTGGATCAGGACATATAAAAAGCACAGGTAAACTTTTTTTTTCCTAAGCTGTGCTTAAGGTTGGTTTTTGCCCCCGGTGGCCATTAGGATTATTGCACTGTGGTGTCGTTTGTTCTAAGTTTACCCCCGGTGGTGGTGAGCGTCATTGCACTCTAGTTTCTTTAGTTAAGTGCACATGATTATAATGCAGGTGTGATTGCTGGCTCTGCTATAAAAGAGTCACAGGTGTTGCAATCAGTGCTGGTGATAGTGTTCATTTCAAGCATCATTGGTGGAGGAAGGAGCTGGAGAGCATTCCTTGCAGCACTGTCTTAGCCCTGGTGTGAAAGGAGTCATAAGGGATTTCCTTGTAGCTGTGACAGAGCTTGGTGGCAGCGATTCAGGAGGAGAGCTGCATGCTGGTGGTGGACTCTGTTGCCAGGAGCAAGTGCAACAGAGTAAAGCTAAGTGGTGTTTCCCTGTTTGTGTTTTTCCTTAGTGTGTATTAGTACAGCGGTGGGGCCAGTGCCTGCGCCACCCAGCTCCCTAGCAAGGGATAGGTGTAGGGTGTGCTAGGGCAACAGGTTCCTGATTGGCGTCCGGTGCGGAACTGGCATAGGGAACGTTAGGAGCGTTAGGGACACTGACTCAGGGGAGTGCAGGAGGTCTCCACATCCCCTTTCCCTATCGCAGGGCCCACCGTTGTAACTGTTTCCCTTCCCTTTGTCTGGTTGTTTTAGTTACCGGCCTGCGAGCCGTGTCACACAGGACATTATCACGTGCCGCATCCTGTTGTTCTAGTTACCGGCCTGCTGGTCGCGTCACACAGGACGGGTCCACGTGACAAATGAGTGCCCAAAAAAGACATCGTAGGGATAAAATAAGATGATATCGTTATATCATTATTTTAGTTTTTTTTGTTTTCAAGACTTTAAAAAGTGTACAATCTTGCATCCATTCGGAATCTATTGAATCCACAGTAACGTCTTACCAAGCCAATAGGGCAATAAAAAAAAAATCAATACACAGAGACAATTATGTTAAAAAATGTAATTCTATCAGATGCATTTCATGGCAAAATGATCGATGCACTCACCATTAGGACGGTGATGTCTAGCAGAGCATTTGTAAGAGGTTTTACCCTCCAAATGACGATGGTGCAGCTAAAAAGCCAGATACTTAGAAGATATAATAGACGAGTACATTACAACAAACCCACAATTTTACGAGTCATTTCTTCAGTTTTCAGTAGATCTACAGTTTAATTCATCACTTTTAAAACTGCAACACTTAAAAAAAAGCTTTGTAATATAAATCTAATCAAAAAAATATTCTTTCTCCACTAATGATCATTTTCCTTCTCCCCTGCCCCCTGAATGGATTACTCATTCTGGAGAAGAGGTGACTGCAGCACCCGGCAGCGGCCACAAAACACTATGATGGAGCAGTGGTTCTCAGCTCCATGCTCTCCATTTGGCTGCTGCCATAGCTGGTAAGAGTTGACTTGTGGGGGTACCGGGTGTCGGATCCCTATCAAAGCAAGTGTTATCAACATAATAGCAAAGCAGGTAACTAGAACTGTGTAGGAGCAGAACTGAGAATCGTATTTGTAACCCTTTTGACCATAAGTATAGTAATTTGAGTATTGATTCCTTTTTCCTATTTAAAAAGGTATTTAAGTAAATCCGTCATGTAAAAATACACCATTAACCTGTAACTATGGAGTTAATAGCATTCTGAAGCCATGGGCTGCCACATGGAGAGCCCCACTACTGTGAGGAAATTAACTTTATTGCTCCCGGCAGTCTCTGGCTTTCAGGCATAGCGGCGCGGCTTCAGTCCCCACTCAGTATATAGTATGCAGCGGTGACTATGCACTGAACGGTGACTGAAGCTGCGTGTCTATGACTCTAAGCCAAAGGCTGCATGGAGGAATAAAGTTCATTCCCTTCCGGTAGTAGAGGTCTAAGTGTGGGCACCGTACAGCTTCAGGACTCTATTAATCTGCAGATTAACCCCATATCTGAAGGTTAATAGCATTTTTTACATGACAGGTTCCCTTTAAATTTCTATCATACTCAACTGAAACAGTCAAAAATGCAAATGCACTCCTCCTCAACACTGCAATTACATCATCAAGAGGGAAAAGTCATTGAATTATGAAAATCACAGGATGGATAGACCTGTTGATGATAGAGATAAGATGAAAAAAATTTAAAAAAATCTTAAAAACATCTTGTTTTATTTAGTATCAAGGTAGAAGTCTCCCCTCACTTACACACCTTGGCTGCTACTAATGAGGATATTAATGGTTCTTTGGCTAATGTTCTGCTGCGCTGAATGCACTTGGGCAAATCATCAAGATCCACTGCTGGCAGCACCCTTTGTAATTGCTAACAAATGATGTCACAGATGTGCTCGATGGAAGACAAGTCCGGAGACGCTGCAGGCCATGGTACAATGTTTAGGCCACATAGGCTGCTCACAGTAGCACCATCAACATGCGGTCTGGAATTGGTATGTTTAAAATCGGCTACTGGAACACTTTGGAGAAATGGTCGTACCACTGGTTCCACAACAAGATTAATGTAACGCCAACCTATAAATGTACCTGGAATGAAGACTAGAGGGGTCCGGCTACTAAACATTTTGCCACCCCACACCATAATCCTGAGAGTAGGACCATTGTGATGTTCCTACGTCAAGACCACTTTGTGACTTTGTCCATGTGATCTGCAGACCAATCTCCAGCTATCATTGCATCATAAACAAAATCAGTACTCCTTGCTGAAGACGATAGACCTTCATTCCAGCCTCTATTGTTCCATCCAATGCCATGAAGAGACCTTCGCGACAGAACATCACACTGGTTCTACTCCCAGGATTATTGTGTGTGGTGGAATAATGCACAGTAGTGGTAACCCTCTAGCCCACACTAACAGTTCAGCGTTACATGGATTTGGTGTTGAAACCAGTGGTGTGGCCATTTCTCCAAAATGTCTCGAGAGCCATTTTTAACAAGACAAAACCAAGCCGCATGTTGGTCATGCTACCGTGAGCAGTCTGTATAACCTAAACATGGTACCATGGCCTGTAGCATCTCTGGAATTGTCTCCCACCGAGCACATCTGGGACTTTGTTGGTCAGCAATTGCAAAAGGAGTAGTCTGCGGAGGATCTTGATGATTTGATTCCTCAGAGAACCATTAATAACCTCATTGACACCAGCCAAGGTGTGCAAGTGCAGGGATTTTGTGAGGGTGGTGCACATACTTGATGCTGAATAAATCGAGACATTTTGAATATTTGCACATCGTTATCATGTCTACCGATCTTGTGATTTCTGTAATTCCACTACTTTTCCTTATCGATGTTGCAATTTCATTATTGAGAAGGAAATGATATAAATATTTTAAATGATTAAGGTAATGAGTATCTTAATTTATGTTGAAATAACATTAGTTACAGATTTCCTATGAAGAATAATAAAAGCAGTACAAATAAATAATACATAATGAGTACATCCATTACCTACTGAGCACCAAATGCTCCCTGACTGACATCCTCCCTAGCGCCAGCATTTCTATATCTTGCCTCCCATTGCTTGTAGGTGACACTGAAATAATGCAGAAGATGTAAACGTTTATGGAACAGATAACAAGCATGATAAATGAGAGCTTGCAGCTCGATTGGATCCGGGAAGGGTAGCTTGTTGTGACAGCTTTTAACTTGCAATAAATCTGTTCTAACTTCCCGGAATAAGGTTACGCCAGTTGTCGCTATGTACCGTAACACAGCAGTGTATTTACATGGGGATCCTGTGCTGGAGATTTGACAGCTCAGCACTTAATTTCCAATTACTTTTTTAAAACATAAGTCTGAAATTTACCAATATTCTGTAAACTGTCAATATGGTTCCTATTAAAATTTGATCTTGGAGCGCTGATGTTTGGTGTATGGTTAGGTAATGTTTTAACAAACCTTGCTCTTCTATGGAAGAGACATACTCCCTGAGGAATAGATTGGCTTCATGTCACATACACGCGGACAGCAGAAACGGAAGAATAGTTGGGTGGGTCCGGTCAAGGAATTTGCCCCATGGGTTGAATGCCAGGATTGGCACCAACAAGCTTTTTTGCCTTTGTCAAGAGTATTCAAATAAAAGTCTACAGCAGTCTTTTCCAAACTCCAGTCCTCACCGCCCCACAACAGTTTGGGCTCGATTCATGTTGTTCACGCCGGTCTTGATGAGGGGGCATGCCGGAGTCAGAAGCTCCTGGTTCATGAAGAAGTGCACGCCTCCTGTTTTGCGAGGGTTCGAACGTAAGCCCCGATGGAGCCACTGAATGTAGTGGTAATAGTGATGTGAACCCGGCCATATAGACATCATTGAAGCTAGTCTCCATCCACTAGCTCAGGGACAGCTGAAAATTTGAGAACGGGGAGAAAACTGGTGAAGGATGAAGGATACAAGTCAAACAAATTCCAGAAATAATGTTATTCCTCATGTACAGAATTATGACAGCTTATTCTGAAAAGTTACCTGAAAACCCAGTTTTTTTGGGTGGGTTTTTTTTCGTTTTTGTTTTTTTCACATGTTTTGATTCTAAGAGATATCTATGATTAGAATTATCTATGAATCATGATTTACTGTATCATGTGGAAAACGCACTAAAAATATCACCAAAAAATGCAGGAATAAAAGCATGTTAGGCTGGTTTCAGACTAGCGCATTTTACATGCAGCGCACGGCGCCGCTAAGCCCTGCCCCCTGCCCGCCCCGTCCGGTCATTTCCTCCTACTATCACACACATCCGCATGCGATCTGCGCACCCTATCTTTAGCATAGGGTGCGCAGACCATGCGCTGGCCGTGCGCTAGTTGGATTTTTGCGTGCGTTCCGCACTTTTGAAGGTGCGCTCAGCGCACCAAAATGCAATATGGTGCTTTCGGCGCACACCGGCGCACCTTCAAAAGTGCGCAGCGCACGCAAAAATCCTACTAGCGCACGGCCAGCGCACGGTCTGCGCACCCTATGCTAAAGATAGGGTGCGCAGATCGCATGCAGCCGTGTGCGATAGTAGGAGGAAATGACCGGACGGTGCGGGCAGGGGGCGGGGCTTAGAGGCGCCGTGCGCTGCATATAAAATGCGCTAGTCTGAAACCAGCCTTACTTTCGAAAAATACCCTAAAAATGCCGAAAAAGCACATGCTGGCTTTCTTTCATGCTTTTTTTTTCCCTGTTATATATAATATCACTTCCATTATTATCATTGGTTTTCCCATCCCTGCATTAGACAGGGGGGGGGAGGTCAACTCTTCAGCCTAGTTATCTGGAGTTATCGATGAGTAACACAATGGCTAATGACTAATGACGACGCTGAATTAATTGACCGTCCTTATCAGAAATACTTGTTTTGAACTGAGCAAATCCGAGTGCTATTTTCCTGACACGCACACACTCCGGCTGAGTTTCTATGGTAATAAAGCCGGCAGTTATCATGGTAACTAAGGTTTCATGAGTCTCTTCCATCCTTTTATAAAGCACTTTGTAAAATACATTCTGAAACAAAAAAAACACAATATTTTGGAGAAAGTTTGATTCAGTGATGAGAACATTGGTGCAAATCTCCCACCTGTTTCCTGTATTATTAACGCCGGTCATGGACCAATCAGTAGTGCTGCCGACGGTGGGCAGGCATGATGATCCAAGGATGCAAATTAGTGGGAAAACACAATCATACGGTGCAGGCAGGTGATTTGGTTTTCAGCTTTATGTTCTTGTCATATTTGTTTTTTTAACATTTTCTAAGATTTGTTGTTTAGCTTTATGTTCTTGTCGGATTTTTTTTTTTTACATTTTCTAGGACGTTTTAAGTGGAAAATGAGTTGAGATTGGAGTGAAAAACAAGTGAAACTCGGAAGCAGAGAATAAACTGCCGATGGTCCCGATGTATACAGGCTGAGGCCCGACTTCGATGCCTCCATCGAGGCATTGTTATTGTTGTATAAAATGGCAACCAACAAAAAGTAAAGCTCCCTCTGAAATTAGAGGCATATCAAAGGCACAGTTGGGCCCTACATGTCCCTACAAAGTCTGAAATTATCTGTGCTCATCTTTAGGGTTCGCGCACATGACCGATTTTCTTGTGCAAGTGCTATCCATGGTTTTCACAAATAATGATATTCTATGGGACTGCGGCAAAGAAAAATCGGTGATATGTCCGATTTTGATCTCAGTGTTGTATCAAAATTGGCATAACAAGTCTATGGGTCTGTGAAAAAATTAATCAGAATAATGGGGCTGTGTTAAAACTGGAATAAGAGTATAGCGCCGCCTGGCGGCTTCAATTTCCACGGGTGTCAGCTGTACATAACAGCTGAGACCCTGCGGTATCGGCCCCCACCAGTTTTGTAATCAATCGGGGCCGATTATCCCCTTAAATACTGCTGTCAATCGTGACAGTGGTATTTAGTTGGTTGCAAGGGGGTTACAATCCCCCTTTTGCAACCATCGGACCCCCGCGATGAGACTCACAGGTGCCGATAGTTACCATGGTACCCTGAGGTCATGTGATGACTCCAGGGTATGGTGGCCTGTGAGATCCAGCTATAACCTGGGTCTCAGAGGATGTATTAGTGAGACACTGACAGGTCTCATGTACTGCAGTACACGAGTAATGCACCGTATGAGACCAGTAATCAAAATAAAAATTATACATGTCCATCATGACTAAATAAAAAATTAAAATAAAATGGTTTTTTTTTAAAAAAAAAAAGCGCACACCTCTCAAAAAGTCGTTTCACCACTCAAAACGCAAAATTTGTGATAAAACAAAAATAAAATATTTCCGCATCCGGAATGACCCGCTCTATGAAACTCGCATGATACTTATTCCGTATAATAAATGTCGTAAAAAAAATAATAAAAACATGACAAAAATGGCACTTTTTCATCATGCTGAATCACAAAAAAGTTAATAAAAGAATAATCAAAAAGTCATATGTAAAAATAAAAGGATATAAATAAAAACAACAAATCATTTAGCAAAAAACAAGCCCCTAATATGGCTCATTCGGCAAAAAAAATAAAAAAGTTACATCTCGCAGAATATGATGATGCGAAAAAAAAATCATTTTTATAAAATACTGCTTTCAGTCTGTAAAAATAGCAATGCATAAAACACACAATATAAATCTGGTATCTCTGTAATCTTGCCGACCCGACAAATAAATTTAGTCTTATCAATTTTACTGCAAGCTGAACCGCGAAACAAATAAAATATAAGCAATAACTGAATTGCTATTTTTTTGTTCATCTTGTATCTGAAAAATCTTAATAAAGAAGCTATCAAAAACTATGTACCCCCAAATGGTTTAAAAAAAATATGCAACTAGTCCCGTAAAAAGTAAGCCCTAAAACAACTCTGTTCACCAAAAATAAAAAAGTTACAGCTCTCAGAATATGGCAATGAAAAAACTACTTTTTACTAAAAAGCATTTTTAATGTGATAGCTGCAAAACCTAAAAAGCCTGATATAAATCTGGTATCGCTGTAATTGCATCGACCCGAAGAATAAATCCGCCTTATCACTTATACAGCGCAAAAGTAAAAATAAGAACTATTCTTGCACTGCTGTCTTTCTTAATACTACCTCCCAAAAATTGGAACAAGGCTCGGGTCAAATTTATCTTGCACTCTCCGCTGAGCACTCACGTTGGGGTTTCCATGTAATTTCCCCAAAATCTTGATTCGGAAAAAAACCCAGGTCGGAACCACTCACTTATAAGGCAGGTAGTGTCACTTTGGACTAGTTTCTGTTTTGGTGGTGTCCCATCATTTTAGGTGTCTTTTTAGCTCACAAGTGTACATGACCACAGATCTGTGCATGCCTAAAATGATGGAGACCACCAGAGCAGACGCAAAATGGACTCAAAAGTGTCTCCATCTGATTCATTATGGTGGGTGGTTGCTTTGAGGATTTCACCTGAATCACATTTTTTTTAAGTATGTACATATATTCATTATGCAAACTAGGGGGCAGGTCAGTGAGGGATAAGTGACTTGTCAGAAGCAATACAGATAAATATGTAAGCAGAACAGCACATGAAGACCCCCCCACAGGCTGACCCAGAGCACGTGCATATTATTGATTCAAAACTGAAAATAAAGGTTAGATAACAACCACGAGACGGATTTCATCACCCAAGTATCATTGTAATCAGTATAATGGCGCCGCCCTGACACTGTCTGTAGGTTACTCGGCACAATCCTGCTGACAGGTTTCCTTTAAGGTTGAAATTGCCTCCGTCACTAAGGGATTAAAGTAAATCAAGACATGCCACAGTCGCAAAGAAAATGATAATACCAAACTTGTTACTTTTCCAGGAGGAATAACAGAAGAACAAAACAATGCAGAGTTTCAAAAAAAATGTCCCAGCATTTATACAAGTATTTATACGATGTCAGGGAAACTGAAATGTGTTCTTTAGGCCATGTTCACATGTTCAGCATTTGGTCAGTATTCCACATTAGTATTTATAAGCCAAAAACCAGGAGTGGGTGAAAAATTTAGGACTGGTGACGTGTTTCTATTATACTTTTCCTCTGATTGTCCCACCTCTGCTTTTGGCTTACAAAATCACTGCACTTGCAATTCATTACCATACCATCAACTATAGATTTTTTTAAAACCACAAAATGGATTTCCAGCAGAAAGTTGGGGATTTAATCAGCATTACAATGCCTTTATACAAAAGTCGTTAGTATAGAGTATAAAATCCTGATGACAGATTCTCTTTTAGCAAGCGTTTAATTAAAATATATAAACTTAAAGAGGTTATGCAGCGACTCTCCTTTGCACACTGAGAGGCACTGCTGGTGTGGTGTCTGGTGACCATTTGCCTGGTTTAATGCATCTGTTCTATTAATTAGAATTGGGCAAGTGCTCAATATCTGGTAATGGCAGGCAAACAGCTGACAGGTGCCATGTCAGTAACGCCTCACTCCTCCCAATCCAGATGTGAACGGTGCTGGATAACCCCTTTAATCCCTACATGACCAGGCCATTTCTCATTTTTAACCTATTATAAAAACAGAATGAGCAAATACTCTGCAGTTATTAAACAACTAGTAATAGTGCATACAAATAATATAGGGCACTTAGTTAACACCCTTTTGGTATAAGTGCCATCCCACCGCGACAAGGTTTTCCCTAATCAGGATGGCCCTATCTCTAGTGTAAAACCTCTCTACATGCCAGTAGGCCTCAATTGATGGGATAGAGCAGGACCCAGACATTTCTTTGGTTTTGCGTTAGATTTTTGCACTTTGTAGTTTTTTGTACTTTGTGCATACATATAGTTTTCCACTGGATTCCATATGGAGGACAATTTAGATGAAATGCTCTTAATTTTTCTCCGGATAAAACTCAGACGATTTATTTATACGCTCGTGTGAATCTATCCTTATAGATCTATTAGAAGCTGAATGTTCAGGTCAGGAGATTCCCAATCAGTCCGGGCGTTGCGGTTCGGACCGTGAAATACGGCAGTGTGAACCCGGCCTTCCAATCTAGCCTCAGCACTCACACGCTACTTGTGCAAATGAGTGGTTATGACCAACCCTGGTCAATATGCACCTTATGTACATGAGTATTTTTTTCTTATAAAGGGGTTGCACCTCTCCAGGTTGGCGTGACCCGGCTGGATAACTTCTATATTTTCAGATGGGCATTATAAGACGGATCGCACTTTGATAAATCTAGGCCATCGACCGACTGGACTTTCTCACAAAAGTCTTTCCTTTCTCAGTTCTTCGGTAACCTACTTATTTCAATGAATGGAACTTTTGCCATAAACGACTCAAAAAAAGAAAATGAAGTCATTATATTAAAGATTAATTGAATTTTCCAAGTCCTATCAGCATCAGATCACAACAATATTGAGATTCTATTATTAATATAAACTAATTGGAGCAATTTGGCCGAGGCCGGCGTATATCGATGGCGTCTCTATTACTGGGTTTCAGTGAGTCACTTCCCAGGTCAGAAAACACTGACAGTGTCTCAGCCTGTGCACGTCCTACAGAGCAGACATCCCTCTGATCCACAGGGGGCATCTTTCTGGCCAGCTGTAATTACCAACACTTCAGGGGAATAGGTCGAGCAGAACGCTGGGGGTTCTGTCATGTGCCGTCCCACCGCAGCTGTACGTGGAAGCTTGTCTCTTATGTCTGACCTGCCATATGTTTATCCTCCTCATTTTGTTTTATGCCGCCTGGTGATGTATCTGCGATATTGACTAGTAAATGATACCACTCGAGGCCAGCAGTAATCATTTCTTGAGCAACTAGAATAAAGGAGCACAGTAGATTTTTTTTCTGCTACATCTACTTTTCATACCATGCGCTAAAAAAGACAATTTTCTAAAGCGTCTTCTTTAATTAATCCGCCATTGAAAATCCCCACCATTCATCTTATAGGGTCATTTCTGCATCATGCACATAGATTTCAGCAAGGCTCCTTCAGATGACTTGGACAGTCGAAGAAATTCGGCACAAGATCTGCCTCCCCTTTTTGAGCTGTGCATCTTGTCTATATGGCTTTTCACGGGCAGGTGCAAAACAATCAGATCAGGCTCCTGCTCTTCGCCCATCTATGGAGGCCGCAATACATACGGAGACAGCCTATCACCACCATACACTCCTTATTTAAATGTACCAGTACCCCTCACCGTACACGCCCCCGGAAGAAGCGATCAGCGAAACGGCACCCGTCGGACGGGGAGGAAAAGCACAGCCTTGTCACATCACTTCAGGCAAGCACCACCAGCTGCTCTGTCACTTTTGGTCCTACCCAGGTAATATATGTATTATAGGGGGCATATTTTCAGCTTCATTTACCAGAACATTATGTTAAAAACCTTTTTTGGTTTATTGGATATTGCTGTTCACTGCATATGACTGGAATATTATAGTGAAAGGCTCTTTGATTTATTGGATACTGCTTTTTTTACTACAATATGACAACCATTCTTTAGGGAACAATATTATTACACATTTGATTCCCTGCACTGGGTTTAGTCCAGACCTTAACATCTTCTTGGTTTCACCAGTTTCCCTGAATCACTGCATGTCGCTTACGGATAACACAGTACTGTATATACTGTTGATTCAGAGAATTTATTTATTGAATATATTGGCCGCTTCATGACCTGAATTTATTAATAATATTATATTAGCATATACAGCGCTGTCAAAAGTTAAGAGACCACTGCACAGTTTTATAAAAATCAGCTTCTCTATACAGTATGTCTGACAGCCATTCCATTCCAGTATCAGCTGAATTCCAACCAGAGTACACCTCATTCTACTTAATGTGCTTCTGATTAGGTGATCACCTGAACCAAATCTTATTTTACGAAGGAAAGTATAAAAAACCCTGGACTTGAAAAGAAAAGTCTTGAGGAAAGAAGGGCTCAATTCTGGCTTAACTAGCAGTGGGATACAGTGAGTGTCATATTGTCTCCATACTTAAAATTTCTAAGAAGGCAGTCCATTACAACGAGGTCAAGCAGCAGACATTGGGAACAACAAAGCTACAGACCAGCAGAGGGTCAAAACGACTCCACTGACCGGGATGACCATCATCGTATTCGAATGTCACTCAGCAACCGCAGGCTGACATCAAGTGACCTACACAAGGAATGACAAATGGCAGCTGAGGTGAAGTGCATGGCAAGAACAGTTCGTAACAGGCTCCTAGAGGCATGGCTCAAGTCATGTAAAGCTAGAAAAAAAAGCCTTTCATCAATGAGAAGCAAAGGAGAGCCAAGCTGAAGTTTGCTAAAGACCATGAGGATTGGACCATAGAGGACTGGTGTAAGGTAATCTTCTCTGATGAGTCTAACTTTCAGCTTTGCCCAACATCTGGTCATCTAATGGTTAGACAGAGACCTGGAGAGACCTACAAGGCACAGTGTCTTGCACCCACTGTGAAATTTGGTGGAGGATCGGTGATGATCTGGGGATGCTTCAGCAAGGCTGGAATTGAGCAGGTTAATCTTTGTGAAGGACGTAGGAATCAAGCCACATACAAGGTTATGCTGGAAAAACAGTTGATTCCTTCTGCTCAGGCAATGTTTCCCAACTCTGAGGACTGTTTTTTCCAGCAGGACAATGTGCCTTGCCACACAGTTAGGTCAATCAATGTGTGGATGAAGGACCAACACATCAAATCCCTGTCATGGCCAGCCCAATCTCCAGACCTGAACCCCATTGAAAACCTCTGGAATGTAATCAAGAGGAAGATGGATAGTCACAAGCCATCAAACAAAGAAGAATTACTTAAATTTTTGCACCAGGATTCGCATAAGGTCACCCAAAAGCAGTGTGAAAGACTGGTGGAAAGCAGCCAAGAAGCATGAAAGCTGGGATTAAAAATCATGGTTATTCCACAAAATATTGATTTCTGAACTCTTCCTGAGTTAAAACATTAGTATTGTTGTTTCTAAATGATTAAACTTGTTTTCTTTGCATTATTTGAGGTCTGCAAGCACAACTTTTTTGTTCTTTTGACCATTTCTTGTTTTCTGAAAATACAAAATATATTGCTTGGAAATTCGAAGACATGGTGTCAGTAGTTTATAGAATAAAAGAGCAATTTGCATTTTACTCTAAAATATACCTATAAAGAGAAAAATCAGACAAACTGAAAATTTTGCAGTGGTCTCTTAATTTTTGCCAGAGCTGTATATACTGATGTTTTGATACTGATGAACACCATTGTGCTGTGTCTTTGTGCTGTGTTTGCTCCCTGCTTGTATGGAGTTTTTTTTTTAGTCCTGTCAATTTTTATCATCCATTCTGCACCACTCACCCCAATTTTTCAGTTCTTGTTTAGTGCCATTTTCCACAAAACTCAAGTCTTTCCCACACTACATTGCCCTTTCAGGTGCAAGATTTGATCCTACCGACTATGCCAAGTGTAGCGTGGAACAGGGCTGTAGCCATGGGTGAGGCACTTGTCTGAAGCTCCTGGCTTGTTACATAAAAGTGGAGGTCCTGGCTTGGGGTGTGGACTTGTGCTGTGAGGGCTCTACACCCGTGCAGTCCACATGCAACCATTATTGTAAGTTTGCCAAGACCAGATGTTTCACAGTTCAATGAGGGAGATCACCATTCAAAAATAAATTCTTTACTGAACGGTAACTTGGTAAGGGTTATATACAGACGATAGTGGGTACAAAGTCTTGTCAAATTAAATGTTCATAACTTGAAGCATTTTCCACACCGTTTCCTTCTTCAGTAGTTGACACCAGGGCTTTCTATGTCCAATGTTTCTCCCTTCTTCACCACAACCCAGCTTTAACACTTCTGTCCTGATCAACAAGTGTCATCTATTTGTTCTGCGTCCTATTTCCACTACTGGCGCCCTGGAACTTCCATTTGGGACCCTTCACTAGCCCCACATACTCAATCATGCTTAAGCCTGTTACCTTCCACCGTTGTAAGCTCAGGGTCTTGTGGTTAGGTGTTCTTTCCTAGGACCATTCACCAGAAGGTCACTCTGTCTCTCTATCACTTATGCTAAGGATCTCGCTATCCCTTCTCTTTGGTCTCCTCCTGGCACTATTCACCTTGCACCTTTTGGTCTGCTCACTAAACACTCCAGGACCCTATCCATCTTCCTTCAGGAAACAGTCACGGTCATTTACACTAACCCTTCCCACTGGTCCTAACCATTAACTAAATGGTCCCATAGTCAAACTACACACATTTAACGCACATCACAATTCACAATACACACCACAGTTCACATTACATATCATTAACACTTATTACATTTTACATGACATTTCACATTACACCACATAACACACTTCACAACAAAACGTGTTTCTTCAAAGAGGGAAACGTAGCAGCATGTTCATATCCTTACATAAGGACTTTTTTATAGCGTGCACGCTGGACCCCCTACTTAGGTACCAAGTGATACAGTCATATGTTAAAGTTTGGGCACCCCTATTAATGTTAACCTTTTTTCTTTATAACAATTTTGGTTTTTGCAACAACTATTTCAGTTTCATATATCTAATAACTGATGGACTCGGTTATATTTCTGGATTCAAATGAGGTTTATTGTACTAACAGAAAATGTACACTCTGCATTTTAACAAAATTTGACCGGTGCAAAAGTATGGGCACCTCAACATAAAAGTGACATTAATATTTCGTAGATCCTCCTTTTGCAAAAATAACAGCCTATAGTCGCTTCCTGTAGCTATTAATGAGTTCCTGGATCCTGGATGAAGGTATTTGTGACCATTCATGTTTACAAAACAATTCCAGTTCAGTTAAGTTTGATGGTCGCCGAGCATGGACAGCCCGCTTCAAATCATCCCACAAATGTTCAATGATATTCAGGTCTGGGGACTGGGATGGCCGTTCCAGAACATTGCAATTGTTCCTCTGCATGAATGCCTGAGTAGATTTGGAGCGGTGTTTTAGATCATTGTCTTGCTGAAATATCCATCCCCTGCGTAACTTCATCTTCGTCACTGATTCTTGCACATTATTGTCAAGAATCTGCTGATACTGAGTTGAATCCATGCGACACTCAACTTTAATAAGATTCCCGGTGCCGGCATTGGCCACACAGCCCCAAAGCATGATGGAACCTCCACCAAATTTTACTGTGGGTAGCAAGTGTTTTTCTTGGAATGCTGTGTTTTTTAGCCTCCATGCATAATGCCTTTTTGTATGACCAAACAACTCAATCTTTGTTTCATCAGTCCACAGGACCTTCTTCCAAAATGTAACTGGCTTGTCCAAATGTGCTTTTGCATACCTCAGGCGACTCTGGTTGTGGCGTGCTTGCAGAAACGGCTTCTTTCGCATCACTCTCCCATACAGCATCTGCTTGTGCAAAGTGCGCTGTATTGTTGACCGATGCACAGTGACACCATCTGCAGCAAGATGATGCTGCAGGTCTTTGGAGGTGGTCTGTGGATTGTCCTTGACTGTTCTCACCATTCTTCTCTGCCTTTCTGATATTTTTCTTGGCCTGCCACTTCTGGGCTTAACAAGAACTGTACCTGTGTTCTTCCATTTCCTTACTATGTTCCTCACAGTGGAAACTGACAGGTTAAATCTCTGAGACAACTTTTTGTATCCTTCCCCTGAAAAGCTATGTTGAATAATCTTTGTTTTCAGATCATTTGAGAGTTGTTTTGAGGAGTCCATGATGCCACTCTTCATAGGAGAATCAAATAGGAGAACTACTTGCAAGTGGCCACCTTAAATACCTTTTCTCATGATTTGATACACCTGACTATGAAGTTCAAAGCTCACTGAGGTTACAAAACCAATTTAGTGCTTCAGGAAGTCAGTAAAAAGTAGTTAGGAGTGTTCAAATCAAGAAAATGATAAGGGTGCCCATACTTTTGCACCGGTCAAATTTAGTTTAAATGCAGATTGCACATTTTCTGTTAGTACAATAAACCTCATTTGAATCCAGAAATATAACTGAATCCATCAGTAATTAGATATATGAAACTGAAATAGCTGTTGCAAAAACCAAAATTGTTATAAAGAAAAAAGGTTAACATTAATAGGGGTGCCCAAACTTTAACATATGACTGTAAGCCAGCTACTGCTAAAAGAGGGCAGGGTGGAAATATTTCAATAGCAAATGAAAGAGAAATTAAAAGGAAAGCAGATACAAACAAGAAGCAACTAAGCATGGAAAGACATTAACATGAAAGGGCAAACTGTTTCGTCAAACAAGTCAAAGAAAGGATCCACTGACAGAATAATCACAGAGCACAACAAAATGAGCTGTTTTATGATGACGAGTGAATGGGGCAGAGTGACAGATGAGCGGCTGAACGCCTGATAGAGTGCACACGATTCATAGAATAGCAAATTTAAAATGCTCGGAATTAGCCCATGTAGATGAGCTGCCGACATTTTACAGGCCCCCTGATACTATAAATACCATGTTTATTGGTAGATAATATCAGAAATAGACAAAGATGATAAAAATACCAATAACAGGTGACACAAAATTATTTCATGAGCCGTAAGACCCAAAAATAGTCTTAGGTTTCAACCTTTAGGGTATGTACGTACTATGACTTTTTTTTGCAAAAGCCTCACAAAAAATGAACACAGTCCACAGCAATATCAATATGATTTGCTGTGCACGTTTCTTCTTATTTTAGCCATTTCAAAGTTTGGAAACTCTGAAGTGGTTAACAGAAAAATTACATGCTCATTTTTTGGGCAGGAAAGAGTAAAAGACGGAATCCCCAGAAAATGTTATCAATAGCGTTTTATGAAAGTTAGGTTACTACCGTAACCGAATACAAAGTTTCCAACGTGAACTAGTTGTAATTAAAATGTGAACTACCTAAAAGAGGTAAAAATTGCTGCTGAAAAGATGTCATAAAAACATGTGAAAAAAAAAATGCACAAAAAATAAATACAAAAAATAAACTAAATTTGCAAACATGGGCAGAAATGCTGCTGAAATTCCGTGCCATCAAAATGCACCAAATACTCGTCGTAGGAACTTAGCCTAAGGGCTCGTGCAGATGTGGGGAGGCCAAGGTGGTAGCCGTGGTGAGGTGCTGTTGCATTCCCACACCCTGGCACCCCACAAAGGAAACACAAAGTCCTGTCTGTGGTGTGTGATGGATACCAAATAGAACACTCACATTAGATTCCAGGGCTCCTTCTGATTCTGCAATCTCTGCTCCAGAACCACGGTTCACACAAATATCTCCAGACTCCATGTCCATACTTAGCAGTTCAACTTTACTTGAAAACAGGGTTCTTGATACAGACGCAGCACAGTTCACATACACTGGCATTCCTTGAGCTTTCCCTGCCTTCTCTGTCAACTTCTTTCCTGAAGACACTTGTATACCTGTCTCTTCCGACAATCTCTGACCCGCAGAAGCTCCTTTCACTTCTGCGGCGTCCATGACCCTAGGGCCACCAACTTCCTCCAGTTTCCCTTGTCCGGTTTCAATTAGAAAAGGCAAAAAGTGCGCTCAGCTCTGCCTAATCCTGGCCGTAGGCCCCAAATCCCCTTTGGAATGGTTACTTAATTAGATGGTGGCCACTTGCACGCTGCTCAGCCTGGGGTCCCTAATTGCCTCAGCAAAATTCACCTCCACGGCTATCCTTCTGTCCTCTCTCACTGCTGTATCACTACTATCCACTAAACAGAAAGTCTCACACTCTAGCTCACTGCTCTGCACTATACCCATCGCTAACTCCCCCTCATCCTGGGAAAACCCCTTATTCTAGCTAAGCTTATCCTGGCACTCTCATTTCCTACCTCTATATGCCTCACTAGGCTATACCCAAGATTGTCCTGCTCTGTTGCTACCCTTCTATTCTATATCTTTCCCTAATCCTATACCAAGTAAAAGTAAAGTACATACACAATATAATAACATCAAGCAAATATAATAATGTACATAAAACTCTAAGGAACAGCACATATCCAAAGCCAACACGATCAAGAGAGGGAGAGGCACATGGCGGCCTCTGTCACCTCCTTACACAGACAACTGTTTTTTCAGTCCCAGTTAAAAAACATTGGATCCCATTTAAACTAATATTATTCTTTGGGGCAGTGAGCATGTCTAATTTTTTCCTAAGACAGACAGTCCAAGGAGAAAAATCACAGAATGCTAAATTTGCTTCAATATTCAGACTGCACTCGGCTATTCAAGTCAATTAGTGTGTGTAAATAATCAGACTGAACTCGGATGGCATCTGAGTGCAGTCCGATTTTCACTAGCAGAACGGAGGAGATGGAGACATATTTTTTTTTCCTTTTTATCTTCATCCGAGAAAATCGGATCACAGTATGATGAGAGAAAATACGCTGGTGTGACCCTAGCCTAAAAGGAGTTTTCCATTTTCTGCAAAGTGGACCCAAAATGTTTCCAATCATATAAATAAAGGCATGAGCCGCTGAGCTTAGTGATTGGCTGCAGCCAACACAGAAATACAGAAGCAGCAGCGAAGAGCCAGTGCTAGAGAAAGTAAGTACCATCTGGCTTTGTTATTTTATATGACTGCAAGTGTTTGAGGTTCCCTTTAAGTTCTTAAGGCATGAGTTCTTTATCATGCCCCTGGTGCCAGGCATTAGATATCTGGCAGATGTTTTCACTTGCAATATGCTGTAAGTAATATTCTGTGTTAATACTGAAAACACAGCATTGAGAAGTTATATATAAGATTTAATGTCGCCCATCCTTTGGATATATCCCGGCAATATATTCTTCTTTGGATTTTCATTTCCAGCAGGGTCTAAATGTAAAAAATGATCAAGGATTCTTCACAGTAAAAATACTGTCAGTATTCAATATAGATGCAGAAAAAATAATTCCTGTAGGTCTAAATTTACCGCAGTCTCGCACACATATTCTAATAATACAGTCTACTCTTAATGATGAGTCTTTGAGTGACGGCAGTGTAAAATAAGTAATAGAGTGAAATACAATTCTAGGAAGCAGAAGAGCAAATTTCTACAGGTAATGAACTGGAAGATAGTGTGTACCACGACAGCCAAGATGAGTCATGTAATTGTGGCGCCCCTGAGGCTCAGTCGCCACAGAGGTACTGCACCTCCTCCTGAGGTGTGATGCCCCACCATCCAGGTAAGGTGGGAACTCCTGACCACGCTCCAACACCTGCACCCCACACCACAGGGTAGTTCAGCAAAGCCACATTGCGGCTCCTTGCTTGGAGTGTAGCAAAGCACCTTTGGTGGCTCCCTGCTTGGAACACGAAACGTGCTGGGAGGTGGGTGGAGTTGAGAATACATAAAAGAGCGGGAGGTTTAGAATTACAGGTCAGTCTGAGAGAGGAAGTCACTCAGAGAGGAGTGAGGGAAGGAGATCCCTGGAAGAGGGATGGAGGAAGGAGTGCTGCAGCTACCTCAGTAATCTGAGCCAGCTGGCACGGGAAAGGAAAGAAGGAGAAAGACGCTGAACTTAAGCCTGAGCTTCCATAGGAAAGAAAGACAAGTACAGAACGTAGGAGAAAAAGGGAACACAGAGAACGTGGGTTAGAGGAAGAACCCTGCCTAGAAGTTCTAAGCACAAGGCCGGGGCCCGGTCCCTGAGGTTGTATGGACACTAACGGTTCTGCAGCAGACACCGGTGGAGTAGTGGGCTGTAAATGCACTACTCCCATCTAAGACTTGGGGCACAACAGCAACACGGATAGAGAGCCGGGACTCAGGAGTAAGGAGTCCCTGAAGCAGGCTACAGCGTACAAGTAGAGTTCTTGGGAACATCTGTTAGGAGGAACTCCAGTGTAACTCAGTACTAGGAGATCTTCACACTAAAAGGCGCTATAAGAGGAGACGTTCAGAAAGGTACATGTTGGTGGAGCATTGGAAGGGAGCATTCCATCTTGCCTGGATGTTGACTGAGTCCCTGACCCGGAGGACACGGCACGGAGGCAGGCACCTGTGTGTACTACAGAATGTGAGTAAAGCTTTGGAACTACAAGCCCTGGTGTCCTCCATTGATTCTTGCGCCAACACACCCAGCACCGCTACATCTGGGTACCAGCTTCTACACCGCTTGTGCCTCTCCTCTAACTCCACATCTACACTGCCCTGGGGCTACAGCTTCACCTGTGGGGAGCTACACCATCTTGGCTGCAACACACCACCAGCGGAGGATCTGCAAGCAGCGTCGGCCTAACATCTCACTTGCCGAACACCACAGGTGGCATCACAAACTATTCCATTCACTACATCTCACCATTTCAATTCCCCCCATTAATTGGGCGCCCAGTGCCACGGACCGGGTCACCGCCGCTGTGACACATCCCGCCGACACCGGCCCGGTACCGAGTACCCCACGGCCCTGGGAGGGCGACCCATAATGAAAAGTATTAGCGTAAAACCGTACAGACATTTCTGATCCAAGTGCAGCCGATATTGACTTTTTTAGGATCGCTGCTTCCAATAGGTGGCGCTAGAGTTCTAGTCCTCTTCCTCTCTGAAGAGACAATTTGCATATTTAATTTCCTGAAGGTGCATTACATGGCTTATAAGTCTCCTCACTCTGACATGCCAGGCTGGGCTTGTCACTCTGCACAAGGAAAATAGCTACCCTTTAGACCTCAAACTAAATGCAGAAACTCAAATTGAAAAAAAATAATAATAATAATTGCACATCGCAGACAGAAGCTTCACCAGTACTAAATTATGAAAATTTTAGCATAAGTAACCCTAGTGGTATACAAGTTATAGAAAAAACTGACGGCACATCTAGAACTAGTCTGAATAGGTGCATACCAAAAGGCAACTTACATATTAAATTAGAAAATGGTAGCACACCAAATATGAAATATGAATAGCAAAATGGCTTTAGTAATACATTTCATAATGTCTTTTGTAAGGCATATCAAATATGAAATAAGTGAAATATGAATAGCATAATGGCTTTTGTAATCTAGAAAAACATATGAGATACTTAGCACAAAATTTGGCCAAAAGATGTGAGCCCATTCACCAACGACAAGGTGATCTCAGATTGAATGGGTCCCTATACTGACTGCCTGGTGTGAACTGACCTCTGGCTAGTAACAAGATAAAGCCTGTATATATAGGACGATAGGAACCAAACATGTGATTGAATGCGATTAAAATCACCACTTGATGAAGGGCGGAGTGCTCAGTCAGGAAACTAGTATATGTTACTAGCCAGAGGTCAGTTCACACCAGGCAGGCAGTATAGGGACCCATTCAATCTGAGATCACCTTGTCGCTGGTGAATGGGCTCACATCTTTTGGCCAAATTTTGTCCTAAGTATCTCATATGTTTTTCTAGATTACAAAGGCCATTCTGCTATTCATATTTCACTTATTTCATATTTGATATGCCTTACAAAAGACATTATGAAATGTATTACTAAAGCCATTTTGCTATTCATATTTCATATTTGGTGTGCTACCATTTTCTAATTTAACCCTAGAGCTATGTCATACAGAATAGATGCAGCCAGCACCCACTAAATAAAGGTCTACAATAGCTAAACTGCACAAGGACATAATAAAAAATGATTTTGAGGCTGAAAATAATTTTTTTGCATTTGGGGTTTATTAAAAATGTTGCAACATTTTGCTTTTCCAAGCTTTGTTTCCCTGCGCATTCAACTTTGATGTGGTCTGTGACCAAAAATCAGCTGAGTGGGACTCAGAAAAAGACAGACAAAGGGCAGCATGGTGGCTCAGTAGTTAGCACTGTTGCTTTGCAACATTGGGGTTCTGGATTCAAATCCCACCAAGGACGACGTCTGCAAGGAGTTTGTATGTTCTCCCCGTGTGTGTGGGTTTCCTCTGGGTTCTCTGGTTCCCTCCCACAGGCCTACTGATAGGGGATCTAGATTGTGAGCCCCAATGGGGACAGTAATAATAATGGTCTGTAAAGCGCTGCGGAATTAATGGAGCTACATAAGTGAGTAAAATAAATAAATTAAACCTGTCACCAGTTTCATCGCTTATAAATTCTGCCCCTCACCTTTTAGATCATGTGAATAGGGTTCCTACATCCCCTTTATTTCCTCACAGGTACCCCTACATACCTCCAAAAATGTATTTTATACATGTCCCACACTGCATGTAAATTGTGGGTGTCTCTACATTGCTATCAGGGCCTCCCCAGTCCCTTCAAACAGGGCCTCTTCTCTCTGGATGTACTGTAAGTGGAAGACTTCTCTACGCCCTCAACATGGTGCCCAAGTATCACGCCTGCGCAGTGGAATCTGCAGCACAAGCGCACCTCACTCTACCCTACCACACAGCCAGAGAGGTGAAGATTTGACTTTGCGCTTCTGGTCTGCACTGACGTGAGACTTTTAGCACTATGAGGAAAACGGAAAGACATCACCCACTTACATTCAGAGTGAAGAGGCGGTATCTGAAGGAAGCGGGGCGGTACTGATCGCAATGTGGAGGCAGTCATCGGACCATACCGCAATTTACATGGAATGTAGAACATCTATAAAACACATTTTCAGATGTATGCAGAGGCACCTATGAGGATATAAAGGGGCAGGGCTTATAAGCAAAAAAGATGACAAGTTCTATATAAAAAAATCTCCCGTCAGACTGTTAGAATGAGCTTGCTTATCGATCAGTCCTTCCGTTGTTCTCCAGCACATTTTAAAAAAAAACAAATGTACTAACTAACAAATGTACAAATCTACTAACTTTCCTCCACTCCCACGCTGTGTGACTGGCATCCGGATGTCTGCTGCCAACCTGTAATTGGCCCTCTGCAGGTCTCTGTGCTGCAATACCTTTCGCCTAAATGACACACATGCAGGTGACATTGGCATCGGCACCCTCCCTCCCCCCCACATGGGCCCGGTCGCGATCTCACCCTTTGTGACCGCAATCATTACACCCCTGTATAAGGCCATGTTATCTGTTTGTCAACCATCACTTCTATACTTTTTGCCAACCTTCCGAATGTATGTTATCAAAAAGTAGGGGGAGATGGAAGGATCAGACTACATAGGGTTTGTTTGTAGTCTGAAACCATGGAAACACATGGGTCTGTATAAGAATTGTATAAATAAAACGGTAAGATAATTATTATATCCTTGAATTAGTTGTTTCAGACTAGAACATCCACATGAAATAGGAACTTATTTGTCATTTCTACTGACAAATGATGTTCTGGTATATTTATTCTGAAACATATTTGTACCGGACCGCGGTAGCATTCAGTTGCAAAGGATTCGAAGTTTGATTTTGATACTGAAAAAACCTTGGAGCAATTTGAACAGATAAATATATTCACAGACAACAAAAGTGATAACGTGAGAGATGTGTTATTTCCTTTATTTCTCTTCCCTAGGTTACATAAAGTTCTACAGATCCCTGTGCAAAGAAATGAGCATAAAAGGTACAATAATGTATATAATATCTGTCTACAATGCTGTGTTCCAGTGATAAGGTCACCATTGGCAAGTGGATGGTGCATGGAGTGATGATGATGATTAGTGCAGCTAAAGGTAAAGAATTGGTACTAAATGTAAATGTTTCACGTCTGTCACTCAATGTAGTGGATCAACGTAAAAAAAATTTACTCTTCATGAACATTTGTGATGATGAATTATTATTGGCCAATATCTTAGCAAATTGAGGTGCTGGGGGGATTCGATTATTAGGGAAACAGCAGGCAATCTGTGACAAAGACCAGGATCGAGAAACGGTGTGTTGTCTTCCTGGTTCTCGAGTTCAGCACATCGGTGATCAGGTTGGCAGATTACAGGGGGAAGCTGGTGAGGACCTAGAGGTCATGATGCACATCAGCATCAATGACAAAGTTAGAGATAAGAGGCAGGTCCTTAAAATTATTTCAAGGAATTAAGCCATACGCTTACTTTTTTTTGTAGTACTTTCTGAAATACTCCATGTACCATGTGCCACACCAGAGAGGCAACGGGAGATTAGGGAAGAGAATATGTGGATCAAGAATTGGTGTGGGAAGGAGGGTTTTGAGTTCTTGGAGAATTGGGCTGACCTCTCTACTGGATACAGGCTCTATGTGTTACACCACGGGCCGCGCCGCCTCAACTTACTCACATCGCTTCTGCATCCTGGCAGGTCTCTGGACGAGGGGTATGCCACTCGGTGTCCTCGCTTCCGGTTTCACAGTCGGTCTCTGGATCCGGTGACTCGCGCGCGCTCTGTCCTCGCGCGCTCTGGCCTCTTATTCTAAATGAAGCTCTTGACCCGGAAGTCTTTCCTGACCTGCAGCAGCCACTAGTATATCAGGCTGCTTCCTGCTAGGAGAGCCTCCTGATTATCACTTTGCTTCCCTGCTAGGCCAGCTAGGTTCCTGCATGGTCACTCTTTGTACTCAGGTCCCTGCGTGTACCCGGTGTGCTTCTGAGTACGCGCCATGCACTCTCTTGTACCCAGGCGTGCCTCCCAGTACGCGCTCTGCACTCTCTTGCACCCAGGTGTGCTTCCCAGTACGCACTCTGCACTCTGTTGCACCCAGGTGTGCTTCCCAGTACGCACTCTGCACTCTCTTGTACTCTGCGTGCTCCTGTACCCAGCGTGCACCCGTACTCACTCTGTTAGACACGGTCTCTCGCGCCTCCTTCGAGCCGGCGACCTGGTACCAGCAGTCATGGTGCATCATCCCCTGGGTCTGCCCCTGATGCTCCCTGTAGAGGGGGTGGTCCTCACTAGGTCAGCTCACCCAGGGTGGGTCGGTATCACGGCCCAGAGGGTCCACTCCAGGAGTCGTTACACTATGGTTGGGATGGACTGCGCCTCCATGGGATAGTACAGCTGCACGGGGGAAGTAATGGCTAGAAGGTTGGAAAATGATTAAATTAGCTACTGGGGGGGGGGGCAATTACAGTACAGCTGGAATAGCTAGTGTAGATAGTGACCTGGGCATAAGTAATTAAATTGGCGGTGGCTTGGTGGGGTCAGGACAGTCAATACACTGGTGGGAATAACAGAGACATGGCTGGACGAGAGCTATGATAGGTCAGTTAATTTTATTGGGCTATAGTCTGTTTAGGAATAATCGTACAAATAAGCAAGGACGATGGGTGTCCTTATTCGTAAAATTGTCTCTATAACGAATTTTGCCAATTTTAGGCCAAAAAAAATGTAGAACGTCTATGGGCATACGATTAGACATTGAAAAATTGTAGAAAAAATTGTGGAAAAATAAGAATCAAATCGGCAAAGATTGAGACAAAGATGCTCTGTAAGGTACTCCTGGGGTGGACCCACTAGACCGTGGCAACGAACCTCCCGAGGGCGAGCTGACCAGGTGGACCACCCCCTATACAGGGAGTGTATGGGGCAAGCCCGCGGGTAACTATCACCACGGCAGCTGGTACCCGGGAACGTATAAGCGGACAGAAAGGTAGATCCGGATAGGAGGCACTGGACAGACGACACGGCTCGGAGACACAGGAGAGACGGCACGGCTTGGAGACACAGGAGTGACGGCACGGCTTGGCGGCACAGGAGTGATGTGCAAGGACTGGAGACACAGGGGAGACGGACGAGGACTGAAGACACAGAACCTAGGAGAGAGCACAAAAGGGAATGAGTAAATGCACGGGAAGAGAGCTGGGGAGCACAAGGAGAGCGGCCAGAGTTACTAGCAGGATCTAGTGATAGTCAGGCATCGCCTTCAGGAGGAGGCGGCCTGATATAGGAAGAGAGAAGGGCTTCCGGGTCATGACCTCCAGCTGGAGGAGGAGGCGCGCGTCCTCAGGTGGAGGAGAGCACGCGCCCGGCCATAGCGTGGGGACGCGCCCGCCGAGGAGGAGGAGCGGGGGCGCGCACCAGGCGCGATCCAGGGGGCCGAACAGAGGCGGTCGCCGGCCGAGGAAGGAAGACCGGGGGGGACCGCGCCGAGGCCCGCAGCGGCCGGTGCGGAAGCGAGGAGACCACCGGAGAGCGGGTGAGCCGGGACCGGAGGGAGGTAAGGGAAGGAGTGCGCGGCAGCCGCCGCGTGACAGTACCCCCCCTTACGCGCCCCCCTCCGCAGACCGGACAAAAATTTAGCCAAGATTCGAGGAGCATGGATATTCTCCTGGGGCTCCCAGGATCTCTCCTCAGGGCCAAAGCCCTTCCAATCAACCAAAAAAAAGGTTTTCCCTTTTTGCTTTCTCATGGCCAAAATATCTCTAACCTCAAATACATCGTCTGCGGCGGCAGGCGGAGGTGAGTGAGGAGCTTTAGAAAGGAAACGATTAAAAATGACTGGCTTAAGCAAAGACACATGAAAAGCATTAGGGATGCGGAGAGAGGCGGGAAGCCGCAATTTGTAGGAGACATCATTAATACGGGACAAGACCTCAAAAGGTCCAATATAGCGGGGACCCAGCTTGTGGGACGGGACTTTGAGGCGAATAAACTTGGAGGCTAGCCAAACTTTATCACCTGGGTGATATGGCGGGACATCCAAGCGCCTCTTGTCTGCGTATCTCTTAACCCTGTTACGTACTAACTCGAGAGCGGTCTTGGTCTCCTGCCAGATCCTGGAGAATTCACCGGACAGAAGATCAGCCACCGGTACACCCGAGGCGGGAGGAACCGGTAGAGGTACACCAGGATGTTGACCGTAGACGACAAAGAATGGGGATTTGCAAGAAGATTCACTGACGTGGTTATTATAGGCAAACTCAGCCCACGGGAGTAATTCAGACCAGTCGTTCTGGTGGATATTAGAAAAGTGCCGGAGGTAGTTCACCAAACTCTGATTCGTCCGTTCTGCCTGACCGTTGGACTGTGGATGGTAAGATGAGGAGAAGTCAAGAGTGACATCCATCGATTTGCATAGGGCTCTCCAGAAGCGAGAGGTGAATTGGACTCCTCTGTCCGAAACAATATGTTGGGGCAGTCCATGGAGACGAAAGATGTGCTGGACGAAAATCTTCGCCCAGGCGGGGGCCGATGGCAAGCCGGGTAAAGGGATGAAGTGTGCCATTTTAGAGAACCTATCTACTACCACTAAGACGACAGTACAATTGGCAGAGGAGGGTAGGTCCGTAATAAAGTCCATGGCAATGTGTTGCCAAGGAGACGAGGGTACTGGAAGCGGATGTAGAAGACCAGAAGGCAGCTGCCTAGGCACCTTGATCTTGGCACACGAGAGACAGGAGGCGACGAAATCCCGGACATCCTGGGAAAGAGTCGGCCACCAGTAATAGCGGGACACCAGGAGAAGTGTCTTTTTATGGCCGAGATGACCAGCCAGCTTAGAAGCATGGCCCCAGTGGAGGATTCGTCTTCGGTCCTTCTCTGAAACAAAAGTCTTGCCAGGTGGGGTTGCGAGGAGAGAAAGCGGTGCCACGGTGATGAACCTGGATGGGTCCAAGATATGCGCGGGTTCCTCCTCGACATCCGTGGAAAGAGAGGACCTGGACAAGGCGTTGGCTTTGAGGTTCTTGTTACCTGGACGAAAATGCAGGTCAAAATCGAATCGGCCGAAGAACAGAGACCACCTGGCCTGCCGAGGGTTGAGTCTTTGTGCAGACCGCAGGTAAGCTAGATTCTTATGGTCTGTGAAGATTGTGAAGGGATGTGTGGCGCCCTCCAATAAGTACCTCCACTCCTCTAGGGCTAACTTGATGGCAAGCAGTTCTCGGTCTCCGATGGAATAATTCCGCTCTGGGGTGGAGAATGATTTGGAAAAGAAACCGCACGTAACGAGCCTACCAGAGGAAGACTTCTGAGACAAAACAGCTCCAGCTCCAGTTGCGGATGCATCTACCTCGAGGACGAATGGTTTGTTGACCTCAGGGCGATGGAGTACGGGAGCTGTGGCAAATGCACGTTTCAGAAATAGAAAGGCTCCCTCTGATTCAGGGGTCCAGACGTGTGGGTTGGCTCCTTTACGGATCAAAGACGAGATAGCGCCAGTCAAAGAGGAGAAATGGGGGATGAACTGCCGGTAGTAGTTTGCGAAGCCGAGAAAGCGCTGAATGGCTTTCACCCCTTGTGGACGTGGCCAGTTAAGCACGGCCAAAACCTTCTCAGGATCCATACGCAGGCCAGAGTCGGAGATGATATAGCCCAGAAATTGAAGAGAGGACTGTTCAAAGGCACACTTCTCCAATTTGGCGTACAGACGATTCTCCCTCAAACGGAACAGTACTCGGCGGACATCTCTTCTATGGGTGGACAGATCAGGAGAGAAGACAAGGATATCGTCGAGGTACACAACCACACAGGAATACAGAAGGTCTCGGAAAACGTTGTTCACAAATTCCTGAAAGACTGCGGGAGCGTTGCATAACCCAAAGGGCATGACGAGATACTCATAGTGTCCATCCCTGGTGTTGAAGGCGGTCTTCCACTCATCTCCGGAGCGAATACGGATGAGATTGTAGGCTCCACGGAGATCCAATTTAGAAAAGATTCGTGCCCCACGTAGCCGGTCGAACAACTCGGGGATGAGAGGTAGAGGATATCTATTCTTAACGGTAATCTCGTTGAGACCACGATAGTCAATACAGGGGCGCAGAGACCCGTCTTTCTTCTTGACAAAAAAGAAGCCAGCTCCAGCAGGGGAAGAAGACTTTCGGATGAATCCCCTGGCCAAATTCTCCTGTACATATTCGGTCATGGCCTGGGACTCGAGTGGACTCAACGGATAGATCCGCCCCCGGGGCGGAGTCGAGCCAGGAACAAGCTCAATAGGACAATCATATTGCCGGTGCGATGGAAGGACCTCCGCTTCCTTTTTATCGAAGACGTCCGCAAAGGCCCAGTAAGCCGAAGGCAACTCTGCAGGGCCCGAGACAGGAGAAGAGCATTTGAGGGGTCGTACTGGGCGGAGACATCTAGTTTGGCAGAAGCGACCCCAGCGAAGAATGTCTCCGGACCGCCAATCCAGGACAGGTTCATGCATCCGCAACCACGGAAGGCCCAGGAGCACGGTGTGGGACAAAGACGGCAGCACGAAGAAGGTTATTCTTTCACGGTGCAGAACCCCGATCTGTAACTCCAGCTCTTCAGTGACCAGTGTAACGGCCTCGCGCAAGGGAGCGCCGTCGACAGAGGCTAACTGCCGGGGAACCTCCAAGGACCTGACAGGTATCCCTAATCTCTTCACCGCCTCGAGTTGGATGAAGTTTCCTGCAGCCCCTGAGTCAATATAGGCTATCTCCGAAAAACGTTTGGAGCCCAGGAGAAACACAACAGAAAGGGTCAAGGGTAGAGAGGTGTCAACGACACCTAGGGAGGCCTCTCTTACCTGTCCTAGGCGGAGGAGTTTCCCGGCCTCACAGGACAGGAACGCAGGAGATGGGAGCCGCTGCCACAATAAAGACAAAGGCCATGAGCGAGTCTGTCCTGGCGGCGTAGCTCCGCGGGTCTGAGTCGGTCCACTTGCTGCGGCCGAGGCAGAGGACCGCGAGCGTGGTGGACTGTGTGTCGGAGGAGAAAAACGATTGGGCCTTCTCTCCCTGGCGACCTCGCGGGAACGCTCCCGGAAACGTAGATCAACTCGTGTTGCCAGCGAGATGAGATCCTCTAAAGACGTGGGTGTATCCCTGCCTGCCAGCTCGTCCTTGATTCGGGACGACAAGCCACGCCAAAAAGCCCCTACCAGGGCCTCATTGTTCCACCCCAGCTCAGAGGATAACGTACAGAACTGGATGGCGTACTGTCCCACCGAGAGAGTACCCTGGCGAAGGCAAAATAAAGACTCGGTGGCGGAGACCAGGCGACCGGGCTCATCGAAGACCTTACGAAAGGTCTCCAAGAAGGTCGCGAGCTGGGAGACTATCGGGTCATCGCGTTCCCACAAGGGATTCACCCAGGCCAGTGCCTCACCCTCAAAGTGGGAAATCATAAAGGCCACCTTGGCCCGGTCGGAGGGATACTGTAGGGGTGCCAACTCAAAATGCAACTGGCACTGGTTAATGAACCCCCGACAGAGTTTGGGATCTCCGCTATAGCGTGGGGGTTTGGCCAACCGGGGGGAGGAGTGTGGAACAGCCACAGGCGCCGGGACAGCGGCTGCCGTCTGTAGAGCTAGTAAGCGGTTATCTACAGAGGCAATATAATTCAAAATATGGGCCTGGGAGTCGCGCTGCTGAGCCAGTTCCTGCTGCAAGCCGGAGATTTGGGAGGCAATTCCCGGATCGGAGGTCTGCAAAGACGAAAGTCGGGACTCCATCGATTTGAGGAACGACATGATCCTCGCCTGGTTCTCACGAAGGAACAAAAGTTCCTTTTGGGTCGGGGTCGAGGTACCAGCGGGATCCATGGCCTGACTATCCTGTAAGGTACTCCTGGGGTGGACCCACTAGACCGTGGCAACGAACCTCCCGAGGGCGAGCTGACCAGGTGGACCACCCCCTATACAGGGAGTGTATGGGGCAAGCCCGCGGGTAACTATCACCACGGCAGCTGGTACCTGGGAACGTATAAGCGGACAGACAGGTAGATTCGGATAGGAGGCACTGGACAGACGACACGGCTCGGAGACACAGGAGAGACGGCACGGCTTGGAGACACAGGAGTGACGGCACGGCTTGGCGGCACAGGAGTGATGTGCAAGGACTGGAGACACAGGGGAGACGGACGAGGACTGAAGACACAGAACCTAGGAGCGAGCACAAGAGGGAATGAGTAAATGCACGGGAAGAGAGCTGGGGAGCACAAGGAGAGCGGCCAGAGTCACTAGCAGGATCTAGTGATAGTCAGGCATCGCCTTCAGGAGGAGGCGGCCTGATATAGGAAGAGAGAAGGGCTTCCGGGTCATGACCTCCAGCTGGAGGAGGAGGCGCGCGTCCTCAGGTGGAGGAGAGCGCGCGCCCGGCCATAGCGTGGGGATGCGCCCGCCGAGGAGGAGGAGCGGGGGCGCGCACCAGGCGCGATCCAGGGGGCCGAACAGAGGCGGTCGCCGGCCGAGGAAGGAAGACCGGGGGGGACCGCGCCGAGGCCCGCAGCAGCCGGTGCGGAAGCGAGGAGACCACCGGAGAGCGGGTGAGCCGGGACCGGAGGGAGGTAAGGGAAGGAGTGCGCGGCAGCCGCCGCGTGACATGCTCATTGCCAAAGAGAGTAAAAAATAATCCAAAAATATTCTTCAACTACATAAACAGTAAGAGACTCAAAAAAAATAGGGTTGGCCCCCTCAGAAATAATTTGGGTAAAATGGTGGAAGAGAATGACGGAAAGGACAATCTACTAAACGCCTTCTTTTCTACATTATTTACAAAAGAAAATACCATGACAGATGACTTGATCAAATGGTACTATAAATTCTAAATTATATATCACCTGCTTAACCCAGCAGAAAGTACGGTGTTTCCTCAAAAGCACTAAAATAGACAAATCACCAGGTACGAATAGTACTGCAAGAATTCTTTCCCATGATAGACAGACCATTATTTCTAATATTCAAAGAATCCATAATGACAGGGCCTATACCACAGGACTTGCGCACAGAAAATGTGGTGCCAATATTCAAAAAAGAACAAGGATGTTGCCTGTAAACAATAAGCGAGAAGTTTAACCGTAAGGCTGGAGTCACACTAACCTGCGCAAAATACGGTCAGTATTTTACATGCGTAATACGGATGACAGACCCCTAAATAGTGGTCCATAGGTCATCCGTAAGCAAGGTGAGGTCGCGTATTTTGCGCATGTGTGTATCCGTATGTAATCCGTATGTAATCCGTATGGCGAGATTTTCTCGCAGCCTTACAAAATGGACATTTAACGGTTTTGAGGCCTGCAAACAATTTAAATCATTAGCCTGCACCCTATTTAGACACTCAGAAACAGGTGGCTGCCTACATTCTGTACATTTGTCACCTTGCTTTCACGAGGTGTGTTGGTGTTCTTTGTGCAGCATGGCAGAGGGCCCGCGATTCAATACAACTGAGCAGGTTCTCTTTACCTGGCTTTTGTCACGCCGCTTTGGCCAACCATATCCTGTGATAGTGGATCCGCGGAGGAGGAGACGCATGTGGGTCCATCCACTTTTGAGGCAACGACTCACAAGAGGTCATTTTCACCGCCTCTATTCGTCTCTGCGGGAGCATCCGGAGAAATTTTACCAGTACTGTCGAATGAGCATTTCCACATTTGATCGCCTCTTGGAGACAGTGCGCCCTGTGATCACCTTTCAGGACACTAGGATGCGCAAAGCCATATCTGCAGAGGAGCGACTTCTACTCACAATACGGTATCTACTACACAACCACATTCTCTATGTTCATAATGTGTGTGTTAATTTATGTTTTTTGGCCTTCTTGGACAAAGTTTAATACCCTCATCTTACTCAAAATATGTTTCACCTGACACAGCAGAATGTTACATCTAATATGTCCTGCATATCACTTAGTCATTGTGCCACCAAATATGTGTGTGTTGTTCTCTCTCATTTCCTAACAAGTTTGGTCGGCATGTAACTGATTTTTTTTTACTTTAGCCATTCTAAACTGTACTATTTCTGTTCTACAGCTTCCTGTCCACTGGCCTGTCTTATGCCGCCCTCCACCATGAGTTTCTCATTGGAAAGTCAACCATTTCAGGCATAGTGAGGTCTACATGTGCACAAATCTGGACAAGACTCCATCAGGTGGTCCTACCCGAGCCCAGGATGTAAGACTGGTTAAGGATTTCAAGGGACTTTGAGGAGGACTGCCAGTTTCCAAATTGTATTGGGGCCCTGGATGGCAAACATATCAGGGTGCGTAAGCCGCCAAACTCAGGCTCCCAATTCTTCAATTATAAACAATACTTTTCTGTTGTATTGTTAGCTCTGGTAGACCCTCAATACAAGTTTATAATTGTTGACATTGGGGCCTATGGAAGGACGGGAGACTCTAGAGTCTTCAATACTTCCATAATGGGTCGGCGGCTACGCACCAACCAGTTGGATCTACCACCACCACGCCAGCTACCAGGCTCCCCCGAACAATCAGTCCCTTATGTCCTTGTGGCAGATGAGGCCTTTCAGTTATCACGCAACGTCATGAGGCCATATCCCCGGCGCAACCTTGACCACAGGCGCAGAATTTTGAACTTGCGCCTATCACGTGCTAGGCGACTGGTTGAGTGTTCCTTTGGGATTCTTTGTGCAAAATGGCGGGTACTCCAGTCTGCCATTCAGTTGAGTGAGCAAAATGTGAATGAAGTTGTCAAAGCCTGTGTTGTTCTGCATAACTTCACCAGGATACATGATTGTTCCTCCTCTGATGGTGTTGTGCGTAGGCCGGACAATGTGCGCAGGGTGAGACCACCTATCATCCCTCAACGTAGACCGCTCTCTGGCCTCAAAGTGCGTGATATATTCACGAATTACTTTATCTCACCTGAGGGGGCAACTTCTTGGCAAGAGAATGCTGTGTCTATGTTATAATTTGTTTCTTTAAAAGTGTGTATAAATATATATATTACTCAAGCCTTTATGATTCTATGACTGTTTCATTGCATTGGTTGGTGTCTGTTAGTATGTTGTTAGGGATAGTGAAAAATCACACAGAGACGTTAACTAGAGTAGACAAATTTTTAGTTTTGCCTTTTTTTTTTTTTGTTTTGCTTAAAGGCAAACATAATTTTGCCATAACACAAATTTGGCAATGGCCAAAATGACCCTTTGTGCCTTCTTTAACTTGGTGTAACATTAACATTACAGAAAAAAACTGCAACAAACATTATGCAATAACAACATTGCTGCATGCCTACATTAACCTGGATTAGGCAACAAAGGGTGAGCTCCATCACCTAAATAAAGTCAATAAGATAACACTCACATTTCCTCATAATGTTATCCAATCATAGAAAGATTCCACCATGACAGGCAAGGCTACCTCACATCTTTCACACAGATATTACCTGTCTGTAGAACAGACAATATTTAAGCATGCTATACTGGAAAGGATGAAAATACAAAACTCACTTGTTAAGACATAGAGAGAGCGTGATATTCTGAATGCTGGTCGCCTCAAATTGTTTTACTAGAGATTGCTAACAACAAAGTTGACTACTTAACTAAAGGCAAGCACGCCTTTCCTATGCGTTAGCAAGTGACTAGTGTATTTTCATCCTTTCATGTAACAGTATAGCGCATTTAAATATTCTCTTTTATACACACATGTAATATCTGTGTGAAAGGCGTGAGGTAGCGTTGCCTGTCATGATGGATTGTTTCATATGTTTGGAAAACATTGTTTAAAAATGTGAGTGTTAAATTATGTTCTAAATGTTGGTGAAGGAGAACACCTGTTTTTTTGTCTAGATTAGAAGCACCAGTTACATGTCACTGGACATCTCCAAACTTTTGAATCATAAATCCTCATATGTAGGGGAAGGGGAACGTGGAGGACCAGCCTGTGGGTGCTGCTGGACATTGTGGGCAACATCGCCCTGCGTGGGGCCATACTGTTGCCCATGATGCTGTAGTTGTCCAGCCTCCTGGGCCTGTTGGTGATACTGGCCAGAGTAATGATGATGGTGAGGGGCTTCTTGTTGGCTCTGGTAGGCCCGTGGCTCATACCCACCAAGATAGCCAGATCGTCCCCAACCAGGTTGGGACCAGCCTCCAACACTGGGTGGGTACAAGTGGCCATATTGGTGGGGTTGGCTTGAGGAAGACATTTGGGGCTGCGGAATAGAAGGATGGGTAGGGGGAGGAAGGGGTTGAGGTGTTGGCCCACATATTAGAGGATGTTCGGACCCTGCTTGATCAAGCATCTGTGTGGATGGTCTCATGCGCATTAAATTTCTTGGTGAGAGCTGCCACCTCTCCAGAAATTCAAACACCTCATATGGGGTATTGGGGGGGGTGCTTGCATCAAGCAGGATCTGAATACATCCCCTAATACGGAGCCAGACCTCACGGGTAAGGGCACGGAGATAAAGGGTGAGGCTACGTGCATAGGCCTCCTCACCATCATCTGTAGTGACTCTGGACAAGTAATTCAGCACCCCTGTGTCCACATTGGTCCTGCTCTCTTGAATGGTGACCTGGCGCCTTCTTCTTATTCGCCGTGATGCTAGAGCAGCCTGTGGGGAGGGCCTGATCTGGGCAGTTGGGCTGCTGCTCAAGTTGCCCGGCTCTTCCAGGATGGGTGAGGTTGCAGCAGCAGACCGTCCTGGTGGTGTGTTGTGTAGGGCAGCCATTCTGTGTTCTGGTGATGCCTCCTCTTCAGCCATCCTTCTTGTAGGGGGAGAAGATGGGCCAGCCACCTCATCCCCTACAGGATCTATAATGGGCTCTGCCTCTGAGGCCGTTCCTCGATCCGTAAGGTTGGATTGAGTTCTGTTATGAAATAGAACAGAGGCAAAAATACATCAATATTTTTGTCCCTGTAAAGTATTTGTGTAATGTATTTGTGTAATGTGGTGTGAGGTATGTACTTACGGTCTCAGAGCCAGAATTGGGGCGAGGAAGTTCAGCCGGTCATAGTATATATATTTGCGCTTTACATGGCCAGCATCCCCACTCCTGGACCGCTGCTGGCGTTCCCGGCGGTACTGGTCCCGGATGCTTCTCCACCGTTTCATCACATCTTCCACTGCAATGTGACAGGAAAGATTGTCAAAATCACATATTTGAGAGGTCACATTTTCAAACAGTAGTCTAGGCATGGGGCCTTATGGGGTGTGCGTTCTACCCATGGTGGCATATGTAATTGGGCCGATACCCAGGGTCTCATTAGCTCCACTGAAACTAATGTTATTGGCTAGGAGGATGAGGAGCTTGTGGCCTAACCCCTAATTATGGCTGTGTGAAGCCACGTGGCACATCCTAATGTAACGGCCTCATGAGGCTAATAAAAGTACATGCACAGGAAGGGGGGGTGCTGATTGTAGATTCATTTTATAGTGCACGCTAAGGTTAATTATATTTTTATGGTTGCACTTACGAATTTTATGCTGCTCATCACGTGGTCTGTCACCAAAGTCATGGTACATCTGGCGACAGATGCGCCTCCATGACGCCTCCTTTCTTGTGCGGTTCGCATAGTTTGCGTCGCGTGGGTCCCATATTTCTGGACGCTCCTGCACCAGCACAATGAGCATCACTACGTTAATATATGTGGACGCCATGCTGCTGCTGGACTCCGTGGAGGCTGACTTCCTGGATATCTGGAGCGGTTTTTGAGCTCATTTGCATGTCTAGGCTTCCTGATGATGGATTGGCCCATTTCCTGTTCAGCAGCCAAAAGACCTGCGTATTGCTCGCAGGTCACACGTGTGTTCCGTGTGCAATCCGTATTTTTTGCGCACCCATAGACTTGCATTGGCGTACTACGGGCGTAGTACGCTGACAATCGCAGCATGCTGCGAGTGGCACGGAGTGAAGGATACTGAGGAGAAATATACGCCTGGTGCGAGTGACCCCATAGAAAATCATTTGTCCTTGTCTAATGCGTGCTTTTAGCGCCTCTCACTCTCCCGTATTCCTCGCCAGTGTGACTCCGGCCTTACTGTGAGCAGAACATTTGAGGCTTTTCTAAGCGAAGATATCCTGGAATATCTTAGTAAAAATAACCTCATGACCCAACATTAACATCATTTTATGAGGGATCGGTCTTGTCAAACTAACCTGATCAGTTTCAATGAGGATGTAAGTTCCAGACTGGACCAGAGTAAAGGCCATGGATGTTGCACATCTAAATGTTTCAAAGATGCTCGATACAGTTCCACATAAAAGGTTAGTGCACAAAATGACAGCAATGGGATTAGAAGAAATATGTGTAATCGAGTTACAGTATATACTCGTGTATAAGCCGCCCCGCCTAATTTTGCCACAAAAAACTGGGAAAACTTATTGACTTATGTATAAGCCTAGGGTGGAAAATGCAGCAGCTACTGGTAAATTTCAAAAATAAAAATAGATGCAAATAAAAGTAAAATTAATTGAGACATCAGTAGGTTAAATGTTTTGAATATCCATATTGAATCAGGAGCCCCATATAATGCTCCATAAAGTTCATGATGGTCCCCGTAAGATGATCCATACAAAATGCACCCCATATAATGCTGCACAAAGGTTAATAATGGCCCCATAAGATGCTCCATAGAATAATATGCCCATATGCTGCTCCATAAAGGTTGATGGCCCCATAAGATGCTCCATAGAATAATATGCCCCATATGCTGCCCCATAGAAGTCAGACTCACCGGCCTATAGTTGCCTGGGTCCACCTTCTTCCCCTTTTTGAAGATAGGAACAACATTTGCTCTTCTCCAGTCTTCTGGCACTTCTCCTGTTCTCCAAGAATTTTCAAAGATTATGGAGAGGGGTTCAAAAATTTCTTCTGATATCTCCTTCAGTACTCTGGGGTGTAATTCATCTGGACCTGGAGACTTGAATTCACTTAGGTTAGCTAAGTGTTTCCTCACTATCTTTCTGTTTATAGATATCCTGGATTCTTCTATTCCCTTAATAGGACAGTGAATAACAGTTGATGTTACATTTCCTTTCTGAGAGAAAACAGATGCAAAATAGGAATTTAAAAGTTCAGCCTTCTCAACATCCTGTCTTACCATTTCATCATTTTCATCCTGTAAAAATCCTATAGCATCTTTGACTTTTCTTTTACTTTTGACATATCCCCAAAATCCTTTATTATTGCTTTTGACATCTCTTGCAAGCCTCAATTCATTTTCAGCTTTAGCTAATCTGATTTGTGCCCTGCAGGTTCTGCAGACTGCATTATATTCTTCTTTTGATATGCCTCCCTCTTTCCATTTTATAAACAATTTTTTCTTCCTTTTTAGCATGTGCTTAAGTTCTGTGTTCATCCATCCTGGTTTCCTTAAATGCTTCCTATTCTTCCCTCTTTTCGGAATTGTTAACAACTGTGCTTTGAGAATTTCATTTTTCAAGATTTCCCATCCCTCCTGGACATTTTTGTCTTTTAGGATATCCAGCCATTGGATCCCTCCAATTCTCTTTCTGAATCCCTTAAAATCTGCCTTTCTGAAATCTAACCTTGACGTCTGAGTCTTCACAGGTCTTCCGCCTCTAGTTATCCAAAATTCTAAAATAGCATGGTCGCTACCTCCTAGGGTCCCAGCCACTTTTACCTCCTCAACCATTTCCTCCCTGTTTATAAGGATTAGATCCAAGGTAGCAGTTCCCCTTGTTTTCTCCCTTACCTTTTGGAAGATAAAGTTGTCAGCAAGAGAGGATAAGAATTTCCTTGACCTGTTAGTTTTGCCTGAGAGAGATTCCCAACAAATGTCTGGATAGTTGAAATCTCCAATGACAACTATATCATATTTTTTGGAGAACTTGGCCATTTGATGCATAAAGAGTTCATCCATATCTTTAGCTTGCACAGGCGGCCTGTAGTAAATGCCTACAATGGTGTCCTTTCCATTGTTGTGTCCTTGTATTCTTACCCAAACAGTTTCCACAGAACTCCCAGTCTCTGAAGCTTCAATCTCTGTGCAGATATACGTGTTTCTAACATACAATGCGACACCCCCTCCTCGTTTATCAAGTCTGTTTCTTGCAAATAAGTTGTATCCTTCTAGTCTTGTATTCCAATCATGTGTATTGTCCCACCAAGTTTCAGTGATTCCAATGACATCATATTTCTTTTCCTGTGTTAGTAGTTCCAATTCTCCTTGTTTGTTGCCCATGCTTTGTGCATTAGTATAGAAACATTTTAGTTTGTGATTGGTTTCTCTTTCTCCAATATTTTTATTAATTAGATTCTTTCGTCTTTGTTCTTCCTTTCCACTTCTAATAGCAGAGTTCTCAATAGCATTTGTCAGGTGTATGGCTTTTTCTGGTCTTTTGCTTCCCTTCCCATGTTGTTCTAGTTTAAAGCTCTCCTTACAAGTGTAGCAAGGCGACTTCCAAATACATGCTTTCCAGTCTTTGTAAGGTGCACCCCATCTCTAGCAAGTAGTCCATCGTATAAGTAGTTCACTCCGTGATCCAGAAATCCAAATCGTTGCTGACGGCACCATCGACGTAGCCAGTTGTTCACCTGCAGAATCTTATTCCACCTCCTTGTTCCATGGCCATCCACTGGGAGGATGGAAGAGAAGACCACCTGCGCTCCCAGTTCTTTCACTTTCTTGCCTAAGTCTTCAAAGTCTCTGCAGATGGTTTCCAGGTCGTTTCTTGCGGTGTCATTTGTCCCCACATGTAGTAGCAGGAATGGGTAGTCATCTGTAGGTCTGAAGAGTCCTGCTATCCTGTCAGACACATCTTTAATTTTTGCACCTGGAAGACAGCACATTTCTCTTGAAGTTATATCCGGTCTGCAGATAGCGGCCTCTGTTCCTCTCAACAGGGAATCCCCCATGACCACCACTCTCCGTTTCTTCTTCACAACATTTTTCTTTCTCCATCCAGGAGGACTCTGAAGGCGTACAAGGTTGCTGTTTGTTGGCAAAGTCTTATCCTGATGTATTCCTTCATCGTTTTCCTGCGTGAGAGCCTGGTACTGGTTTCTGAGCAGTATGGGTGCTGACTGCCTCCTGATCCTCCTGCTTCTCTGGGTCACATGTCTCCATTCCTCTGTTTCTTCAGGTGCACTTCGAATTTCTTCTCTTTCTGTAACATGAAGAGATAATTCTGCTCTGTCCAAGAACTCTTCACCTTCCTTAATGATCTTCAACGTAGCTAACCTCTCTTCGAGATTTTGCAACTTTTCCTCCAACAGGGACACAAGCTTGCATTTGTGGCATGTGAAGTTTGGCTTTTCCACTGGTAAATCTGTGAACATGTAGCAAGAAATGCAGCTCACCAAATGGCTCCTGGCCTCTTCCATCTTGAGATTTCTTAAAAATGATGAAAGATGAGCCAAAATGTCGGCGAGCGGTTTTTCAGATTTCCTCTTTTCAGCTGCAACGGCCAAAACCCAGTGATCGTTGAGCTCGCGGAGACTCTTCACTTATCCCAGAAGGCACTGGGAATATGCAAATGATCTCCTCAAGACTCTTCCCCTGGTTTTCCGATTTCCTCTTTTCAGCTGCAACGGCCAAAACCCAGTGATCGTTGAGCTCGCGGAGACTCTTCACTTATCCCAGAAGGCACTGGGAATATGCAAATGATCTCCTCAAGACTCTTCCCCTGGGCCATAAAGGTTATGGCCCCATAAGATGCTCCATAGAATATGCCTCATATGCTGCCCCATAAGATGCTCTATAGAATAGCCCCCATAAGATGCTCCATAGATTATGCCCCCATATGCTGCCCCATAAGATTCTCCATAGATTATGCCCCATATGCTGCCCCATGAGATGCTCCATAGATTATGCCTCCTTATGCTGCCCCATAAGATGCACCATAGATTATGCCCCCATATACTGCTCAATAGATTATGCCCCCATATGCTGCCCCATAAGATGCTCCATATATTATGCCCCCATATGCTACCCCATAAGATGCTCCATAGACTATGCCCACATAAAATGCTCCATTTATTATGCCCCATAAGATGCTCCATAGATTATACCCCCATATGCTGCCCCCATATGCTGCTCCATAGATTATACCCCCCATATGCTGCTCCATAGATTATCCCCCATATGCTTCTGCTGCATATAAAAAAAAAACATACTCACCTCACCATCGCTGGGGGACAGGTGCCAGTGTCACCGCTGGCTCAGGACCCGGCACCTGAGATATTCACCTGTCCCTGCTCCATCGCTGCTCGCCGCTGTCTGCCGCGTCCTCTGTCAGTGATGTTCAGGCAGCAGAGGGCGCGGTGTGCACTAACCACGTCATCACGCCCTCTGCTGCCTGAATGTCACTAACAGAGGATGCAGCAGACAGCAGCGAGCAGCATTGGAACAGGGACAGGTGAATATCACTATACTTACTCCCTCCTGGCGCGGTCTCTGCAGCCCCGTTCTCCCATGGTCTCCCTTCCTTCAGCGGTCACGTGGTACCGTTCATTAAAGTAATAAATATGCGCATATTCAGGACTTTAATGAGCGCTACCACGTGACCACTGAAGGAAGGAAGGGAGACCATGGGAGAAGCTGGGGGGTCTGCAGAGACCACGCCAGGATGGGGTAAGTATGACCTGACACCCCCGCTCCCCCTCCCCCACTGACCCCCTGGTATATGACTTGCGTATAAGCCGAGAGGGGGACTTTCAGCTCAAAAAAATGGGCTGAAAATCTCGGCTTACACGCTAGTATATACGGGTAATAATTGATTTAGTGATAGGAAACAGAGGGTCATTATTAATTTAACACACTCTGATTGAGCCACAGTTGACAATGAGAGGAAAACCATAGGGGTCAGTTTTGGGCCCTTTTCTATTAATTATATGGTAACAAGAGGGCATCCTCTACAGTTAGAGGAAAGAAAGTTTAATCATCACAGATGGCAATTTTTTACTGTAAGAGCACTGAGGCTATGGTATTCTCTGGCCACACTATCACATCATAAAGAAAAATTATGAGAACTTTACTATTAATTTTATTGAAAAAATATTCAAGAATAAAACACAGTTGCCATCACAATTCTAATGACACAAGGTTAAAAGGATGTCTCAGTAATGTGCAAAAATTATTGTAGAACATCAATGTATAAACATAAGTATAGGGTAAGCATCCATGAATAATAGAGATGCACGATTAATAATCAGGTTCAAATATGATTTATATAATGTGCAAATATATTGCAAAATACCTGAGATAATGACAAAAGGATCAAATGGTATATCTATATTACATTAAATGAGCGCTTAGATATAGCGAACTATTGTGCACTGTTGCAAAACATCAACACCATGACAGATGGATTGATTAGTATATCAGTCATCTTGAATAGTAAGCATCAATCAGTCACCTCAATGTCAGCTGTGCAGTCACCCCATAATAATCATCCTGATTTTAAATAAAATGCTTATGCATAATGGTTGTATATTGCACTGTACTGGACAAGACCCCTGACGCGCGTTTTGGGTTAACTTTTTCAAAAGGGAATACTGATAATATCTAGAAGCCGGTGTTATATATCCTGCCTAATTAGGTCACAAAGTCAGGTGCGCATGCGTGCTGCCCGGAAGTTTATCTTTCAATTCCTGCATTCACAGAGGGCGCACATAATGGAGAAATCTCTGGATGACGTCAAGGACATGTGCACACAACTATTTGAAGCCATCAGGGGATGGGGATCACAGGGCGTGTGCGTGGAGAGGCAGTCATTTTTATGGAGTCAACTCAAGATTCACTACGCTGTGCTCACAGCTGGGGTTTTTTTTTTGTAATTCTTTATTTATGGATTTTTAACCCCTTCACCCCCAAGGGTGGTTTGCACGTTCATGACCGGGCCAATTTTTACAATTCTGACCACTGTACCTTTATGACGTCATAACTCTGGAACGCTTCCATGGATCCCGGTGATTCTGACATTGTTCTCTCATGACATATTGTACTTCATGTTAGTGGTAACATTTCATTCAAATAACTTGCGTTAATTTGTGAGAAAAACAGAAATTTGGCGAAAATTTTGAAAATTTCGCAATTTTCCAACTTTGAATTTTTATGCCCTTAAATCACAGAGATAGGACACACAAAAAACTTGATAACTAACATTTCCCACATGTTTACTTTACATCAGCCCAATTTTGGAACCAAAATTTTTTTTTGTTAGGAAGTTATAAGGGTTAAAAGTTGACCAGCGATTCCTCATTTTTACAACACCATTTTATTTTTAGGACCACATCACATTTGAAGCCACTTTGAGGGGTCTATATGATAGAAAATACCCAAAAGTGACACCATTCTAAAAACTGCACCCCTTAAGGTGCTCAAAACCACATTCAAGAAGTTTATTAACCCTTTAGGTGCGTCACAGGAATTTTTTTGAATATTTAAAAAAAATAAACATCTAACTTTTTTTCACAAAAAAAATACTTCAGGTTCAATTTTTTTTATTTTACCAAGGGTAACAGGAGAAATTGGACTGCAAAAGATATTGTGAAATTTGTCCTGAGTACGCTGATACCTGATATGTGGGGAGGAACGACTGTTTCGGCGCATGGCAGAGCTCAGAATGGAAGGAGCGCCGTTTGACTTTTTCAATGCAAAATTGGCTGGAATTCAGATTGGACGCCATGTCACGTTTGGAGAGTCCCTGATGTACCTAAACAGTGGAAACCCCCTACAAGTGACCCCATTTTGGAAACTAGGCCCCCCAAGGAACTTATCTAGATATGTGGTGAGAACTTTGAACCCACAAGGGCTTTACAGAAGTTTATAACGTACAGCGGTACAATTAAAAAATCATATTTTTTCCGCAAAAATGATCTTTTCACCCCAATTTTTATTTTCCCAAGGGTAACAGGACCCTAAAAGTTATTGTGCAATTTGTCCTGAGTACGCTGATACCCCACATGTGGGGATAAACCACTATTTGGGCGCATGGCAGAGCTCGGAAGGGAAACAGCGCCATTTGACGTTTTTGGCTGGAATTGAGATCGGACACCATGTCACGATTGGAAAACCCCTGATGTACCTAAACAGTGGAAACCCCCCACAAATGACACCATTTTGTAAACTAGACCCCCCAAGGAACTTATCTAGATGTGTGGTGAGCACTTTGAACCCCCCAGTGCTTCACAGAAGTTTATAACGCCCGGGCGTGAAAATAAAAAATTCGTATTTTTTCAACAAACATGATCTTTTAGTCACCATTTTTTTATTTTCCCAAGGGTAGCAGGAGAAATTAGACCCCAAAAGTTGTTGTCCAATTTGTCCTGAGTATGCTGATACCCCATATGTGGGAGAAAACTACTGTATGGGCACACGTCGGGGCTCGGAAGGGAAGTAGTGACGTTTTGGAATGCAGACTTTGATGGAATGGTCTGCGGGTGTCATGTTGCCTTTGGAGAGCCCCTAATGTACCTAAACAGTGGAAACCCCCCACAAATGACCTCATTTTGAAAACTAGACCCCCTAAGGAACTTATCTAGATGTGAGGTGAGCACTTTGAACCCCCAAAGGCTTCACAGAAGTTTATAATGCCAGGGCATGAAAATAAAAAAATCGTATTTTTTCCACAAACATGATGAATTAGTCCCCAATTTTTTTATTTTCCCAAGGGTAACAGGAAAAATTGAACCCCAAAAGTTGTTGTCCAATTTGTCCTGAGTACGCTGACACCCCATATGTGGGAGAAAACTACTGTATGGACACACGTCAGGGCTCGGAAGGGAAGTAGTGATGTTTTAGAATGCAGACTTTGATGGAATGGTCTGCGGGTGTCATGTTGCCTTTGGAGAGCCCCTAATGTACCTAAACAGTGGAAACCCCCACAAATGACCCCATTTTGGAAACCCCCTAAAGAACTTATCTAGATGTGTGGTGAGCACTTTGAACCCCCAAGTGCTTCACAGAAGTTTATAACGCTCGGACATGAAAATAAAAAAATCATTTTTTTCCACAAAAATGATATTTTTGCCCCCAATTTTTTATTTTCCTAAGGGTAACAGGAGAAATTGGACCCCAAAAATTGTTTTGCAATGTGACCTGAGTAGGCTGATACCCTACATGTGGGGGTAAAACACTGTTTGGGCGCATGGCAGAGCTTGGAATGGAAGGAGCACCATTTGACTTTTTCAACTCAGAATTGGCTGGAATTGAGATCAGACGCCATGTTGCATTTGGAGAGTCCCTGATGTGCCCAAACAGTGGAAACAACCAATTCTAACTCCAACCCGAACCCCAACACACCCCTAACCCTAATCTCAGCACTAACCCTAGCCCTAACCCTAACCCTAGCCCTAACCCTACCCTAATCCTAGCCCTAACCCTAACCCTAATGGAAAAATGGAAATAAATACATTTTTTTTATTTTATTATTTTTCCCTAACTAAGGGGGTGATAACAGGGGGTTTGATTTACTATTTATGGCGGTTTTTATGTTTGGCAGCTGTCGCACGCTAAAAGACGCTTTTTATTGTAAAAATAGTTTTTGCATCACCACATATTGAGAGCTATAATTTTTCCGTATTTTGACCCACCGAGTCATGTGAGGGCTTATTTTTTGCGGGACGAGTTGACGTTTTTATTGATACCATTTTCAGGCACGTGACATTTTTTGATCGCTTTTTATTCCGATTTTTGGGACGCAGAATGAACAAAAACCAGCGTTTCATGAATTTCTTTTGGGGGGGTGCGTTTACACTGTTCCGCGTGCGGTAAAATTGATAAAGCGGTTTTATTCTTCGGGTCAGTACGGTTACAGCGATACCTCATTTAGGTCGTTTTTTTATGTTTTGTCGGTTTTATGCAATGAAAACTATTTTATATAAAAAATAATTATTTTTACATCGCTTTATTCTGCGAGCTATAACTTTTTTATTTTTTTGCTGATGATGCTGTGTGGTGGCTTGTTTTTTGCGGGACAAGATGACGTTTTCAGCAGTACCATGGATATTTATATGCGTCTTTTTGATCGCGCATTATTACACTTTTTGTTTGGCAGTATGATAATAAATCATTATTTTTTGCTTTGTTTTTTATTTTTATTTTTTAAGGGGTTCGCTAAAGGGGTTAACTAATGGGACAGTTTTATAGGGCGGGTCGTTACGGACGCGGCGATACCTAATATGTGTACTTTTATTGTTTTGGGTTTTTTTTATTTCCAAAAAATGGATTTATTTGGGGGAATATTTTTTTTTTCTAATTTATTTGGCGATTTTTTTTTAATTTATTTTAACACTTTTTTTTATTTTTTTTTAACTTTATTAAATAGTCTCAGGTGGGACATCACTGTCCTGTGACAGATCGCTGATCTGTCACATCACAGATCACTGTGACAGATCAGCGATCTGTCACAGGCAGTGCAGAAGGCTTCCTCATGCCTGCGCTTTGCAGGAACTGAGGAAGCCAGCTTCCTGCAGGCCCCCGAAGGCCCTCGTCGCCATCTTGGATTCGGGGGCCTGCAGGAAAGGAGCCCCCCGCAGCAGCGCTGCACATTGCGCTGCCGTGGGGGGCTCAGGGAAGCACGGAGGGAGCCCCCTCCCTGCCGATGCTTCCCTTTAACCCCTGGTACACCGCGATCATGTTTGATCGTGGTGTGCAAGGGGTTAACGTGTCGGGGGCAGTCCGTGACCGCCCCTGACACATTGTGCCGGGTGTCAGCTGTGATAATCAGCTGACACCCGGCCGCGATCAGCGGCGCTCACCACGTGGGCGCCGCTGATCGCGGTAGACGTACTATCCCGTCCATGGGCATAGGGGCCCGGGTCCCATGGACGGGATAGTACCTCTGATGTCAGGAAGGGGTTAAAGAAACACTACAAATTATGATTACTGACACTTAAATCATATATGGGAAAAGTCCTTAAGTACCTGTGGGATAGATAAGACATAAAATTTGCAGTGTCGAGTTTACATAAATGAATATAAGATTTTTATAGAAACGGAATAACAAAGTAACGTTCAGGTGCAACTAACTGGAACAGACTGGTGACATGTTGAATTATGCGTAATATGAACAAAATTGGTTTTCTACCTAGAGAATAGAAAAAAATTCAAGGCTGAAAAGCTTCTATGTTTTTTAGCTCAATGGGGCTCGAAGGAGCCCAACCACCGTGAACCCCCAAAACATTGCAGAAAAAATCAGAACCTGGAAACTAGTTCCTGCCATTCCATTTAATCCAGGGATCCCAAATCTTCAGAAATCGGTCGTGGGAAAAGGTTTCCCAGCTCGAGAGTTCCTCTAGTCGAAAGATCTCTCCGACTTTCACTAACCAGTCCCTGTGTGTTGGTGTAGATTTTTGCTTTCATCTTAAAGCTATTAAGTGTTTTGCGGCACCCAGCAACAAGGGTAGAAGATTATGTTTTTTAGGTTTGAAATTGGTGGAGGGGAGAGATAAAAGCACCTCAGAGGTAACAAGATCCAAATGCAACACTCCCAAGGCCTTCAAAACATCATTGATATTCCGCCAGAACTTTATGATTTTCTGGCAGGTCCAAAAAATATGAGTAAGAGTACCTCTCGATTTTTCGCATCTCCAACACATCGGAGAATCAGATAAGCCTAAATGAAAATGCCTCTCTGGGGTGTAATACCACCTTGATAAAATTTTGTATGCCTATTCCTGTAACAGGATGCATCTCGAGAAGCCATGGGAGTTAGAACAAATCAATTGTTTCTCTTTTGGTGACAGAGTAATGTTAAGTTCTCGTTCCCAGGAAAAGAGAAATAATGGGGTGTAGTTGTTTTTAGATTGAAGGAGATTATCATATATTTTAGAGGTCAGTCTTGAAATAGGTGGTTTTATTTTCGTCAGTAAGTCTAACCAGTGCCAATTAGGTGAGGGAGCAGTTACTTTTCTGATTTGTTTCATATAGTGGGAGACATGGATCTGTTGAAGGAAATGATTTGGGTGCTTTTTGGCTTCTTGAGGCCAGAAGCTTTTACAGAGAATCTTGTTATTCAAAAGGTGGGAGATTGGTTTATTTGGTAGAGATTCCCATAAGTCATAGGGATCCATAAAGTCTGGATTGTAAATATATGGGATTATCCCTATTGGCATTTTATCAAGAAAATGGCAATCTGGTGGGAGGTTTGGGACCAACAAATGCCTGGTCAAAATGGACGTCAGAAGAATGTCAACAAAATTAATTTTTGAGGTGGGGTAATTTGTCCATATTAGTTTTTTCGCATCTGTACCCAATAATTGCAAGTCGATGTGAGTTTGGGAATACTGATCTATGAGATGGATTAGTTTTATCCATCTGGTCAAGTGTATGGCTTGATAATAAGACACCAAATCTGGTAAACCCAACCCCCCCGCCCGTCTCGGTAAGATCAAAGTCCTAAAAGGGAGCCGAGCTTTTTTGGATTTCCAGACGAATCTGGCTATACTTTGATTTAGCGATTTGAAGAAAGATTTCGGTAGGGATATTGGGACCATATTCATCACATAGAAAATTTTAGGTAAAACATATGATTTAATTATGTTGACTCTACCCATCCAGGAAATAAAGGGAAGGTCATAGGAACTAAGTAGGTTTTTAATTTTCCCGAGTAAGGGGGTGAAATTATGATGGAAAATGGAATGTGGATCTTCCGTAATGAAAACCCCTAGATATTTAATTTTTTCCTTAGGTCACTTGAAGGGGGTAGTCCTTTTAAGTACAGAAATAACCTCTGTCTCAGTTGAAACATTAGGGCCTCAGACTTATCCAGTTTTATCTTAAAGTTAGTGAGTTCTCCAAATAAAGAGCAGATTTCAAGAAGCTTTGGGAAGACGGTCCCTGGGTTTGAGAGCATCAACAATAGATCATCTACGAAGGCTGCCGCCTTCACTTCAATACGATTAATCCTGATACCCTCAATGTCTTTGTCTTGTTGGATGGCCTGAATCAACGTCTCCATAACTAGGACGAATAAGGAGGGGGAGAGAGGGCAACCTTGCCTGGTACCATTCCTAATTTTGAAGGAGTCAGATAGAATTCCGTTCACCCTGACCTTGGCTGTCGGGCAAGTGTATAGCGAAAATATAGTTTCAATAAATGATGGTGGAAAGGCAAATTTTTGCAGAACACAATTCATATATTGCCAGCCAACCCGGTCAAAGGCCTTCTCAGCATCAGTAGAAAGGACAGTGAGGGCCTGACCTGTATGTTTTGCATATGAGATAGTCTGCAGGACTCTTGTAGAGTTGTCTTTGCCCTCTCTTCCACGTATAAACCCGGCCTGGTCAGGGTGCACTAGATCTGCCAACACCAAATTAATTCTGGAGGCCAGAATTTTGGCCCACAACTTAATATCCGTATTAAGAAGTGATATAGGATGGTAATTATTGCACTACGTTCCATCTCTCCCCTCCTTGGGTATAACTGTGATGTATGCTTCTAGTGATTGTGGTGGGGGAACTGCACCTTTTAAAAAAGAGTTGAAAGCTTCTACTAAACAAGGGATTAGCGTGTCTGCGAATTTTTTATAATATATTATCGGGAAGCCATCGGGGCCTGGAGTTTTTCCATTTGGAATTTCCGCCAGTGTGTCCTTAACCTCTTGTGCTGTAACTTCTTTCATAAGTAACGATTGCCCCAGGGGGGAAATGTTAGGTAGCGAAAGCTGGGCTAGGAAATTATGGATGTTCTCTGTAGCTACAATAGGACCTTTCATGGACTCTGGTGGGGCCAAGTTATATAAAGAATCGTAGTAATTCCGAAAAGCGTCCGCTATTTCGCTTGACTTATCCACCCTTGCGCCACCACCCGTATCCACCTGCTTAATAAAGTGTTTCTCCTTTTGTTTCTTTAGTAGTCGGAACATAAGTTTGCTCCCTTTGTTCCCATGCATGTAAACCTTTTGTCTACATCGGGCAAATACTTTAGTTGAGGTTAAGTTGAGTAGATCTTTGAGTTTGCAGTGCAGGGTGGACAACTCTGTTAGGTCACGGTCAGCCCCCCTTTTTTGTGAATCCTTTCCAGAGTGCTAATTTGGTGTAGGAGAGAAGAAATTTCTTTCTCTCTTTCTCGTGTAACATGAGTCCCTAATGCAATCAACTCTCCCCTGAGGACCGCTTTGTGTGTTTCCCAAATTATGGGGTTAGTTTCTGAATCTAGCGTGCTCTCCCTGAAGAATCTAGCAATATGAAAGTTTAGTTGGAGCAGATGCTCCGGTTTTCCTAAAAGCGACTCATTCAGTCGCCAGGTTGAAGCAGGCCGGGGTAACAAAGCAAATCGTAACTTCATGAAAATCAGTGCATGGTCCGAAAGTGTTATGGAGCCTATAGAGGTGTCTAGGATCAGTGAGATTGCTGAGGTTTGAATCAGCAGGTAATCTAATCTGTGGTAAGAATTGTGTGGCTTTGTGGTAGGATGAGCAATTCTCCATGGATCGATCAGGCCAAGTGTATTTAATTTATTCAGAAGGACTCTCCTTTCATTTTTTGGAATTGAGGATTTACCGTTAGATGCATCTAGGTTCGGGTGTAAGGTTAGGTTAAAATCACCCCCCCAGGACCAAGAGGCCCTCCTTGAACAATGCAAGTGTATCCAAAGACCCAGACAGTCATCTCGTCTGTCCAGAATTTGGAGCATAGAGATTCCCAAAAGTAACTAGTGTGTTTGCTAGGAGTCCCTTTACAAATACATATCTTCCCTCTGCATCAGTAAGACAGTCCTTCAAAGTGAAGGGCAGTCCCCTCTTAAATGCAATACTAACCCCTTTTGAGGACGAATGAGAGCAACTGTTAAACCAAATTGGATATGGGGAGAAGGAAGTGTTTGGTACTCTGCCTGCTTTGAAATGTGTCTCTTGTAGGAACAATACCTGAGCATAATTCTTCCTTAACAGAGAGAGAATCTGGCTACGTTTTGCTGGAACATTAATACCCTTCACGTTAAAGGAGGCCACGGTGATCGAGTCTCCCAAAGCCTGTTCAGTTCTTGACACAGATAATATAAAAGTCTGTCGCCGTCATTAAGCACCTGTGGAAACATAACATAAAAATCAACATGAAACTATTAACAAAAACTTTCTCATCTTCAGCCGGGGGGGAGTAGTAGGAACCCTATTTTGAAGACGAGACATAACGGGCCCAAACAGTGACTTAGAATAATTGTGAAAGATCAATCAGATTACACTGGGGGAATATCCTAAAACCAGTACAATTTTGTATAACTGTAGAAAAACTATACAGTTGACAAGAAAAATTTGACCACCAAAACTCAGGTAATCCCCGAGTCCTTTCATGGAGAGTAGACCAAAGAGTTCTGTGGCATTTCAGGTTAAGCCATATTTGGAGGAGGTCTTCTTAGCCTTTGGAGAAGCTGTTCTCTTTCTGACAGACCAGTCTGCTGGTCTAGTGATTTTCGGGATTCTTGCAAGTTTCAGAGCATCCGCTCCCAGGTCCAGGGGTAACAAGGAGGGAACTGATATAGGATCCATTTGTAGGATTTCCCACAAGTTCTCCAAGTCCTCTGGAGTCCGGATGGTGACCACGATGACTCTCTATAGTGATCCCTACACCAAACGGAAAAAGCCATTTGAATCTTAGGCCCTTGGCCACTAATGCATCCATCAGAGGTTTCAGCACTCTCGTCTTGGCCAGTGTAGAAGGGGAAATGTCTTGGAAAATTTGGATGGCGATGCCTCCATATATCAGGGGGGAGTGCTCTCTGGCTCCCCTCAGAATTGCCGCAGTGTCGAGGTAACTGAGGAGTCCACAGATTATATCCCTCGGAGGCTCAGAGGACTTAGGTTTCGGTCTCAGAGCTCTATGGACCCTTTCAATAATGATGTTGTTTGCTCGGTCTTGACCCAGAATAGCCGAGATCTCTTTGGAGACTTTGTTTTGAGACTCGGGAGCAAAAGACTCCGGAATCCCTCTCAGTCTTATATTTTTCCTTTTGCTCCTGTTCTCCTGATCCTCTATTGCAAGGAAGGCAGCATTGAGCTGTTTTTGATGAGCGAGCAGATGATCGCCTAATGAGTTAAAAGCTTCAATCAGTTCAGTCTGGGAGCTTTCTAGTGCCTCCACTCTGTGGCCTATATGTTTCATGTCGGATCTTAGGCCTGCGATCTCCCTGGTCAAGGGTTTCATACTTGTAGCCCAAAGTTTCTTCATAAAATTTCGTGAAATGGGTGCCTGGTCACCTGTATTCGATTCACCCTCCAACTCCGACTCATCTGGGCTTATGTCTGAAATTTCTGGTAGTTTAGTAGAGTCCATGTTAGAGTCCTGTAAGTTGTCTGAAGACCACATTGACCTTGTTTTTTTGGTTAAGAATTTCTCTAAATCTCCCCCGGGTGTGTGTTTCAGATTCTCCCCAGTATTTCTTGGTAAACTTTTCGCCCGTATATTTTTTGAGCGAACCATTATGAATGCAAATGAATACGGGCAATCTCCTTTCACTGTTTGGGCATTCCAGTATAATTAAGCAATCATTTCTAAGAAGTCAGCATAGTTCAAATGTGGACAGCAGGTGGAGCTCCACAATCAGAAGTGTGCTCAATGTTTAAAAAGAGAAAGTGGTGGCTCTATTTTTATGTCCATCGGAGAGAGGATCCATCTGGATTTTGCTAGATCAGTTCAATTCAGCCCACTAGGGGCTCAGCATACTGTATTTATTGCTGTAGTGCCGGTGTTATCTCAAGCCTGCCTTTTAGCCTGTGCTTCTAATAAAGACAGCTGTTGGTGCAGGCCGAAAGGCGGCGAGCGTTTCCTGCCGATCCCGGGGCCTACCACGAGGCCTTCCCCTCCACCCCGTCGGTCACACCAATACGCCTCAGGAAGCCTCCCCGGGTCCGTCCGCGAGGACGACCGCTGCAACTCCGCTGATCACAAAGCTCGCTGCAATATCGGTAAGTGAGGGAGCGGGAAAGTAGGTAATGGAGGGTGGCGGGAGACCCGCTGACCAGGTCCCAGGCTTCTTTTCGGCCTTAAATCTCTTCAGTGCCCCGGGCGTCCGCAGCGCGCCCGGATTACGACTCACCAATATGCCGTCCAGGTGGGGGGTAGAAGTCTCTCTCTTCAATCTCCCTCTGGCCTCCAGCAGTCCTTTAGAGTGAGGGTAAGCTGTCCTCCAGGTGGCAAGATGGCGGACGGGAAGCACCTCAGCTATCTCCCTCCACGCCGTGCCCCAGGGGATCAAGGCACTCCTCTAAATTTGATCTTCCTCAGCTTAATCCTCTGTCGGGACCGTTTGTGATTCAGATGGGCCACCAGGATTGGGATAAATGGCAAATTCTTTCTCTCTGAAAGCAGAGCCCAGAGGAGACACGTCTTGTAAGGTTATATTTTGTACATGATGACTTTGTGTCTTCTTTCAACCTTAAAACTATGAAACTACAAATTAATTCATGCAACGACCATCTCCAGTGCACAATCTCCGTGCAGCCTGGGAGTCATGTGCCTGATGAGACACTGGTTGGATAAAACTGGTATGAAGTGTATCAGAGTGCATTTCCACTGGCCTCGGATTGCTCATTTTCCAATTATTGGGCACTCTGAACAGGTCGGCAGTCACTCGATAAACGAGCAAAATGCTCATTTGTCAAGTGAAGTGATTTTTAAGATTGGACTGTGTAAATAGGGGATGTGCTGCTGGCAGTAATGTCAGCCTTTGTGCACTGAACAATCCACTAAAAATGATTTTGTGTGCATGGTAGAGCGGTCAGCTTGTCTGAACAGGCTATTAATTTACCGCCGATTGGCTTGCATATTGCCGATTGGTGGTCGTTTAAAGGGTGTGGGGAACCAGTACAAATTCACCCTTATATATTGGCTTCAAAGTGAAAAAAAGGGTCATAAAAGTAAATAAAAAAAATTTACTTACCCCATGACTGCCCCACTGCTTCCCTGCTAAGTGTTAGTGGAAGATTAATTAGAACCAAATCTAATGTTCTTCATTCCTATTGACGCAAAAAAAATGCAATTTCACCAATTTCATGTAGATGTGGACTCCTGGAATCCTGAGTCTTGTGGCTTTTTTCACTAAGCTTTGTCCTTTTTCCTTCTATACATTTCTAATAATAAGTTTCCACTCTATATCTGAGCTTATTATATTTTCAACCAGTATGAACGATAATGTGAAAAGTGAATTGTACGTCTATCCGACACTTTGTCTTGTATTACATACAGTGCGCCTGAATAATGACTAAACCTATATTTCTTGTCCTTCATTATCAGAGAAGCAACACCTTGTCCTAGTGTGACCGCTGTTATCAGACTCCAGAGACACCCTAATAATATTCACATTATTGTCTTCTCTCTGTATAGGCTAAAATATGTGAACATCCGAACTTCCTATCTACGACGTATATAAGATTGTTTGAAATGAGAAATATTGGGACCAGTAGAATAGTGCAATCATCAGCAAACTAATCCCAAATACGGAGATAAAGCGGACAATCTATAAGGAAAAAAGGGGGTCACTAAAAGTATTTATTGTGTATGGTCCAGCCATCAATTTTTTTTCTTTAAGTGTTTTCAACTGAAGCTGCTTGATCCTGCAACCAGCCAGTAGTATCTGTGTGTGCTTCTGTGTGCATACATGATGACGGAAAAGATGATATTAAACTCCAAATTCTAAGGAAAATTTAAGAATGGAAAATGGAGAGCACATAGAGCGGTGCGGTGATGTGATGGACTGTCTAAAGATATGTGTTTTTAGGACATACTTAAAATTGGGAATACTGGGAATTAACTAAAATAGCTGGGCATTGTAATTCAGAGAACTGGCAAGGTACAAAAAAAAGTCTTGACCCGTTAGCAAAACAAGGATCATGAGTAGGTTTTAGACAGAGATAAGAGAGGAGAAATAGGGTGGTGCTGAACTAGGGACAGCTTTGTGGGTAAGAGTGACAACTTTGTATTGGACTCGGTAGTGGATGGGTAACCAGTGCAATGACTGGTACAGAGTGGAGGCATCTGTGTAGGAGCTGAACAGAAATATGACCCTGATTCCTGTGATTGGAGAGAAGAGTTTAGTAAGAGAAGACTGATCAGAAGAGAGTTGAGTTAGTCCAGTCAAGAATGAATAAGAGCGACAATAAAAGTTTTTGCAGGTTCAAAGGTAACAAATTGATTTTGGAGTTGTTGTTGAGATGCACGTGACATGAGCAATTGAGTGAGTATAGGTAGGGAGTGAAGGAAAGCTCTGAGTCAAATATAACCCTAAGATAGTTGTTTTTCTTTGGAGTTATGTTAGGAGAACAGACAAATGGAAATAACTGGTTTAGGTAGGTTTGTACACAGGAAACACTAGGAGTTTGATTTCAGAAAGATTCAGTTTCAGATACAGGGAGGACATGATGTTAGAGGTAGTAGACAGTCAGTCACTGGTGTCTTGTAGTAGTGTGGGGGTGATGTCAGGAAAAGAGGTGTAGGAATGGGTGTCATCAGCATAGGGATGGTAAAGGAAACTAAATCTGCTGAGGGTTTATCCAATATATGTGGTGTATAAAGAAAAGAGGAGAGGGCCTAGGGCTAAAGGTTGAGGAACCCTATCAGTAAGGCCAAAAGGAGAGGAAGATGAGCCAGCAAACAATATAGTGAAGGAGTGGTTTGAAAAGTAGGAAGAATTGTAGTGTAACTTGCAACCACCAATCTTTCAACATTGTTTTTAAAAAGTGAGTAAAATAAATAGAAAATTGGTTTAAACTATAGATACTTGTTATATACTTTCCATGATTTCCCCTCCTTCAGATTTACCTAGATCATGGTTTTATTTTCTGTTGCTGTACTCTGTTGCTACTGTACACTTTCTACTGAGTTACTGGTTACGAAGTCATCAAGGCGTACTGCTTAAACCACGTAGGTCGCTCACTCATTGTCTGAGTATCAGTCTCTATTTATTCCCTGCCTCTAGATTACTATGTACAGTGGGTATGGAAAGTATTCAAACACCTTTAAATTTTTCACTCTTTGTTTCATTGCAGCCATTTGGTAAATTAAAAAAAGTTCATTTTTTATCTCATTAATGTACACTCTGCACCCCATCTTGACTGAAAAAAAAACAGAAATGTAGAAATTTTTGTAAATTTATTAAAAAAGAAAAGCTGAAATATCAGATGGTCATAAGTATTCAGACCCTTTGCCCAGACACTCATATTTAAGTCACACGCTGTCCATTTACTTGTGATCCTCCTTGCAATGGTTCTACTCCTTCATTGGAGTCAAGCTGTGTTTAATTAAACTGATAGGACTTGATTTGTAAAGGCGCACACCAGTCTATATAAGACCTCACAGCTCACAGTGCATGTCAGAGCAAATGAGAATCATGAGGTCAAAGGAACTGGCCAAGGAGCTCAGAGACAGAATTGTGGCAAGGCACAGATCTGGCCAAGGTTACAAAAGAATTTCTGCTGTACTCAAGGTCCCTAAGAGCTCAGTGCCCTCCATAATCCTGTCATGTCCGCCATGTCTGTTTTGCCTCATGAACCCCTGGAGCGGTGTGCCCGCGCACCTTGTGTCTGCTATCCTGCTTGTTCCCTAGAGCAGTGTGCACACTCACCTCATGTCTGCTGAGCTGCAAGATGCCTGCGTTTCTGCTTTGCTTCCTGTGATCTGCTCATATTCCGTCTCTTGTCTTGTGCCATGTCTTGTGTTGTCTCTCGTGCCATGTTTGTCTTTGCCTTGCTTTGCCTTGTAGTCCTTCCGCTGTTCTCTGCTTTAGTCTGTTTTGCTATGTCTCGCCTTAGCTATTCTTTGACTTGTAGTCCTTCCTCTGTTCTCTGCCTTGCCTGTTTCGCCATGTCTGGTCTTTGCTATTCTGAGCCTTGCAGTACTTCTCATGTTCTTGTCTCAGCCTGGTTTTCCACACTCTGTCCTCTGGTGCTCTCTTGCACATTTCCAAGTCTAGTCCCAAGGTTCTCCCTTGGTCCGGCTCTGGGTTTCGGCCTACGCTCCGCTGCTAGACTCTGTCCTGGCTCTGACCTGGCTCTGTTTCTGCCTATGTTCCGCTCCGTGTTCCGCACCTTGTTTCTTGCCTAGTCTTGCCTTGTTCCTTGCCTTATCCTTGCCTTGAACCCCGGCGTGGGTTCCCCTTGGCCGTCTCCTGTGCCGTGGTAAGTGCTTCGTGTTTGTGTACAGCCGTGTGCACTGGCCAGTGTGACGTGCCTCCTGCATGGCTCCTAGCATGCAGCCCTTCCTTGAACCTTGGCGTGGCTCCTAGCACGCACCCTGCCCTGAACCCTGGCATGGCTCCTAGCACGCACCCTGCCCTGAACCTGGCGTGGCTCCTAGCATGCACCCTGCCCTGAACCTGGCGTGGCTCCTAGCACGAAGGTTCCTTTGCCCGCCTCCTGTGCCAAGGTCGTGCCTCGTGCTGGCGTTACAGCCGTGTGCACTGGCCAGTGAGGTGTGCGCCCCACGTGGCTCATAGCACGGGCCCTGCTCTGAACCCTGGCGTGGTTCCTAGCACGCACCCTGCCTTGAACCCTGGCGTGGCTCCTAGCACGCACCCTGCCTTGAACCCTGTCCTTGGCGTGTCTCTACACACGCACTCTGTCTTGTACCTTGTGCTTTGGCGTGTCTCTACACACGCACTCTGTCTTGTACCTTGTGCTTTGGCGTGTCTCTACACACGCACCCTGTCTCATTTTGTGAACCCTGGTGTGTCCCCTACACACGCACCTTACCTTGCACCTAGCTTTGAACCCTGGCGTGTCCCCTACACACGCACCTTGCCTTGCACCTAGCCTTGAACCCTGGCGTGTCCCCTACACACGCACCTTGCCTTGCACCTAGCCTTGGACCTTGGCGTGTTCCCTAACACGCACCATGCCTAGATATCTGTCGTGCCTCCTTGCCTGAACCCTGGTTTGCCTGCCGGATGCCCGGAACCTGCCGATCGCTGCCAGAGATCGTAAGCTGGATGACTGCGGCCTGATGTCCGGAGCTGATGTCCGCAGCCTGATGCCTTGATCATGTCGATCGTCGCCAGCGGTCCGGAGTCCGATGCCATTGTGCCTTTACCTGTACCTAGGCGTGCCACCTGGCACATACTATGCTATGGACCTTGGCGTGCCCACGCGCACACCTTGCACGTTTTGCTTGTTTTCACGTTTGCACTGAATGTGATCCTGAAGACCTTAATGAAGATACCTTACACTTACCTCTTGTCTTGTCTTGCTTCCTGCTTGTCTCTGGTCGTCAGACACTCCCATAGTTTCCCCCTGAGCTGGCCATCTGGTCCCAGCAGTCGTGGTGGCTCACCCCCTTGGTCTTGCCCCTGACACTCCCTGTATAGGGGGTGGATTCTCACAAGGTCAGCTCGCCCTCGGTGGGTGGGTGCCACGACCCAGAGGGTCCACTCAAAAAAAGGGCTCAGCAGGAGCTGAGTCTGTCACAAATCCTTAAATGTAAGAAGTTTGGGACCACCAGAAGTCTTCTTAGTCCTGGCTGTCTAGCCAAACTGAGCAATCGTGGGAGAAGAGCCTTCTTGAGAGAGATAAAGAAGAACCCCAAGATCACTGTGGCTGAGCTCCAGAGATGCAGTAGGGAGATGGGAGAAAGTTCCACAAAGTCAACTATCACTGCAACCCTCCACCAGTCGGGCCTTTATAGCAGAGTGGCCAGACAGAAGCCTCTCCTCAGTGCAAGACATATGAAAGCCCGCATAGAGTTTGCGAAAAAAAAAAAAACACATGAAGGACTCCCAGACTATGAGAGGATTCTCTGGTCTGATGAGACGAAGATAGAACTTTTTGGTGATCATTCTAAGGGGTATGTGTGGAGAAAACCAGGCACTGCTCAGCACCTGCCCAATACAATCCCAACAGTGAAATATGGTGGTGGTAGCATCATGCTATGGGGGTGTTTTTCAGCTGGAGGAACAGGACAACTGGTTGGAATTGAAGGAAACATGAATGCGGCCAAGTATAGAGATATCCTAGATGAAAACCTCTTCCAGAGAGCTCTGGACCTCAAACTTAGCCAAAGGTTCAGCTTCTAACCAGACAATGACCCTAAGCACACAGCTAAAATAACAAGAGTGGCTTCAGAACAACTCTGACCATACTTGACTGGCCCAGCCAGGACCCTGACCTAAACTCAATTGAGCATCTCTGGAGAGACCTGAAAATGGCACCAACGTTCACCATCCAACCCAATGGAACTGGAGAGGATCTGCAAGGAAGAATGGCAGAGGATCCCCAAATCCATGTATGAAAAACTTGTTGCATCATTCCCAAGAAGACTCATGGCTGTACTAGCTTGAAAGGTGCTTCTACTCAATACTGAGCAAAGGGTCTGAATACTTATGACAATGTGATATTTCAGTTTTTCTTTCTTAATAAATTTGCAAAAATGTCTACATTACTGGGGGGGTTTCAGTCAAGATGGGGTGCAGAGTGTATATTAATGACTAAAAAATGAACTTTTTTTGAATTTACCAAATGGCTGCAATGAAACGAAGCGAAAAATTTAAAGGTGTCTGAATAATTTCCGTACCCACTGTACCTACAGTTGTGGCCAAAAGTATTGACACCCTTGCAATGCTGTCAGATAATACTCAGTTTCTTCCTGAAAATGATTGCAAACACAAATTCTTTGGTATTATTATCTTAATTTAATTTGTCTTAAATGAAAAAACACAAAAGAGAATGAAGCTAAAAGCAAAACTTTGATCATTTCACACAAAACTACAAAAATGGGCCAGACAAAAGTATTGGCACCCTCAGCCTAATACCTGGTTGCACAACCTTTAGCCAAAATAACTGCTACCAACCGCTTCCAGTAACCATCAATGAGTTTCTTACAATGCTCTGCTGGAATTTTAGACCATTCTTCTTTGGCAAACTGCTCCAGGTCCCTGATATTTGAAGGGTGCCTTCTCCAATCTGCCATTTTTAGATCTCTCCACAGGTGTTCTATGGGATTCAGGTCTGGACGCATTGCTGGCCACCTTAGAAGTCTCCAGTGCTTTCTCTCAAACCATTTTCTAGTGCTTTTTGAAGTGTGTTTTGGGTCATTGTCCTGCTGGAAGACCCATGACCTCTGAGGGAGACCCAGCTTTCTCACACTGGGCCCTACATTATGCTGCAAAATTTGTTGGTAGTCTTCTGACTTCATAATGCCATGCACACGGTCAAGCAGTCCAGTGCCAGAGGCAGCAAAGCAACCCCAAAACATCAGGGAACCTCCGCCATGTGTGACTGTAGGGACCGTGTTCTTTTCTTTGAATGCCTCTTTTTTTCTCCTGTAAACTCTATGTTGATGCCTTTGCCCAAAAAGCTCTACTTTTGTCTCATCTGACCAGAGAACATTCTTCCAAAACGTTTAAGCTTTTTCAGGTAAGTTTTGGCAAACTTCAGCCTGGCTTTTTTATGTCTCGGGGTAAGAAGTGGGGTCTTCCTGGGTCTCCTACCATACAGTCCCTTTTCATTCAGACGCCGACGGATAGTACGGGTTGACACTGTTGTACCCTCGGACTGCAGCTTGAACTTGTTTGGATGTTAGTCGAGGTTCTTTATCCAACATCCGCACAATCTTGCGTTGAAATCTCTTGTCAATTTTTCTTTTCCATCCACATCTAGGGAGGTTAGCCACAGTGCCATGGGCTTTAAACTTCTTGATGACACTGCGCACGATAGACACAGGAACATTCAGGTCTTTGGAGATGGACTTGTAGCCTTGAGATTGCTCATGCTTCCTCACAATTTGGTTTCTCAAGTCCTCAGACAGTTCTTTGGTCTTCTTTCTTTTCTCCATGCTCAATGTGGTGCACACAAGGACACAGGACAGAGGTTGAGTCAACTTTAATCCATGTCAACTGGCTGCAAGTGTGATTTAGTTATTGCTAACACCTGTTAGGTGCCACAGGTAAGTTACAGGTGCTGTTAATTACACAAATTAGAGAAGCATCACATGATTTTTCGAACAGTGCAATACTTTTGTCCACCCTCTTTTTTATGTTTGGTGTGGAATTATATCCAATTTGGCTTTAGGACAATTTTTTTTTGTGTTTTTTTCATTTAAGACAAATTAAATGAAGATAATAATACCAAAGAATTTGTGTTTGCAATCATTTTCAGGAAGAAACTGAGTATTATCTGACAGAATTGCAGGGGTGTCAATACTTTTGGCCACAACTGTATATTGACCACTTGTGTTTGACCCTACTCTTCCTTGGTTTTTGTTTATTGTCTTACACTTTTAGATTATCATCACCATTCTGTGTATTTTCTGGTTCTGACTTCTGGCCTGAGCTTTGACACTTCTTTAGTCTGACTTGTGTCTGATGTTTATAATATGATACCAGTCACATCTGCAAAATGTAGACATGACTGGCTCTATGTGTAACTCAGCTTGCATCTTGAAAAAGTGCAAGATCTGATCTGTCTGCTATTTAATGTACTATTCTGGTCCATAAAACAGATAAATGCACCAAACTGAGAGAAGGGACAGTGCACTCCATGTAAATGTCTTCAGACTCTTCACGCAAAATCTTATCTTGTAATGCCGATATATAGGTCACTGGACAATTACAAGTAAAAAAATTACAAATTGTACCTATATAAATTAAAAAGTCCATAAGCACCAAAATAAGAATGGAAATATTTATTGATGATTACTTAATGTGTGGAAGTGAGGGGGATCACACACGAGGCTCGATATGTGTCCCCCAGGATGCGGACGGAGTCCTATTAAACCCACTGGAGCGCCTTGTGCTCAAAGCAGGATGCCTGTGAGTCACAGGGTAAAATAAAATAGAGAATGGATTGGGTCCAAGTAATGACTCAGTCAGATTTTTAGGAATGCCTGTTAAGGGCTTTTATTTTTAGAGAGATTTGCAGGTTTGGTAGTGAGGCAAATCCCTCTCTCAACTCTGGGTTTTGGAAGTGGCCCTGTGGCCACGATTCCATTTAAATCTGTCAGTTTTGCCTTCGGTGTGTCAGTTTTGGAGTTTTCAAGCTGCAGAACAGCAGGCTCTGTGCAACCCAGGTCTGTGTGGAGCTAATACAGAGCAAGAGGCTTCAATGCGGCTGAAGCACCCAACAGACACAGTGGTGCCATTGTCTATGGCAACGGGTTGTGAACACGGAATGTGTATATGGAAACACGGCTGCGATCCGGAGGACATCACTCCTGTATGTAAGTCTGCAAATAAATGCACTGTTTATGTTGAACTTTCTGTGGTTCCTGCTTGTCTGTCGCACTGCACCAACCCCGCTGCACTACATTAATTAAATATGGTTGTGAAAAACAATACCATAGTGGATGATAAGATATCATCAACAAAGGATTTGGATCCCAGTCATTGATTGCAGGTTAGAATTCATATTGAAAACTATGTTTTTTACTACAGGAAAGATGTATATCTTTGTACCGTGTTAGCCAGTAGATAGAAAAATATTCAGAATTGAGAGTCCTCAGTGGTTGATACCTTTTAATGGCTAACTGAAAAGATGGTAACACATTGCAAGCTTTCGAGACTACTCAGGTCTCTTTCTACCTGTGGCAAAACATTTTTGTATGCCTGATCACAACAACACCATGGATATGAAATTACTGGTATTCAATCAATCAATCAATCTATCAAATTTATTATCTCCAAGTACATATTACATATATACAAGGAATTCTTTGTGGCAAAAAAGTATTGAAAAGTAACTTCACATCTCAGAGAGACAGGAGGGTCTGGTAGTATAAATTTATGACGACCTTTGACACTCTCAGTGCTGGAATGAATGTGTCGCATGGATTTATGTCTTTATACATCAATTAAGGAATTTGCATCTAAGACCTTGTGGGGGCATCACAACACATTAGGAGACCCCAATCAGAGGACAATAAAACATCCAGACTCCTTATCTATGAACTAGTCCAATATTTATGTTTCTCCCTATCCCATAATGATAATTCTGCTTCACGTCACTTGTCTTATCTATTGCATTTTTTCTGTGCTGTGTTGTGCATATATATGTGATTCTTCAGATGTTGTATTAGTCAATGCCTGATGAAGAGACCTGAGTAGTCTCGAAAGCTTGCAATGTGTTACCATCTTTTCAGTTAGCCATTAAAAGGTATCAACCACTGAGGACTCTCAATTCTGAATATTTTTCTATGTTTTTTACTGGAGTTGTTCTAATACGTTTCAATAGGCAGGAAAAAAAATTACAATAATTGGGACTCCTAAGTACCAAATTTCCATGAGGCCCTGTTCATAGTTAGTTTTTGTAGAGAGCGATTCAATGCACATAAAATTTGTCAAATTTTTAGGGATTTGTGAAACCTTGTGAATTTGAAGGATTTGCGATTAGAAGGTAGAAATGCATGAACAGCGCGAAACGGCGAAAAAACAAAAGAGAAGTAAAAAAAAACATTTAACTCTTTTGGGAAGGGGGCATTGCAGTTTAAAATATAAAAGTATTTTCTAGTTTAAAAAAGATACCAACAAGTGAACTCAATTATATATATTCCAACAAGGCGAAAAATATTCATAAAAACTCCAACACATTGTGTTGGAGTTTTATATTCTAGTTTATTAAAAAAATATATAAAAGGGAAGTAAATAGAGGGCATCACGGTGACTCAATGGTTAGCACTATAGTCTTGCAGCGCTAGGGTACTGGACTCAAATCCCACCAAGGACAACATCTGTAAGGCGTTTGTATGTTCTCCCTGTGTTTTTCGCATGGGTTTCCTCCGGTTTCTCAGTTTCCTTCTACACTCTAAAGACATACTGATAGGAAATCTAGATTGTGAGCCCCATCGGGACAATGCCGATAATGTCTGTAAAGCGCTGCGGAATCAATGATGCTATATAAGTGAGTAAAATAAATAAAAATAAAATAATAAAAAATATGGCCTTCTCTTCGTAATCATCTTTTTGGTAGCCAGAACTCAAGTAATACCCGGTCAATGTCATCAGTATCACCTATTTCATAGGGCTAAAATAAATTACAAAAGCTCAGAGAGCAGCACATAGCAGTATATTGTTTTGACAAGTAATATAAAGATATAGGATAGGAGTATAAAGGTTTTCATTTTTGTTTTTTTGTGAATAGTTACAAAAACTGTAGGGGTGCATAAAATCCAAAGATGTGTATAATTAGAAGCTGAAAGTGACTCCAGGATGGGCCAGAGATTGTGTGTCCAACCACTCTTCAGCTTGTAGAATATCTGGAAGACTAAAAGAATAAAAAAAACTCAGACAATAGCTCATCTCTAGTTTTCTTTTTCGGCTTATGCCAGGAAAAGCTCCCAACATGTTAAAATGAGGCTGTGACAAACGCCCAACAGTGGCATCCATCACCCATTATGAGCCTTTTCAGTAGCTTTTTACACCAGTAGCCTATGATTGACAGATGCCTGATTTAGATCATCCACACACAGGCTATTATGACATCTATATAATTTATAGGTCATGAAGATTTGTTGTAAACCTCATATCATATTTTCTCAGTGGATGGTTGGGATGATCACCATATTGTCATTGTTCGGTTTGGTGAGTCGATCCACTGATCTGTTGCTCCATGGTTGGTTCCCCGGTCTGCTGAGCTATTGTCTTTTCTTTCCTGTCCACATGCTGATGGCTCCAATTGTCTTTGTTCCCCCTTCTTGGTTTGCTCATCTCCAATTGTTTTCCATTTTACCGTTTTGGTCTGCCCTATCACATTCTGGGTTGGGTTTTATATATCCACCCTTCACTGCACTTCCTTGCTGGCTATACCTCTAGGTGGACTTAGATTTGGGAGTCCCAGCCCTTCAGCTAAGGGGTTTACCTTGCATGGCAAAACACCGGTTGAATTCCTGCAGTGAGTCTGTTTCTTTCCCAGTTCCTCTTCCGCTCACCTCTTTAGGCTTCTGAGAGGCTATACATGTTCTGTTTACTTTTGGCTCTCCTTAGCTTTCCCTCTCTACCTTATATGAATGTGTTTTAATTTTCTCCTCCTGGGTTTTTATATCTTCCTGGTTCCCCAGAAGGTACGAGAAACCCCACAATGATCTTTTAGGGAGCCAGGTCTGAGGTGTTTTTTTTTTTTAGGTGTGGGGCTAGGGTCTTTCTAATCTGTACAGGGACCAATTTATTATAGGTGTGGCGTTTCCCTGTAGTAGATCTTCCTGTTTTCTGTTTCCCGTAAGCCACTGTGTTACATTCATAACACATTAATGGAATAGTAATAGATTCTCTAGACTGGTTCATTATATTGATTGTGCTGACATCTGTCATATTGCAGAAATTACTACAAATTAAACAGAACAAATCTTCATGTTAGATAAATAACCTTTCTGTGCATTCCATAATCTCTAATGGAATAATCCTTTAAATAATTAAATGCTGAAATAATCTGTACACAATTAAGAATTACATTCTGTGTGGGAATCATTGTAACATTTTTGAGCCTCTGCCTCCACCTGCTGAGATTCTGCCTCATGGCAATGATATAACCTCACACATAAGACGCTTTTTGTGATGGTCTCATACTCCAAATTTTTCTTTTGCAATGAAAAAAATGTAATCAGAAATGTATCCTGCTGCATTTATGGATCTCTTGTGAAATAGTTGTAACTGTTTGACTAGGATATTTTATAAGAGTGCGGTAGATTTTGTGGAATCACTTTATGAGACATTTTTAAGCACCGATATATCCGTGTACTTGACCATGATTAATGTAAAAGTCCCAGACAACGTCTTTAACCCTTTTGCGCCAGAGCCTGTTTTCGCCTTCGTGACCAGGCCAATTTTTTCAATTTTGTGTCACTTTAGGAGGTAATTACTCTGGAAAGCTTCAACATATCCCACTGATTCTGAGACTGTTTTTTCATGACATATTGTACTTCCTGACGGTGGTAAAATTTGTTTGATATGACTTACGATTATTTCTGAAAATATCAGAAATTTGGTGAAAATTGTGTAAATTTCACAATTTTCAAACTTTTAATTTTTATGCCCTTAAGCCAGAGTTATGTCATACAAAATAGTTCATAAAGAATATTTACCACATGTCTGCTTTACATCAGTACAATTTTGAAATATACTGTATATATATTTTTTAGTTTTGAAGTTAGAAGGGTTAAAGGTTGTTCAGCAATTTCTTATTTTTCCATAAAATCTGCAAAACCATTTTTTTAAGGACCACCTCACATTTCAAGTGACTTTGAGGGGCCTATATGACAGAAAATACTGAAAAATGACACCATCCTAAAAACTGAACCCCTGAAGGTGCTCAACACCACATTCAAGAAGTTTATTAATCTTTCAGGCGCTTCACAGGAATTTTTGGGCCGTGGAAGGAAAAAATTAACATTAACGTTTTGTCACAAAAATATTACTTTAGACCCAAAATGTTTTATTTTCACAAAGGTAACAGGAAAAATGGACCCCAAATGTGTTGTGCAATTTCTCCTGAGCATGCCAGTAACCCATATGTGGGGAAAAACTACTGTTTGGGCACACAGCAGCGCTCGGAAGGGAATGAGCACCATTTGACCTTTTGAATGTAAAATTTGCTGGATTAATTAGCGGACGCAAGGTTGCATTTGAAGAGCCCTTGATGTGCCTAAACAGTGGAAACCCCACACAAGTGACACCATTTAGGAAACTAGACCCCTCAGGGAACATATCTATATGTGTGGTGAGCACTTTGAATTGAATCCGCAGGTGTTTCACAGAAGTTTATAACATTAAGCTCTGAAAATAAAAAAATCACATTTTCCCCACAAAAATGTTTTTAGCCCCAATTTTTCCATCTTCACAAGGGTAACAGGAGAAACTGCATCATACAATTTGTTGTGCAATTTCTTCTGATTACGCTGCTACTCAATTTGTTAGGGAAAACTACTGTTTGGGTGCACAGCAGGGCTTAGAAGGGAAGAAAAGCCATTTGGCTTTTTAAATGAAAAATTTGCTGCAATAATTAGTGAATGCCATGTCACGTTTGGAGAGCCTCTGATGTGCTTAAGCAGTGGATACCCACCACAAGTGACACAATTTTGGAAACTAGACCCCTCAGGGAACATATCTAGATATGTGGCAAGCACTTTGAACTGAACCCCCAGGTGCTTGACAGAAGTTTATAACATTGAGCAGTGAAAATAAAAAAAATCTAATTTTCCCCACAAAAATGTTTTTTAGCCCAAAATTTTGCATTTTCACAGGGATAGCAGGAAAAAATTGCACCATACCAGAGTACGAAGATACCCCATATGTGGGAGGAAAATACTGTTTAGGCTTACGGCAGGGCTCAGAAAAGGAGTGACATTTTGTAACGCAGACTTTGATGGAATGGTCTGCTTGTGTCATGTCTCATTTTGCGAGCCCCTGATGTGCCTAAACAGTGTATAACCCCCACAAGTGATGCCATTTTGGAAGCTAGACCCCTCAAGGAATGTATCTAGATATGTGATGAGCACCGCGAACTTTTACCACCAACATTTTGTTTTAGCCCCAGATTTTACATTTTCACAGGGGAAAATGGGTTAAAATAGCTTCAAAACTTGTCCCGCGATTTCTGCTGAATGTAGAAATATCCCAAATGTGGCTGTGCAGTACAGCTTAGCCACACGGCGAGACTCGGGAGGGCAGAATTTTCTATAATAGTTTGCGGACTCCATCTATAGAGCCCCAAAGTCCTAATAGAGCAGAATCCCCCCTCAAGTGACCCCATTTTGGAAATGTTACCCCTTTGGGAATATATCTACAGGTTTTGTGATGAATTTGACTCCATGGGAGTTTTCCCAGAAAAAAGCAGCAGTTGATGTTGCTGAATGAAAACTGCAAACTGCCATTATAGTGACCGGTACGTTGTAGTGACAAGTATGTTGTAGTAAGCACCACATTATGACCAGCTCATGCTTCTGGAGACATGCACCCCTAAATTAGGCGGGCTCTCATTGCTTTAGAAATTACAAACATGTGGATGCCATATTTGCTGGGGCTCAGAAGGGAGTGGAGGCATTTGGATTTGACAGCACAGAATTTGCTGAATTTCTTTTGGGGGGCGATGAGCCATTTCACTTTTTCAGAGCCTTTATGCTACCAGTAATGTGGAAACCCCCTATATTTCCATTGACAGATGACAGACCTGAGTATGAGACCTGTCAGTTTTACACTGGCAGATCACAAGTTAGGCCTCTTTCACACATCAGGTTTTCGCCGCCAGGCGCGATCCGGCGCTTTTGACAAAAACCGGATCCGGCGAAATGCAATGCCGGATCCGGTTTCCCCCCCATTGACTTGCAATTGCGCCGGATCGCGCCGGATGGCCATGCGTTTCATCCGGTTTTCGCCGGATCCGGCATTGTGTCTCAATCCGGCGTCTGGAAAAAACGGCTACTGTAACGTTTTTTGTCTCCGGCGAAAAAGCCGGACACGCCGGATCCGGCGTGTCCGGCTTTTTCACACAATGAAAGCCTATGAGCGCCGCAATGCGCCGGATCCGGTATTTTTGGTCTGAGCATGCTCAGTAGCTCTGCCCACAAGACACATATATAAAAGCAAGACAGTGGGACCCTCAGCCACACCCAACATGCCACCCAAGACAGCAACCAGGCGCAGGAGAAGGCAGGAGACCACTGCAGCACCATCAGCACCACCACCACGCCAAATGGAGCAGCAAATGGAACATGCTGAGGAGGGGAGTCCAGCAGCAGATGAGAGACGTTAATTATCAAATCCCCCATTCCTCCAAACTAGGGCCATGGAATATCAAGATATTCATTGGCCCTTTGTTTCTCTTTATTCAACAGCCGCCCAAGAGATGCAGCAGCAGCAGCAGAAATGACATCACTGGCAGCAGCAACAGCAGCAGCAATACCCACAGCCATGGAGTCTGGCCATCAACAAGACAGCACATCTTCTTCTGGGAGCCCTCCCTCGCATCGTCAGCGTTTGACGGTAAGTTTTTATTTCCAAAATCCATCTTCTCTGTAATATATGTCTATTCATTGCCTTTTATTTCAAAACAGGATTCACAAGATGAAGAGGAGCTCCCAGAAGAAGAAGGAAGGGGTGGACAGACACCTGGAGTGGGCTCACAATTGGTAAGTTTTTTGCATCAAACGCAGAAACACAACATCACACTACACACAACACATAGAAAACAATGTTCTGCAGACCACACACAGCAAACAAATGCCTACATCCAAAGACATAACATTTTTTGTTTTCTTCTCTAGTCTTCCCAATCTGGTGCTCGGCCAAGAGGTCCTCGCAGTGCCTCCCAGGGTCGTCGGCGACAGCAACGCGGCGGTCACCAGCGTGTAAGTATAAATATTTTTGCTTTGGTTTTTTGCACTTTTTATTTCATTTCTTTTGTGGAGGCTAATTATGTTATTTTTGTCTTTTTCTTTAACAGCCTTCACAGCGTGCTCCCGACTCTGACGGTGAGGATGGAGGACTCGATGTGGACCACCTCATCGATCTCGTCAGAGAAAGGGAGCCGCTCTGGAATATGGCTGACCGCCGCCACGCTGACCTGATCGTTACCCGACGACTCTGGGAGGAAATCTGTTCGCTCCTTGTGGACCGCTGGGAGGACCTCGAAGCTCGGGCCCAGATTAAAGAGCGTAAGTATATACAGTACCGGTTGCTTGATGTAAACCAGTGTTTCCCGAACTCCAGTCCTCGTGGTCCCCACGGATCATGTGTTCAGGATTTCTATTTACTATGGAAATCCTGAAAACATGACCCCTGGGGACCATGAGGACTGGAGTTTGGGAAACACTGATGTTGTATACTAACCACTCCTTTCTCGTTTCAGGGGACAGAATTGTGAATCGGTGGCGGTCTGTGAGGGATCGTTTCAAGAAGGAGTTCAATAAAGAGATGCGGGCCCCGAGTGGATCTGGAGGACGCAGGAGCAAGTACAAGTACGCACAAGCCCTGTCGTTCCTCCGGGAAACAATGGTCACCAGAAGGTAAATATTACACACCACATGTGAAAAAAAATGTTAGATGTAACTTTTTTTTTTCAGCCAGGGCCATACCATGTCACTATTTTAATTGTTTTTTTATCTCTTTATTCCACAGCACGGTGAGCAGCACTCGGGAGCCTGCACGATTGGACCCTTCTGAGGCGATCCCTGAGGAGACCGGCACCGAGGGACACTTCGACCGCCCCGGTACATCTGCACCTTCCCAGCCTTCCCACACATTCGACCCATCTGTCCCATCCACCAGCACAGGAGCATCGTGGCCGCCTACATTACATGAAGCTGCTGGTGAGGAGATCGCTTTCCCTTTACCCCACCCTTCTGCCCCTGCCACCTCTAGTACACCTGCGGGTACTGGGCGGCAGCGGCAGAGGGGTCAGGAAAAGACTTATGCGCCAGAGTTCTTGCATCTGAATGCATTTTTCCAGAACTGTCTAAAAGTCTTGTCAGAGCAAATCTCCGCAGGCTTTCAGCAGATCAACTTCAGCATTCTGGAGGTGAAGACACTTCTGCAAACCATGCATTCAGAAGCAAGATCTTCGCCAAACCACACCTTTTTCAGGTCTGTTGTGGAGCGCATGGAAACGCTATCTCCTACCCAGCAGATGCATGTAATGCATTCATGCCACGGTGCTCTCCAGCAAGTTACCTCCCAACCTCCTCCTCCCACCACAGTAGTTCCTCCACCTGCACCCCCTCCAGCCACTTTCCATCCTCCCCCTCCTATTACATCTGCACCCCCTCCAGCCACTTTCCATCCTCCCCCTCCTATTACATATCATCCACCTCCCCAGTACCAGCAACCTCCCCAGTACCAGCAACCTCACCAGTACCAGCAACCTCCCCACTTCCAGCAACCTGCCCCGTACCCAACTCCTTCCCCGTACCAAACTCCTTCCCCATACAACTTGCCATCAACATCATCTGCTCCTACAGTCCCTGCCCAACCCTCCACTCCACCGCCCACCACCTCTTCTGCCTCCCACATGTCCACCCATTCTGTAGCTTTTTCCACACCATCACCTCTAACTGTTCCTTCCCCACCACGATCCCAATCCTCTCTCCACACTCCCAGTGTCGAAGTGTCCCGCAGCCCCTCCAGCAGTATTTCCACCCCACACTACACAGATTTATGATGTGTTTTGTAATAAAAATTCCCAGTTGGTTTCAAACCTTTATTAAAAAAGTTTTTTTAACTTTAAAAACAGTTTACAAAAAAAAAATATTTTAAATAAAAGTTAAATTATCGTTTCACAATGGTTGTCTGTCATTTCTTTCTGCGGCGAAATATGTTTAAAAAAAAGGTTAAATACAGGGTATTTAAAAGGTAAAATGGTATTCAAAACCAGGTATATAACTGTGGGTAAATTTTAGCTTTTTGCCACAGTTGTGTTCCTGGTTGTGTTTGAAGCAAAGTATTTCACCTAAAAAGTTGTGTTTATTGTTGGTGATTTCCTAACAATGTACACAACTTTTGTTAAAAGGTGAAATACTTTGCATAAAACACAACCAGGTACACACCTGTGGCCTAAAGCTAAAAATAGTAAGACCATGACAAGATAGCCAACTTTGGTTGGCAAAGGTATATACTGTTGGTACAGAAGGTACACAAGTTTGGTTAGGGCACAAATCTTTCACACTCTGTCATCCTGCCAGTGTACTCTGCCTTGAGGTGACAAAGTATAGTGCAAAATTGTCCCTCATTACTGAAACCGTCACAGAACTTCTAGTGGTAATGTCATGGTAATCTTGCAAGGTGGTTTCTTCAGAGGTGTCCTCAATGGAAATGGGTTCCTTGCAGATAACAAAATTGTGGAGTACCACGCAAGCTTTGATCACCTCGTCCACAGTTTCTGTCTTGAGGTTGATCGCAGTCAATAGGACCCGCCATTTGGCTGTCAGAATACCAAAGGTACATTCAACCATTCTTCTTGCTCTTGTGAGGCAGTAATTAAAAATGCGTTTTGTTCTTGTCAATCCTCTGCTAGAGTACGGTTTCAAAAGGTGTTCTGACAGCTGGAAGGCTTCATCCCCTACACAGACAAATGGCATAGGTGGACCAGATGTTTGCGGCAGCGGTCTAGGGGGTGGGAACTGGAAGGTGTTTCCATACAGTTTACGCCCCATGGCAGACAGTTTGAAAACTTGAGAGTCATTGGAGCGGCCATAGGCCCCAATATCAACAGCAATAAATTTGTATTACGCGTCAGCGATGGCCATGAGGACAATTGAAAAATATTTCTTGTAATTGAAATATTCCGATCCCGATCCGGCTGGCTTTACAATGCGGATATGTTTCCCGTCCACAGCGCCCAAGCAGTTGGGAAACTGACATATCTGTTGAAACTTTTCTGAAATTTCAATCCACCTCTCTGTTGTGGGCTTTGGCAAAAACTCTTCAGCTAAGGAGTCCCACAGTGCACGGTTCCAGATATGGTGGAAATGCAGTGACGAAAGGGATTCTCCAGTTGCAAGAAATCTGTGGGGAATTAAAAAACAATCAATTAGTTTTAAATCACAGCATTACATACCAAAACTCAGCTATAACACTTGGAGATACAAACTACCACCAACAAGATTGCAGTGAAAGTGTGCTCTGATGCGATCATATCCAATAAATGTGGCTTACCTTAAAGTCACCATCAGACGCTCTGCGGGTGAAACAGAGAAGCGGCAATAGGTGTCTGCTTTTCTTATGAGGTGTGCAATGCGCTCCACCAAGTAATCAAAATTCTCCATTTTCATCCGAACATATCCAAAAAATTTATCCGGGTTTCGTCGAAGGTCCATGCAGAGTGTAGAATAGACCCCACGCGTCATTCTCTTGGCTGTGATGGGGTGGATCCACAAACGTCGTCTACGATGCCTGATGCGCTGCTGTCTCGCTCTCTCCTTCTCCAGAACAATCACCCTCAAACGATTCGCCTCCGCTGTAAAATCCGCCAAATTCTTCAAAATATTTCCAATGACAACATCCATCTTCGCCTGTAACTTGCTCTTCTCTCCAACCTGCACTTTCTCCTCTACAACCTGTCAAAGAAGGGCTGTAGGAACACGCTATATTTAGTTTTCCAGTAGCCAATCCCGTTCGGAAGGCCACAAGGGGTGTTTTTAAAAACCGGATCCGGCGTAATCCGTCGAAAAACGGATAGAAAAACGGATGAACCGGATGAGACGGATCCGGTTTTGTCTGGCAAGAACAAGACGGATCCGGCAGAAAACCGGATCCGTCACATCCGGTTTTACAAAACATTTGCCGGACCCGGCGTTCCGGCACGACGCCGGATCGCGCCTGACGCCGAAAACCTGATGTGTGAAAGTAGCCTTAGGCTGGCTGAGTCTAACAGGCCACTGCATTTGGCAGATCCAAAGGTCGTTATGTGACCTCCAGCTGCCATGACAATGCTCGGATCCCTCGTGATGTGATCAGATCTCATCAATGGGGGCATCAGAGAGATGAGTAAAGCAGCGCTTGGCCTCTGCTATCTTCTAAATGCTGTGATAGCGGCATCTAGAAGTTAGCAAAGGGTTAACATCATTGAGACCTGATCCAATCAGGTCCCAATGATGTCACCTGTCAGAGCAACCGCACTGCCCTGGAATTGCAGCGCTTGCAGGACCCTGGTGGTCGTGAGCGCTGTGAGATCACCGACCGTAGAGAAACTTTGATGCTGCACAAGACCCAGCAAGCACTGACATTTATCTACTGTCACAGTCAGGACGTTGTTAAGGGAGTTTTTCACTCTAGAGCAAATTTTTGACAAGTACTGTAGCACACGAAATCCTAAGGGTATGTGCACATGATCAGGAATGGCTCAGTGTTTGGTCAGGATTTGATGCAGGTGAAATTTGCACCAAATCTGTATCTGAGGCCACTGGCAGGTCACTTGCGTTTTTGATGCATTTTTGATGCATTTTTTTTCCCCATGCGTTTTTCTGCATGCGTTTTTGATGTGTTTTTTTATTGCATGCGTTTTTTTGTCACTTGATATAAAGCTAATTGAAGGTTGGCTTCTGGGAAGGAAAAAAAAGTGATTTCCTGTTTGCAGATATATTGGGGTATGTTCCCAGGGTCAGTAAATGCTGCGGGTTGGATGCTGCATACATCTGTGGCTCCCCTGAGGGCTCAGTCACCACAGCGTAAATTACCCATACACTTACATTAGATGCGGTAAAACTACATTATCTTCTTAACCACATGTGTATTAAGTGCGGGAACGCAGCTTTCTACGCATGTGTACTAATTTAAATAATGGTAAGTCTTGAGACACAGCTGGAAGTACATGACACAGGAAGTGGAGGAAAGCACAGAGAGAGGTCCCCTCCTTTTTTTTTTATAAATAAGTAATAAAAAAAAAGACTGTGGAGTCCCCCTATATTTTCTAACCAGCCAGAGTGAAGCAGACAATTGGGCTGGTATTTCAGGCTGGTAAGGATCCAATTTCCATGAACCTTACCAGCCTGATAATACCAGGCCGCAGCAGTCTGCTTACCTTGGATGGTTAACAAAAATAGTGGGATCCCCTCCAAAAAAAATAGCGTAGGGTCCCCCTATTTTTGTTAACCAGCCAAGGAAAAAGCAGATAGCTGTGGCCTGGTATTCTCATGCTGGCGAGGCCCATGGATTTTGACCCTCACCAGCCTAAATATAGCAGCCCACAACCGCCCCACAATTGGCGCATCCCAAGATGCACCAATTGTGGCACTTTGCCCAGATCTTCCCACATACCCTGTAGCGGTGGCAAGTGGGGTTCATATTTGTGGGGTTGATGTCACCTTTGTATTCTCAGGTGACATCAAACCCACGGCTTAGTAATGGAGAGGCGTCTATAAGACACCCCCTTTACTAATCCTAGAGTTATATTGTAAATAAAGACAAAGCCAGAATAAAATATTTTAATTGAAATAATGACAAAATCTCCTTTAATGGATCTTAATTAAACCATACTTACTGCATCGCCTATTCCACCAATACCCTCGTCTCCTGGAAGAGAATGAAAATAAAAAAGCAACAATATCCTTACCTGTCCGCCGAGAAGATATACATACTGTCCCATGACAAGTCCAGTTTTGCTACATTTGGATGCCTTTGGCTGAACGGTGGCACTATGCCACCATTCTTCCTGACATCCAGACACAGCGGAGCTTAAAAACGATCACTGGAGATAGCTTGGTCCCCGGCGATCACTTGCACTGCAGTTCTCGCGGCCAGCTGATTGTGAGAACTTGCCTAATGACCAGAGGTAACCCCGTCCCCAGCGGTCATGTGCACTGCAGTTCTCGCGATCAGCTGATCGATCGCGAGAACTGCAGTGTAGGTGAACTTCCGGCTGAAACAAGGTACGCCATCATTTAAATTAGTACACATACATAGTAAGCTGCGTTCCCGCACTTAATACGCATGTGACTAAGAAGATAATGCAGTTTTACCACATCTAATGAAAGTGTATGGGTAATTTACGCAGCGGAGACTGAGCATAAATAGACATGCTGCGGTCTGGAAAGACGTGCCGCATGTCCATCTCCACAGAGAAGCCAAAGGCGTCCGTGCATGCATAGTGGGCATGGGATTTCTTGAAATCCCATCCACTATGCTGTAACATCTGGATGCTGCGTTTACTGACTGTGGGAACATACCCTAATAGTGGGTAAAATACATATTCTAACAGTGTGTAACATTTGGCTCCTGTTGCCTATTATAGAGGTATTTATTCCATCACTTCAGTATGAAAACCACAAACTTGCAGTCATGTAATGGCTGCTCGAACTGGCAACCAGAGCGCAATCCTAACTGTTATGAATGGGTCACCGAGGAGGAAAAAAACAACAAGCTAAGTCTCAGAAAACCAGAGAAGTTGGTAACTATGCAGATTGCAGATCCCTGATCTTAACCACACAACCAGCAGCAGTCGTGGAGCTTTCCCACAATGGTCCTAGACGCCTCGTCACAACCGGAGAGCTAAACAAGCCTAAAGCAGGAAAAGAGGAAAACTAACTGCCCCAGAGCAGACCCCAAAGGAAAGACAGCCCCCCACATGTATTGACGGTGAAACAAGATGAAAACACAAACAAAGGCAGGAAAATAGGCTGAGCAAACGATGGGGCCCGACTAACTAGAAAGGACAGGAAAGGAAAACCACTGTCTGCAATCTGCCAAAAAACCCTACCAAAATAATGTCCAACACGTCTGATAGCAAAATTAACCCTGAAGTCTCTAGACTTCTCCCACTATATCAGCACTCTGAAATATTCTGAAACAGAGCAAAAAGAGGCCAATCTAATAAGGGACAAAAAAGACAAATTGGCAAATACAGATAAATAGGAGTGGAAGTTCAGCATAGCCCCAGCAGGGAAAGGCTGACCACACCAGAAACTGAATTGACCAACAAGCGCAAGTATGAACATTAGCAAAAAACAAACTTAACTTGAGAAGACTGGAAGAGAGCTGAAGTCCAAGACCTGAGAAGCAGACTGAATCACCAGCACCAGGATAGGGTGTCGGCTGTCTTATATCCAGTCTGATACTCCAGAGATCCAATCGTTATCCTCCTCATCAGGTGGCAGATCACTACCACTTAAACCAACTTCACTACCTCCTGTCACCACCAGAGGGAGAACGGAAGGAGAACTCTCAACTGGTGGAGCAGAAAATGAGTTCATAACACCTAACAGTGGGTATAGTACACACTGTTAGGATTCAGCATGCTACAGTGCTGGCGGAGAATCTGCCCTAAATGGGACAATCCCTTTAACTCCAATAAAGAGAGTTGTGCACTTGTCCTTTCATCCATTTGTATCTGTTTGGGTGTACATCTCAGAAGTGCAGAATAACCAGAAGAAAAGAGGCCATATATAAGTAGGCCCACCACCATTTGTAACTTAAAGTTGATTTGTCACCAGACTTCCCAATACAAAAAGTATAGATTATTACATAGATCTCTCAGACTTGATGAGACTGGTGTAGGACCCGTGAACTTTTTTTTTTTTTGTTACCATTTTCCAAATTGTTGTATGATAAAATAAATGGTGTCATTCAGAATTGCAAGTTGTCACATAAAAAAAATAGCAATGTTGATGGAAAAATGTAAAAAGTTATGGCTCTGGGAGCAAAGGACATAAGCACAAAAATGAAAAATAGTCAAACAGCTGCAAAACATGCAGCCGTGTGGGCTCGAACATAATTTTCAGGCATGCCGAAGATACTCAGCACCCGAGTATGCTTCGATAACAGCTTATCTTAGCGCGTTCGCTCATCACTAGTTGTGGTACATTGGTCTACTGTTCAGAGACACCTGCACAGATATGGCCTTCGTGGAAGCGTCATCAGAAGAAAACCTCTCCTGCATCCTAACCATAAAATTAGTCATCAGAAAAGAGGATGGCTTCTACAAATGGATAATGATCCTAAACACACGGTAAATCCACAATAGACAACCTCAAAAGGAGCAAGCTAAAGGTTTTAACCACAAAAGTGGGTGCTACTACGTACTAACCAAGCAGGGTACCCAAAGTTTTGCATTGGCCCATTTTCCTTTTTTGCAATTTTTAAAATGTAAAGGAAGAAAATACTGTATATACTCATGTATAAGCCGAGTTTTTCAGCCCCTTTTTTGGGCTAAAAAAGACCCTCTCGGCTTATACATGAGTCATACACCCAGAAAGCCGGTGGGGGAGGGGGAGCAGGAGACATGATACTCACCCTCCTGGCGTCTGCATATCCGTCTCTGCTACATCTCATTCCCGGCATCTGCATCTCCCTTCCTGTCTTCTTCCTGTGCTGGTTACATGGTACCGCTCATTAAAGTCATGAAGATGGACATGTCTCCACTCCCATAGGGGTGTAGCTGCATATTCATGACTTTAATGAGCATTACCATGTGACCAGCACAGGAAAAAGACAAGGAGATGCAGACGCCAGGACTGAGATGTAGCAGAGCTGAATATGCAGACGCCAGGAAGGTGAATAGCACTGGGGGAGGGTGAGCCATTCCATATTCACCTGTCCCCGTTCCACCGCTGCGCTCAGTCTCCCGGGTCCTCTGGCTGTGACTTCAGGTCAGAGGCCGCGATGACATATTTAGTGCGCGCCATCTGCCTGAATAGTCACTGCAGAGCCGGAGACGCTGAAGAACAGCGTGCAGCAAGGAGAGGTGAGTATGTCATTTTTTTTAAAATTGCAGCAGCATTATATGGGGCATATATTAATATGGAGCATCTTATAGGGCCACCATTAACCTTTGTGCAGCATTATATGGGGCATATATTAATATGGAGCATGTTATGGGCCACCATTAACCTTTGTGCAGCATTATATGGGGCATATATTGATATGGAGCATCTTATGGGGCCACCATTAACTTTTCTGCAGCATTATATGGTTCATATTTTAATATGGAGCATCTTATGGGGCCACCATTTTATTTTTATTAGTATCTATTTTTATTTTTAAAATTTGCCAGTACCTGCTGCATTTCCCACCCTAGGCTTATACTCGAGTCAATAAGTTTTCCCACTTTTTTGTGGCAAAATTAGGGGCCTCGGCTTATACTCGTGTTGGCTTATACACGAGTATATACGTTTTTGGTTTTTTCATTATTGGCTGAAAATTCAAAGGAAATGTGTCATCTTTAACTTTTAGGCCTTTAAAAGATCATTTCATCTTCAACTTGCTTAACTGTTCACAATAACAGTAATTTTCACCAGGGGTTACATGCCACTGCAGATGGTGTGACATTAGAGAGAAGTGTGTAAACATGTACAAAAAATGTCACCCCGCATGACCAATTGTGATGATTTTGGCTCCTTTTAAAACTGCGTAGTATAAGTTTACACAGTCTAAAAAGTAGGATTATCAAACTGAACCCATTGTATCTGAAGTTTTCCATAAATGTTTCTTATACTAGTCTCAACCACTAGATGTCACTGGAGCTTAATGGCAATATCTTCTCAACCACTAGATGTTGCTGGAATTTTATAGCTTAGTGAACTATTAGTGCATGTTTCCACGGTCCGGAAGCATTCAGTATTTGCTGCGGATTGAATGCTGCATCCTGCCGCAGCATTTAATCCGCAGCGGCCAGATGTTCCTGCATAGTGGAGGGGATTTTATGAAATCCCGTCTCCACTATGCGTCCGATTACGCGGGTGACACACCCGCTAAACCGGACATGCGGCGCATCTCTTTAGAGTGCAGCATGTCGGTTTACCTTGCGGAGACGCTCAGTCTCCGCAAGGTAAACTGCCTACTCTATGACTACGCTACGGCGATTCCAGATGTGTTCACTGAGCACATCCGGAATCACCACGCGGACAGAAGGGGGCGGAGTGGGTTTTTCGCTCCGTCCAATGCGCTGCATTAACGGTACGTGGAAACATACCCTTACAGTTGTATCTAAAAGTTTTGAGACTGACACAAATTTTGTTTTTTTTACAAAGTTTGCTGTGTCATTCTATATAGTGGTAATTAGCATTAAAGCACCACTCAAGCGTTTTATTTTTGTTTGTTTTTTAATTGCAACGCTGGGGTGGTGTTTCTCTAATCTAAGGTACAGTGCCTTGAAAAAGTATTCCTACCCAGTGAACTTTTCCAGGTTTTTGAATGTTACACTCACAAACTTAGATGCATTTTAATGTGATATTCCAAAACAAAAGTAGCAAGTATTTGTGAAGTGTAAAGGAAATGATACATAATTTTCTAAATATTTTAGAAATATAAATCAGAAAATTGTGACATATATTTGTATGCAGCTCCCCTGAGTCAATACTTTGTAGGACCACAATTCACTGCAATTACTGCTGTACGTCTTTTGTGGTCTTTCTCTACCAGCTTTTTTGCCCATTCTTCTTTGCACACCAGCTCTAACTCAGTGAGATTGGATGGAGACATCCGTGAACAGCAATTTTCAAGTCTTTCCATAGATTCTCATTGGCATTTAGGTCTGGACTGGGCCATTCACACACATGAATATACTTTGATCTAAACCATCCATTGTTGCTCTGGCAGTATGTTTAGGGTTGTTGTCCTGCTGGAACCTACATCTCAGTCTCAAGTCTTTTGCAGCCTCTAATAGGTTTTATAGGTTTTCCTCCAGGATTGCCTTGTGTTTTGCTCCATGCATCTTCCCATCAAGTCTGACCAGCTTGCCTATCTATGCTGAAGAAAATCGTCTCCACAGCATGATGCTACCACCACCATGTTTTACAGTGGGGATGGTGTTTTCAGGGAAAAGTGCAGTGTTGGTTTTCCACCACACATAGCGTTTTGCATTTAGCCAAAAAAGTTCTACTTTCATCTCATCTAATCAGATCACCTAGCTAACTGTGTCCCCCTACATGTTTTTTTTTTACAAACTGCAAGCAGGACTTTTTATGGCTTGCTTTATAAAAAAGTTTTTCTTCTTGTCACTCTTCCATAAAGGCAGATTTATGAAGTATACAACTAATAGTTGTCCTGTGGACAGATTCTCCCACCTGAGCTATGGATTTCTGCAGCTCCTCCAGAGTGACCATGGGCCTCTTGGCTTCTTCTCTTATTAGTGCTCTGCTTGCTTGGGATATTAATTTAGGTGGACGGCCATGTCTTGGTACGTTTGCAGTCGTGCCATACACTTTCCATATTTGGATGATTGATTGAACAGTGCTCTGTGAGATGTTCACAGCTTGGGCTACTTTTTCATAACCTAACCCTGCTTTGCTTCTTTCTAGTTCAGGAGAAATTGTTACCATCAGCTGATATCACAATGTAATGCTGATTGCTTTATAAGAGCAGACAGATTGATTTAAAAGATAGGTGGTGGCTGAAATCATAGCCTTCTTCTGTTAATCCTGGTTACTTCCAAGAGAACATGTTCAGTCATAATTGCTTTGCATCAAAAGGGCTTTACAGACAAGGACATTGCTATTTGTAAGATTGCCCATAAATAATAATAATAATCTTTATTTATATAGCGCCAACATATTCCGCAGCGCTTTACAGTTTAACAGTTTCAAAACACAAGCCATAAGTAACTACGATAACAATACAATAAATAAAGCAAAATAAGATGACCCTGCTCGTGAGAGCTTACAATCTACAATGAGGTGAGGGAGATACAAAGTACAGGTGAGTATTTACAATTGTATATTTTCAATGAAGGTCCAGCCATCTTGAGGGAGTGAAGGATGGTTGGATATAGTGAATGGGCTACACACGCACACTTACACATAGAATGACTTTGTTTAGTGAACGTGATAAGCCACTCTGAACAAATGTGTTTTGAGGGAGCGCCTAAAACTATGCAAATTGTGGTTAGTTCTAATTTCTTGGGGTAGAGCATTCCAGAGGATAGGAGCAGCACGAGAGAAGTCTTGGAGTGGGAGGTACAGATTAGTGCAGAGGTTAGTCAAAAGTCGTTTGCAGAACGCAGCGATCGGCTAGGCCAATAGACAGAAATGAGGGAGGAGATGTAGGGGGGTGCCGCACCTTGGAGAGCTTTGTGGGTGAGAACAAGTACTTTGAATTGGATCCTATAATGAATGGGCAGCCAATGTAAGGACTGGCGAAGAGAGGACGCGTCCGAGTACCGATTAGCCAGATGGACAAGCCTGGCTGCTGCATTAAGTATCGACTGGAGAGGGGATAGTCGAGTGACGGGGAGGCCAATTAATAGAGAGTTGCAGTAATCCAAGTGGGAGTGGATCAATGCTATAGTGAGGGTTTTTGTTGTTTCCATGGTAAGAAAAGGGCGGATTCTAAAGATGTTCTTTAGGTGTAAGCGGCAAGAGTGGGCAAGAGATTGTATATGGGATGTGAAGAAGAGATTCGGGTCAATAAATAGTGATGGGCGAGCACTAAAATACTCGGGTGCTCATTACTTGAATCAAAGAAGTCGTAAAGCTCAGTGCTCGTTTCAAGTAACTAGCATAATGGAAGTCAATGGGAAACTCAATAATTTTTCCTGCAGACACAATCAGGAGATCTGAGGAAGGGGAGGGGGGAACAGTATGGGGAAGACCCCTGGAAGCATCTCTGACTCTAAAGGCCCCGTTACACATAGCGATGTCCCAGCGATCCCACCAACGATCCGACATGATGGGATCGCTGGGACATTGTTAGGCTGATCGCTGGTGAACTGTCACAAGACAGCCCCTCCAGTGATCAGGAACAGCGACGCTGGACGCTGGTTTCTAATGTAAACATCGGGTATCCAGGAGCCGCGGCGCTGTTCGCTCGTCTCTCGCTGCCACACGCAGCGATGTGTGCTGGCCAGCGGGAGACCAGCGATCGAAAAATGGCCCAGGCCGATCGAGCACGATCAGCGATAACCAGCAGGGGGGACGGTCGCTGTTCCCCGTCACACACAGCGATTTCACTGGCGAGATCGCTGTGGCGTCACAGAATCAGCGATCTCTGTGTGTGACGGGGCCTTTAGGTATCTGCTGGGAACAATGTCGTCAAGTATTACACCATGTTTACAGGCTGATAATAAAACATTCAAAACTAAGGATTAAAATGGATTTTACAGGAAAAAAGTTTAGGAAACATTCTGTTCTGTATAATGACTTGTATATAAGGCAAAATAAAAAAGAGAAGATTAAAAAAATGCCATCTCTCACCCAGTTATCTTTAGTAATAAATAAAATGATGTGGGATTTCCCCTATTTATAATAACCAGCTAAGGCAAAGCAGACAGCTGGGGGCTGATATTATCAGGCTGGTAAGGTCAATGGTTATTGGCCCCTTCCCAGCCTAAAAATATCAGCCCGCAGCCACAACAAAACTTGCACATCACATTAGATGAGCCAATTCAGGGTAATGGGATTTGGGGTTCATGACAGCTGTAATTTGTCAAAACTCAGTGGAATCGCTGTAGTACATTGGATTACCGGTCTGCACTCTGTGTGACCCAGCGACTGTGAGGCACGGTAATCTTAAGGGAGCCTTTAAGCGAGACTTTAAGATTATTGGAGTTCCCAGCTGCTTGAACACCTGGAGGCTGTGAACTCTGGTAACCTTAGTTCACAGCCTCCAGGAGTCCCAGCAGCTGGGAACTCAAGAAACCTTAAAGTCTCCCTTAAGGTTTCCAGGTCTCACAGCTGCTACGAGACATGGTGGCTGTGAACTATGGTAACTTTACCAAGAGGTTTCCTCCCACAATCTAAAGACATACTGAAAGGGAATCTAGACTGTGAACCCCATTTAGGACAGTGATGATACTGTGTGCAAAGTACTGTAGAATTAATTGTGCTATATAGGAGAGTAAAATAATTATAATGGCTCTGGCATGCCAAGATAAGGAGGCATTTTGTTGTGCAATTCTCCTCTGGGAAATTTAATATGCCAATTGCCTCTTCAGAGAGGAAGAGGACTTGAACTGTATAGCGCCACCTGTTGGAAGCAGCGATCCTACAAGTCACTAGTGACCTTTTAACCAGCCTTAAGGGTCAATAGTGACTTATAGGATTGCTGCTTCCAACAGGTGGCACTATACAGTCCAAGTCCTCTTCCTCTCTGAAGAAGCAATTTGCCTAATAAAACCTGCCAGATTTGATGAATTTTAATCTCATCAGATCTGCTCATCTCTAGTCCATAATGGAAATATTAAGTCTTTACATAAATGTGATGATTTTGACAATGATGTATTAAAAACGTATGAAATGTTAATTGTACTTCAGTAATCTAAAAACATCCAACTACAAGATCTAAAAACCCTAAAGTTGAAAACTTTGAGAAAACCCAAATTTTTGTCAGCATCAACTGACTGTAGATGTTGCCCTAGTTATTAAAGCTTGGGGAATAAATAATTTTCACCACTAGATGTCGCTCTATTATTAGCACATGGTGTCATTCTATTACTACAGCATGGTGAAGAAATCGTCTCCACCACTAGATGTCGCTCTCATATCATAGCGTGTAGAAGATTTTATCTCCACCACTAGATGTCGCTCTAGTACTAAAAATATTCGGAACTGAGAGTCCTCAGTAGTTGATACCTTTTAATGGCTAACTGAAAAGATGGTAACACATTGCAAGACTATTTCGAGACTATTCAGGTCTCTTCATCAGGCATAGACTAATACAACATCTGAAGAATCACATATTTATACACAACACAGCACAGAAAAAATGCAATAGATAAGACAAGTGACGTGAAACAGAACAATCATTATGGGGGATTGATAGACACTTGTGGCCATAAATATTGGAACACTTCATAGATAAGGAGCGTGAAAGTTTTATTGTCCTCTGATTGGGGTCTGGTTCTATGCTGTGATGCCCCCACAAGGTCAGAGGAGCAAATTCCTTAATTGATGTAAAAAGTCATAAATCAATGCCACCCATTCATTCCTGCATGCCACATGGATTTATGCCTTTTTACATCAATTAAGGAATTTGCTCCTCTGACCTTGTGGGGGCATCACAACACAGAACCAGACCCCAATCAGAGGACAATAAAACTTTCACACTCCTTATCTATGAACTGTTCCAATATTTATGGCCACAACTACTTCTCATTTTCCCACAATGACAGTTCTGCTTCACGTCACTTGTCTTCTCTATTGCATTTTTTCTGTGCTGTCTTGTGTATAAATATGTGATTCTTCAGATTTTGTATTAGTCTATGCCTGATGAAGAGACCTGAGCAGTCTCGAAAGCTTGCAATTTGTTACTACCTTTAAAGTTAGCCATTAAAAGGTATCGACTAGAGTTGAGCGACTTTGGTCGGATCGGGTTTCGTGAAACCCGAATGAAACAAAATAAGTTTCAGATGAAACTCGTCCGACTAGAGCAAAACAAAGTCGGAGTTTCGTCCGACTTTTATTTCCCATTGACTTGCATTGGGGTCGGGTTTCGGACGAAACTCCGACTTTGTTTTGCTCTAGTCGGACGAGTTTCATCTGAAACTTATTTTGTTTCATTCGGGTTTCACGAAACCCGATCCGACCAAAGTCGCTCAACTCTAGTATCGACCACTAGATGTCGCTGCAGTGCTATATCAGTAACGACTATTTAGCCTCGGCCACTAGATGTCGCTATAGAGCTATACCAGTAACGACTAATTAGCTTCGGTCACTAGATGTCGCTCAAGTATTAAAAACTTCTTTTTTTTTTTTTTTTTTTTTTAAACCCCCTACAATGCATGTCATGTGAAAGGAATCAGTGAAATAACCTTGAACTTGTCCCAAATCTGTCAAACTTTTGTACATGCCTATAATAATGCAAATAACCTATTCAGAGAGGAAGAAGACTTGAACTCTAGTATCACCAAGAGACCTCCCGCTTTGCAGCAATAAGGGGGTGCAAATATCCCCCAAAACACGTGTCTGCACATGGAGTGCCTGATTTGACTCATGATCCTGACTTATGTGGCGAGGCTCGATAAAGGGTCTATCGATACTGACTTCTATAGAATGCCTTTAATAATGTGAACAGAATGGATTCCAGATACTGGAAGTTAATTGAATGTTTTTTGTTGTTTTTTTCAATTTGTGACTGTTTTGGTTTTTTCTGTCCAATTAATCTGAGAATGATTCCAAAATTAATATTAAATACTAAATTTTTCTTTTGTGTAGAAATAGGGGAGGGGGTCAGCAAGTTGCAAAATGACACATATATTTGCCACATTCGTCACGGTCACATTTTTCATTGACTCATTCATTCCCGATGCCGCTCTGTCTGATCTTGTGAGGAGAGAGTCATCCAGGTTTGGTGATCGTTTTCGGCTCCGTTCACACCTCGTTCATTTGTCGTGTCCATTTTAGGAAAACACAAACACAATAAGTGATCTGTTGCATCGCTAATGCAAATACAAGCCGGGGGGCCCCGCTGATTATTATGGGTTCCAATCGGGGCCCGTTTTTTGGTGTTGACAAAAAGTTCTTATCTTCTGGGGTCCGCCTGGGTTCTTTTTTTTTCTAGACCATGTGAAAAGAGACAACCCTTGAATTTTGCATTTAAAATGATGGCTCCAAATTTTGCAATGGACCAAAGTGGAAGGAATTCGGATCAATAGTAGGGACGGTCCCTAAATCAGGTGATCGCAGGAATATTTGGGGTCAGTTCACACCTAGAAGCACCTGTCCTGTGTCTCCACTTGTCGCCACCTTCCGTGAGTTCAGCAATGCGAGGAAGTGGATATTTCATGTCTCCCCAAACCCAAGGGAGGAATTTCCTTTTAGTCTTCCTGACATTGTGGACTAATCTGGTATTATGTGATTGCTGGAAGAATGAGCTCATCATCATCTGAAGCTCCGGCGCTGTCACCATGGCTGGCGCCAGCACCCTGTGTGATAGAATAGTGCCAACTCATCATCTCTGCAGCAGGGGGACCGGTACCGAGACCGGCAGCTGTAGTCACACCGGGCTCTAAACCTGGGGGGCCACAGGTTCCTTTGCTGCATGGAAGAACTTAGATACAATGATCTCTCAGTAATTACATGATACAATTGTTCTTTCCTCTGTAATAACAGATTTCTCACCATAATGTCTCCTCACACAACTGTTTTAGTAATTAAAATGCCATTCTGAAAGATTTTTGCCCATTCCTCTGCATTGTGCCATTCCTGCTATTCCTCCTAGAAATGCATAAATAAATTGGCAACTGGGCGTTGCCATTATTTTTGCCAAAGAGGAGTGTTCCTACATATTCTAAAAACTACCGGCACTGACTGGACACCGTCAGAAAGTGCATTATGGCCTTGACTGGGGGTATGGAATGGACAAGGCAACTGTTAGGTGGATTCATAACTGGCTTAGTGATCGGACCCAAAGAGTGGTCGTAAATGGCTGCACATCCAGTTGGAAGAATGTCTCAAGTGGGGTACCACAGGGCTCTGTCCTGGGCCCTGTATTGTTCAACATCTTTATCAACGATTTAGATGAAGGAATTGAGGGTAAACTGATTAAATTTGCTGATGACACAAAGCTAGGAGGGATAGCTAATACTAGAGAAGAGAGAGAGAGGATTCAAAAAGATTTAAATAAACTGGAGAAGTGGGCAGCAACTAACAGAATGGTTTTTAACAGGGAGAAATGCAAAGTACTACATCTGGGCAATAAAAATGAAAAAAGCAGATATAGAATGGGAGGAATAGGGCTAAGTGACAGCACATGTGAAAAAGACTTGGGTATACTAATAGATCACAGACTGAATATGAGTCAACAGTGTGATGCAGCAGCAAAAAAGGCAAATGCAATTCTAGGATGTATTAATAGAAGCATACAGTCTAGATCACGTGAAGTCATTATTTCCCTCTACTCCTCTTTGGTCAGACCTCATCTGGAATATTGTGTCCAGTTTTGGGCACCACATTTTAAAAAAGACATCAACAAACTGGAGCAAGTTCAGAAAAGAGCGACCAGAATGGTGACCGGTCTGCAAACCCTGTCTTATGAGGAAAGGTTGCAGGATTTGGGAATGTTTAGTTTGCAAAAGAGAAGACTGAGAGGAGACTTAATAGCTGTCTACAAGTATCTAAAGGGCTGTCACATTGTAGAAGGATCAACTTTATTCTCATTTGCACAAGGAAAGACTAGAAGCAATGGGATGAAACTGAATGGGAGGAGACACAGATTAGATATTAGAAAAAACTTTTTGACAGAGTGATCAATGAGTGGAACAGGCTGCCACGAGAAGTGGTGAGTTCTCCTTCAATGGAAGTCTTCAAACAGAGGCTGGACAGACATCTGACTGGGATGATTTAGCGAATCCTGCTTTGAGCAGGGGGTTGGACCAGATGGCCCAGGAGGTCCCTTCCAACTCTACGATTCTATGATTCTACTCGATCTCCTTACAGAGATTGCCTGCTGGTGTAGGAAGTCTAGCAGACCACCTAATGCACCCGGGGAAAGGAGGGATGCAAATTAGATTTCTCTGAGAAATAAGAAAAACTGTCTCTCTAGTGCTACCCATCGAGCCAACTATTTCCCTGCTCTATGGACTGTACTGATAAGGGCGAGGACCCTGAAATAGTTGTCTACAGCATATTAGTTGTGGAGGAGACTCGTAGTCGTGTAACACGGCTTATTACGAAGTTGAACATTGACTGTATCCACCTCTGAAAGATGCCGCTAAAGAGACAGCTTTCCTTCTCTCTGGAAGAAAGATAATTTGCATAACCCAAATTGGAGACACCCAGCTGTTGTTCTTTCACATAAATGTCACTAGGAATATAATAGAGGAATGGAACAGCATAGACTCTCCAGAATTGGTGTATTGTGTACTAAACCAGATGGGTTAGAATGGGCGGATAATCCTGATATTAAACTGAGCATTATATAATTCCAGCTATAGAATGAAATAGCTCATAATTCCAAGCGTATTAAATCTCCTTAAATCCAGTCTGAAAGTTGCAGCTTGTACTGAGCAGGTGAGATCACAGATGCAGCAGAGGAGAGGAACACTGAGGAGCTGTCCACCAGGCTAGGTGAGCAGAGATTCAGCAGCAGGAAATAAGAACACTGAGGAGCTGTCCATCAGGCTAGGTGGGCAGAGATTCAGCAGCAGGAAGGACGAACAGTGAAGAGCTGTCCACCAAGCTAGGTGGGCAGAGATTCAGCAGCAAGGAAGAGGGACACTGAGGAGCTGTCCACCAGGTTAGGTGGACAGAAATTCAGCAACAGGAAGGTCGAACAGTGAAGAGCTGTCCACCAGGCTATGTGGGCAGAGATTCAGCAGCAGCAGGAAGGAGGAACACTGAGGAGCTGTCCACCAGGCTAGACGGCAGAGATTGAGCAGGAACATTGAGGAGTTATCAACCATGCTAGGTGGGTAGAGATCCATCAGCAGGGAAGAGGGACAATCATGAGCTGTCAGCCATGCTAGGTGGATAGAGATTCAGGAGGAGAGACAATTAGGAGCTGTCAACTAGCGTAGATGAGTGGAGATTGAGTAGCAGAAAGGATGAATCCTGAGGAGCTTTCAACAAGGGTAGGTGGGTGGAGATTGAGCAGCAGCACAGAGGAGGAACTCTGAGGAGCTGTCAGTCAGGTTAGGTGGGTAGACATTTGGCAGCAGTGAGTAGAAGCACTGAGGAGCTGACAACCATGCTAGGTGGGTAGAAATTTGGGAGGAGAGACTATTAGGAGCTATCAACCAGGCTAGATGGGTGAAGACTGAGCAATGACGTTGAGGAGATAGCAACCGAGCTAGATGGATAGATAAACAGCAGCAGGGAGGAGGGACACTGAGAAACTGTAAACCTGGCTGGTTGGGTGTAGATTCAGCAGCAGACAGGAGGGACACTGAGGAGCTGTGAAACAATCCAGGTTGGTGAAGATTCAGCAGTAGGGAGGAAGGGCACTGAGGAACTGACAGCCAGGCCAGGTGGGTCTATATTGAGTTTACATGTTCCAAAAATATTATCGGCATGGATTATTCTCGTAAGTTCATCAGCCTTATCAGGGCTAAGAGGTCTATTTGACAATATGTGCAATTTTTATTGTGTAATCTGGTGACAGATCCACTTTAAATCAACAGATAAATAGAAAAAACTCCTCAGGTTTTACATCTTGAACCTTTTTACAGTTACCAGAATATCTCCTATGGAGAACCTTTATGTGAAGCTGCCATAACAGCCAGAATGAAGCTTTGTGTGGTCTTTTCTGCACTTACACTGCTGCAACAATGATAACTCGCCCCCACCAGTCCCATATAGAACCATTATTTTGTCAATTTTGTCCCATACATAATCTGTTCATCACCCGTTTGCCCCGCACATAGATATTTCTTGGATTTGTGCACGTGTTTTGATCTGAGAGAACAGCTGGATGAGACGTGGCTAGTGCAGATAGGTCTGGCAGTGTGATTCTGGAGAGCAAATGGTCTGCATTGGCCCAGATATCTCACCATCTGTATCCCACACACAATAAGCCGACATGGGCACCCAGTGGAAAAAAACATAGGTGACACACAGATAACCCAGAATATCCCAGCTGTTACAAAGTCCACGGCTCAGCAACATTGTCATCCTGTATTCAGTAAACGCCATGTCTCACTAGGTCTCTCACAGACCAAACATCATTAACAAGTGTCCACGTCTGACAGAAGATCGCTGTTGCATAACAAAGATGATCTACTAGAAATGGAAGGCGCTGGCTGTGAACACCACAGAGCTTCCAAAGGATTACAAAACACTAATTGGTATAATGATGTCCTCCAATCCCTACAGGTCATTCTTGGTCCATGTAGACTGTCATTAGACCTGTCCCTGGGGTAATTATTGCTGACGTACTTGACTATCCGGTTTGTCTTGTTCTGTTAAGTCACCAATTTTCACTGTTTGCTCTGAACAAAAATGCCCAAAGGGGAAATTTGCTGGTAAATGATTGTCATAAATGTCAGTGAAACCTCATATTGTCCCAAGTTATTTTATAATTTTTTTCCAGTTTCTCAGATATTTTGAGGTATATGTGTAATGGCGTCTACAAGCAAATGAGCCATTATACTCCTCAACCTTGTAGGCCCTGTAAAGTCATCATGCTGCAGTGCGATAGACACATGACATTCTGGGGACCTCCTAACCAGAAGAGTTGCAGGTAGTAGAAGGTTCACGGGACTCTGGGGTCCTACAAATCTTTTTGCTCTACTCGATTTACAACCTAATCAAATATGATAAAATAATTTTGGCAGACAAAAATTTGTTTTCAGAAAGTTTTAAAAAAGCTAATTATGGCCTAATAGAGCCTAAAGTTCAACCTGGCTCATACTGTGATGTGTAATGTGCACTAGAGTTGACCATATTTTGACTAGAGATGAGCAAAGTTTTTCAAGTGGAATTGAATTTTCCTTGAATCTTATAGATCATGGATTCTCCAAACGATGGCTTTTTTGCAAACAAATTCAGCAAATTGGTGGCCAGCTGAGACCACCATTATGAGGAACCATAGAAGACCAAATAAACAGTCACCTTATCGCTCACCTGTCCCGCTGACCGCACAGCCTGTTGTCTGGTCTTCCGAGCCTCCTCTTTTCCCTTTCTCTTGTTGCATGTGTTCTCTTCAGCCTAGGCCAGTGTTCCCCAACTCCGGTCCTCAAGAACCACCAACGGTTCATGTTTTCAGGATTTCCTTAGTATGGCTCAGGTGATAATTGCAGTACCTGCACAGGCAATAATTCCATCACCTGAGCCATACTAAGGCAAATCCTGAAAACATGACCTGTTGGTGGCTCTTGAGGCCTGGAGTTGGGGAACACTGGCCTAGGCCATGGCATCTAGCGAGCAGTGACCTCTGAGGCCTAGTCGAGCCAGAGGCCCCAACCTGGAGTAAAGATGCCAAAGAGGATGCAAGAGAAGGGTGAAAGGGAAAAGAAACGGAGTGGAGTGGAGTGGACCTGACGGTGGGCTTGTGGAGGTGGTGGGACAGATATTATTTTATTTTAATTTTTTACAATATACAGTTCATTTACCAGAGTATAGTAAGAAACATTCAATTTGCAGAGAAGAACTTCAATGTGAATTGAAGTTCCCTGAAAAATCCGTGTAATTTTGGGAATTGAAATCTTGGTCATTTAGATAATCTCTAGTTTGGACCTCTATAAGATGCAAATGATGCCCCAGGTCAGACTCGGACATCCAACATTCACAGTTTGTGTTGGACCAGGTTGTTGGGATCAGCCCCAGATCTCCTGTCCTGAACTTAGTGATCTCATATAAGCCTATGAGTCTGTAGAGTTCAGGTCTGGAGACCCACGGGTGGTCTGCACTTGGATCTTGAATGTTGGACAAGGGCCTGTCACACTAAGCGATATCGCTAGCAATATCGCTATAACGTCACTGGTGTTTGTGACGTTATAGCGATATTGCTAGCGATATCGCTGTGTCTGATACTTACCTCCGACCGCTCCCCCGCTGGTTATCGCTGATCGCGTGAGAACGTCCTGGACCGTTTCTCGTCGTCAGCTTCCTGCTGGGGCTTCCTGCTGTGGAGACGAGCGACGCGTGGACGCGGGCGGGAGGACGTCAGGATCGCCTCGTCTGACAGGTAAGTAGCGACCCCCGTCCCCAGCTATGTCGCTGGTGAGATCTGCCTGTTTGGCAGCTCACTAGCGACCACTTAGCGATGCACCAGCGATCCTGACCATGTCATATCGCTGGTCGGGATCGCTGGTGCATCGCTAAGTATGACAGTACCTTTTTTCTTGAAAAGTTGTGAATAATGGGAAGGTGTGGATGACTATGACAACAATTTGTGTGAGTCCCTTTACCAGCCTTGTTTCTCAGTTACTAATTTGGCCTGGGGCTGAGCTAGAAGCAAGTCAATTGTCTCTGGAAGCCACCGGACTGGTTTCCTAATAAGTGGTTTAGTGAACTAAGGTGTGGGAAGATGCAACTTCATGTAAACTAAACTTGTCAATAAACTCGTCATGGTTGTGTCATCTAAACCTACTGTACGTGTCTCCGGAGTCTGGACAGCCGTAATTTACTACGCTCCTATTTATATCGTGTAATGCCAGGTGGAGATTGTTGTCCGTGGTTCTAGTGAAGGAAAATGGGTTGTGAGTAACAAATGCGAAAATAGAGGTGTACTATGTTCTGATAATGCTGAGGAAGTTATTACGTTTGAAAACATTACTGAAAAATTAATTGAAAAATTTGACTATTCACGGCAAATCACATGAGGACAAGGACACAAATCTCTTCCAAAATACATAAAATCAGAGACACAGGACAAACAAGCAAAGGCAGTGGGCAAAACCACTGAAGGCCACACAATATTACTTCATACAGTGGGGAAAAAAAGTATTTAGTCAGCCACCAATTGTGCAAGTTCTCAAACGTAAAAAGATGAGAGATACCTGTAATTAACATCGTAGGTAGACCACAACTATGAGAGTCAAAATGAGAAAACAAATCCAGAAAATCACCTTGTCTGATTTGGCAAGATTTACTTTTTAAATTATGGTGGAAAATAAGTATTTGGTCATTAACAAAAGTTCATCTCAATATTTTGTTATATATTCTTTGGTGGCAATCACAGAGGCCAAACGTTTTCTGTAAGTCTTCACAAGGTTGGCACACACTGTTGGTGGTATGTTGGCCCATTCCTACATGCAGATCTCCTCTAGAGCAGTGGTGTTTTGGTCATGTCACTAGGCAACACGGATTTTCAACTCCCTCCATTGGTTTTCTATGGGGTTGAGACTGGAGACTGGCTAGGCCACTTCAGGACCTTCATATGCTTCTTATGAAGCCTCTCATTCATTGCCCTGGTGGTGTGCTTGGGATCATTATCATGCTGAAAGACCTATCCACGTTTCATCTTCAATGCCCTTGCTGATGGAAAGAGGTTTGCACTCAAAATCTCATGATACATGGCCCCATTCATTCTTTCATGTACTTTACATGGATCAGTCGTCCTGGTCCCTTTGCAGAGAAACAGCCCCAAAGCATGATGTTACCACCCCCATCCTTCACAGTAGGTATGGTGTTCTTTGGGTGCAACTCAGCATTCTGTCTCCTCTGGTATTGCTTGTGGGCTGATGAGAACAGGTCAGAGTGGTGGGCTCTGCTGTCACCTGCAGTGGACTTCATAGGTTTTATCCAAAACCGAAAAAACTCCTTTAATGAGTATGTGGATGTTTTGAGAAATAACTGTTGGTTAAATATCAACTATGCTATTCGCTATCCAGTGTGTGGCCACCTGTACTCAATCTAGTACTGTCGTCTGCCTCCGCCATGTTGGAGGGCATCCCATTATTAGGACAATCCCCTGCTAATGTTCTCATTACAGCTCGCTTATTAGTGAGGTTCTGGTGTTACATTTGCAGAAGGTTACTGCCACTCTCTCCAATATTATTCAGCGGCACAAGTTAATTACTGACTGATTAATGTGCTTCAGTAGCTTATGGGCAAAGTGCAATGTTAGTAAGTGATGCCGTAAAGGAAATTGTGCGCTACCGATATCTAACATCAAGGAAGTCCAGCTACACAATCACAGAGGAGTCACATGCTCGGTTATCTGGACACCGCAGGACCATTATGTTCTCATTTTCATTTTACATATCTACAAAATCGGCCTTTGCACGCAATAATATATTCTATCTTTAAAGGGGATAACAAAAAAAGGATCCGCTTTATTTCCACAAAGATAGACACTCTTGGTGTTGGACTGCATTTCATTTTGTAGATCTGCCACATTCCAGGTAATAGTCCTAAGCTGCAATACCAGGCACAGCCATTGGATATGAGTGGCGCTGTGGAAATAAGTTATATGTGAGTGTCTGATCACTGGGGCTGCACTCATCGGCTGATTTGAGAATTTTTATCCCTGATGGGGAACTTGTAAACCTGTTACAAAATAGTACTGGAGGTCAGATTCCCAATTGTCACACTATTCATTATCTATGAGGTGGCCAGAAAAAGTCAAGCACCACGCTCGGCGGGCCAATTAGCAGTGAATGGAGTGGTGGTTGAGTGGCTTTATAGGTGCATGTAAGTATTTGGACATGTCAAGGGTGCGCCGAGTGCTTGTGCTTGGTTTGATCAGACATTCTATGCTGACAGTCATTTTAATAAAAAATCAGGCAAATGGGTTCACGCTGCCCGATCGTTATTTGCCCCAACATCATCTGAGTTTGGAGGCCCCGATACACATTACATGTATGACAATCATAGAGAAAGAATTGTACCGAAGAACCAGAAAATGCAAGAAATTCTAAAAATATAGTAATCTTTATTAGTAAACAATAATGTAAAAATACTCCAAAATACAAAAAGTGGGAGACCACAAGGTAGTGCTACAATACCCATATCTATTATTTGCAGGCAATATAGTGTGAGTAGAGAGTAATAAGGTTCTTATAGAATCATAGAATCGTAGAGTTGGAAGGGACCTCCTGGGCCATCTGGACCTCTGTTTGAAGACTTCCATTGAAGGAGAACTCACCACTTCTTGTGGCAGCCTGTTCTACTCATTGATCACTCTAACTGTCAAAAAGTTTTTTCTAATATCTAATCTGTGTCTCCTCCCATTCAGTTTCATCCCATTGCTTCTAGTCTTTCCTTGTGCAAATGAGAATAAAGATGATCCTTCTACAACAGGGGTGGGGGACCCGCAGTGACTTTTCATGCGGCCCGCGGACAGGTCCCTGGAGTCCCCAATGCTCGGGCGGCAGCTGTATCCTGTCAGCTGCCGACCCTTTAACCCCCAAGTGCACGGGCACGCAGCGTTCATTACAAAACGCTGCCTGCCCTGCACATGATGATGTCGTCTGGGTGGGCGGGGTTAGCATCTGGGTGGGCGGGATTAGCGCCCAATGCTCTCCCGTCCACATGTCCCGGAAGAGGAGAGATGGATCCTGCATTGCTGCCAGAAAGTCAGCGATCTCTGCGTGCCCGCAGCTCTGTGCCTCCCCGGGGATCTGTGCCCTCCAGCTATGTGCCCCCCGTGATCTCTGTGCTCCCAGCTGTTTCCACACGTGATCTGTGCCCCCCACCTATATATCCCCTGTGATCTGTGCCCTCCAGCTTTGTGCCCCCCGTGATCTCTGTGCCCCCAGCTGTTTCCACATGTGATGTGTGCCCCTCACCTATATATACTACCTGTGATCTGTGCCCTCCAGCTATGTGCCCCCCTGTGATCTGTGCCACCCCAGCTATATTCCCCCCTGTGATCTCTGTGCCCTGCATCTATGTGCCCCCCAGCTGTTTCCCCATGTGATATCTATGCCCCCTTTGATCTGTGCCCTCCAGCTATATGCCCCCTGTGATCTCTATACCCCCAGCTATGTGCACCCCTGTGATATATTTGGCTCCCAGCTTTGTGTCCCCTGTGATCTATGTGCCCCCTGTGATCTATGTGCTCCCTGTGATTTTTTTCCCGTGATCTGTGCCACCTAGCTATATGCCCCCCTGTGATCTGTGCCCCCAGCTATGTGCACCCCTGTGATATCTGTGGCTCCCAGCTTTGTGCCCCCTGTTATCTATGTGCCCCCCTGCTATGTACCCCCTGTGATGTTTGTGCTCCCATGTGCCCCCCAGCTATATGCACCCCTGTGATCTTTGTGTCACCGCTCTGTGATCTGTCCCCCCAGTGACCTATGAGCCTCCCCGACGATCCCCGTCCCCCCAGTGCTATATATCCCCCCACAGCTGCTGCATTTACCCCGAAAGTGCTGTATATCCCCCCGAGTACTGTATATCCTACCACCTGTGATATATATAGCCCCCAGTGATGGAGAAGCAGCTCCAGCCGTCACATTAAGGGTGAGTTACCGTAATTAATTGTTTGACTAAATATACTGGGGTAATTTCCAGGCTATGTACCCACGTTTGCAGAAAATTTCTGCATGAAAACCGGACTCCTTCCCAGAAAACGCGTGTTTTTTTCCCACGCGGTTTCCGCGTGTTTTTTATGCTTTTTTTATGCGCGTCCCCAGTCTCATAGAAAAAAGCTAGAAATGCGGATTTTTCCGCAAAATTTGAGCATGCTGCGCTTTTTACCACGATGCGTTTTTTTTCAAGGAAAAAAACGCATCAATATGCACAAAAAGTGCAGAATTCATTAAAAAGAATGGGATGCTTTTTTAAGCATTTTTGCTGGTAAAAAGGTTTAAAAAACGCGGAAAAAACGCTTACGTGGGTACACAGCCTCAAGGTGATCATTTTTGTGTGGCCCTGAAATGATGGTAGAAATTTCCAAATGGCCCCCGGATGGAAAAAGGTTCCCCACTCCTGTTCTACAATGTGACAGCCCTTGAGATATTTGTAGACAGTTATTAAGTCTCCTCTCAGTCTTTTCTTTTGCAAGCTAAACATTCCCAAATCCTGCAACCTTTCCTCATAAGACAGGGTTTGCAGACCGGTCACCATTCTGGTCGCTCTTTTCTGAACTTGCTCCAGTTTGTAGATGTCTTTTTTAAAATGTGGCGCCCAAAACTGGACACAATATTCCAGATGAGGTCTGACCAAAGAGGAGTAGAGGGAAATAATGACTTCACGTGATCTAGACTGTATGCTTCTGTTAATACATCCTAGAATTGCATTTGCCTTTCTTGCTGCTGCATCACACTGTTGACTCATATTCAGTGTGTGATCTATTAGTATACCCAAGTCTTTTACACATGTGCTGTTGCTTAGCCCTATTCCTCCCATTCTGTATATGCTTTTTTCATTTTTATTGCCCAGATGTAGTACTTTGCATTTTTCCCTGTTAAAAACCATTCTGTTAGTTGCTGCACACTTCTCCAGTTTATTTATATCTTTTTGAATCCTCTCTCTCTTCTCTAGTATTAGCTATCCCTCCTAGCTTTGTGTCATCAGCAAATTTAATCAGTTTACCCTCAATTCCTTCATCTAAATCGTTGATAAAGATGTTGAACAATACAGGGCCCAGGACAGAGCCCTGTGGTACCCCACTTGAGACATTCTTCCAACTGGATGTGCAGCCATATACGTATGACCACTCTTTGGGTTCGATCACTAAGCCAGTTATGAATCCACCTAACAGTTGCCTTGTCCATTCCATACTTAGACATTTTTTCAATGAGGATTATATGAGAGACTACAAAAAAAAGACCAGCATCTCCTAATATGGACACGTGCAAGCTGCAAAAACTGCATAATATAGACAGAAAAGAACATAGCAGTACATGTACATGAATCTAGGCCACGTGGAAACACAGAAAAAGATTAAAAATATTCAATTTAGATTAAACTTATCAAAATTATTTGTTTAAAAAAATTTTTTTTAAACTTACAGTAATGGAAGAAAATGAAGGTTCTTAGTGCACAAATTGGCCAATTCATGTATGCCCATCACACACACACTATTTGAGACTAGATTGGTCTGGTAGGGTATAGTTAAATAGACAACCAAAAGGACAAAGCCCCACTGAATAGTCCCCTCTCTAACAGGTCAATAAAAGCATTAACATACAAACTGCCCGACCCTGATCATCAGTCATTGGAGAGTCAGGAGGCGGTGGCCTTTACCTTGAGCATTAACATACAAACTGCCCGACCCTGATCATCAGTCATTGGAGAGTCAGGAGGCGGTGGCCTTTACCTTGAGCATTAACATACAAACTGCCCGACCCTGATCATGGGTCATTGGGAGGTGGTGGCCTATCCTGAACTTGAATGAATTCAGGTTCTGGTAATAAATCTTAGAAGCCACAGTTTTCTTAGTGGAGTAGTGGCCTGAGACAATATTTATAAAATGCAAGCAATTTTTTTTATTATTCTTTCAATTTAAAAAAAAAAAATGAAAAAACTTGATACAAAATGATCCTTTAGTTTTATTCTTACAGCTCCAGTGCAGCCCTATACTAATCCTGTGCCGTCACACCCCTGCCCAATCTTCTTACTCATACTACAGTAGACACAGAACTAACACCTAGAGCATAATAGAAATATTACTAGTAAGTTTGCATTTAGTAATTAATGTTTGTGGAAATTCTGGGTGAACTAACAGGGCAGGTTTTGCAGCTTTCACGAGGATTGTCACCTTGCTTTCCTAATATTTTATGATTTTTCAATTAAAAAGGAAACCCGTCGCTGATATCTCAATATGTAATGAATGTCAATAAGGGCCATCGGGCTTCCATTGTGATTTTCAATAGGCTGCGATCAGCGGCCAAAATAATATTTAAAAAAAATAATTCCCTCAGTGTTGCTGAGAAAAAGAAAAGTATTTATTGGGTGTGGAAGCCGTTTAAAAGGGGGATATCTGATGAGGATGCCTTTAGGATATTTGTACCAATTTGGAGTGGTTGTTTTGAGTTGGACATCAGGTTGGCTCCGAGCGGGTTATGCCGTCATAGTGGCACAGCTGCTGAGCTCCTTTATTGCTTAAAGCCCACAGATGATAACAGACTCGGTAGAAGAGGCAGAGACTCGGCACCGGACCAGGGGAGGATGAGTACAGAACCATTTGGGGTTTTTTTCAAGCAAACTGCAGCAAGGGCACACGGGTTTTCCAAAATTGGTTACCCATTGTTATGCCAGCTTTAAAATGTGTCAGCCTTATGTACACTTATCTGAAGTCTTCAGTAGTCAATCAAGTGAAGGATATTTTCGTATACCTTCTGTGGTTTCCTGGATTACTTTTTGGCCATGTGCGTACTCTTGTAACCCTTAATGGTGAAAGTTGTGACAGCTGAGGGCCATCTGTGGCTCATATTTAGAAGGTAAAACCTGGTTCTCCTGGGGTAGGGCTAAATTTAGCGGGGGAAAAAAATGTTAGAAATGTCATAGGACTGCAGGCGCTCCCACATTCTGACCCTTCTCTAAGTTTTTTCAATGGCTTGAGTTAGAGATGTGCAATCTGTGGGTCAGGTCAGACCCCGTTTAAAGGTTTTTTTAATATTTAAACATTCAGGGATGCAACCGATTCCAGTGGGAGATTTCTGGAGGTTGCGGTACATTCTCACAGGCCTCAAAAATTGCCAAAAAGTCACTGGGTTACATAGTTAAGAATAAACAGTGACCTGCTTCACTGATACAGCTGGTTCTTCTACCAAGATTTGCTTTTCATTGCTTTTAGGACATCTCCTGACTCCTCATTTTTTCCTACTGCTGCAGCTGTGTATTTTCAGCTTAGCTGCTGAGAAAAAGCACAAGCACACCATGAAATCAGTGTAAGCACAAAAAAACAATAAAAAGACAAAAAAAATGTATCCCTCTGGCAGCTGGAAAGGTCTTGGAAGGAAGGTATGTGTCACCGAGGTGGCAAGGCTTCATGATGTAGGACCCAGTGAAGCAGGCTCTAACACATACAATGAGAGGTGGTTTTTAATAGGCTCAGATTTTTGGGTCCGGGTTTTAGGAATGACCAAAAAGTTGGATGGGACTGGCCGCTTCCTTACCTCCAGTTCCAGGGCTTGGAACGAGCTGTGAAAGGCAGTTCAGCTGCCTCATTTAGTGCTGGGAGTTGAGATGGAAACATCTCTTGTGTATGGATCAGCTCTGCAAGAGGCTGACGAGACCTGCAAAGCCTGTTTCCAGATACAGGGGTTGGACAAAATAATGGAAACACCTGGAAACATCAACAAAAGTTAGTTTAATATGGTGTAGGTCCACCTTTTGCGGCGATTACAGCCTCAATTATCCGAGGTATGGATTCATACAAGGTGTGAATTGTTCCCAAAGGAATTGTAGCCCAGGGGCGTAATTACCGGGGTAGCAGCTGAAGCGGTTGCTTTGGGGCCGGGCCCATATAGGGGCCCAGATCCCCGGCTCCGTTCGGCGCTACCTGGTAGTGCAATTTAATTACCCCAACCACCGGTCCGCGGCCCAGCACCGGGCCGTTGCAGTGCTCTTGCCGGTCCGCGGACACAAGGGGAGCCGGCGGCTGTGCAGCAGCTGATACTTACCCTGTATAGTGGTCCCTGTCAGCGCAGCGGCTTCATCCAGATTCCAGCGCTGAGCCGTCAAGTGTACCGCTCATTTAAGGTCAAGAATATGGACGCCACTCCTCTCCCATAGGCGTGGCATCCATATTCATGCACCTTAATGAGCGGTAGCATGTGACCGCTCCGCACAGGAAGAAGCTGAAGCGCTGCGAGATGCAGGGAGGGAAGTTCTGCAACGGGAGGGTAGTTCAGCGGCGTGAGGGTAAGTATGATGGGGAGGATGGGGGAGCCGAGCGGAGCCATATATAGAAGGGAGGGAGAGTGGGAGCGGAGGCTGAGCAATATATACAAGGGAGGCCGGGAGAGTGGAAGCAGAGCCATATATACAAGGGAGGGAGAGTGAGAGCGGAGCCATATATACAAGGGAGGGAGAGTGAGAGCGGAGCCATATATACAAGGGAGGGAGAGTGGAAGCAGAGCCATATATACAAGGAAGGGAGAGTGGGAGCGGAGCCATATATACAAGGGAGGAAGAGTGGGAGCGGAGCCATATATACAAGGGAGGGAGAGTGAGAGCGGAGCCATATATACAAGGGAGGGAGAGTGAGAGCGGAGCCATATATACAAGGGAGGGAGAGTGGAAGCAGAGCCATATATACAAGGAAGGGAGAGTGGGAGCGGAGCCATATATACAAGGGAGGAAGAGTGGGAGCGGAGCCATATATACAAGGGAGGGAGAGTGGGAGCGGAGCCATATATACAAGGGAGGAAGAGTGGGAGCGGAGCCATATATACAAGGGAGGGAGAGTGGGAGCGGAGCCATATATACAAGGGAGGAAGAGTGGAAGCAGAGCCATATATACAAGGGAGGGAGAGTGGGAGCAGAGCCATATATACAAGGGAGGGAGAGTGGGAGCAGAGCCATATATACAAGGGAGGGAGAGTGGGAGCAGAGCCATATATACAAGGGAGGGAGAGTGGGAGCAGAGCCATATATACAAGGGAGGGAGAGTGGAAGCAGAGCCATATATACAAGGGAGGGAGAGTGGAAGCAGAGCCATATATACAAGGGAGGGAGAGTGGAAGCAGAGCCATATATACAAGGGAGGGAGAGTGGAAGCAGAGCCATATATACGAGGGAGGGTGGGTGCAGAGCCATGCATACAGGATGGGACAGGGGAGCCATGCATACAGAATGGGACAGGGGAGCCATGTATACAGGATGGGGGAGTAGGAGCAGAGCCATATATACAGGATGGAAAAGTGGGAGCAGAGCCATGTATACAGGATGGGAGGGTGGGAGCGGAGCCATGCATACAGGATGGGAGGGTGGGAGCGGAGCCATGTATACAGGATGGGAGGGTGGGAGCGGAGCCATGTATACAGGATGGGAGAGTGGGAGCAAAGCCATGTATACAAGGATGGGAGAGTGGGAGCAGAGCCATGTATACAGGATGGGACAGGGGAGCCATGCATACAACAGGGGAAGCCACACAGAGCTGGACAGGACGGGGGGAACCACACATACATTTTCTGATGATTAGAAAATAATCAGCGTGTACAGTACTCCAGTACAATTTTTCTTAAGTGCTCAATGCTCCATTTCCTTGTAGGTTCCAATCATCATTAGCAGTGACGGTCATCAGTAGAAGTAGCCCAGTGCTCCCACTGAAACAGAGAAACAAGCCAGGTGCTCCCACTCATTCAAAACCTATGGTGAGTTGAGTCACATTATAAATGTTATAATTAAATAAGTATGCAGTGCTAAACTACAACCACGTCCATAGCCCCGCCCCCTTATGACCAAAGCCCCGCCCCTGTCACACCTCCATCCCCGCCCTGCCAGGCCATAGAAGAATGGTCTTGCTTGAAGCCGGTCCCTGGTGCAAAAAAGGTTGGGGACCACTGGTGTAGGGGATCCGGGGCCCCGGCGGAAAAAAATGTACACTATGATTTTGCAGCCTACGCTGCATTTCTGTGCCTGCTGTGCGGAGCGAAGCACATATTGGGCCCGCCTCCCTTCCTGCAGCCAGTCACAGAGTGTATTGCTTCAGACTAGTTGAGTCTTGCCCCTTCCCTGAGCCCTCGCTGTCTATTAGCTCTCTGCAGAGCTGCCTGCCGCATGGACCTCTGGGAAATGTAGTTCCTGGAGGGGTGTGTCTTTGAGGGGGTGTGTCTTTGAGAGGGCCCCGTTTAAAAGTTTTCTATGGGGCCCAATCAGTTCTAGTTACGCCCCTGTTGTAGCCCATTCTTCAGTTAAAACACCCTCCAGTTCTTTGAGCGACGATGGCGGCGGAAATCGACGTTTAACTTGAATCTCTAAAATCAGACATAAATGCTCAATTATGTTGAGGTCTGGGGATTGTGGGGGCCAGATGAGATGCTCAACTTCATTGCAATGTTCCTCGTGCCATGCTTTATCGATTCTAGCTGTATCAATTGGTGCATTATCATCCTGAAAGATGGCGTTCCCCTCCGGGAACAGTGCTTGAACCATAGGATGCACTTGGTCGCCCAAAATGCCTAAATAATCGTGGCTGTTAATTCTTCCATGAAGGGATATCTTTGGCCCGCCGGATCTCCACAAAATAGCACCCCAGATCATCACAGAACCTCCGCCATGTTTTATGGTTGGGAGAAGACAGTCTGGATGGAATACTTCTTTCGGCTGTCTCCAAACGTACACTCGGCCTGAGGTCGGCAATAGGGTAAACGATGATCCGTCTGAGAATATCACATGTTTCCACTGCTCGAGGGACCAATTCTGGAGGTTTCTACACCACTCTAAACGCTTGGAAACATTTGTCATTGAGAGCAGCTTTTTTCGAATTGCAGCTCTTCCATGGAATCCCGACGAACAGTTTTCGTGGAAACTGAGTTCTGTAGGTGTTCATTGAGCTCAGCAGTGATTTTCGGAGCCGTGGTCTTGCGATCCTCTCTCACAATTCGCTTTAGAGTCCGACGGTCTCTCTCAGTCAACTTCGACTTTCGGCCGGATCTGTGCTTTGCTGCGGACGTTTTTCCTTCTCTTTCAAACGCAGTCATTACGTTGGAGACAGTACCTCTTGACACGTCAAGCATTCGGGCAGTTTCTGTTACACTAGCGCCTGCCATACGAGCACCAACAATTTGGCCTCTTTGAAAATCCGAGAGGTCTGCCATTGGTATCAGGTTCTCATCAATGTTCTTACAATTCTGCAAAACAAACAGTTAATTTACATACACATATCACATAACACAAATAATCAACTACAAAACATTACCATATGTCACGGTTGGCATGTCTATAACATGTTCGAAGATTATGATGCCAAAACGTTAGGTGTTTCCATTATTTTGTCCAACCCCTGTATATGGACTATTTTGTTTATTTTATTCCTTCGTGCTGAGACAAGGCTGTTTTCCGTTTTGTCGGAGAGGTTTATGGACTAAAATAAATCTATCTCATTTATGACCAAGAGACTTTGTGCCTGAAACTGCTGCCAAAGAGTGGAATCCCCACACGTCATACAGCCTCATTATGTTAATTGCACGTGCAAAAACTTTTGCCTGTTACAAGTTTTGGACACTTTTCTTTTATTCACTATCAAGAAGGGAAACCAATGTTTGCACCGGATATGGACAACTGTGTCTAGAAACGAAATATCTGTGCAGCTTTAAATGGCGGCCAGCCAAAACATGGCCAGAAAGAGTAATCATTGTACCGGAGGAACGTTCTTAGAAACCATGGATAAAGGGCGACGGGGAAAGAGGTGAAGTGGTGAGAACACAGGAGAGAGGGAAGAAGAGATGCAGCACAAAAGATGGACAATCTATGTATTTTTACTGAAAAATCAGCGACCTCAGCAATTTAGATGATTCCTATATTGTAATGTACGTGGTGAAATTAGACCTGGCAAAAGCACACAAGGTAGAAAGGGAACTTCCCAAGTAAAAGGCCAGTTTGGTCACAATAGCAGGTTTCTATAGGGCAGGCGTATGGAAAATTTGCAAGAACAGCACTTTGAAAACAGGTTTAAAAGCTCTCAATGCTCTCCACCCCGGCTGGATAGAAACATAATATTGACTAAAAGGCTATGGACAACTTTGTATCCATATCTCCACATTTATTACATTGCACATATTGTTTGTTAATGATACATTTATGTATCTGCAATTTATCTGTTTGGCTTCTGCAGCATGCATGTAATACAATGCACTGAAAGCTGCTCAGTGCCCATTCATAACCGTTTTAAGAAGCCTTGCAACATAATTAGGGATATTAGCCAAGCAAGACACCCATCTATAGACAGCTGCTGAAAGGAAACCTGGCATGCTGTACATGTGTTCCTGTATGAGGGCAGCATGATAGAGAAAGAACACGATAGTCAGCATAAATCAGACTTTGGGTCCATCACTTTCAGCCAGGTCAGCTGCAGCATTAAAAAACTGGCGGACTACCATGCACCACGCGTGACTAATTCAAGTGGCTGATCACCAGCCGTTTCTCCACATCTACATAGGGAGAGACCTGTCACTCAGGAGGTACAGGGTGGGAAGAAACTGCTGGAGACTCTCCTTTTGGACTAGTCACCCGAGCCACATGTTCCTTTTCTGGTTTTTAAATGTATGTTTTCTCTTAAATGTCTCAGTGTAAAACATTCTCAGCTGAAATGACCTAGCCAGTGCCTGATCCATGCTGCCTGTGGTTCGGGCAGCATCAGTCAGCTGTCAGGTTCTTTTGACGAGCATTGCAGCATGACCAAGGATCTTTGCAAAGCAAGACACCCATACACAGACAGCTGTTTAAGGAGAGTTACACCTCATCAGTGCATAGCACGCTTTGACAGGCTACAGAGGCAGGTAAAAGTTTGGGCACCCTGGTCAAAATTACTGTTATTGTGAACAGTTAAGCAAATTGAAGATTGCATGATCTCTAAAAGGCACAAAGTTAAATATGACACATTTCCTTTGTATTTTAGGCAAAAAACATATATATTTCATCTTTTACATTTTAAAAATTGAAAAAAGGAAAATGGGCCAATGCAAAAGTTTGGGCACTGCGTGGCTAGGGCCTAGTAGCATTGTCTTTTGAAAGCATCACAGCTTGTAAATGCTTTTAGTACCCAGAATCTTTCAATTCTTGTTTTGAGGTACTTTCATCCATTCTTCCAGTTCTGTGAGATTCCTGGGTCGTCTTGCATGTACTGCTATTTGAGTTATAGCCACAGATTTTCAATGATGTTCAGATCATGGGACTGTGAGGGACATTGTAAAACCTTTAGACTGCACCTTTTGAGGTAGTGTGTTGTGGATTTTGACGTGTATTTAGGATCATTAACCATTTGTAGAAGCCATCCTTTTTCAACTTCAGCTTTCTTACAGGTGGTGTTATGTTTGCATCAAGAATTTGTTTAAATTTCATTGAATCCATTCTTCCCTCTGCCCGTGAAATGTTCCCTGTGCCACTGACTGCAACACATCCCCAAAGCATGATTGATCCACCCCCATGTTTGATAGTTGGCGAGATGTTCTTTTCCTGAAATTCTGTGCCCTTTTTTCTCCACACATACCTTTGATCATTGTGGCTAAAGAGTTCTTAACCTCATAGGTCCACAGGACTTATTTCCAAAATGCATCAGGCTTGTTTGGGTGTTCTTTTGCATACTTCTGATGCTGAATTTAATGGTGAGGACGCAGGACAGCTTATCTTCTGATGACTCTTCTATGAAGGCCATATTTGTGCAGGTGTCTCGGAGCAGTAGAACAATATACCACAACTCCAGAGTCTGCTAAATCTTTCTGAAGGTCTATTACAGTCAAGTGGGGATTCTGATTTGCCTCTGGAGCAATCCTATGAGCAGCTCTCACTGAAATATTGCTTGGTCTTCCAGACCTTATCTTGACCTCCGTGGTTCATGTTAACTGCCATTTCTTAATTACATTTCGAACTGAGGAAAGGCCAACTTGAAAACGCTTTGTTACCTTCTTATAGCCTTCTCCTGCTGTGTGGGCCTTCACCATTTTCATTTTCAGAGTGCTAGGCAGCTGCTTAGAAGTACCCTTTGCTGCTGTTGTATTTTGGCACAAGCTTAGAGGAGGCTGGATTTTTATAAAGCTGGGAAATTTGAATCACAAGTCCTTTCCTAACGATGAAAGTGAAGAAACCATAACCCTAACAGGCTAGTTAAGGTCTGAAACCTTGGTCAAAGTTAGCTGAGTACACAAATATCCAAGGGTGCCCAAACTTTTGTATTGGTCCAATTTCTGCTTCTTTCCCTTATTTCACAGCGCTTCCAGACAAGAAAGTGTGAACCGGCTCCATGGGGGGAATTTATATTACGCTACAGGGAAGAACCTACTTTGTATACAGGACATGTCTAGATAAGTATTTTAGAAACTTTCTCAAGAAAAGCAGCGGGGAAATAAGACTGGAGTGCGGTAACCCCCAGCCTAATCAATAGCTCTTATTAGTATTTTCTGCCTGTTCCAGCTACTTAACAGGAGAGGAGACGCCGGCAGCGAATGGGTAAAGGCACAGGAATGTCTGAAGAGACAGCAGGATAGGATTCCACCAGTCCAGGTCTCATTGTATTGCAGGTTTGTGATCAGTTTGGTCTTGTCCATAAACTATGCATGAAAACCTAATCCTACCTGGATTACACATAAAGCTGAGGAGTAAGCATGACGAAGCTTGCAAATAACCACCTGAACACAGGAGAGTCATCTGCACCCGAGGAACCGCTGCTAAATCCAACACTAATAGACATAAATCTAATTTCGTTTATAACAGTGTCACAATATTCTAAAGAAAAAAATAACGCCGATACAAACGTAACACTAAAAAAGTGATTTTCTATTTTTCATGTAGTGACGGTAGAATCCCCACCGCTGATACAGCTCTGATATCAATGCAATTTTTGTAACACGTCCTAAGTGCAATGGCCAATGTTAGGTCCCCTGGTCACAGCATTAGAGCGTGTTCACACATGACATTTTTCAGGCGGACAATTCCCACCTGGTTCCCACCTGGTTTTCCAGAAAATTCATGTGGCCAGGATGACTTTTTTTTGGATATGATGCAGTTTTTGAGGTTTTTTTGGACTTGACAATGTCAAGTGAGACACTTCTTTTTCTTACACGGCCAGGATTTCAAGACCTCATCAGAAAAAAAAACAACTTTGCCAAAAAAAATAGCTTGCTGTATGAACAGCAAAGTGGATTGTCCTAGGAAGAGTATTTGAAGAACATAATTTATCACCTACTCAGATACAGTGGGGCAAAAAAGTATTTAGTCAGTCAGCAATAGTGCAAGTTCCACCACTTAAAAAGATGAGAGGCGTCTGTAATTTACATCATAGGTAGACCTCAACTATGGGAGACAAACTGAGAAAAAAAAATCCAGAAAATCACATTGTCTGTTTTTTTTTTTCATTTTATTTGCATATTATGGTGGAAAATAAGTATTTGGTCAGAAACAAGCAATCAAGATTTCTGGCTCTCACAGACCTGTAACTTCTTCTTTAAGAGTCTCCTCTTTCCTCCACTCATTACCTGTAGTAATGGCACCTGTTTAAACTTGTTTTCAGTATAAAAAGACACCTGTGCACACCCTCAAACAGTCTGACTCCAAACTCCACTATGGTGAAGACCAAAGAGCTGTCAAAGGACACCAGAAACAAAATTGTAGCCCTGCACCAGGCTGGGAAGACTGAATCTGCAATAGCCAACCAGCTTGGAGTGAAGAAATCAACTGTGGGAGCAATAATTAGAAAATGGAAGACATACAAGACCACTGATAATCTCCCTCGATCTGGTGCTCCACGCAAAATCCCACCCCGTGGGGTCAGAATGATCACAAGAACGGTGAGCAAAAATCCCAGAACCACGCGGGGGGACCTAGTGAATGAACTGCAGAGAGCTGGGACCAATGTAACAAGGCCTACCATACACACTACGCCACCATGGACTTAGATCCTGCAGTGCCAGACGTGTACAGGACGAGTACCCCACACAGGGCTAGTATCCCACACAGGACTAGTACCCAACGCAGGGCTAGGACCCCACGCAGGGCAGGTATCCCACACAGGACTAGTATCCCACACAGGACTGTGTGGGTACTAGTCCTGTGTGGGTTACTAGCCTTGTGTTTGGATAGTAGCCCTGTGTGAGGTACTAGCCCTGTGTGGGGTACTAGTCCTGTGTGGGTTACTAGTCCTGTGTGAGGTACTAGCCCTGTGTGGGGTACTAGTCCTGTGTGGGTTACTAGTCCTGTGTGAGGTACTAGCCCTGTGTGAGGTACTAGCCCTGTGTGGGTTACTAGTCCTGTGTGAGGTACTAGCCCTGTGTGAGGTACTAGCCCTGTGTCGGGTACTAGTCCTGTGTGGGATACTAGCCCTGTGTGGGATACTAGTCCTGTGTGGGGTACTAGTCCTGTGTGGGGTACTAGTCCTGTGTGGGATACTAGTCCTGTGTGAGGTACTAGTCCTGTGTGGGGTACTAGTCCTGTGTGGGATACTAGTCCTGTGTGGGGTACTAGTCCTGTGTGGGGTACTAGTCCTGTGTGGGGTCCTAGTCCTGTGTGGGGTCCTAGTCCTGTGTGGGTTACTAGCCCTGTGTGGGGTACTAGTCCTGTGTGGGGTACTAGTCCTGTGTGGGGTCCTAGCCCTGTGTGGGGTACTAGCCCTGTGTGAAGTACTAGTCCTGTGTGGGTTACTAGCCCTGTGTTGGGTAGTAGTCCTGTGTGGGGTACTAGTCCTGTGTGGATACTAGCCCTGTGTGGGATACTAGCCCTGTGTGGGATACTAGCCCTGTGTGGGGTACTAGCCCTGTGTGGGGTACTAGTCCTGTGTGGGGTACTAGTCCTGTGAGGGTTACTAGCCCTGTGTGGGGTACTAGTCCTGTGTGGGTTACTAGCCCTGTGTTGGGATACTAGTCCTCTGTGGGTTACTAGCCTTGTGTGGGATACTAGCCCTGTGTGGGGTACTAGTGCTATGTGGGGTACTAGCCCTGTGTGGGGTACTAGCCCTGTGTGAGGAACTAGCCCTGTGTGGGTTACTAGCCCTGTGTGGGGTACTAGTCCTGTGTGGGGTACTAGTCCTGTGTGAGGTACTAGCCCTCTGTGGGGTAGTAGTAACCCACACAGGACTAGTACCCTACACAGGGCTAGTACCTCACACAAGGCTAGTACCCCACACAGGGCTAGTACCCAAACACAAGGCTAGTAACCCACACAGGATTAGTACCCACACAGGACTAGTACCCCACACAGGACTAGTACCCCACACAGGGCTAGTACCCCACACAGGGCTACTAACCCACACAGAGCTAGTAACCCAAACGGGACTAGTACCCTACACCGGGCTAGTACCCCACACAAGGCTAGTACCCCACACAGGGCTAGTACCCCACACAGGGCTAGTACCTCACACAGGACTAGTACCCCACACAGGACTAGTACCTCACACAGGACTACTACCCCACACAGGGCTAGTATCCCACACAGGGCTAGTACCCCACACAGGGCTAGTACCTCACACAGGACTAGTAACCCACACGGGACTAGTACCCCACACGGGACTAGTACCCCACACAGGGCTAGTACCTCACACGGGGCTAGTAACCCACACAGGGCTAGTATCCCACACAGGGCTAGTACCCCACACAGGGCTAGTACCCTACACAGGACTAGTACCCTACACAGGGCTAGTACCTCACACAGGACTAGTACCCCACACAGGGCTAGTACCTCACACAGGGCTACTAACTCACACAGGACTAGTACCCCACACAGGGCTAGTACCTCACACAGGACTAGTACCCCACAGAGGGCTAGTATCCCACACAGGACTAGTGCCCCACACAGGGCTAGTATCCCACACAGGACTAGTACCTCATACAGGGCTAGTACCCCACGCAGGGCTAGTACCCCACGCAGGGCTAGTATCCCTCACAGGACTAGTACCCCACAGAGGGCTAGTACCTCACACAGGACTAGTACCCCACACAGGACTAGTACTCCACACAGGGCTAGTAACCCACACGGGACTAGTACCCCACACAGGGCTACTACCCCACACAGGGCTAGTACCTCACACAGGACTAGTACCCCACACAGGGCTAGTACCCCACACAGGGCTAGTAACCCACACAGGGCTAGTACCCCACACAGGGCTAGTACCCCACACAGGACTAGTACCCCACACAGGGCTAGTACCCAAACACAAGGCTAGTAACCCACACAGGATTAGTACCCACACAGGACTAGTACCCCACACAGGACTAGTACCCCACACAGGGCTAGTACCCCACACAGGGCTACTAACCCACACAGAGCTAGTAACCCAAACGGGACTAGTACCCTACACCGGGCTAGTACCCCACACAAGGCTAGTACCCCACACAGGGCTAGTACCCCACACAGGGCTAGTACCTCACACAGGACTAGTACCCCACACAGGACTAGTACCTCACACAGGACTACTACCCCACACAGGGCTAGTATCCCACACAGGGCTAGTATCCCACACAGGGCTAGTACCTCACACAGGACTAGTAACCCACACGGGACTAGTACCCCACACGGGACTAGTACCCCACACAGGGCTAGTACCTCACACGGGGCTAGTAACCCACACAGGGCTAGTATCCCACACAGGGCTAGTACCCCACACAGGGCTAGTACCCTACACAGGACTAGTACCCTACACAGGGCTAGTACCTCACACAGGACTAGTACCCCACACAGGGCTAGTACCTCACACAGGGCTACTAACTCACACAGGACTAGTACCCCACACAGGGCTAGTACCTCACACAGGACTAGTACCCCACAGAGGGCTAGTATCCCACACAGGACTAGTGCCCCACACAGGGCTAGTATCCCACACAGGACTAGTACCTCATACAGGGCTAGTACCCCACGCAGGGCTAGTACCCCACGCAGGGCTAGTATCCCTCACAGGACTAGTACCCCACAGAGGGCTAGTACCTCACACAGGACTAGTACCCCACACAGGACTAGTACTCCACACAGGGCTAGTAACCCACACGGGACTAGTACCCCACACAGGGCTACTACCCCACACAGGGCTAGTACCTCACACAGGACTAGTACCCCACACAGGGCTAGTACCCCACACAGGGCTAGTAACCCACACAGGGCTAGTACCCCACACAGGGCTAGTACCCCACACAGGACTAGTACCCCACACAGAGCTAGTACCCCACACGGGACTAGTACCCCACACAGGGCTAGTAACCCACACAGGACTAGTACCCCACAAAGGGCTAGTACCCCACACAGGCCTAGTATCCCACACAGGCCTAGTACCCCACACAGGACTAGTACCCCACACAGGGCTAGTAACTCACACAGGACTAGTACCCCACACAGGGCTAGTACCTCACACAGGACTAGTACCCCACACAGGACTAGTAACCCACACGGGACTAGTACCCCACACGGGACTAGTACCCCACACGGGACTAGTACCCCACACAGGGCTAGTACCTCACACGGGGCTAGTAACCCACACGGGACTAGTACCCCACACAGGGCTAGCACCTCACACAGAGCTAGTATCCCACACGGGGCTAGTAGCTCACACGGGACTAGTACCGCACACGGGACTAGTACCCCACACAGGGCTAGTACCCCACACAGGGCTAGTAACCCATACTGGACTAGTACCCCAGAGAGGACTAGTACCCCACACTGGACTAGTACCCCACACAGGGCTAGTATCCCACACAGGGCTAGTAACCCACACAGGACTACTACCCCACAAGGGGCTAGTACCTCACACAGGGCTAGTATCCCACACAGGACTCGTACCCCACACAGGACTCGTACCCCACACAGGACTAGGACCCCACACAGGGCTAGTATCCCACACAGGACTAGTACCCCACACAGGGCTAGTACCCCACACAGGGCTAGTATCCCACAGAGGACTAGTACCCCACACAGGACTAATACCCCACGCAGGACTAGTACCCCACACAGGACTAATACCCCACGCAGGACTAGTACCCCACACAGGACTAGTACCCCACACAGGACTAGTACCTCACACAGGACTAGTACCCCACACAGGGCTAGTACCTCACACAGGACTAGTACCCCACACAGGGCTAGTACCTCACACATGACTAGTACCCCACACAGGACTAGTACCCCACACAGGGCTAGTACCCCACGCAGGGCTAGTATCCCACACAGGACTAGTACTCCAGACAGGACTTTCCCACAGGACTACTACCCCACACAGGGCTAGTATCCCTCACTGGACTAGTACCCCACACAGGACTAGTACCCCACACAGGACTAATACCCCACACAGGACTAGTACCCCACACAGGACTAGTACCCCACACAGGACTAGTACCTCACACAGGACTAGTACCCCCACAGGGCTAGTACCTCACACAGGACTAGTACCCCACACGGGGCTAGTACCTCACACATGACTAGCACCCCACACAGGGCTAGTACCTCACACAGGGCTAGTACCTCACACAGGACTAGTACCCCACACAGGGCTAGTACCCCACAAGGGACTAGTACCCCACACAGGGCTAGTAACCCACACAGGACTAGTACCCCACAAAGGGCTAGTACCCCACACAGGCCTAGTATCCCACACAGGACTAGTACCCCACACAGGACTAGTACCCCACACAGGGCTAGTAACTCACACAGGACTAGTACCCCACACAGGGCTAGTACCTCACACAGGACTAGTACCCCACACAGGGCTAGTACCCCACACGGGACTAGTACCCCACACAGGGCTAGTAACCCACACAGGACTAGTACCCCAAAAAGGGCTAGTACCCCACACAGGCCTAGTATCCCACACAGGACTAGTACCCCACACAGGACTAGTACCCCACACAGGGCTAGTAACTCACACAGGACTAGTACCCCACACAGGGCTAGTACCTCACACAGGACTAGTACCCCACACAGGGCTAGTACCCCACACAGGGCTAGTAACCCACACAGGACTAGTAACCCACACGGGACTAGTAACCCACACGGGACTAGTACCCCACACGGGACTAGTACCCCACACAGGGCTAGTACCTCACACGGGGCTAGTAACCCACACAGGGCTAGTATCCCACACAGGGCTAGTACCCCACACAGGGCTAGTACCTCACACAGGACTAGTACCCTACACAGGGCTAGTACCTCACACAGGACTAGTACCCCACACAGGGCTAGTACCTCACACAGGGCTACTAACTCACACAGGACTAGTACCCCACACAGGGCTAGTACCTCACACAGGACTAGTACCCCACAGAGGGCTAGTATCCCACACAGGACTAGTGCCCCACACAGGGCTAGTATCCCACACAGGGCTAGTACCCCACGCAGGGCTAGTACCCCACGCAGGGCTAGTATCCCTCACAGGACTAGTACCCCACAAAGGGCTAGTACCTCACACAGGACTAGTACCCCACACAGGACTAGTACTCCACACAGGGCTAGTAACCCACACGGGACTAGTACCCCACACAGGGCTACTACCCCACACAGGACTAGTACCCCACACAGGGCTAGTAACCCACACAGGGCTAGTAACCTACACAGGGCTAGTACCCCACACAGGGCTAGTACCTCACACAGGACTAGTACCCCACACAGGGCTAGTACCCCACACGGGACTAGTACCCCACACAGGGCTAGTAACCCACACAGGACTAGTACCCCACAAAGGGCTAGTACCCCACACAGGCCTAGTATCCCACACAGGACTAGTACCCCACACAGGACTAGTACCCCACACAGGGCTAGTAACTCACACAGGACTAGTACCCCACACAGGGCTAGTACCTCACACAGGACTAGTACCCCACACAGGGCTAGTATCCCACACAGGGCTAGTAACCCACACAGGACTAGTACCCCACACAGGACTAGTAACCCACACGGGACTAGTACCCCACACGGGACTAGTACCCCACACAGGGCTAGTACCTCACACGGGGCTAGTAACCCACACGGGACTAGTACCCCACACAGGGCTAGTACCTCACACAGAGCTAGTATCCCACACGGGGCTAGTAGCTCACACGGGACTAGTACCGCACACGGGACTAGTACCGCACACGGGACTAGTACCCCACACGGGACTAGTACCCCACACAGGGCTAGTACCCCACACAGGGCTAGTACCCCACACAGGGCTAGTAACCCATACTGGACTAGTACCCCAGAGAGGACTAGTACCCCACACTGGACTAGTACCCCACACTGGACTAGTACCCCACACAGGGCTAGTATCCCACACAGGGCTAGTAACCCACACAGGACTAGTACCCCACAAGGGGCTAGTACCTCACACAGGGCTAGTATCCCACACAGGACTCGTACCCCACACAGGACTCGGACCCCACACAGGACTAGGACCCCACACAGGGCTAGTATCCCACACAGGACTAGTACCCCACACAGGGCTAGTACCCCACACAGGGCTAGTATCCCACAGAGGACTAGTACCCCACACAGGACTAATACCCCACGCAGGACTAGTACCTCACACAGGACTAGTACCCCACACAGGACTAGTACCTCACACAGGACTAGTACCCCACACAGGGCTAGTACCTCACACAGGACTAGTACCCCACACATGACTAGTAACCCACACATGACTAGTAACCCACACAGGACTAGTACCCCACACAGGACTAGTACCCCACACAGGGCTAGTACCCCACGCAGGGCTAGTATCCCACACAGGACTAGTACCCCAGACAGGACTAGTATCCCACACAGGACTACTACCCCACACAGGGCTAGTATCCCTCACTGGACTAGTACCCCACACAGGGCTAGTATCCCACAGAGGACTAGTACCCCACACAGGACTAATACCCCACACAGGACTAGTACCTCACACAGGACTAGTACCTCACACAGGACTAGTACCTCACACAGGGCTAGTACCTCACACAGGACTAGTACCCCACACAGGGCTAGTACCTCACACATGACTAGCACCCCACACAGGGCTAGTACCTCACACAGGACTAGTACCCCACACAGGGCTAGTACCTCACACAGGGCTAGTACCTCACACAGGACTAGTACCCCACACAGGGCTAGTACCTCACACAGGACTAGTACCCCACACAGGGCTAGTACCCCACACAGGGCTAGTATCCCACACAGGACTAGTACCCCACGCAGGGCTAGTATCCCACACAGGACTAGTACTTCACGCAGGGCTAGTAGCCCACGCAGGGCTAGTAGCCCACGCAGGGCTAGTATCCCACACAGGACTAGTACCCCACAGAGGGCTAGTACCTCACACAGGACTAGTACCCCACACAGGACTAGTACTCCACACAGGGCTAGTAACCCACATGGGACTAGTACCCCACACAGGGCTACTACCCCCACACAGGACTAGTACCCTACACAGGGCAAGTAACCCACACAGGGCTAGTACCCCACACAGGGCTAGTACCTCACACAGGACTAGTACCTCACACAGGGCTAGTACCTCACACAGGGCTAGTACCTCACACAGGACTAGTACCCCACACAGGGCTAGTACCTCACACAGGACTAGTACCCCACACAGGGCTAGTACCCCACACAGGGCTAGTATCCCACACAGGACTAGTACCCCACGCAGGGCTAGTATCCCACACAGGACTAGTACCTCACGCAGGGCTAGTAGTCCACGCAGGGCTAGTACCCCACGCAGGGCTAGTATCCCACACAGGACTAGTACCCCACAGAGGGCTAGTATCTCACACAGGACTAGTACCCCACACAGGACTAGTACTCCACACAGGACTAGTACTCCACACGGGACTAGTACCCCACACAGGGCTACTACCCCCACACAGGGCTAGTACCTCACACAGGACTAGTACCCCACACAGGGCAAGTAACCCACACAGGGCTAGTACCCCACACAGGGCTAGTACCCCACACAGGGCTAGTACCTCACACAGGACTAGTACCCCACACTGGACTAGTAACCCACACAGGGCTAGTAACCCACACAGGGCTAGTAACCCACACAGGACTAGTACCCCACTCAGGGCTAGTAACCCACACAGGGCTAGTACCTCACACAGGGCTAGTATCCCACTCAGGACTAGTACCCCACACAGGACTAGGACCCCACACAGGGCTAGTATCCCACACAGGACTAGTACCCCACACAGGGCTAGTACCCCACACAAGGCTAGTATCCCACGCAGGACTAGTACCCCACGCAGGGCTAGTACCCCACGCAGGGCTAGTATCCCACACAGGACTAGTACCCCATACAGGACTAGTATCCCACACAGGACTACTACCCCACACAGGGCTAGTATCCCACACTGGACTAGTACCCCACACAGGGCTAGTATCCCACAGAGGACTAGTATCCCACACAGGACTAATACCCCACACAGGACTAGTACCCCACACAGGGCTAGTACCCCACACAGGGCTAGTACCTCACACAGGACTAGTACCCCACACAGGGCTAGTACCTCACACATGACTAGTACCCCACACAGGGCTAGTACCTCACACAGGACTAGTACCCCACACAGGGCTAGTACCTCACACAGGACTAGTACCCCACACAGGGCTAGTACCTCACACAGGACTAGTACCCCACACAGGGCTAGTACCCCACAGAGGACTAGTATCCCACACAGGACTAGTACCCCACACAGGGCTAGTACCTCACACAGGACTAGTACCCCACACAGGGCTAGTACCTCACACAGGACTAGTACCCCACACAGGGCTAGTATCCCACAGAGGACTAGTATCCCACACAGGACTAGTACCCCACACAGGGCTAGTACCTCACACAGGACTAGTACCCCACACAGGGCTAGTACCTCACACATGACTAGTACCCCACACAGGGCTAGTACCTCACACAGGACTAGTACCTCACACAGGGCTAGTACCTCACACAGGACTAGTACCCCACACAGGGCTAGTACCTCACACAGGACTAGTATCCCACACAGGGCTAGTATCCCACACAGGACTAGTACCCCACACAGGGCTAGTATCCCACACAGGACTAGTACCCCACGCAGGGCTAGTAGCCCACGCAGGGCTAGTACCCCACGCAGGGCTAGTATCCCACACAGGACTAGTACCCCACAGAGGGCTAGTACCTCACACAGGACTAGTACCCCACACAGGACTAGTACTCCACACAGGGCTAGTAACCCACACGGGACTAGTACCCCACACAGGGCTACTACCCCCACACAGGGCTAGTACCTCACACAGGACTAGTACCCCACACAGGGCAAGTAACCCACACAGGGCTAGTACCCCACACAGGGCTAGTACCCCACACAGGACTAGTACCCCACACAGGACTAGTACCCCACACTGGACTAGTACCCCACACAGGGCTAATAACCCACACAGGGCTAGTAACCCACACAGGACTAGTACCTCACTCAGGGCTATTAACCCACACAGGGCTAGTACCTCACACAGGGCTAGTATCCCACACAGGACTAGTACCCCACACAGGACTAGTACCCCACAAAATACTAGGACCCCACACAGGGCTAGTATCCCACACAGGACTAGTACCCCACACAGGGCTAGTACCCCACACAAGGCTAGTATCCCACACAGGACTAGTACCCCACACAGGGCTAGTACCCCACGCAGGGCTAGTATCCCACACAGGACTAGTACCCCATACAGGACTAGTATCCCACACAGGACTACTACCCCACACAGGGCTAGTATCCCACACTGGACTAGTACCCCACACAGGGCTAGTATCCCACAGAGGACTAGTATCCCACACAGGACTAATACCCCACACAGGACTAGTACCCCACACAGGGCTAGTACCCCACACAGGGCTAGTGCCCCACACAGGGCTAGTACCTCACACAGGGCTAGTATCCCACACAGGACTAGTACCCCACACAGGGCTAGTACCCCACACAGGACTAGTACCCCACACAGGGCTAGTACCCCACACAGGGCTAGTACCCCACACAGGACTAGTACCCCACACAGGACTAGGACCCCACACAGGACTAGTACCCTACACAGGACTAGTACCCTACACAGGGCTAGTACCCCACACAGGGCTAGTACCCCACACAGGACTAGTACCCCACGCAGGGCTAGTACCCCACGCAGGGCTAGTACCCCACGCAGGACTAGTACCCCATACAGGACTAGTATCCCACACAGGACTACTACCCCACACAGGGCTAGTATCCCACACTGGACTAGTACCCCACACAGGGCTATTATCCCACAGAGGACTAGTACCCCACACAGGACTAATACCCCACACAGGACTAGTACCCCACACAGGACTAGTACCCCACACAGGACTAGTATCCCACACAGGACTAGTATCCCACACAGGACTAGCACCCCACACAGGGCTAGTATCCCACACAAGACTACTACCCCACACAGGGCTAGTATCCCACACAGGACTAGTATCCCACACAGGACTAGTACCCCACACAGGACTTGTACCCCACACAGGACTTGTACCCCACACCACACAGGGCTAGTATCCCACACAGGACTACTACCCCACACAGGGCTAGTATCCCACATAGGACTAGTATCCCACACAGGACTAGTACCCCACACAGGACTAGTATCCCACACAGGACTACTACCCCACACAGGGCTAGTATCCCACACTGGACTAGTACCCCACACAGGGCTAGTATCCCACAGAGGACTAGTATCCCACACAGGACTAATACCCCACACAGGACTAGTACCCCACACAGGGCTAGTACCCCACACAGGGCTAGTGCCCCACACAGGGCTAGTACCTCACACAGGGCTAGTATCCCACACAGGACTAGTACCCCACACAGGGCTAGTACCCCACACAGGACTAGTACCCCACACAGGGCTAGTACCCCACACAGGGCTAGTACCCCACACAGGACTAGTACCCCACACAGGACTAGGACCCCACACAGGACTAGTACCCTACACAGGACTAGTACCCTACACAGGGCTAGTACCCCACACAGGGCTAGTACCCCACGCAGGACTAGTACCCCACGCAGGGCTAGTACCCCACGCAGGGCTAGTATCCCACACAGGACTAGTACCCCATACAGGACTAGTATCCCACACAGGACTACTACCCCACACAGGGCTAGTATCCCACACTGGACTAGTACCCCACACAGGGCTATTATCCCACAGAGGACTAGTACCCCACACAGGACTAATACCCCACACAGGACTAGTACCTCACACAGGACTAGTACCCCACACAGGACTAGTACCCCACACAGGACTAGTACCCCACACAGGACTAGTATCCCACACAGGACTAGTATCCCACACAGGACTAGCACCCCACACAGGGCTAGTATCCCACACAAGACTACTACCCCACACAGGGCTAGTATCCCACACAGGACTAGTATCCCACACAGGACTAGTACCCCACACAGGACTTGTACCCCACACAGGACTTGTACCCCACACCACACAGGGCTAGTATCCCACACAGGACTACTACCCCACACAGGGCTAGTATCCCACATAGGACTAGTATCCCACACAGGACTAGTACCCCACACAGGACTAGTACCCCACACAGGACTAGTACCCCACACAGGACTAGTATCTCACACAGGACTAATACCACATACAGGACTAGTATTTACTACTACTACTTCTACTACTACTACTTTCAGCTGGTGGTTTATTTGAATGCATCAATGTAGAAAAATAGTCTGAAGACAATATGGTTTTGGGCTGGTGCAGATGACTGTGTGTTCTCTCTTCAGAGAAAATCGGGTCGATTATGCAAATGACACTGATCAGTGTTTGATCAGAGTGTGATACAGTTTTCTCAGATGAGAAGATGGAGACAAAAATCTCCCCAATTCTCCATTCTCCAGACCAATTACCTGCCTCGAATGTTTGAAACTTTATACAGATCCGCCTGCACTTCTGTCACAACTACAAATTGGGGGTGGGGAGGGGGCATTTACTGAGTGCTATCGGACCCTCCAGATTAGCGATAGCAATGCGGTTCATAGATGCATTAATAGAAAGAGACCAGAGAGCTACCTGATCCTGAATTCCCATGAATCCCAAGCACAAGAGAAAATGAATACCTCATTGTCAGCAGACGGGATCTTGAGATCTATACAGATGAGCTCCTATTACCGTACCTTCATTTACTGCCCACTCAGTGACAGTCGCCTAAGGGGTAAGATTTCTGTGCTATATATAGCTTTTATAGATATAATTGATCAATTACCATTACAGCTTATACACGGCAATCGGGTTGATTAGGTCTTATTTTTATTTGGAAATAGTGAATTTGCTGCAAACATACCCAGATAGGAATTCATTGTTTCCAACTGGGTCACCATAGAAAAGTAGAAAACTCTTTTAGATAAAGGGATTGTCCAGACCTAATAATTGTATAATGAAAATTTTAAAGAGGACCTTTCACTGGATTTTTTTTAAATTTAGGGCGCAGTCAGATGGCCGTATAACACAGATGACGATCGCATCACAAATCTCAGCCTGGTTGGCGGCTCTCCTGACCTGAGTGTGACATTATGTATTTCTATACAGCAGTCATGCTCTGGTCAGGAGAGCAGCCAGTCCTAGTTTATGGGCTGCGATCATCGCCAGTGTTATACAGTCGTCTGAATGCACCCTTATAGGGATTTTCCCATGAACAAAGTTAATTTTAATCAATAGATCTTGTAATAATAACAATTTCCACAATTGGATGTGTCTAAATAAAATGTTCCTGTGCTGAGATAATCTTATAAACGTGCCCCTGCTCTGTACTGTGTAATGGCTGTGTCTGACCGTAGAGGAACATGGTCTGATCACACCACAGCTCCTGGGCAGGGGAGGAAGCAAAAGAGAAGATGCAGACAATGCAGCACAGGGTCATAGCTGATTCCTTTTTTTAGATAATGCATTTTGCTGCCTGTTTTTTAGAAAATGTTTTACCTCAAAGATTTGTGATCCCCTGCTTTAATATCAGTATACTTTTTTACCTCCTCCCCTGCCCAGGAGCTGTGGCATGATCAGACCATATTCCTGTACAGTCAGACACAGCCATTACACAGTACACAGCAGGGGCGCACTTATAAGATTATCTCAGCACAGGAACATTTTTTTTAAAACACATCCAATTGTAGAAATTATTCTTATTCCAAGATCTATTGACTAAAATTAACTTTGTTCATGGGACAACCCCTTTCAGCAGAGTACTTCCTCCAGTTGGCACTGATCTTCTGATTCTGGAGCAGTTTTTCTTTTTCTGTGCCCCCCGATTCCAAAGTCATGCCCTCTGGTGATTAGGTGCAAATTTTACCTTCAACCAACTGGGCGTATTCCTCAGAACTTCTCTGTGGGCATTTGCTTTTTCTCCTCTGAGGCCAGCCAATCAAAACATGGCCATGCCCACAGAGAAGTTCTGTGGAACACGCCCAGTTGGTTGAAGAGAAAAATTACGGTACATCTTTATTTCCATGGGGAATAACTTTGGAACTAAGGGGCATAGAAAAAAAAGGGCATAGAAAAAAAAAGATAAACTGTCCCAGAATCAATGGAAGAAAGCTAATTGGAGATGTTCAGTTGAAATTAAAAAAAAATCCAATGAAAGGTCCTCTTAAAGTTTTCATATATTGGACAAAGGCAGAGGATTTGTTGAATATGTCTGATAGATGCAGGCCCCATATTCAGAATGGGGCTTAGTCTTATACCTCCAGTAATGGAAAGGTGCTCGTACTTCAATGGGAGCCCCTGAAGAGGAATGAAGACAGCCATACATGCATGGTTTCCTCTCTATTTCCAATAGAGTAAGATGAGGTCATATTCTTGAGATAGCTGGGCATCCCAAAAGTGATTATGCCATAAATCTTTGAGATGGGATTATCCCTCTAATCATCGTTCAATGGAAACTTACACAAGTTTCTAATAACCTTTATCAATTCCTATGCAATAAACTGATTCTGAGACATTTATCTAGATATCTGATTCAACATTACTTGGCCTACGTTTCTGTTATTGCACCCAAACTACAGAAAACAAAAGATATATAGAGAACTCAATCACATCACATATCAGTCAATGAGGTTAATATCTGGGTGCTGGCTATGCGAAAACTTTTTTTAAAGAGGTCTTTTTTTACCTTCCAGAACCTGACACTTCATTTTTTTATGTCAACTTTTCAGACAATTTATCACCATGTCCAACCGTCCCATGTCCTCCTCCTTTAGCAACATCCTCATCCAGTTTGGGCCTGTCTGCCGCTTTATTTCCATGTATAGTGTTTTTTTGTGTCCACCAGTTCCTCTCCCTCTTCCTTTCCCATCCAGATTTCATCCTTCCTCTTGCTGCCACCCTGTGCCAGATATCCTGAGGGGTGTGCAATGCTTTCCAGTGACCTCTGACTCTTGGCGAGGTGCCCTGTGGCTCTGGCTGCTCCTTGCATTAATCTCACACTAAGCTGCTGTCATGTCAGAGACAGAAGGTAATGTCTATAAGACAATCTACTCTGCCAGTGCAAATACTGCAGATGAGCCAGGGTCGTGTGACTGACACATAGCTAGTGATCGGATGGGTGGCAGCTCAGGCTAATGAAGCTGAAATACTGCAGATAAAGTTTGGGTGATCTGAGATATTGATAATTTTCCCCAGCGATAACTGGTAATCATCGTTCTACAGAATGGCACTGGACTTCCCAATTCTATTGCACTTTTGCACAGGGGCCTACCTAGGGGATTCACGTCTTCTCCGGTGGGCCAGTCCGAGCCTGAGAGTGGATAGCCTTTAATGTGTCCCTACTTTTCCTTCTTTAAAAACTTTTATTTTTCAAATACTGTTGCACCATCCAGATGCGTGAAAAGCGAACATGCTATCTAAATAAGGTAGCCGGATTATATAGAAGGCTCAATTTTATATGCATGGCCTTCAAATCTGATCATCTCAGATTGATGACCTATCCTAAAGTTAGGTTATCAATATTATTAGCCTGGGCAACCCCTTTAATGGTTACAGTCAGAGACGGTTAGTTTGGCAGTTACGGCAAAAGGGTGCGTAGGATTGGTGGGTACAGTTAATCAGCGCAAATGCTTGGCGTTTACACACCATCTCAAAGGAACACAATTGGCCATCAGTGGGTGCAATGTTGGTCAGTCTCATCTGGTCATACTTGCCGTTTGGGGTCATGAAGCTTCTGTCCATCATTGGTAGAACTACAGTCAGTCACAATGATATCAAACTGCCCAGAGAAGATACACAGAAGAACACTGGAGGTGGTCCAAAACCACTCAGACAGGAATGGAAGACTTTTTAGCAATTGGAAGCTGGTAGGACTTCAAGGAAATCTGACATTGCAACAGTGAAAGCTGGTGGCCACAAAAATTCTCCCCGGGACACAGATGCCACACACAGGATTGCAAATTGTGTCCTAAATTCATGCCATTTAAATCTTAGCTGCGCCCTATAATAGAGCCTGTACTGCGCCCCAATACCGTGTCTGCACTCCTGACCAGGGCCGATCATTGCCCACAATGGCTTCTAGTTCATGGTGAATATTAAAGGCAAAGTAGCACATAGAAAAATTGTGTACTGGCTCAAACAAGTAGACATCAACATAGCGCTACATAACCCCGATGTGCAAATTAGCAGTAATGTTCAGTTCCCATATATCATTTTCTAAGGGCCACAGTTTCGCACACATAGAAAACTCTAGCGCCCCCCTTATATACGGTACATGAATTGTCCTTCAACATATCATTTATCAACCTTCCTCTGTTTCCTTGTGAATGTGCCAGCAGAATGCAGACTGCCATTGTCTGTATTCTGCCTCTGAGGAGTAATGATAGGACATGGCTGACATTTAGATTCAGAGAATACATTTCTTACATGTAACATGTGACACGTGGAGCGTTACACTACACAAGTTGTAGTGGTTGTGACTTCTCTTTATAAACCATAGACGAAACCTCCAGAGCCTCAACAGATCACACAAAACTCCTCTGCCGGTCAATGGTATCAGAACCGAAAACGCGTCACCTACACATGTGTCTATGACATTTGTCTAAAGTCAGCCCACTCTTCCTGTTCTGTCTCAGATGTTGGAGATATGGAGGAAACCACAGCTGCAAATCTAAAGGAAGAGGGGATCCACAGCTGAATACGGCAATCAGCACAACACAAAGCTCAGACCGCCTAGTTCTGATGAAGCCGAGCCGTGAACGGAATCCTGGTCGCTAAATTATCGGTTTCTTCTAATACCCACCTTGCATTGTTCAGAGGATTCATCTATGGCATGGCTGAGCTTAGGTCATTGCTTAATGAGCGGGGGCACAAGCCATAAGGCATAGGTTTCCATCTAAAAAATAAAAATAACATCTGACAGGCCTAGATACACCACCCGAGCTGTGCCCCGGCCCTGGAGATAATGAATATCAGCGCTGTGTGGGCTACAGACAATTTGCTTCATCATAGACACGAATAGGTGTATGATAGTAAAAGTCTAAATGATATTCATGCCAAATAATTATTAGCATTATTGTTCCTAAAAACATTAAAATATATTATAATATAGTATAACACTATATAAGGGACAAATAATACTGCTACACCATGACCACACAGTGATTGAACATAACTACTCTATGGCTTCTGAAAAAAACCACTGCAAAAAGGCCAGCATTACCCCCCATAAAGGGAACATATAGTATTACCCCAGTATTCAGGGAACATATACAGGCGCCTCTCACAAAATTAGAATATCATCAAAAAGTTAATTTATTTCAGTTCTTCAATACAAAAAGTGAATCTCATATATTATATAGAGTCATTACAGAGTGATCTATTTCACATGTTTATTTCTGTTAATGTTGATGATTATGGCTTACAGCCAATGACAACCCAAAAGTCATTATCTCAGTAAATTAGAATAATTTATCAAAAAAACACCTGCAAAGGCTTCCTCAGTGTTTAAAAAGGTCCCTTAGTCTGTTTCAGTAGCTCCACCATCATGGGGAAGACTGCTGACTTGACAGATGTCCAGAAGGCAGTCATTAACATACTCCACAAGGAGGGGAAGCCACAAAAGGTAATTGATAAAGAAGCTGGCTGTTCACACAGTGCTGTATCCAAGCATATTAATGGAAGGTTGAGTGCAAGGAAAAAGTGTGGTAGAAAAAGGTGCACAAGCAACCGGGATAACCGCAGCAATGAAAGGATTGTTAAGAAAATGCCATTCAAAAATTTGGGGGAGATTCACAAGGAGTGGACTGCTGCTGGAGTAATTGCTTCAAGAGCCACCACACACAGACGTATCCAGGACATGGGCTACAAGTGTCACATTCCTTGTGTCAAGCCAATCATGACCAATAGACAACGCCAGAAGCGTCTTACCTGGGCCAAGGAGAAAAAGACCTGGACTGTTGTCAGTGGTCCAAGGTGTGTTTTGAGATTAAATTAAATTTTGCATTTAATTTGGAAATCAAGGTCCCAGAGTCTGGAGGAATAGTGGAGAGGCCACAATCCAAGCTGCTTGAGGTCTAGTGTGAAGTTTCCACAATCAATGATGGTTTGGGGAGCCATGTCATCTGCTGGTGTAGGTCCACTGAGTTTTATCATGACCAAAGTCAGCGCAGCCGTCTACCTGGAAATTCTAGAGCACTTCATGCTTCCCTCTGCCGACAAGCTTTTTGGAAATGGAAATTTCATTCTCCAGCAGGACTTAAAGGGGATCTGTCATCCCATTTTAGCCCTATCAGCTGCGGCCACCGCTATCAGGGGCTTATAAACAGCATTCTGTAATGCTGTAGATAAGCCCCCGATGTAACCTGAAAGATGAGAAAAAAGAGTTAGATTATACTCACCCTGGCGTTCGGTCCGGTAGGTGTCGCCGTCCCGTCCGGCGCCTCCCATCTTCATACGATGATGTCCTCCTCCTTGCTTCTCCCTCGGCTCCTGTGCACGCATACTTTATTTGTCCTGTTGAGGGCAGGGCAGAGAACTGCAGTGCTCAGGCGCCGGACCTCTCTGACCTTACCCGGCGCCTGCACACTGCAGTACTTTACTCTGCCCTCAACAAGGCAGATAAAGTACACGTGCGCAGGAGCCGAGGGAGAAGCAAGGAGGAGGACATCATCGTATGAAGATGAGAGGCACCGGACCGGACCACGACACCCACCGCAACCTCCCCCGCCCTCCGGTGAGTATAATCTAACCTGTTTTTCTTATCTTTCAGGCATGAAATAGATCATTCTGTGTGTAATGACTCTATATAATATATGAGTTTCACTTTTTGCGTTGAAGAACTGAAATAAATTAACTTTTGGATGATATTCTAATTTTGTGAGAAACACCCGTAGTATTACCCAATACAAGGAGGAACATATAGTGTTACCCCATATACAGGGAACATATAGTGTTACCCCCATATACAGGGAACATAGTGTTACCCCTATATACACGGAACATATAGTGATAATAACTAGTATTACATAAATATTCAGAATTGAGAGTCCTCAGTGGTTGATACCTTTTAATGGCTAACTGAAAAGATGGTAACACATTGCAAGCTTTCGAAACTACTCAGGTCTCTTCATCAGGCATATAGACTAATACAACATCTGAAGAGTCACATATTCATACACAACACAGCAGTATCTTTCTAGTGTTACATAGGCACTTTGCAGACCACATAAGTGAAAGATGTCACCTCTAATTTTAATCTTTATCTAACTTTTCTTCTTCACCCTGTGAGTCTACTATAATGACTTCTTTCATCCAAGACTTATGACTCCCAAGTTTGCTGTTCAGACATGTTTGGTTCCTTATTTTTCCAGACCCCTCCCCATCTCTACACAATCTCACCACTCTCAGAGGCCCAGATGGACTCTCCTAACAATTAGGGACTGCACCCATGTGTCCTCGGGAGTCGGACACAAACGCAGAATTTTTATTAATGATCAATTTACTTTAAGCAGGGACGTCTGTCCTCTTTAAAGCTAAGAGTATTCCCATTTTGAACACTTATATCATATCCGCAGGATAGGCCATAATATATAGAATATGTTGATCCTACCAATGGGACCTGCGCATATCATGAGAACGGGGTCCAGGCGCGAGCCACTGTCAGTGGACAGGTGGTCAGAATTCCCATTAGTGGGTTCCAATGGCACAATTGAAAAAAATTCCTTGGGCTCCAAATAGCGCTGCCAACTGATGGAGAAGGATAGAATAAAAAAAACTTCTGTAATGGAGCTACACGTTTGTAGGTCAGAATTCCCATTTGTGGGTGCCGACCAGTTCACCACTGACCGCAGCACAAGGCCCCATTTTGAGATAGGCACAGTTCACATTGGCCGTACCCCCTACGGCGTATCGAGTAAATATGCCATAAATGTACCCCCTACTTTACAATTTACAACATATTTGCTAGAGAGGGTGACACATATCTCAGTTGTAAGCAGGAGCTCCTGTTGTGATAGACCCCCCATTGTACTATATCTGGACAGCAGGAGATTTGGATAAAAGACCCCCCATTATTTCCCGGGGAAAAAAAAAAACAATACAAAAGCATTGCCATAAACAGATTAGCTTGCGATCAGGCAGAGGAAAGGGGGGCTTACGTTACCATGGAAATGTTAACTTCTCCTTATGCCGAAATACAGGTGAGATCATGGAGTTTGCTGAAATAATGCCGAAGGTAAAGACAGGACTGTTGGATGTTTTCCAGCATTAATCCCCATACACCTAGATCTACTGCTCGCTGGGAACATCAGCCGTATGGTTGGCTGCGCATCCAAGTCATCTCATAGTGGAAATAGTGGTAAAAGGAGAAAATGTCGGCTAATTACTGCTGCTAGGAATAAGGAGCGTCCACTCTGTGCATCCCATCATTAGAAAAAAACAACCATCCACGGGAAAAATCTGAAAAGTCAGTTGCAATAGATATGAAGTAATGTAATGTGACATCTGTAGATGTTTGGGATCATTGCACGTTGTAGACTTCAATCTGGAGCCGGAGCCAGAAAAGAAATCCAACATTGTAGACGCTTCATTTGCTCCGATCATTGTATTTTCACCCTGAAAATTCTGCTTTAGGAGTTTTAGATGTAAAGGTTTCTTCTTATGTTATCTAGTAAGGACATAGTACAAGATCGGTGAGGGGCCGAGCAATACTGAAAATGGAGGGGCTGTAGGTCTGCTTTCGTGCCGTGTCCTCCTCACTGTTTTTCCCGTTTGCACTCTTCTGTATGCCCTTACTATGTGATCGGTAGGGCTCCGACCCTGGTCCTCCCTGATCAGCAGCGCACCTGGCTACCTGCAGGCGGCTGAGATCTACATACAGTACATTAGAGATCCAACTGATCCAGCCAAAATCGGTGGATGCAGCCAGCCAATATATGATGTGTATGGGCACCTAAAAGCATTGACACCATCCCATACAATGTTTTATGGGTCGCATATGATAGATCAATATTTTATGGGACATTAATATAGCAAACCATGGCCCCATATGTACCTCTGCGCAACAATAATGATCTGCATGGCTTTGCAAAATTCAGCAGATAATAAGCTGAATATGGACGCTTCCACTCAATGGCACCAGGGTTCCAAAAGTGTATTATTGGTAAGTGTATTATTTTTCGGATTATAAGACGCTCCGGATTATACAACGCACCCCAATTTTTGAGGAGAAAAATAGGAATTTTTTTTTTTAAATAAAAGGGTGGTGCTTCTTATAATCCAAAAATATTCAGAATTGAGAGTCCTCAGTGGTTGATACCTTTTAATGGCTAACTGAAAAGATGGTAACACATTGCAAGCTTTCGAGACTACTCAGGTCTCTTCATCAGTCACTGGCTAATACAAAATCTGAAGTCACATATTTATACACAACACAGCACAGAAAAAATGCAATAGATAAGACAAGTGACGCGAAGCAGAACTATCATTGTGGGAGAGGGAGAAACATAAATATTGGACCAGTTCATAGATAAGGAGTCTGGATGTTTTATTGTCCTCTGATTGTGGGGTCTCCTAATGTGTTGTGATGCCCCCACAAGGTCTTAGGAGCAAATTCCTTAATTGATGTAAAAAGACATAAAACCATGAGACACATTCATTCCAGCATTGAGAGTGTCAAAGGTCATCATGAGCTTGTACTCCCAGACTCCTCTCTCTATGGGATGTGAAGTTACTTTTCAATAACAGTAACTTCATATCCATGGTGTTACGATCAGGCATACAAAAATGTTTTGCCACAGGTAGATCCATTCTTTTTTCTCTTATTGTGTGACGATGAGAATTTATCCTTGTTCTAAGCTTTTGCGCTGTCTCCCCCACATACAGACCCCCAGCTGGACATTTAGTACAAATAATTAAGTACACCACATTAGATGTGATGCAGCTGAAAGTATCTGCGATCTTGTAGTCCTGATGTGAGTTGGGGATCTTTATCTTGTCCGTGGTCATTATAAATGGACAGGTTTTACATTTTTTCTGGTTGCAAGGAAAGGTTCCTGCAGCTGTTGGAGAGGACAGAGATCTTCTGACAATGATGCTTCTTAGATTTGGGGGCTGCCTAAAGCACAGTAGTGGGGGGTCTGGAAAAATGGATTGTAATCGGGCATCTTTTTGTAGTAAAGGTTGTAATTTCCGTGCAGCTCCCCTTAGCACTTCCAGATTTGGGTTGTAGGTGACTACTAGAGGCACCCGGTTATTTTCTTCTTTAGCTTTGTAATATAGCAGGTGATTCCTTGACATTCTGGTGGCTCTTGTAATTTGGTTTTCAATTGTTCTTGGATGGTAACCCTGATTCAAAAAGGTATTTTTGAGGCGACCAAGGTATTGAAAAGTAACTTCACATCCCAGAGAGAGAGGAGTCTGGGAGTTCAAGCTCATGATGACCTTTGACATTTTCAATGCTGGAATGAATGTGTCGCATGGATTTATGTCTTTTTACATCAATTAAGGAATTTGCTCCTAAGACCTTGTGGGGGCATCACAACACATTAGGAGACCCCAATCAGAGGACAATAAAACATCCAGACTCCTTATCTATGAACTGGTCCAATATTTATGTTTCTCCCTCTCCCACAATGATAGTTCTGCTTCTCGTCACTTGTCTTATCTATTGCATTTTTTCTGTGCTGTCTTGTGTATAAATATGTGATTCTTCAGATTTTGTATTAGTCTATGCCTGATGAAGAGACCTGAGTGGTCTCGAAAGCTTGCAATGTGTTACCATCTTTTCAGTTAGCCATTAAAAGGTATCAACTACTGAGGACTCTCAATTCTGAATATTTTTCTATCTACTGGCTAACACGGTACAAAGATATACATCTTTCCTGTATCTTATAATCCATGCATTTTATTGCTTACCGGGGGTGGTGGCTGCAGTGAAGCGGGGTCCCATGGTCACTGCTGGAGGAGGCAGGAGTGTGGTGATACCACAGGCTGGGATGAAAGGTGTTCCAATGTGCGGCGCGCCGCTGCGGGTATCCTGTGCTGCAGGGGTGTCCGGTGGTGCTGTGGGGGCTCTGCTAACATTTTGTGAAAGGCCAGAGCCCCTGCAGTTCCGTGGACTCCGGGAAAATGGCCGCCAGGGGGCAGCGAATGCGCAGATGGAGATCTCGGCACCAAGATCTTGGGAGATGAGATCTCAGCACTGAAATCTCATCTCCTGAGATCTTGGTGCCAAGATCTCCGTTTGCGCATGTGCCTCCCCCCGGCTGCCATTTTCAAGGAGTCCACCGCATAGGAAACCATGGAATTGCAGGGGCTCTGGCCTTTCACAAAATGTCAGCAGAGCCCCCACAGCACCGTCGGCCACCCCCTCATCCCAGCCTGCAGCAACAGCACCGCTAAGGTATATCCGCATTATAAGACGCACCTCCATTTCCTCAAAAAATTTTTGGGGGAAAAAGTGCGTCATGTAATCCGAAAAAGTTATTTAATTTTTTTTAAATAAAAAGCCTCCAACATACTGAGATGCCAGAGAAGGATAAAATACAATATTTAAGCACAATGTGTTTCGGATGTCCAGCTTTCATCAGGCTGATGCACCTGATGAAGTCTGGATAGCCGAAACAAGTTGTTTTAATATTGTATTTTATCCTTCTCTGGCATCTCAGTAGGTTGGAGGCTTTTTATTTTAAAAAAGTAACAATAATACACTTTTGGAACCTTGGTATCATGGAGTGGAAGCGTCCATATCTTGGTTTATTGTTTCTCCCATTACTTCATGGTGGAAACTTCTATAAGGAATCAACCACGGCAACCACGTTGGTCGCAAACCACCACCAAGAATCAGCACTGGACACTCGTTCTTTTCGTTGTGCCTGTTTACACAACTTTTTTTTTGAAAGGTGAGCAAGATTTTCCCTTCACCTCATCTTTGATATCATTACTTATACTACGCTTAGATAGCGCTCCCTTATTTCTCTAGGTAACACCTTCCAGTCATATAGTCAATATGTGAGATTGAGGAAGGATTCATACACCGGAAAATATATAAAAAAACAATTAACGAACAGAGTAAATGCTGGTGCTATAAAAAAAAAAGCCGACAGTGACGTAAAGAATGAAATATAAGTAAGAGGACGCGAAAAAAAAAACTTTATTCAAATTTTTCTCTTTTTTTTATCGTCTCAACAGCAGCGGCTTTGAGTTCATCACCCATCCCAAATTTCAACCCCCGGCTTCCTGACCCCCCCCCCCCCCCCCCCCGCCTTAGACTGAGGAGCAGCTGAGCACAATCAGGCCTCTGTTGCAGCATTCACAGCCATATCCTTTGTGTCTGACTTCTGGCTGCAATTTATTTGGTTTCAATTTTATCCCAGGAGCTAAAAAAAAAAAAAAATAAGGAAAATTCCCGCGCTCCTCCTTTCTTGGCAGTGCACTCCCTTCCTTCCCTCCATTACCTGTTTCCTGTCTGTTTCTGGCAGTCTGTGTGTGTATCTCCTCCCTGCCTGCAAGGTTTTTTGGGGTCATGTGCTCCCACCCTGTTTTCTGGACAAACATGGAATGTAGGCAGGGGAACAAGCCAAGGTTTATCCAGTATCCCTGCCAAACTGTGCCTCTTGTGTGGAGGCCTTTGTCTGAGGAGGGGATTACAGGCGGCCATATAAATGATATCCAGGAACACTCAGGCCGGTGGACAGGTGGACACAGCGACCGCTACCGATGATTTCACATGATGTGAACATTAGACAGAATTTTCATCCCCCATAAAAGACCAAGAACCTGTCATTTTAAAGGGAATGCATCATTAGAAAATGATTTTTTGTTTAAATCACATTTTTGTATTCTATGTATTTTTTCAAAACATTTTACTCAAGGTTTTTTTTTTCAAATCACGATCTTTTTATATATATATACAGTGGGGCAAAAAAGTATTTAGTCAGTCAGCAATAGTGCAAGTTCCACCACTTAAAAAGATGAGAGGCATCTGTAATTTACATCATAGGTAGACCTCAACTATGGGAGACAAACTGAGAAAAAAAAATCCAGAAAATCACATTGTCTGTTTTTTTTTCATTTTATTTGCATATTATGGTGGAAAATAAGTATTTGGTCAGAAACAAAATTTCATCTCAATACTTTGTGATATATCCTTTGTTGGCAATGACAGAGGTCAAACGTTTTCTGTAAGTCTTCACAAGGTTGCCACACACTGTTGTTGGTATGTTGGCCCATTCCTCCATGCAGATCTCCTCTAGAGCAGTGATGTTTTTGGCTTTTCACTTGGCAACACGAACTTTCAACTCCCTCCAAAGGTTTTCTATAGGGTTGAGATCTGGAGACTGGCTAGGCCACTCCAGGACCTTGAAATGCTTCTTACGAAGCCACTCCTTCGTTGCCCTGGCGGTGTGCTTTGGATCATTGTCATGTTGAAAGACCCAGCCACGTTTCATCATCAATGCCCTTGCTGATGGAAGGAGATTTGCACTCAAAATCTCACGATACATGGCCCCATTCGTTCTTTCATGTACCCGGATCAGTCGTCCTGGCCCCTTTGCAGAGAAACAGCCCCAAAGCATGATGTTTCCACCACCATGCTTTACAGTAGGTATGGTGTTTGATGGATGCAACTCAGTATTCTTTTTCCTCCAAACACGACAAGTTGTGTTTCTACCAAACAGTTCCAGTTTGGTTTCATCAGACCATAGGACATTCTCCCAAAACTCCTCTGGATCATCCAAATGCTCTCTAGCAAACTTCAGACGGGCCCGACATGTACAGGCTTAAGCAGTGGGACACGTCTGGCACTGCAGGATCTGAGTCCATGGTGGCATAGTGTGTTACTTATGGTAGGCCTTGTTACATTGGTCCCAGCTCTCTGCAGTTCATTCACTAGGTCCCCCCGCGTGGTTCTGGGATTTTTGCTCACCGTTCTTGTGATCATTCTGACCCCACGGGGTGGGATTTTGCGTGGAGCACCAGATCGAGGGAGATTATCAGTGGTCTTGTATGTCTTCCATTTTCTAATTATTGCTCCCACAGTTGATTTCTTCACTCCAAGCTGGTTGGCTATTGCAGATTCAGTCTTCCCAGCCTGGTGCAGGGCTACAATTTTGTTTCTGGTGTCCTTTGACAGATCTTTGGTCTTCTCTTCACCATAGTGGAGTTTGGAGTCAGACTGTTTGAGGGTGTGCACAGGTGTCTTTTTATACTGATAACAAGTTTAAACAGGTGCCATTACTACAGGTAATGAGTGGAGGAAAGAGGAGACTCTTAAAGAAGAAGTTACAGGTCTGTGAGAGCCAGAAATCTTGATTGCTTGTTTCTGACCAAATACTTATTTTCCACCATAATATGCAAATAAAATGAAAAAAAAACAGACAATGTGATTTTCTGGATTTTTTTTTCTCAGTTTGTCTCCCATAGTTGAGGTCTACCTATGATGTAAATTACAGACGCCTCTCATCTTTTTAAGTGGTGGAACTTGCACTATTGCTGACTGACTAAATACTTTTTTGCCCCACTGTATATATATATATATATATATATATAAATAAACATATATATAAAAAACAATGTTAGTCCTTTTGAAAGTTTTACATTAGTCACTGGGGCTTTTTTTAAATTCACAATCCCTGTTCTTTCAGGAAGAGTTTTCAGCAAACTCCTTATCATCAGAGGCAGGATTACAGTGACAGATAAAACCTCTATACACTGCGGATAACACAGGATTTACCGATCACAATAGGCGATGTCACAGCTCACTCTCCTCCCTTCTCAATGACCTTTGCACACGCTCATTAGATGCTACAATACAAATGATCGCGTCAAAGTCTGTTCGGATTTGCCCCTGGATCTTTACAGTACAATGTTATTCTTTGGAGAGTTAAAAAAAAATCCCCGCGGAAACGCTGAGGTTTATTTTCCGCAGCATGTCAATTCTTTGTACGGATTCCTCAGCGTTTTTACACCCATTCCATTATAGGAATCCGCAATAAATCCGCATAAAGAACGCGCGGATTCTGCCAAAATATACAGATTCCGCGCGGAAAATTCCACACAGCAATCTGCAACGTGTGCACATACCCTAATAGGTGACAGATACTAAGGGACAGACTGAAAGCCACGGGCTGTGAGTAATAGTCACAGATGGGATCAGGTGACCCCAATATCTCGTTACTATCAGAACCCCTCCATTTAGCACCAGGGCTATTGTCCTAGTGATGGCCATTAGTATCTTTTGCAGCCTGCAGATGGCTAATAACAGGAGGCTGCGACCTGCAAATTGGGGATGGACTGACTGTAAACTGATGGAGCATCGGGGAAGCCGCGAGGAACCTGATTTACCCATAGGTTAATGACCTAATTATTTTAAGAATTGAGCAATTTACATACAAACAGTTTATAGAGATATAATGATGGTTGGATAAATATGATTATAAAGTCACTGTGGCTACTGGAAGATTTGTCCTGGTAGCCGGGTCATTTTTACAGCCGTCTATGCATTTGGCGGCTCAGTGCTTCCAACCAGTGCTAAATGCATGACGCACGGCTGCATCCAGATACATCTGTCGCAGTAGAAGTCACGCAGCGACTGCCAGATACTGACAGCTCCGCATGCTTCTCCACCGCCACTCTCTATCAGCATCAAGAGATTATGATAATGGCAGGCACTGCACTGACTACGGGGGGATAATATCAATTATATCAATCCTTATTTTTGTAGCGCCAACATATTCTGCAGAACATTACAATTCAGAAGAGAAAAACATGACATAACATGAAAAAAAAAATTAAATTAATAATACTAGCAAGAGCAAGGAGGTCCCCGCTTACAAGAGGGGTGACCGAAAAGGCAAAAGTGATTTTTTTTTTTATGGGGGAAAATTGTTTAATTAATGAATTAGGTACTAAAGATGGGAATAAATGAAAAAACTGTAATCAGGTAACGTGATAGACTGAAGATGTCTTTAGGGTGCATTTGAGCCTGTGGATGTAGGAAATTAATCTGATTGTCCAGGATAGCGCATTCCAGAGAAGTGGTACAGCATGAGAAGAGTTTTAAAGATGCGAGTGGGAGGTTCAGATTATAGAGGTCATATACTGTGACGAGGGAGGTGCAGAGCGATGGAGAGTTTTGTGGGTTAGAGTAAGGCTAGGTTAACACTTATACAGTGCTCCATGTTAACCAAGTTTTTCCGCATCTATGAAAAAGATGATGCATACCGCCATGATGGCGACCAGACAGTCCACAGTGTCTCCACCTGCTTCATTCACGTGAATGGCTCCTTCAGGGCTCTCTCTAGGTTCTTGTCGGAGTGCAGTTTTTCAAGGATCACAACAGGAACCTCAACATAGTGGAGCTGTGTATAATTGTGACACTTACCTCATAAGTGAAAAGTGAATGGGCAGCCAATACAGTGACTGGCACGTGAGGAAGCATTGGTGTAACAGTTGATATGCAAATGTTGCCTAATTACCCCCTTGAAGGCATGTGTAATCTTGCAATGCATTTTGATGTGTCGTGTGTTTAGTGACATACATTATTATTATCAAAAGAGTTGTAGTCTGCCCGGTCACAGATCCTCTGGGGCTGGTGGTGTGTTGCAGCCAAGATGGGGTAGCTCCCCACAGGTGGAGCTGTAGCCCCAGGGCAGTGTAGATGTAGGGGGGAAGAGGAGAGGCGCAGGCGGTGTGGAAGCTGGTACCCAGATGTAGCGGTGCTGGGTGTGTTGGCGCAAGAATTAATGGAGGACACCAGGGCTTGTAGTTCCAAAGCTTTACTCACAGTCTGTAGTACACACAGGTGCCTGCCTCCGTACTGTGTCCTCCGGGTCAGGGACTCAGCCAACCTCCAGGCAAGATGGAATTCTCCCTTCCCACACTTCACCAACATGTGCCTTTCTGAACGTCTCCTCTTATAGCGCCTTTAAGTATGAAGATCTCCTAGTACTGAGTTACACTGGAGTTCCTCCTAACAGATGTTTCCAAGAACTCTACTTGTACGGCAGACAGCCTACTTCGGGGACTCCTTACTCCTGAGTCCCGGCTCTCAATCCGTGTTGCTGTTGTGCCCCCAAGTCTTAGATGGGAGTAGTGCATTTACAGCCCACTACTCCACCGGTGTCTGCTGCAGAACCATTAGTGTCCATACAACCTCAGGGACCGGGCCCCGGCCTTGCGCTTAGAACTTCTAGGCAGGGTTCTTCCTCTAACCCACGTCCTCTGTGTTCCCTTTTTCTCCTACGTTCCGTACTTGTCTTTCTTTCCTATGGAAGCTCAGGCTTAAGTTCAACGTCTTTCTCCTTCTTCCCTTTCCCGTGCCAGCTGGCTCAGGTCACTGAGGCAGCTGCAGCACTCCTTCCTCCATCCCTCTTCCAGGAACCTCACTCCTCTCTGAGTGACTCTCCTACTCACTGACCTCCAAGACTGACCTGTAAGACTCACTTGTAGTCCTAAACCTCCCCGCTCTTTAATGTATTCTCAACTCCACCCACCTCCCAGCACGTTTCGTGTTCCAAGCAGGGAGCCACCAAAGGTGCTCTGCTACACTCTAAGCAAGAGCCGCAATGTGGCTATGCTGAACTACCCGGTTGTGTGGGATGCGAGTGTTGGAGCGTGGTTAGGAGTTCCCACCTTACCTGGATGGTGGGGTACCAAACCTCAGGAAAAGGTGCAGTACCTCTGTGGCGACTGAGCCTCAGGGGCGCCACACATTCAACCACAAGGCAAAAAAGAGATGATAGACGTTAGTTATAGACTCCTTTTAGACCATCTGTCGCCACAATCCCGCTATGATTTCTTGTTTTGTACAATATGAAAAACTTTTCCTGTCCACTCTACATCCCATCCACCACAATGACATCTTTGATGTTGCCTAGGCTCCGCATCAGACCACAGGGCACAACGATGGTTCCCTCCCTTGAATTTCATCGGCAACCGCAAAAGACTTCTTTCAGGAGGATCTATACGATGTTTATGATAATTGCATTTTTGTGGTCTGCACATTTCCAGATGTCTCAGGCCTCTCTGCCAGGAAACAGGATGCGAACGTGTGCATTACATTCATCTGCAAACACATGGGCCTCATCTATGGACCCAATGTTATGATTACAGTCGCAGCACTATTCCGCCGTGTACTGTGCTGCATCTGTCTAGGGCACTGCCTCGTTCACTCGGAAATTACCCCCCATGTAGTGAGATTTCCGATAATTTATGTCTGCTCATGTTTCTACTTAAAACACTCAAATTATTGAGCTGCTAATTAAAGTGAACTACCGAACGTTGGATTTTACCGGATCCTAAAGTAGTCTAGGAATGGCCACAAAATCTACAACACAAATAGCCAAGTGCACCAAAAGGTATACAAGCGGGAAAATATAGGATTCCATGAAATGAAGGAATAAGCAAAAAACAACTGCTGTGGCCCCTTCAGGTGTTGACCGGTTGATGGAATCCGGTTGCGGCTGATGGAATCCCGTTGGTCAGACGCCTACCGGTCAAACTTTGTCCATCCAAGAGACAATGGTGTTTTTACCTCCATTCAGTTCAACAGCTAATAGTGTGAACAAAAATAGTAAATGACGCCGTTTAGGGGGTCTCCATTACCTTATTCCTACCTTTTATATGCTCAACGCTAATGTTTGGGGAAATGCTGTAGAGGGAAAGAAAATGCACACAATAGGTTGACCCTATTAGAGTAGGAAAGAACATCCCAAAAATGCAAAAATGGGATTGCTCACATAGGAGGATATGGAGTGCCTTCTGAAAAGTAACGGTCACCGCTTCACCAATAGGGGAAAAAAACCCTTTAAAAATAGTCTGCGTGCTGGATGAGCAGCTCATGGTGCTGTGGTATTAGAAAACAGGCTTTTTTTTAATAAACGCATTTCAAACCTGAATTGGCATTTGTTTGTTTTTAAACTTGAAAAGAATGTCGAAATGCGTTGTTTAATAAATAAAAGTTTTTTTTTCCTATTGGTCAACTCTAAAGTTTGTCCCTTTATCAAGGTGATGGTTGATATACTTTGGGACTGTATGGCACTATGATGTAGCCCTTATACAAGGCCATAGTGGGTAGGTACAGCATTTGCTTTTCTGTCTTATAGACAATATATTCTTAATGAGCAAGCTAAGGTCCAGTTATTTTGGAAGTATAATGAGTGTACACAGCTTATTTTCCTTTTTCTCAAAACCTGAAATTCCCCGATTGGTCTTGCTTTAATAGGTGGAGATACCCTTTAACTTTGAAGAGAAATGTATTTTGAATTTATTTTTGTATATGAGGCAAGGTTAGAGTTATCATGGAGCTAATGGAAAGGTGGACCTGACAACATATTACAATGGGGGAGCTGGCAGGAGGGTAGTGTCCTCTTTGTCACTTAGGCTACTTTCACACATCAGGTTTTCGGCGTCAGGCGCGATCCGGCGTCGTGCCGGAGCGCCGGATCCGGCAAATATTTCGTAAAACCGGATGTGACGGATCCGTTTTTCTGCCGGATCCGTCTTGTTCTTGACAGAAAAAAACGGATCCGTCTCATCCGGTTAATCCAGTTTTTGTTCCGTTTTTTGACGGATTACGCCGGATCCGGTTTTTAAAATTGACCCTTGTGGCCTTCCGAACGGGATTGGCTACTGAAAAACTATATATAGCGTGTTCCTACAGCCCTTCTTTGACAGGTTGGAGAGGAGAAAGTGCAGGTTGGAGAGAAGAGCAAGTTACTGGCGAAGATGGATGTTGTGATTGGAAATATTTTGAAGAATTTGGCGGATTTTACAGCGGAGACGAATCGTTTGAGGGTGATTGTTCTGGAGAAGGAGAGAGCGAGACAGCAGCGCATCAGGCATCGTAGACTACGTTTGTGGATCCACCCCATCACAGCCAAGAGAATGACGCGTGGGGTCTATTCTATACTCTGCATGGACCTTAGACGAAACCCGGATAAATTTTTTGGATATGTTCGGATGAAAATGGAGAATTTTGATTACTTGGTGGAGCGCATTGCACACCTCATAAGAAAATCGGACACCTATTACCGCTTCTCTGTTTCACCCGCAGAGCGTCTGATGGTGACTTTAAGGTAAGCCACATTTATTGGATGTGATCGCATCAGAGCACACTTTCACTGCAATCTTATTGGTGGTAGTTTGTATCTCCAAGTGTTATAGCTGAGTTTTGTATGTAATGCTGTGATTTTAAACTAATTGATTGTTTTTTAATTCCCCACAGATTTCTTGCAACTGGAGAATCCCTTTCATCACTGCATTTCCAGTACAGACTCGGGATTTCCACCATATCTGGAATTGTGAAGTACACATGCCGTGCACTGTGGGACTCCTTAGCTGAAGAGTTTTTACCAGAGCCCACAACAGAGAGGTGGATTGAAATTTCAGAAAAGTTTCTACAGATATGTCAGTTTCCGAACTGCTTGGGCGCTGTGGACGGGAAACATATCCGCATTGTAAAGCCAGCCGGATCGGGATCGGAATATTTAAATTACAAGAAATATTTTTCCATTGTCCTCATGGCCATCGCTGACGCGGAATACAAATTTATTGCTGTTGATATTGGGGCCTATGGCCGCTCCAATGACTCTCAAGTCTTCAAACTGTCTGCCATGGGGCGTAAACTGTATGGAAACACCTTCCAGTTCCCACCCCCTAGACCGCTGCCGCAAACATCTGGTCCACCTATGCCATTTGTCTGTGTAGGGGATGAAGCCTTCCAGCTGTCAGAACACCTTTTGAAACCATACTCTAGCAGAGGATTGACAAGACCAAAACGCATTTTTAATTACCGCCTCACAAGAGCAAGAAGAATGGTTGAATGTACCTTTGGTATTCTGACAGCCAAATGGCGTGTCCTATTGACTGCGATCAACCTCAAGACAGAAACTGTGGACGAGGTGATCAAAGCTTGCGTGGTACTCCACAATTTTGTTATCTGCAAGGAACCCATTTCCATTGAGGACACCTCTGAAGAAACCACCTTGCAAGATTACCATGACATTACCACTAGAAGTTCTGTGACGGTTTCAGTAATGAGGGACAATTTTGCACTATACTTTGTCACCTCAAGGCAGAGTACACTGGCAGGATGACAGAGTGTGAAAGATTTGTGCCCTAACCAAACTTGTGTACCTTCTGTACCAACAGTATATACCTTTGCCAACCAAAGTTGGCTATCTTGTCATGGTCTTACTATTTTTACCTTTAGGCCACAGGTGTGTACCTGGTTGTGTTTTATGCAAAGTATTTCACCTTTTAACAAAAGTTGTGTACATTGTTAGGAAATCACCAACAATAAACACAACTTTTTAGGTGAAATACTTTGCTTCAAACACAACCAGGAACACAACTGTGGCAAAAAGCTAAAATTTACCCACAGTTATATACCTGGTTTTGAATACCTTTTTACCTTTGAAATACCCTGTAGTTAACCTTTTTTTTAAACATAGTTCGCCGCAGAAAGAAATGACAGACAACCATTGTGAAACGATAATTTAACTTTTATTTAAAATATTTTTTTTTTTGTAAAATGTTTTTAATGTGCAAAAAACTTTTTTAATAAAGGATTTAAAAACAATAGGCATTTTTATTAAAAAACACATTACAAATCTGTGTAGTGTGGGGTGGAAATACTGCTGGAGGGGCTGCGGGACACTTCGACACTGGGAGTGTGGAGAGAGGACTGGGATCGTGGTGGGGAAGGAACAGTTAGAGGTGAAGGGGTGGAAAAAGCTACAGAATGGGTGGACATGTGGAAGGCAGAAGAGGTGGTGGGCGGTGGAGTGGAGGGTTGGGCAGGGACTGTAGGAGCAGATGATGTTGATGGCAAGTTGTATGGGGAAGGAGTTTGGTACGGGAAGGAGTTTGGTATGGGGCAGGCTGCTGGAAGTGGGGAGATGTCTGGTACTGGGGAGGTTGCTGGTACTGGGGAGGTTGCTGGTACTGGGGAGGTGGCTGGTGCTGGGGAGGTTGCTGGTACTGGGGAGGTTGCTGGTACTGGGGAGGTTGCTGGTACTGGGGAGGTGGCTGGTGCTGGGGAGGTTGCTGGTACTGGGGAGGTTGCTGGTACTGGGGAGGTTGCTGGTACTGGGGAGGTTGCTGGTACTGGGGAGGTGGCTGGTATTTAATAGGAGGGGGAGGATGGAAAGTGGCTGGAGGGGGTGCAGGTGGAGGAACTACTGGGGTGGGAGGAGGAGGTTGGGAGGTAACGTGCTGGAGAGCACCGTGGCATGAATGCATTACATGCATCTGCTGGGTAAGAGAGAGCGTTTCCATACGCTCCACAACAGACCTGAAAAAGGTGTGGTTTGGCGAAGATCTTGCTTCTGAATGCATGGTTTGCAGAAGTGTCTTCACCTCCAGAATGCTGGAGTTGATCTGCTGATAGCCTGCGGAGATTTGCTCGGACAAGACTTTTAGACAGTTCTGGAAAGATGCATTCAGATGCAAGAACTCTGGCGCATAAGTCTTTTCCTGACCCCTCTGCCGCCCAGTACCCGCAGGTGTACTAGAGGTGGCAGGGGCAGAAGGGTGGGGTAAAGGGAAAGCGATCTCCTCACCAGCAGCTTCATGTAATGTAGGCGGCCATGATGCTCCTGTGCTGGTGGATGGGACAGATGGGTCGAATGTGTGGGAAGGCTGGGAAGGTGCAAATGTACCGGGGCGGTCGAAGTGTCCCTCGGTGCTGGTCTCCTCAGGGATCGCCTCAGAAGGGTCCAATCGTGCAGGCTCCCGAGTGCTGCTCACCGTGCTGTGGAATAAAGAGAAAAAAAAACAATTAAAATAGTGACATGGCATGGCCCTGGCTGAAAAAAAAAAGTTACATAGAAACATTTGTTTTCACATGTGGTGTGTAATATTTACCTTCTGGTGAGCATTGTCTCCCGGAGGAACGACAGGGCTCGTGCGTACTTGTACTTGCTCCTGCGTCCTCCAGATCCACTCGGGGCCCGCATCTCTTTATTGAACTCCTTCTTGAAACGATCCCTCACAGACCGCCACCGATTCACAATTCTCTCCCCTGAAACGAGAAAGGACAAAGTGGTTAGTATACAACATCAGTGTTTCCCAAACTCCAGTCCTCATCGTCCCCAGGTGTCATGTTTTCAGGATTTCCATAGTAAATAGAAATCCTGAACACATGATCCGTGGGGACCACGAGGACTGGAGTTCAGGAAACACTGGTTTACATCAAGCAACCGGTACTGTATATACTTATGCTCTTTAATCTGGGCCCGAGCATCGAGGTCCTCCCAGCGGTCCACAAGGAGCGAACAGATTTCCTCCCAGAGTCGTCGGGTAACGATCAGGTCAGCGTGGCGGCGGTCAGCCATATTCCAGAGCGGCTCCCTTTCTCTGACGAGATCGATGAGGTGGTCCACGTCAATCCCTCCATCCTCACCGTCAGAGTCGGGAGCACGCTGTGAAGGCTGTTAAAGAAAAAGACAAAAATAACATAATTAGTCTCCACAAAAGAAATGAAATAAAAAGTGCAAAAAAACAAAGCAAAAATATTATACTTACACGCTGGTGACCGCCGCGTTGCTGTCGCCGACGACCCTGGGAGGCACTGCAAGGACCTCTTGGCCGAGCACCAGATTGGGAAGACTAGAGAAGAAAACAAAAAATGTTATGTCTTTGGATGTAGGCATTTGTTTGCTGTGTGGTCTGCAGAACATTGTTTTCTATGTGTTGTGTGTAGTGTGATGTTGTGTTTCTGCGTTTGATGCAAAAAACTTACCAATTGTGAGCCCACTCCAGGTGTCTGTCCACCCCTTCCTTCTTCTTCTGGGAGCTCCTCTTCATCTTGTGAATCCTGTTTTGAAATAAAAGGCAATGAATAGACATATATTACAGAGATGATGGATTTTGGAAATAAAAACTTACCGCCAAACGCTGACGATGCGAGGGAGGGCTCCCAGAAGATGATGTGCTGTCTTCCTGCTGGCCAGACTCCATGCCTGTGGGTGGTGTTACAGGTGCTGCCAGTGCTGCCACTGTTGCTGCTGCTGCATCTCTTGGGCGGCTGTTGAATAAAGAGAAACAAAGGGTCAATGAATATCTTGATATTCCATGGCCCTAGTTTGGAGGAATGGGGGATTTGATAATTACCGTCTCTCATCTGCTGCTGAACTCCCCTCCCGTTGTTCAGCATGCTGCTCCATTTGGCGTGGTGGTGGTGGTGCTGATGGTGCTGCTGCAGTGGTCTCCTGCCTTCTCCTGCGCCTGGTTCCTGTCTTGGGTGGCATGTTGGGTGTGGCTGAGGGTCCCACTGTCATGCTTTTATATATGTGTCTTGTGGGCAGAGCTACTGAGCATGCTCAGACCAAAAAAAACGGATCCGGCGCATTGCGGCATTAATAGGCTTTCATTGTGTGAAAAAGCCGGACGCGCCGGATCCGGCGTGTCCGGCTTTTTTGCCGGAGACAAAAAACGTTACAGTAGCCATTTTTTCCAGACGCCGGATTGCGACACATTGCCGGATCCGGCGAAAACCGGATAAAACGCATGGCCATCCGGCGCGATCCGGCGCAAATGCAAGTCAATGGGGGGGGGACCGGATCCGGCATTGCATTTCGCCGGATCCGGTTTTTGTCAAAAGCGCCGGATCGCGCCTGACGGCGAAAACCTGATGTGTGAAAGAGGCCTTATAAGACCTTGGGGGGAGAGCTGACGCTCTTCTTGCAATAGTTAGATGAGGATTTTTGTTGGGTAAAGGATGGCCCCACCCTGCATTCCTTCTATGCATGATCATAAATCAGAATTACCACCATTTTTCCAAATCCAGAAATACACATACAAAGCATCTTCACAACTAGAATCTGTCTCCATTGGAGATATACAATGGAGGAAGTGCTGGAGTTGCCTCTCTAAACAATGGAACAATAACAGCATTAATTTCAAAAATAGCCGAAACTTGAAGCTCATGGGCCCCAATGCAAAATTGCCAACACAGACCCCAATTTTTCCAAGTCTGTAATAGTATTGGTCTTTTCATATAGGCCAAAGGGACTTTTTGGACCTGTAAGGCTCCAGGGACTCGGTGCACTTGTAACCCCTACCTCTATTGTAGTTATGACCCTGGCTGTTTCTGGTGGGTTTACATAGTAACTAGTGATAAGCGAACGTGCTCGGATAAGGTGTTATCTAAGCATGCTCATGTGGTAACCGAGTGTGTTCGGCGTGCTCAAAAAATATGTTGTGTCGCGACTGTTCAACACAACCAACAGGTAACAAACAGGCAATCCCTACATGTGTTGTGGCTGAGACATGCAACAGCAAGCACTAGAACATATTTTTCAAGCACGCCGAAGTCACTGGGTTAGCACATGAGCATGCTTAGATAACACCTTATCCGAGCACATTCGCTCATCACTAATGGTAACAGCTCGATTCTCTTATGCGATACACACGTTATGTCCCTGTGTGTCCTGGATACCGGTCTGCACGGTGTTATCACCCCCGGGTCCTGTTTTGGCTGTCATCACGGATGACTCATTGCTTGTACATACTAAAAGCTGGGGCGACAGGACAAGGAGGAATAACGTGACCGTGCACATTGCCCTTGACGTGTGCTCTTGTTTACGGCAAAGCTTCATGGCGCGCACCTTTACACCTGGCCAAGAGGCCAAACAATCACAACTCAGGCTTCTGTGTGCATAGATATAGAGATATAAGCTTCCCTGCCAAAGTCGAGATCAAATATTAGCCCAGACTACTAGGAAGACCTGAGGGTTGCACTTTGAAATCCACAACAACACGTTGCATTGCAGAAGTATTGTGGATTTTAACTTCCTTGTAAACATTAATGGGGGAAATCCGTAATGGTACAATGACAAATATGCAAGAATTGACTTGATGCAGATCCATACCGCAGGTCAATTGGCTGAAAGCCTGACCCATCACAGATTATTCACACGCAAATCTGCATGGAAATTCTGCAACATGTCCACTACATGTATATTTACCCCACCGTCTCTGAGATACAAACTACAGCAGTCGTCTACAACTTGTGGTTCTCTTGCTAATGCAAAATTACACCATAACTCTCAACATGAACCTGACATTCAGGCAATTGTGGAACTACAACTCCCAGCATACTTTGGCAGTGATGCCCTGTGGCTTTCCGACACATATAAAGCTATAATTCCCAGCATGTCTTGGCAAATACCATCTATTAAAAAGAATCTGTCACCAAGTTTATAATTCTGACAGCAGCATAAAGTGGGGGCAAAAGCCCTTCATCCAACGCTGTGCCACTTACTGGGCTTCTTGCTGTAGTTTTGATAAAACCATTTTTTTAACCTGCTGTAGCTCTGCTAGACCTCTCAGCAGTAAGCTTCTGCTATGTAGTCCTCCCGTATTCATGAGCTTTGGATTGCCCTGCCCACCTTTGATTGATTTTTTTCTGCCTATGCACAGTGTAGATGCAGAAATATCAACAAATGTCATGGGAAGGGTTATACAGAATTAGAGATTGAGAGGACTAGCGGAGAGATAACAGGTAAAAGAGCGATATTGTCAAAACTACAGCAAGTAGCCCAGTAAGTGACAAAGCACTGGAATTAAGGTCAATATCCCTATTTTATGTTATCCTCAGATTGGGAAGCACAAATTCCCTTCAGAAGTGAAAGTACCAGTTTGCTGATTAATTATACAAGTATGAAGCAGTGACATTATTCTCATCTACATATTATAGAGGAAAACCAAAAAATGAGCTGGCACATAAGGTGGTATATATGCAACTATAAGAGCAAGTTCACACTGTAGCCGTTTAGCAGACAAAACCTAAGATAGAAACAAAATGAACAAATACTTCGTAGTAAGTAAATAGTAATAGTACATAACATAGGGTACTCAGTAATGACTGTTTTTCATCAAAAAAGAGTAAAAGCCATACCACCGCGACAAGGTGAACCCTAATCGGGACGGTCCTATCCTCTAGTGTTAAAACCTCACCTTGTGTCAGACGACCTCCCATGGCCAGGACTCTGACCAGTCGGACCCTGATCCTGCTCTGCCCCCCATTTACATTGAGGTTGTCGGACACAAGGTGGGCTTTTATATACAGTTGTGCCAAGGGCGATGGAAGTATCCTGAGATGAAGAAATGCTGATAATGTCAACGCGTTTCGGAGTCACTCCGACTCCTTCTTTAGGACACTCACAAAAAAAAAGTGAGGTTTTAATGGGTATGGAAGACCTTGACCGGCGGCACAAAGCCCGGACCTCAACCCCATCCAACGCCTTTGAGATACGGCGTATACTGACAGCGACCTACAGGCCGATCCTGATATTTGCGCACGCGGTCTAGAGCTTTGCGATTGACATAATGATGATAGGAAGTTGGCATTTATATCTGGTAAAAAAGGGACTAGAAAAGGCCGAGCGGGCTCAATAGTAAGGAGATCACCGGATGGAAATAGAAGCTCTGTTACTAGGGAGACAATTGAGCAGATCTCCTTCAAAGGGGAGATGGAGAACGCTTTCCCTCCCCTTGACAAACCCTATCTGCTTCCATTGACAGCATTTCTCCTCTCCCCGCTCTCACACCACGCCACCTCCCGCCAGCCTGGTCTGTTGTACGCAGGTAACCATGACAGCCGGCTTCATAGCAACCAGATGACTGTCAACACAAGCCAGCATTCCCTAGATATCTGCTACTACATATACCCGACCCACGTAACAACACGGGAGCCAACAGCGCCGCTGCTCCGAGTACTGGGACGCTCGGCCGCCGTCACACTCTTTATACCTTTCATTTCAATGTGAAGCCTAATCTCACACATTATACCAGGAAAATGCAGAAATAGCAAACACAGATACCAGAATTGTTATCTACAAGCTGATTGACATGGGACAAAGACCTATACAGATATTACCGCCATATGGTGACCATATAATGGTAGATATCAGTCCTACAGAACAGGCAAGAAATTACAGCACAGTTATAGATGGTGACTTACCGATGGCGTCCTTTCTAATGGAATCGTTCACTGTTCCCGTCTTTTCCATCTGGCCCAGACCGACATGGCAACTTCTCCAGCCAGGACTCGGCTTCAGAGATTGCAACAAAGTGACATTTGACTTCTCATTTCAGGCATCGTCCCCATCTATCCCCAACTTACCCAAATGCCTCATCCTGCTAATACCCAAACACTGGGCCGCTGCTCCCATATGTGTCCCTATTACTGCCCCTGCTGTGTGGCACCATGTGTCCTCCATATGGTAAAATATCCCTCTAGGATATAGTAATGCCCTGTGCCAGTGCCCTAGAACAGAGTGCCCACATTTTGCTCCCTATAATGTAATAATGCCCTCCATGTGCCCCTTTGACAGTCACAATAACCTGAGTGCCCCTATAACAATAAGTGCCCACTTAACATTTAATAATGTCCAGAGTTTCCCCACTGTACAGCTCCCCCTCTACACAGCATAATCCCTCCACTGTATAATTGCTCCTTAGTAGCCCCCACACAGTATACCGACCCTCTAGTAGCCCCCAAACTGTTTGATGGCCCCAACACTGTATGATGGCCCAAAGACTGTACAGTATGATGGCCTCCTCACTGTATAATGACCCTCTCAGTAGTCCCAACACAGTATGATGGCTTCCACAGTAGTGCCCACACTGTATGATAGCCCCCTCAGTAGCCCCTATACTGTTTGATTACCCCCTCAGTAGTACTCAAACTGGTTCATAGCCCCTTAAGTAGCCCCCACTCTGTATCCTGGCACCTTTAGTAGCCCTCACTCTATATCATGACCCCTTTAGTATCCCCCCCACTCTGTATCATGGCCCCTTTAGTAGCCCTCACTCTATATCATGGCCCCTTTAGTAGTCCTCACACTGTATCATGGCCTCATCAGTAGCACTAGCACTGTATGATGACCTCCTCAGTAGCCCCCACTCTGTATCCTGGCACCTTTAGTATCCCCCCACTCTGTATCATGGCCACTTTAGTAACCCTCACTCTGTATCATGGCCCCTTTAGTATCCCCCCACTCTGTATCATGGCCCCTTTAGTAGCCCTCACTCTATATCATGGCCCCTTTAGTAGTCCTCACACTGTATCATGGCCTCATCAGTAGCACTAGCACTGTATGATGACCTCCTCAGTAGCCCCCACTCTGTATCCTGGCACCTTTAGTATCCCCCCACTCTGTATCATGGCCACTTTAGTAGCCCTCACTCTGTATCATGGCCCCTTTAGTAGCCCTCACTCTGTATCATGGCCCCTTTAGTATCCCCCCCACTCTGTATCATGGCCCCTTTAGTAGCCCTCACTCTATATCATGGCCCCTTTAGTAGTCCTCACACTGTATCATGGCCTCATCAGTAGCACTAGCACTGTATGATGACCTCCTCAGTAGCCCCCACTCTGTATCCTGGCACCTTTAGTATCCCCCCACTCTGTATCATGGCCACTTTAGTAGCCCTCACTCTGTATCATGGCCCCTTTAGTATCCCCCCCCACTCTGTATCATGGCCCCTTTAGTAGCCCTCACTCTATATCATGGCCCCTTTAGTAGTCCTCACACTGTATCATGGCCTCATCAGTAGCACTAGCACTGTATGATGACCTCCTCAGTAGCCCCCACTCTGTATCATGGCCCCTTTAGTAACCCTCACTCTGTATCATGGCCCCTTTAGTAGCCCTCACTCTGTATCATGGCCCCTTTAGTAGCCCTCACTCTGTATCATGGCCCCTTTAGTAGCCCTCACTCTGTATCATGGCCCCTTTAGTATCCCCCCCCACTCTGTATCATGGCCCCTTTAGTAGCCCTCACTCTATATCATGGCCCCTTTAGTAGTCCTCACACTGTATCATGGCCTCATCAGTAGCACTAGCACTGTATGATGACCTCCTCAGTAGCCCCCACTCTGTATCATGGCCCCTTTAGTAACCCTCACTCTGTATCATGGCCCCTTTAGTAGCCCTCACTCTGTATCATGGCCCCTTTAGTAGCCCTCACTCTGTATCATGGCCCCTTTAGTAGCCCCCACTCTGTATCATGGCCCCTTTAGTATCCCCCCCCACTCTGTATCATGGCCCCTTTAGTAGCCCTCACTCTATATCATGGCCCCTTTAGTAGTCCTCACACTGTATCATGGCCTCATCAGTAGCACTAGCACTGTATGATGACCTCCTCAGGAGCCCCCACTCTGTATCATGGCCCCTTTAGTAACCCTCACTCTGTATCATGGCCCCTTTAGTAGCCCTCACTCTGTATCATGGCCCCTTTAGTACCCCTCACTCTGTATCATGGCCCCTTTAGTAGCCCTCACTCTGTATCATGGCCCCTTTAGCATCCCCCCCCACTCTGTATCATGGCCCCTTTAGTAGCCCTCACTCTATATCATGGCCCCTTTAGTAGTCCTCACACTGTATCATGGCCTCATCAGTAGCACTAGCACTGTATGATGACCTCCTCAGTAGCCCTCACTCTGTATCATGGCCCCTTTAGTAACCCTCACTCTGTATCATGGCCCCTTTAGTAGCCCTCACTCTGTATCATGGCCCCTTTAGTAGCCCTCACTCTGTATCATGGCCCCTTTAGTAGCCCTCACTCTGTATCATGGCCCCTTTAGTAGCCCTCACTCTGTATCATGGCCCCATTAGTAGCCCCTACTAGGTAAGATAGCCTTCCCTTAGTAGCCACCACTATTTTTGTGGGGTCTCCACACATTATGGCCATCACACAATTTTAAAATAAAAAATAAACCTTATATAGTCTCCTTACCCCAGCGTGTCCAGCACTAGACAGAGGCAGGTCCTGGATAGACGAATGCAGTGACATCATCTTTCCGGGACGCACGTCCTGTACGTGTCACGGTGCGATGACGTCATTGTGTCGCTCCGCTCTGGGCCTGCTGTTCTGTGCGTCGCAGGACTAAAGCCACCTACAGCCTAAAGAACAGAGAGCAGCAGTGCTGGGACATTATGTCTCCGTGCTCTGCCGCAGTTTATTGTCGCGCTGTTCGATGTAGGGTCTTCCAGAGGTAACATCGCTGTTTGCAGCAACTCTCTGCTCTGGACAAGAGTCCAACATGGAGAACAAACCTCTATTCTAATGTACAATTATCTAATAAAGTATGTAGCGTCTGAAAACAGGTTTCCTAAAGTTGAGTTCCCACGATGAGTTTCTGGTGAGTTTTTGGCGTTGCGTATTTTCGTGAGTGGATGGAATTTACGGAAATCTCACACATCATAAACTGACCTGCGGTGAAATTCGTAACATGTGAACACTGACTTTTAAGGCCCCTTTACATTTAGAGATGCACCAGCGATCCCGACCACGATACGACCCGGTCAGGATCACTGGTGCATCGCTACATGGTCGCTAGTGAGCTTTCACACAGGCAGATCTCACAGCGATGCAGCAGCGATATAGTGGTCGCTACTTACCTTTCAGACGAGGCGATCCTGACGTCCTCCCATCCGCGTCCACGCGTCGCTCGTTGGCGCCAGCAGGAAGCGCCCGACGAGAAATGGAGCTGCGTGATCTCGCGCGATCAGCGACAGACAGCGGGGGAGCCGGTCGGAGGTATCACACATAGTGATATCGCTAGCAATATCGCTGCTGCGTCACAAAATCGTTGACGCTTTAGCGATATCGCTATGTGTAAAACCCCCTTTAGGAGTGGATTTTCCCCATGGAATTGCATTAGATTGGAAAAATCAACAGGTAAAAAAAAACAAAACATTAAATGCAAATGCATTTATAGTGGGTTTCAACTGTACTAAAGAAAACACAATGAAAAAATGCAAATAACCTAATTTACCTAATAAGAAGCAGAAAATCTGCATCACAACCACTCCGAATACTCATCCTGGGAATGTAGCCTTAAGGAGACAATGCCTTGGAATTCAATGTATCTGATGATAAGAAGAGTCATCATACAGATGTAAATTGGGGCGAACAGCCCGGGGCCATAACTTTGTGCACTTTTTAAGGAAAATATGACACTAAGCCCATCTACGGGCCAAAATTAATAGAAGTAACCTGTGCACTTTTTTTTTTTAGCCCTTGGGAATATATAACAACTGCAGTCCATGTGGACATGTTAGAGTGGGATTCATGGGGATCAATCATCCGTGTAACACCTTTGTGTTATTCAGAAGCTCCAAAGCCCTTGACCCCCGCAGTGAATAAATCACTGACAAATTGGTCAAAAACAATTAGTCTAAAGAGATCAAACTCCATGTCCTAACCCCAATTCAACAGGTAAAACAGGGTAGAGTGAGTTAAGGTGATTATCATCTACCTGACCTAAAGAGGAGTTTGTCCTTCATTAACATCTTCTTTGTAGGCATTCAGATGGATGGTCCAAGGTGTAAGCAGAGTGTGGCTCTAGTTTTGGGACTGTGATTAGCAATGACAATGAAGCAGCACTCAGGAGGGGCTTTCACTTTCTCCTTGTCCCAAGGCATCAAACAAAGGTCACATAGGACAGGAGGTGCCCTGAGGTGACAGACGTTTCGCTGGTCACCTGACAGGTACCCTGAGGTGACAGACGTTTCGCTGCCTAGAGGCCCAGAGACAGGGTAACTTAATGCGAATATGTAAATAAGTGTAGGAGATATCAATCTCAATCTCAGCTACCGCAGCGCCAATAATTACTACAATTTTGCAAACCTTCCCCTAAGGCTAAGTTCCTACGATGAGCGTTTGGTGAGTTTTTGATGCTGCAGATTTTCTACACCTACTAAAGAAATTCAATTACTTACATATTTTTCATTTGTGAGTGCGTTTTTTTTACATGCATTTTTATTGCTTTTTTTTCTGTCTCATTGAATTTTCATGTTTTAAATAAAGCTGCTTTGTTTTTTATGCTTCCTGGTATTTGGATTCAACAAAAGTTTATTCATACAGTCGTGTCCATTATTTGCGTTTTTGATGAGTTTCCATAACAGAAATGCACTAAAAAAATGCATGTGCGTTTTTTTTTTCCAGGTGGATTTTCCGCCTCTATTGTAAGTCTATGGGGAAAAGTCTGCACGTAAAACTCGGCGTAACCGCAAGAGAAATTGACATGTTGCAGACTTGCAAAACACACCACAAGTCAGATTACACTGAGTAAAAATTTTAAAAAAAAGTGCAATGGGCCTGAGATTTCCATAAATCCCATCCAGTTTGCTGGAACTGTAATAAGGCCAGACTCATCACTGGACCTGGGGACGGTGAATAGAGGACAAACTTTTTTTTTAGTTTGTTTGTTTTTAAAGAGAAATGACAGCCAGGGTACAGAGGTTTTCTGAAATTGAAAATCACCTTTAAATGATTCTCCAGTTGATGAAAAGGTATTTCAGTGATGCCTACATCTGCACATGTATCGTAAATGTGGGAATAAAAGGAGTAATGCTGGAAATTTGGTTTTAGCTGAAACGACTGTCACTTTCTGTGTTTGGAAGAAAACTCATGCAGGTGCATTTAACCCGGAAGATCAGTAAAGAAAAAATATAATGATATGTGCTCAGAAAACCAAATCTGCAAGATGATAGATGGTATTTTTTTCAGATCCCACACAATCCTTTTGAGGTTGCTCCCCAACCTTATAGCTTGATGTAGGCGTACAACCCTCCTTACCCACACCTTTGTATCTGCATCTTGGGGACCAACTTTCCAGGCCTAAAAGCATTGTAATTTCAATGACCCCAATATCGCATTGTCATTAGACACATTGCAATAATTGCAGGAAAGTTGCATCTGTTGTGGAGCGCCCTTACTCACTAGGGTCGTGGGGTACTCGGTACCGGGCCGGTTGATCTTCTCAACGGGGGTTGTCACGGCAGCAGTGACCCGGTCCGTGGCCCTGGAGCTCCATTACAAAAGGGGTTGTTGCAGTGTGCTTATGGTGGTGAAAGTTTATAAGTGATTCGTGACGCCACCTGTAGTGATCGGCAATAGAGATGTAAGCCGATGCCGCAGACAGATCCTCTGGGACAGATGGTGTGGTGCAGCAGTGATGGTATAGTCCTCCACAGGCAGGGCTGTAGTCCCAGGGCAGTGTAGGTGAAGTGACATTTAGGTGGTGTAGTGTCAGGCGCGAGGGATGTAGCTGTGCTGGACAGGTTGGCGCAGGAATAAGTGGAGTACACCAGGGCATGTAGTTCCAAAGCTTTACTCACAGTCTGTTGCAGGTACAGGTGCCCGCATCTGTGCCGTGTCCTCCGGGTCAGGAGCTCAGCCAACTTCCAGGCAAGATGAAGTACTCCTTTCCAACACTCCGCCAACATATGTGCCTTTTCTGAACGTCTCCTCTTATAGCGCCTTTGAATGAAATACTCCTAGTACTGAGTTACACTGGAGTTCCTCCTGTCAGATGTTCCTATGAACTCTACTTGTACGGCAGACAGCTGTAGCCTGCTTCAGGGACTCCTTGCTACTAAGTCCCGGCTCACTATGTTGCTGTTGTGCACGCAAGTCTTGAGTGGGAATAAAGTGGTCACTACTTCTATTCCTCCGGTGTCTGCTGCAGGACCATTAGTATCTGTACAACCTCGGGGACCGGACCCCGGCCTTGCGCTTAGAACTTGAAGAGGGTTCTCTTCTAACCCTGGTCCTTGTTCTCTTATTCTCCTTACGTCCGTACTAATCCTTCTTCCCAATGGAGAATCAAGCTTCCTTTCTCTGTCTCTTTTCTGTGACAGCAGACCCAGATCACTGTGGCCTGCTGCAGCACTTCCTTCTTCCATCCCTGTCCCGGGGATCTTCTCTTGCTCACACTCTGTCCTTCTACATCCTCACTCACTGACTGAGTGAAAGACTGACTCAACTCTTCCCGCTCTTTTATGTGAACTAACTCCACCCACCTCCCAGCACGTTTCGTGTTCCAAGCAGGGAGCCACCAAGGGGTGCTATGCTACACTCCAAGCAGGGAGCCGCCGAAGGTGCTTTGCTACACTACTTTGTGATGTGGGGTGCAGGTGTTGGAGTGTGGTCAGGAGTCTCCACCTTACCTGGATGGTGGGGTACCACACCTCAGGAGGAGGTGCAGTACCTCTGTGGCAACTGAACCCTCAGGGGCGCCACAGTTGCAGCTTGTGATCCCAGCAAATCACGTGTGCTCTGTTATTGTATAAAAAACTGATATCGTTAAAAGGCTCATTCACTGAGGACGTGATCCATATCTCACGGCATTCGTATGCTAATTAACATGCATAGAATACTAATCAGCCTGGCTAGCATGCCAAACGGCCCCCGACTGACAGGACGGTTCTCCATTTCTGTGGAAGAGGTTCCCACCGCTTCTCAATGCAAGCTGTGCGCTTTTCGTGTTTATTGATCTAAGGGCTTGAATTTGAGCCTTTAAAATCAATGGGGGGGACGTTAACAAAAACAGCTCTACGCTGATCCTCGGAGCACAATCATTAGCGCAGAGACTACATGGCAGTGCACAGTGACCGCACCGCCACCTTGTGCTGGCATACAGTCTCCATTACGCGCCATACAGTATGTACTCTACTGACATGCAGAAAGCAACGTATACAGTCATATGTAAAAGTTTGGGCACCCCTATTAATGTTAACCTTTTTTCTTTATAACAATTTTGGTTTTTGCAACAGCTATTTCAGTTTCATATATCTAATAACTGATGGACTCAGTTATATTTCTGGATTCAAATGAGGTTTATTGTACTAACAGAAAATGTGCAATCTGCATTTAAACAAAATTTGACCGGTGCAAAAGTATGGGCACCCTTATCATTTTCTTGATTTGAACACTCCTAACTACTTTTTACTGACTTCCTGAAGCACTAAATTGGTTTTGTATCCTCATTAAGCTTTGAACTTCATAGCCAGGTGTATCAAATCATGAGAAAAGGTATTTAAGGTGGCCACTTGCAAGTAGTTCTCCTATTTGATTCTCCTATGAAGAGTGGCATCATGGGCTCCTCAAAACAACTCTCAAATGATCTGAAAACAAAGATTATTCAACATAGCTTTTCAGGGGAAGGATACAAAAAGTTGTCTCAGAGATTTAACCTGTCAGTTTCCACTGTGAGGAACATAATAAGGAAATGGAAGAACACAGGTACAGTTCTTGTTAAGCCCAGAAGTGGCAGGCCAAGAAAAATATCAGAAAGGCAGAGAAGAAGAATGGTGAGAACAGTCAAGGACAATCCACAGACCACCTCCAAAGACCTGCAGCATCATCTTGCTGCAGATGGTGTCACTGTGCATCGGTCAACAATACAGCGCACTTCGCACAAGGAGAAGCTGTTTGGGAGCGTGATGCGAAAGATGCCGTTTCTGCAAGCACGCCACAAACAGAGTCGCCTGAGGTATGCAAAAGCACATTTGGACAAGCCAGTTACATTTTGGAAGAAGGTCCTGTGGACTGATGAAACAAAGATTGAGTTGTTTGGTCATACAAAAAGGCGTTATGCATGCGCTGTATTGTTGACCGATGCACAGTGACACCATCTGCAGCAAGATGATGCTGCAGGTCTTTGGAGGTGGTCTGTGGATTGTCCTTGACTGTTCTCACCATTCTTCTTCTCTGCCTTTCTGATATTTTTCTTGGCCTGCCACTTCTGGGCTTAACAAGAACTGTACCTGTGTTCTTCCATTTCCTAACTATGTTCCTCACAGTGGAAACTGACAGGTTAAATCTCTGAGACAACTTTTTGTATCCTTCCCCTGAAAAGCTATGTTGAATAATCTTTGTTTTCAGATCATTTGAGAGTTGTTTTGAGGAGCCCATGATGCCACTCTTCATAGGAGAATCAAATAGGAGAACTACTTGCAAGTGGCCACCTTAAATACCTTTTCTCATGATTTGATACACCTGGCTATGAAGTTCAAAGCTCAATGAGGTTACAAAACCAATTTAGTGCTTCAAAAAGTCAGTAAAAAGTAGTTAGGAGTGTTCAAATCAAGAAAATGATAAGGGTGCCCATACTTTTGCAGCGGTCAAATTTTGTTTAAATGCAGATTGCACATTTTCTGTTAGTACAATAAACCTCATTTGAATCCAGAAATATAACTGAGTCCATCAGTTATTAGATATATGAAACTGAAATAGCTGTTGCAAAAACCAAAATTGTTATAAAGAAAAAAGGTTAACATTAATAGGGGTGCCCAAACTTTTACATATGACTGTATGACAAGAGTGTGGCATGGTTTCTTAAGAGAAGAATTAGCTGGGTAGAAAGGCAAAATGAGCAATTGTAAGTACACAGTGCTGTATAATATGATGAGTGCAATATATTGGGAGGATAAAAACTTTGACGGGAGTGCTTCTTTAAAAACTGGGCATTCCACCTAAATGTAAAATCAGTGGCATAATAGGGATCCCAAAAACTGTTATGGGAGTCCTATTATGGTGCTGGTGAATATAGAGATGTAATATGTGCATGACACCTAGCACAGAAAGAAACACTATTGTGAGGACAGGCTTAAAGTGGGCCTGCCACCACATCAATCATGGCCACTTCTCTTTTTTTTATTCCTTCCACTCCCATGAGTACTCCATTTTTTTTTAACTCTGCCATATAGTTCCCGGGATATAGACATTTTCTTTTTAGTGCAATAAGCTAAGATTAATCTAATAAAATTATTTTGGGGATGTTACTCAGAGGATACTCTGGAGGCATGTATTTATTACCCTGTGATCCATGCCCCCTTGTTAAAGAAAACCCATAAAAGTTATCATAATGGGTTCAATAAAGAAGTCCATGGTGGTCATTAAGATGTCTGTGTATTTAATGCTTGTAGGAACTCATTCCATGAGGAGAGCATCGCTGTTGGCTGTGGATCACAGGAGGGGACACCACCGCGCAAATGTGCCTCACCCAGTGGGTTTCCCAAAGCCAGTAATTTCGAGCACCCCAGGGTTAACACTCCTGTACCAATGCTTTTAAACAACCAGGCTCTTGGCTTCCATCCGGAGGATCTGGGTCAGCTCCAGGTTGCCATTGCACCCTGCTGCATACGCCTAGTAGTTTCCAGTCCATGTCTATTATGTTCGCATTCCCTACCAACAGCCCTCGATAAAAGCGAAAACTACTCTTGATCCTTGGACCTCCATACCCATTATAGTCAGCTGAACCTGCCAAATCTGTTGGAACCAATCGACCATCGAATGTCCATATGTCTAGTAATCATCGGTTAGAACGGATCCTGTTAACAAAAAAGATGTTCAGATATACAACTTTATCATCTAAATAAATATCAACTGGATCCATTTTTTTTTATATAGAAGTCTATGGAAAATGGATCCGATTAATTACCCATCCGTGTATAAGAGCATCGTGAGTCTACCCCGGCCAATAAGGATGGAGCTGTTGGGAGTCAAAATCCTAGTTCTTCAGGCGAATAAAGTGCTGGTGTTCCTATCTATGGAAGAAATGGGAGATATAGATGTTCCTTTACTTATAAGGCCGAGGTATATGAAAGGGTGTAAAAGGCACCACATTGCCTCCATGTCTTGCGTACCAGCCATGCATGGTTTCCTGGATGATGGAGGAGCTCAGATAGGAGAGAAATACCTGGGGTTGATTTTCTTTTTTTTTTTTCCTTATCAGTATGAACTGGTTATAAAAAAAAAATTCTTTATGCATAATCCAAAGCCTAAGAGGCGGCACAAGAAGAATCTACAGCTGCGATTTCCTCTCTCCGAACATTCGCAGCCACGATCACTCAATGTCACCATGGCTGTCCCCTGAATGATTACTTGTCAACACCTCGCGGAGAAGGGCTGCAGGACCCCAATGCTGCATCCAAAGCTCATCCATCACATTGAAAATATACATTCACAGCGGGAATCACAGATTCCCCCTATCTGCTCATAAGGACATAAAAAAGGTATTAGCTGGTTGGGCGCCTCTCGATGCAGTTGCTATGTCCTGAGGGCCACAAAAACAGAAGCCTTTGCATCTGTTGGTGACGTCATCCCAATAAATGCTGGTTTCTAAGGGAGACTGTCATCACAATCCCACCTGCAACATTGGTCATGTCCTATCCCTGACACCAGTGGATAATGTCTAGAATCTGATAGCTGCCTATTGCCAGCATGCAGGTTGTAGTTGCATGGGACTGCTAGGGAATATTTTTTTTTTTTTTTTACCTTTTAGCAGCCATAGCTTCAAAGGAAATGCATATCCAAAGAATTACTATGTTTTATGAACCGTTCTCTTTGTGCTGCCGGTATATAGTCCTAGACATAACAGAACGATGTGTCAAAAACCGGAGCAAAAATGTGAAAAATTCAGTGCTAATGCATCTAAAAACTAAAATGAAGCTGCTTTACAGACCAAAGACGGAACAGCCAGAAAGGAGAATGACTGCAGGTTCAGGTTACAAGGGTTTGGACTATGGAGACACATTAGTCAGCTTAGGGGTTGTATACACACAACAGTGGGCTGGGTTCCTACAATAAGGTTTTTTATGCTGCGTATTTTCAAAAAAAAATGCAAGTACCGTCATCTATTTTACTTAATGGGTGCAGAAATGGTGCAGAAGATCCGCTACATAAAAAACTCACCAAACGTGCGTCGGGGGACAGTGCCTAACAATCAAGGTGCTACAGTCTGTTTGTAACAATGAATCAAAGCATTGATTGCAAAAGTGATCCATTGAAAAAGCATGCATGGATGTATCATACTGACATAAATGTGTTTTGTCATTTTTCAAGTGAGTTTCACGAGAACTGAGCAAGAAAACACTCGAAAAACATGGGTTTTTGAATGATTCGTAAATAAAAACACAAGCATTATTGTTAGTCTGAGAGAGAGAGAGAGAGAGAGAATTTTTTTTGTCCGGCACCCAGACAGATTTTGGGGTTAATTCATTGTCTGGAGGATCCGCCGGACAAAAAAACGTTGCAAGCTCCGTTTGGAAATCTTTGAGGATGTTGACGGACACTAACATTGTGGCGGATCCTCAAAAAAACGGTTCCAACGGACGGCAATCAATCAGGATCCGCCAATAATGAAAGTCAATGAGGAAAAAAACGGATCCGCAAAGAAAAATGGCGGATCCGTTTTTTTTCAAAATTGGCGGATCTTGACTGATTGTCAAAAACGGAAGCGTGAAAGAGGCCTTAGCCCAAACTATCCGCTTTCTGGTGCTGCCCGCATGAAACAACTTTACCTTTGCAGCATCGGAGGAGTTCAATGTAGCTGCTGAAGTTGACCCAATCCAGCCACCTTCAGAGCAACGCTTACAAGCTGCATAGGAAAGATCTTGCACACCTTGACTAGGAGACTGACCACCTCTGATAGACTGCTGAGGTGGTCGGTAACCTAGGCAAGGTGTAGTAAACCATTTTATTAAAAATTTCTCCATTTTTGAGAATGGAAAGAATTTTTATAATAAAAATAGAAATTGCGTAGTTGTTTGTTTTTACAAGCACTTTGCAATTTTAACAGTTTTTTTTTAAAAATCATGATTTTTTTTAAAGAAGCCGGCTGCGAATGAAGCCTATCATGGAATGGTCTAAGGGAGAAAACTATATAAATGAGCTATTCTGCAAAATAAAAGAAACTATATGGCTAGTACCACCTAGAAGAGGTAGTTACCCCAAATGTCAAAGTCCGACCCTTGCAGCATCCCTAGGGAGAGAACCTCTCCTGCGGACTGCCTATTATGAGGTGTTGGCTTCTCATTCGTTTTGCAATAGAGTTAATTTGCATGAATTTAATCAATCATTCCGCAATTAATTGTTAGTAATACATTTGGAAATTCTTCCCGGTAACAAATACGATTGATTTTCGACCACCCAATGGTCCTGTCTCTGGCACCTCCTAACCGTCCGCTTTTGCTCTGCGAGACTGTACCCTAAAGATAATGGGGTAAAAAGAAACCTTTATAGATTCCAAAAAGTTTAGTCTTTATTATCCTTTGTTGCTGTTGGTAATCGAGAGGAACATTAAATATTGTATCTGTCACCGTGCCGGCTTGTGCCAAGCTCGTGCGTAGTCGAATACGAATCCTGTGTTAATTAAGCAAGAGAGCGATTACTAACAGATGTTAAATAGCAGAAACACAGGAAGAGCGATATTATCAGACTAAATAAAGGGGAGCTCTGTGAGCACTGCGCCAGCGCCGCTGACGGGCGAAAGTATGGATCCTGGGCGTCTGTTAATCATTCCAAGAACACACATTTCCCTGTTTGCTTAACCCTCTTGCCAGCGATGATTGTGCTATGCAGTCATGGAGGCTTTCAAGGCAAAAACTGACTTCATGCCAAGAAGACATTTCACACTTGATCTTATGACTCCGGACACTTTATAGGCACTCATTGCTCTTTTTTTTATTTTTATAACAATTTCTGAAAAGATCTTATGTCCATGATAACTATGTGGACTTTGGTCCCTAATACTGGATGGCCAACGCCATGAAACAGGGTAATTTGCAGGCCACATACTTCCATGTAAGCTGAGGTATCTTTGACTGGGTTTTCGAGAGATATGGCACGTGCCTCCGTGGAGTTTAAGAGTTTATCTAGGACTTTTTTTTTCTACTATAGGATTAAAAACTAACAGGCAGGTACTTGCTAACTACCTACTTGTTTAATCCGCCACCGGCTCAGAGTGGTCCTTGACCGCTCCTACCGGCGATTCAGCTGCTCAATGTCAAGCGCAGCTCTTTTTCATCTACACTGATCAGTCAATGGTGCGCGACTGCCGATGTAATACTGATTGAGAGGCGACTCCCCGCAGCTAGGCAGTGACAGAGCAGAAAGGCAAAGAAGCCGTATCTCTGTCAACATGACATCAACGGAAGCTGCTGAATCGCCGCCAGGAGCGGTTTGTGCTGGCACAACAGGCTGGTAAGAAGCGATTACCCGCCTGTTATTTTTTAGGCCGATAGTTAAAAAAAATGTCTTGGATAAACCCTTTAAGAACCTCGGCTCCAAAATCTGTTGCTGCTACAATAGGAAATAATCACATCTTAGGCCATGTTCACACGTTCAGTATTTGGTCAGTATTTTATCTCAGTATTTGTAAGCCAAAACCAGGAGTGGAAGAGTCAGAGGAAAAGTATAATGGAAACACGTCACCGCTTCTGTATTTATCACCCACTCCTGGTTTTGGCTTACAAATACTGATGCAGAATACTGACCAAATACTGAACGTGTGAACATGGCCTAAGAATTATATTTTGTTCTAAAATTTGGATATCCACCCCTGATGTAGGGGGCTGCTGCTAGATTATTTTATTTTATGGCATCTTCCGTGCATAAATGCAAATTAGCTCTCCTCCAGAAAGAAGGAAAACTGTCTATCTGGGGCCAAGTATTAGCCGCAGTTACCCTATAAGCCAATGGCAGACAGTTTAACGAGTCTTTCAACATGACGAAAAGTTGACTAAGATCTTCTCCAAAAGCAAAGCATACCTATTAGTGATGAGCGAGCATGCTCAGATATGCAACAATCCCTGCATCTGTTGCAGCTGTCGAACAGCCCCGAGACATGCAGTCGCGGGGACTCGAGCATTTTTTTTGAGCACACCGAAGACACTCGATTAGGACACGAGCATGCTCAGATAATACCTTATCCGTACACGTTCGCTCTTCACTAATACCCAGCTGTACATAATTGTTTCGGGTGTTGTAATAATAATCTCAAAACAGCTGTTGTCCGATGGGCGTCTTTAGGAAGAGAGTCTGTTTTGGCTAATCTCTAGTTATAAGACACCAACACAGACTTATAGGGTGGATACAACCTACAGGTGGCGCTAAAGAGACAGTTTTCCCTCATTCTGGAGGAGAGCTAATTTGCATACATTTTACCCAGAGAGCATTGCCTGGCCTATAAGGCCTCTTTCACACATCAGTTTTTTGGCGTCAGTCGCAATCCGGCAGTTTTGGAAAAAACTGCCCTACCTGGTAATAATATTGGAGCATGCTCAGTTAAAAAAATGGAATCCGTCGCTGGATTCCGTCATTTGACGGACAGAGAGGGATCCTGCGCCCATAGGCGTCCATTATAGCCAACGACGGACGGCGCTGGATCCGTCGCTGTTCGACTTTTCGAAGGAGACAAAAAACGTTACTTTGTCCGTCGTCTTCGCCCGACGGACACAAAATTTCCAACGGATCCAATGAACGACGGATGAAACGTGCGGCCATACGTCGCAATCCATTGCTAATACAGGTCTATGAGATAAAACCGGATCCAGCGGCATCAGTCGCTGGAACCATTTTTTTCTAAAAACGACGAATTGCGACTGATGGAAAAAACTGATGTGTGAAAGAGGCCTAAGTCTCACTGTGCCAGATGGGGAATCCCTGCAGTCTCCTGAAGCTTATTGTCTATAGATGAGGGAGAAAACATTGGTTTCCCTGGTGCAAGTAATTCACAGAACATGGAATACACTGTGTGGAGAATTATTAGGCAAATTAGTATTTTGATCACATCATCCTTTTTATACATGTTGTCCTACTCCAAGCTGTATAGGCTTGAAAGCCAACTGCCAATTATGTAAATCAGGTGATTTGCATCACAGTAATGAGGAGGGGTGTGGTCTAATTACATCAAAACCCTATATAAGGTGTGCTTAATTATTAGGCAACTTCCTTTCCTTTGGCAAAATGGGTCAGAAGAGAGATTTAACGGACTCTGAAAAGTCAAAAATTGTGAGATGTCTTGCAGAGGGATGCAGCAGTCTTGAAATTGCCAAACTTTTGAAGCGTGATCACCGAACAATCAAGCGTTTCATGGCAAATAGCCAACAGGGTCGCAAGAAGCGTGTTGATAAAAAAGGCGCAAAATAATTGCCCATGAATTGAGGAAAATCAAGCGTGAAGCTGCCAAGATGCCGTTTGCCACCAGTTTTGCCATATTTCAGAGCTGCAACGTTACTGAAGTATCAAAAAGCACAAGGTGTGCCATACTCAGGGACATGGCCAAGGTAAGGAAGGCTGGAAAGTGACCACCTGTGAACAAGAAACATAAGATAAATCGTCAAGACTGGGCCAAGAAATATCTTAAGACTGATTTTTCTAAGGTTTTATGGACTGGTGAAATGAGAGTGACTCTTGATGGGCCAGATGGATGGGCCGAGGCTGGATCAGTAAAGGCCTGAGAGTTCCACTCTGATGCCAGCAAGGGGAGGTGAGGTTCCTGTATGGGCTAGTATCATCAAAGATGAACTTGTGGGACCTTTTCAGGTTGAGGATGGAGTGAAGCTCAACTCCCAGACCTACTGTCAGTTTCTGGAAGACACCTTCAAGCAGTGGTACAGGAAGAAGTCGGTATCGTTCAAGAAAAACATGATTTCATGCAGGACAATGCTCCATCACATGCATGCAAATACTCCACAGCGTGGCTGCCCAGTAAAGGTCTAAAAGAAGAAAAACTAATGACATGGCCCCCTTGTTCACCTGATCTGAACCCCATAGAGAACCTGTGGTCCCTCATAAAATGTGAGATCTACAGGGAGGGAAAACAGTACACCTCTCGGAACAGTGTCTGGGAGGCTGTGGTGGCTGCGGCACGCAATATTGATCGTAAACAGATAAAGCAACTGACAGAATCTATGGATGGAAGGCTTTTGAGTGTCATCGTAAAGAAAGGTGGCTATATTGGTCACTGATTTTTTTTTTGAATGTCAGAAATATTTATTTCTAAATTTTGCGTTGTTATATTGGTTTACCTGGTGAAAATAAACACGTGAGATGGGTATATATTTGGTTTTTATTAAGTTGCCTAATAATTCTGCACAGTAATAGTTACCTGGAAAAAAAACAGATATCCTCGTAAGATAGCCAAATCTAAAAAAAAACCACACCCCAACTTCCAAAAATATTAAGCTTTGATATTTATGAGTCTTTTGGGTTGATTGAGAACATAGTTGTTGTTCAATAATAAAAAGAATCCTGTTAAATACAACTTGCCTAATAATTCTGCACGCAGTGTACAACTAGAGGGTTTTTTTCTAATTACAGAAAACCTCTCTTCTCCCAGTTATAGTTTTTGTTAAAAAAATGCTTTACTCACCCTCCCCGGGTCCTTGCAATGCTAATGTGAAAGTTGACAGCACTGCAGCCATTAAGTGAGTTTAACGGCTATGATTGGTTCATGTCAGAACTGCTCACTGGCTTCAAGGCTGCCGACATGACACTAACAGACATCGGGAGCAGCGGCTAAGGCTCAGCCCTGAACCCGGGGAGGGTGAGTAAATCGCAGATAGTTTTTTTTTTTTCACTGCAGCCGAAGTAAAAGGGTTTTCTGAATTTAGGAAACCCATTTAATTACTGTACATCTCCATTTACCAACACTAAATTGCACTTATCCATGTGAAGTGCACATGGGTCCGTCCGAGGCCACCTCTATCCATAGGCTCAGTGTCAGACTGAAGAACATTGGGCCCACCAGAGGATTTGATTTTGAGGGCCCACCTTTCTCCCCCACTAAAGAGCCCCATAGCAGATGCAAGGTTTGCACTATGAACTCTCGTGAAGGAGAAGCCAGGGCTCACCGGAGGATTCTCTGGTTCTTCTCTGGTGGGCCAGTCCAACCCTGATAGGCTCCAAATCAAGAACCCTCAAGACATCTGCAAGGACCAGCTGTCACCGCGAAGGACACCTGATGTGTGTGTATCATGTACTGTAGATCAATGATTCCTTCATCACAAAATGATGTAATGGTTCTAATCATCGTTCCAATTACTTAGCGGGGACCATGAAGTCATAAACAAGCAATGTCCCACGTTGAGGTGTTATCCTATTTCTTCATATCCGGAATGGGGCATCCTTCTTACTAAATATGTAGTCCCATAAAACAACCCATATTATCCATTCATTGTGGAGACATGGATGCCAAAGGGGGAAACAGGTCGCTCCTGCGTGGATGAAACAACCCCTTTAACAATGGAAGTCGGCATAGCGTTAGACAATGAATGATTCGCACCAAACCCTTTGACTTGCTGTCAACCCTCTAGTTGGATCTTTCCATGCTCCCATTAACCTGAATATTTGGGGGAAAAAGGGTCTAACGATAAATGCGCCGATTTGGCATTTGATAAAATTCATCGCCATTAACGGCTGGTAACGTGATCCTTAAAGATGATGGAGATCAGATTAGGTTCCAGATCAATAGCAATAGAAAAAAAGGGAATTGTGTAATAAGCCATCTGACATCCGTTCCTTCCTCCAGTATGATTAATGGCCCCATACAGCTCACGCTTTGATTCATCTCTTCCATCTCTGTTGTCCCCAGTGTCACATTTGTACAATAGTCTGCAGTAAATCTGCCCGGGGATCTCAGAATGTAGCGGTGTGAGATACCATCTCACCGTACGAGATAACAGACGCCTTGGGGCCATATTGTCATATCAGTGGTGTGAACGGTTATGGACGAGCTGCTTTCCATACATGACTTTAGGCAAGTGTGACATATCGTACAATGGGTAACCATTACTTTTCCCATCCTTGAGAGCAGAAGTTCATCAGTTATGGCCATGAGAGGCTTCAACGGCAGGTGGATTCAAGGCTACGAGGGTGGTTAAACGAGATGAGAAGTGGTGGAGGGTGAAACCCAAATGTCAGATATGATTCGTGCAACCTACGGAGATAAATAAGAGTATTGGAGAACGTCTTGAGTCAGGTCAGAAAATAACTAAACTGGGAAAATAATGTCTTCCGTCATCCAATCAAATTTTATGTCTTAGGGCCAGTACACATGACTGTACTCTCGGTCCAAGTGCAATTCGACAAAACACCGGATCACACTCAGACCAATGTTATTCTATGGGGCCATCTCATCTACATGTCGGATTTTTTTCCTTGGACAGAGCTGGTCTGGGGAGAAAAAAAAACAAAGTATGCCCAAGTTTGGTCCAATATTCAGCTTGCACTTGGCCGTGCATGTCAACAAGTCTGTGGAAAACGTCGGACTGCACTCGGATGACGTCTGAGTGTAATTCCGATATCCATGGACTGATACAATGGTAATGTTGGAGACTTTTTTTCTCCATCTTCTCCTCATCTGAGAGAATGGGATCACACTCTGATCTAACTCTGATCAGAGTGTGATTTGCATAATAGACCCGGTGCTCTCGAATGAGAGATTATACGCTCGTGCGACCCCGGCCTTGGGCTCGTGTGACGCTGAGATTTTGCAACAGGTGTGAAATCGATGCAAAATTTGCAAGAGCTAACTTAGCGATTTTCATTATACTTCACAGAGGAGAGATCCTAGGCTTCGGAATCGTGCAGGCTACGAGATGCTAGCTGGGAGAATGATCGGTGAAATTCCTACCTAGACACAATGTCATGAAGAAAAATGAGTTACAAGACCCCTCGTTATCCTGTCCGGGTACCATGGCTATCCAATATCGGAAGCAAATTAGACTCAATGTGAGCAACCTTGGCCGAGGTGCACCGCTCCGAGAATGAGATGAAACCCCTGAGCCCCCGCTCCGAAACATACATATATATTCATAAAAGAAATGTGTCATGTACCCATCACGGTCCGCTCCACCAGTGAACGATGCAAGAGTGCAATCTTATCCTGCCGGATGCAGACGACTGAAACCATCTTTATACCATTGGGAGCCGCAAAATCCAATTGTTACATACAAAAAAAATCAGGATATATAGTCAGACTGATTTAGGCCAATGGGGACAAATTCTTGTCCCAGACCCGAGGGCTGAAAATTTCAATGCCAGTGAATATTCTGCTACTCTATACTTCCATGTTGCAGATGACCGTATAAATCAGACGAGTGCTATCTGTGGTTTTGATGGATATCACTTGTACCCATGTTATTCTATGGGGCCGGCACATTTCTGATTTTTTTCTCCTTGGACCACTCACAGCACGCGCGATTCGCCTCTGAGAATCGGATGGCACTCGCCCATTCATATCTATGAATCCGTGGGGAAAAAAAAACCCAGACTGCACTCGGATGACATCTGAGTGCAGTCCGATTTTCACAGTCTGACATAAAGGAGAAGGTGGAGAAACTCGTTCTTCATCCATTGTATTGATAAATGTGCTCCATAATGCGCCTATCGCATGATTTCAGAGCTTGGTAGGATCTCATGTATTTGGCAATACGGTATGCACAGATCATAGCCCATAGAGACTAAATGTGTCGCCATATAGCGCAAGAGGCTGTAATTCAAGTCTAAAGTATAAAATAGCCAAGATTTTTTTTTTTTTTTAAACCATTAATGTATCATTGTCTGTCGTAGATGGATATTTAGAAGGCTGACAACCCCCAAGAAAAATACCCCCCAAAAAAACCTTGTAAAATCAGTTATCGAAAGAAAGAAAATAAATGTGTCCTACAACTAAAGATCTTCTCCCTGATGCCGACGCTTGGATATCTGCCTGGGGAGTTCTTTCATGGGTAAAGTCTGCTACAATTCATGAATTCACCCACTTGGACTTCTGCCATGACCTTGCTAATTACAGAATAGGGACAGAAAATATGCATAAAAATTGGTAGTCGACATCTGGCTCTGGAGTAAAGCACTACTTTTTTTTTCGCCAACCTTAGTGTCATTATTTTGCGAAAATAGTTTAGTGGAAATACTTGTCGTTTTATCAGTTTTTCATTCCATTTGTGAAGCATAACGGGAACGTGTCATCAGAAAACGACCTATTGTTTAAATCAAGATTTTGTGTTAAATGTATTTATTTATTTATTTTAACATATCACAATCTTTATTAAAAACAAAAATGAGGAATCTTACAATGTTCACACTCGCCATTCTAATTTCCTTTTGTTTCAGGAAACAACACATGCACATTGCTAATGAAGCGTGGCTGCCTGTGAGTAGAAATCAGTGAATGTGTTCAGAAAACGATCGCCGAATCCGAATGTGCCATATTTGTACCATATTTGTTCCATATTTGTGCCGAATGTATGTTTGATGATCGTTTCTGATCACATTCGCTCATCTGGACTCCCATTGACTTCAACGGCGTACGGCTACGTTCGGCGAATATTGCAAACACGGCGATCGTAATCCAAACCGAATATTGAAATATTCGCTCAGCTCTACCTGTGAGATGACAAACAATCCGAGACTCCCAAGGAGTCCAGGGCCGCCTTCCGGACTCTTTACAGTGGTGTACGCTTCTGTAAACTAGATCTGTGACACTATAGCAGAGGTTTAGGGGCTGTAGATGTGATGACAGCCCCCATTATCTGATGATAACCTCTGTGTTCACACCAGGGCTTTAACGTACGCTCTTCTGTCATGTCCCCAGGAGGGTTGTGCGCAGGACGGCCATGCTCGGAAGGATGTGAATGCCCTTATATGACAACAGCGGACATTATCTTTCTAACCCTGGCCCACTTCCAGTTTTCCTTAAGTTGTGCTCCCTCCCCTTTCATTGATGTGTGGGTGAGACTGCTGCTATCTGTCTTAGTTTTCTCACTAAACTCAGTGACTCACCCACTTTGTGAATTTCTGACACTCTTCAGAATTTGTCTCCTGCCTCCAACTAACCTCATCACCATGCTTAACCCATTATGGCCGAAGCAGAGTCACACGATGTCACGAAAGCGCGAAAGGCCGTAATGATAAAAGATACTTACTGCATTCTTGAATCTCCTTAAAGGGAATCGGTCGCCACAAAACACAAACTAAAGGGATTGTCCACAACTGAACATCTAAAGTGGCCCAAATAAAAAGAGGGAAAAAAATTATATATATATATATACAGTATATACTGTATATATATATATATATATATCTAATATATAAAGCTCAACGTGTATGTGTGTATGTCCAGTATTGGTATCTGCACCGTCGCAGCTACAGCCACAAAATTTGGCACAGTCACACGTCTGGACCCCGAGAGCGTCCTAGGCTATGTTGGGAGGCGAAATTTTAACCCCGCGCGTTCCAATTCACCAAACAAATTTTGGAGTTCTGGTAACTGAGGCCTATTATTCTTATCATTTCTATGGTGTTATCGTCCTTCTGTAAAGCTGGAAATAACACAATTTATTACCGTGCCAACACAGACCACCCTCTGACACAGACTGCAGGGGAGCCTAGTATCACACAGGATAGGATTAGATACACGGCTCAGCAGTCAGCATCACACAGGATAGGGTTAGATACACAGCTCAGCAGACAGTATCACACAGGATAGGATTAGATACACAGCTCAGCAGTCATTATCACACAGGATAGGATTAGATACACAGCTCAGCAGTCAGTATCACACAGGACAGGATTAGTTACACAGCTCAGCAGACAGTATCACACAGGATAGGATTAGATACATGGCTCAGCAGACAGTATCACACAGGATAGGATTAGATACACGGCTCAGCAGTCAGTATCACACAGGATAGGGTTAGATACACAGCTCAGCAGACAGTATCACACAGGATAGGATTAGATACACAGCTCAGCAGTCAGTATCACACAGGAGAGGATTAGATACACAGCTCAGCAGTCAGTATCACACAGGAGAGGATTAGATACAGGGCTCAGCAGTCATTATCACACTGGATAGGATTAGATACACAGCTCAGCAGTCAGTATCACACAGGACAGGATAAGTTACACAGCTCAGCAGACAGTATCACACAGGATAGGATTAGATACATGGCTCAGCAGACAGTATCACACAGGATAGGATTAGATACACAGCTCAGCAGTCAGTATTACACAGGATAGGATTAGGTACACAGCTCAGCAGTCAGTATCACACAGGATAGGATTAGATACACAGCTCAGCAGTCAGTATCACACAGGATAGGATTAGATACACAGCTCAGCAGACAGTATCACACAGGATAGGATTAGATACACAGCTCAGCAGACAGTATCACACAGGATAGGATTAGATACATGGCTCAGCAGACAGTATCACACAGGATAGGATTAGATACACAGCTCAGCAGTCAGTATCACACAGGATAGGATTAGATATACAGCTCAGCAGTCAGTATCACACAGGATAGGATTAGATACACAGCTCAGCAGACAGTATCACACAGGATAGGAATAGATACATGGCTCAGCAGACAGTATCACACAGGATAGGATTAAATACATATCTCAGCAGCCAGTACACACAGGAGAGGATTGGACACATGATGGCTCAGCAGTCAGTATCACACAGGATAGGATTAGATACACAGCTCAGCAGTCAGTATCACACAGGATAGGAATAGATACATGGCTCAGCAGACAGTATCACACAGGATAGGATTAGATACACGGCTCAGCAGTCAGCATCACACAGGATAGGATAAGATACACGGCTCAGCAGTCAGTATCACACAGGATAGGATTAGATACACAGCTCAGCAGTCAGTATCACACAGGATAGGAATAGATACATGGCTCAGCAGTCAGTATCACACAGGATAGGACTAGATACACAGCTCAGCACACAGTATCACACAGAATAGTTTTAGATACACGGCTCAGCAGACGGTATCACACAGGATAGGATTAGATACACTGCTCAGCAGTCAGTATCACACAGGATAGGATTAGATACACGGCTGAGCAGTCAGTAACACACGATAGGATTAGATACACAGCTCAGCACACAATATCACACAGAATACTATTAGATACACGGCTCAGCAGACAGTATCACACAGAATAGGATTAGATACACGGCTCAGCAGTCAGTATCACACAGGATAGGATTAGATACACGGCTGAGCAGTCAGTAACACACAGGATAGTGTTAGATACACGGCTCAGCAGACGGTATCACACAGGATAGGATTAGATACACTGCTCAGCAGTCAGTATCACACAGGATAGGATTAGATACACGGCTGAGCAGTCAGTAACACACGATAGGATTAGATACACAGCTCAGCAGAAAGTATCACACAGGAGAAGATTAGGTACACAGCTCAGCAGACATTATCACACAGGATAGGGTTAGATACACAGCTCAGCACACAGTATCACACTAGATAGGATTAGATACACAGCTCAGCAGTCAGTATCACACAGGAGAGGATTAGACACATGGCTCAGCAGTCAGTATCACACAGGATAGGATTAGATACACAGCTCAGCAGTCAGTATCACACAGGATAGGATTAGATACACAGCTCAGCAGTCAGTATCACACAGGATAGGAATAGATACATGGCTCAGCAGTCAGTATCACACAGGATAGGATTAGATACATGGCTCAGCAGTCAGTATCACACAGGATAGGATTAGATACATGGCTCAGCAGTCAGTATCACACAGGATAGGACTAGATACACGGCTCAGCACACAGTATCACACAGAATAGTTTTAGATACACGGCTCAGCAGACGGTATCACACAGGATAGGATTAGATACACTGCTCAGCAGTCAGTATCACACAGGATAGGATTAGATACACGGCTGAGCAGTCAGTAACACACGATAGGATTAGATACACAGCTCAGCAGAAAGTATCACACAGGAGAGGATTAGGTACACAGCTCAGCAGACATCATCACACAGGATAGGGTTAGATACACAGCTCAGCACACAGTATCACACAGGACAGGATTAGATACACAGCTCAGCAGTCAGTATCACACAGGAGAGGATTAGACACATGGCTCAGCAGTCAATATCACACAGGAGAGGATTAGATACACAGCTCAGCAGTCAGTATCACACAGGATAGGATTAGATACACAGCTCAGCAGTCAGTATCACACAGGAGAGGATTAGATACATGGCTCAGCAGACAGTATCACACAGGAGAGGATTAGATACACAGCTCAGCAGTCAGTATCACACAGGATAGGATTAGATACACAGCTCAGCAGTCAGTATCACACAGGATAGGATTAGATACATGGCTCAGCACACGGTATCACACAAAATAGTATTAGATACACTGCTCAGCAGACAGTATCACACAGAATAGTATTAGATACATGACTGAGCAGTCAGTATCACACAGGATAGGATTAGATACATGGCTCAGCACACGGTATCACACAAAATAGTATTAGATACACTGCTCAGCAGACAGTATCACACAGAATAGTATTAGATACATGACTGAGCAGTCAGTATCACACAGGATAGGATTAGATACACGGCTGAGCAGTCAGTAACACACATGATAGGATTAGGTACACGGCTGAGCAGTCAGTAACACACATGATAGGATTAGATACACGGCTCAGCAGTCAGTATCACACAGGATAGGATTAGATACACGGCTGAGCAGTCAGTATCACACAGGATAGGATTAGATACATGGCTCAGCAGTCAGTAACACACGATAGGATTAGATACACAGCTCAGCAGAAAGTATCACACAGGAGAGGATTAGATACACAGCTCAGCAGACATTATCACACAGGATAGGGTTAGATACACAGCCCAGAAACAGGATGTGCCAAAGGAGAGGACATTTTCATTCCAAGAATTCCACTCATTCCATCTGATTTGTTTTTTGATTTTAAACGCCTCCAGTTTCCAGTTCAACTGCTATTTGCAATGTCCATTAACAATGCTCAGGGACAGTCCTTGAAAGTAGTAGGGATCGATTTGCAATCTCCATGCTTTTCTCATGGTCAGCTTTACGTGATCTGATTAAGAGTTGGAACTGCCAAAAATCTGTCCATCTTTGCACCGAAAGGAAAACCCAAAAATGTTGCTTATAAAAAGGCTCTTGAATGATTTGAAAATAAAATACTATCAATACTTGGGTAATTGTTTAGTTAATTTGTGTTGCAAATCTGTAGTGTTGAATATATGATGTGAAATGTTTTTATGTTCAATATAATCATTATAATTTGTTATAACTAACCACAGTTGGTTGCTATGCCCAGGCAACGCCGGGCTCTTCAGCTAGTGTATATATATATATATATATATATATATATATATATATATATATATATACCTCCTGGACTGGTTCTTTCAATGTCTCCAGTTGGTCAAGTGACATTATGTCACATGACAGCTGCAGCCCATCAATGGCTTCTGATCAGCTGCAGCCTTTAAGTATTCAGTCAGAGCAGACGTCCTATAAAAAGCCCAATCTTTAGTGTTCGACTTAGTTGTAGTCGATCTGCAGGACCTGATTTTTCGGCAATAATCTGTAGCCATTGGATGGAATGCATGAGAACCCCTTCTCACGACATCCGCGGCTCTTCCTTTGATTAGCCAGTCTGATGTGATATCATTTGCGCAAAGTGACATCATGCCAGGTTGTCTAATCAAAAGAAGAGCCACAGATGTCATCAGATAAAATGGGGTTCTCAGGTCTCTTGCTCAGCGGCCACAAATTTCCTGCGATTTGATTCATCATTGATTTTACCGTCCAGAAAAAAAACAATCATTCAGTATGCAAATTTGGGGGTTTGTGTGTGAGTCTGTGGAGAAGGGAGTAAGCGACTGTCACAGCTCAGGTGTAGGCTTGTCTCCGGCAGGAACAGAAGGATCACTTGTTGTATTTCAGCATTACAGATTATTACACAGGCCGCTATATAGACTAGATGATGGAAATTGGTGGGTTATGTTTACATGACTCTAACCCTAACTCTATATTCAGTGCAAACTAACCCAACACATAGTGCCCACCCAGAACAAGATCCTCAGTACATTGAAAGTTCAGTTCCAGTCTCGAGATGGATGTTTCTATGTGTAGGTGGAAAAGGAAATATCAGTATCAATATGAAACTTGGGTTCCACGATGGGGCACCTGTTGTCTGAGGGCTGTATTGGCAGCTAGTACATAGATGCGGCAGCTAATTGTTATCCTCTGAAACAAGAAAGGACATGTGGCTGGTGGTCCAAAGAATCCAAGAAAGGACATGTGGCTGGTGGTCCAAAGAATCCAAGAAAGGACATGTGGCTGGTGGTCCAAAGAATCCAAGAAAGGACATGTGGCTGGTGGTCCAAAGAATCCAAGAAAAGACATATGGCTGGTGGTCTGAAGAATACAAGAAAGGACATGTGGCTTGTGGTCTGAAGAATCCAAGAAAGGACATGTGGCTGGTGGTCTGAAGAATCCAAGAAAGGACATGAGGCTGGTGGCCCCAAATATACAAGAAAGGACATGTGGCTGGTGGTCTGAAGAATACAAGAAAGGACATGTGGCTGGTGGTCTGAAGAATACAAGAAAGGACATGTGGCTGGTGGTCTGAAGAATGCAAGAAAGGACATGTGGCTGGTGGTCTGAAGAATCCAAGATAGGACATGTGGCTGGTGGCCCCAAATATATAAGAAAGGACATGTGGCTGGTGGTCTGAAGAATCCAAGAAAGGACATGTGACTGGTGGCCCCAAATATACAAGAAAGGACATGTGGCTGCTGGTCTGAAGAATACAAGAAAGGACATGTGGCTGCTGGTCTGAAGAATACAAGAAAGGACATGTGGCTGCTGGTCTGAAGAATACAAGAAAGGACATGTGGCTGGTGGTCTGGAGATTACAAGAAAGGACATGTGGCTGGTGGTCCAAAGAATACAAGAAAGGATATGTGTCTGGTGGTCCAAAGAGTACAAGAAAGGACATGTGGCTGGTGGTCCCGGAGAATACAAGAAAGGACAAGTGGCTGGTGGCACCAGAGAATACAAGAAAGGACGGACATGTTGCTGGATGCCCACAAGGATCTAGCCGCCAATTCTAATCCAATTGGTACACCATGATTTTTCCATACTGGATGCCATATTCCCCGTTTACTGTACAATCCTGACTAATATGGGGAAAAGGAGAAACCAAAGTCAAAATGGGACGCTTCCTTTCTTGTGGTCACTTCATTCACCACACAACATCCCTCCATCCATGGAAAAGTGGGGATCATGCCTTCGAGATGAAGATGGTCAAGAACATTAGCTTGGCTCCCCTATGTTTGTAATACCGAGGAGAAGGTCCTGCAATACAAGAACACCAATGGGATAGTAAAATACTAAAAATATAGTCGTATTAAAAAAAATACATAAAATAGGACTTCCCAGTTATTTTTCTTCCGTACTCGTCTTAATGTGTTTTTACACTCTGTCCCATATTCTCCCGCCATCACCCTCTGTCGTTACACCACTGTCAACACCAATATCATCACTTCCTCCTTTTACGTAACTTTCTATATTCCATGGCTGGACATGTCTGAACCTGTCCTTCAACTTTTCAGCGACACTTGTACTAGAGGAAGTGAAAGAGAGAAAATAAAACCCATATGATCTTTAGAAGAGCGGGGGCGGGGAGGGGAGGAAAATCCACAAAATCACATGATGGAGGCGATGGAGGAAGCACAAATACAGTGTGATCCCCTTCTGAGAGTCAGCAGGCCCAGCCGCCGGGCGCTTCACTCTTTAGTTTATCTCTCATTAGGGAGTTAAAGAGCAGAATATGGCAGACATGATCTCTAGTAATAGTTGGAATGATGATTTTTACATCCGATAATGAGGTCACATTAGGCCTGCTTCACACATCCTTTTTTTGGCGTCCGCCAAAGTGTGAAAAAACGAAGCCATTTCCGTTTTGCCACAAACGGATGATAACGGATCCATTTTTTGGACGGATCTGCTTTAGCCACTAATGCAAGTCTATGGGAAAAAAAAAACGGATCCGCCAAAAAGAAAAGGCGGATCCGTTTTTTTTTGCAAAACGGCGGATTTTGACGGATGTCTAAAAACGGATGTGTGATCCAGGCCTAACACTAATCGCTGCGTCTACTGCATCAAAAAGATCGGATTGGATGAATTGAAATACCCTAAATTGATGGGAAAAAATTAGACATTTTATTATAGAGGATTTATTGACGGATTATCAGAATTGGAGGCGTCTCGTAATCTGAGATCATACATTTTAATTCAATGTAAGGATCATTCACAGACTGGTCGCATTGCACCGGTTAGTGGATTTAAAGAAAAAAATAATTGCGCCTTTGTCCAATCTGATATATTCTACTCATTTAATAATATATAGAGGGGTGTAGGATAGAGAATATTTGCAGAGCGATTTTCCAATCGAGTGACAGCTGCAGTTCACAGAGGGGGGGCACTGAGTCGCCTGCAAAGTGTTCCTATGGATTGCAGCTGGAGCTCAAATTGCTTCCACTTGCATAAGGAACGATTAGGATGATAGCATCATTCCTTTAGACCCCATGAACACAGCAATGCTGGATGCAAAGAGCTTGCATGGCTTTCAAGTACAAAGCATGGCAGCCTTTATATCGTATATGTACAGGACTGGGGAAGCAAACTACCCCTGGTGAAAGAAAGCCTAGCAATTGGCTCTGGCTATCCAATGCCTATAAGCAAAATAGAACCATTTCTCAATGCCTGATACCAAATAATAGTGATTTGTTATTGAAGGGGTTGTATCACGGAATATATTTATGGCATATCCATGGAACATGCCATAGATGTCTGATCAAACTAAATATTGGAAATAAGGGGTTAACTGCGCTGCTGATGATAACCAGTTGAAGACTTCAGGAGACCGAACTGTGCGGATAATTATCAACGCGTTTCCAAGTCATCTGACGTCTTCATCAAGACAAACCAACAAAAACCTGAACTCCTGATGAAGTCAGATGACTTCGAAACGCGTTCCCAATAAACCGCACAGTTTGGTCTCTTGGAATCTGCAGCTGGTTATCATCAGCAGCACAATTAACCCACTTCTTTCCAATATTGATCTTCATCGGACTCCACTGGTGGGGTGGCAAGCAGTTGACATTTTGAGCTACTACAGTCTTTGCTTATCAGGCAGCCTCATCAGGTGGGCACCTCCTCGTATCCCGTTATCCTTCACTACCGGATAAGACCCTATTGTGCTATTATTGTTCTTCTGACCTCCATCACTGATAGCTGCAGGCCCCACACTTGCCTCCATGAACAGGAGTTCTCAGATACTGCATTTCAGTTGGCGTTAGACCACCAGTGAATGGAAAGGCGGCTGCGGCGCATGCACCACCTCTCTCCATTTATTGTTATGGGAGTTCCAAAAGTCTTTGCTTGACTGTATTCAGAACTCCTAATGTGGGTTTTTTTGGAGGCGGTCTCAAATGGAGTTTTTGAAGAGGCAAAATACTGTAAAAAAAAAAACACTGCTCCTTTGTGGAGCTCTTGGGAGGAGATTTTTGTTTCCCTGAAGTAGTTTTGAAAAGTTTTTGAATGGTTTAGGAAGAGGTTTTTATCAGAAGCGCGTTTCCAGCCTTCTGATTGTGCCTAGTTTGGATAGTTTTCCATCCGGTGCCACAACAAACAAATGACGTGTACTTCACAGCCTGAAACGGGGAAGCAAAAATCGCTCAAAGCACTGAACATGTGAGTAGCAGTGTGGTGTCACAATAAAACCCATTAGGAATGGTCTTTGAAGCATTTTTTGGTGTTTTTCAGGTGCACGGACCCCTCACTGGTGGCTGGACAATGAGGTCTGCAGGTAGATGAGGGTTGTCTCTTGGATTTGCACCTGTCGGACATTTAGGCTGTAAATGCCATTTTGTGAGTCGACCTCTTTATTCCTAGATCGCTAATTATAACAATTCCCGTAAATGTGGCTCCACGTTCAGATGTGACGGAATCATTTGTCAGAATGAAATCTCGATAATTTCAGGACCGTTTGCAGGTGAAAATTAATCTGACACCAGACTAATCAATTTAGTGTGTAAATTACCTAATTGCTGTATGCCAGACATCTATAGGTCTGACATGTCTGTGAAAGCTGGCAAAGTCCTGTGAAAAGGCTCAACGCTGCGCGATATCCTGTCTCCGCTCCACATGGGTTATACTTATGGGAACAGTCCTAGTGTCCCAATGTTAGTGTGAGCAAATGGGGGGGAAAGTCATCCCTTGGCCACAGTACCTTGCTTGCACATTAGCATATGTCGCCGGTATTTCATCCACTATTTTCTGCCCAAAATATGGAGCTAGAGGGTTCTCCAGTACTTGACAACCCCTTATTACTGGCCCCTGGATGCAGCATCACATGCAAAAAAAAATCTATACTTGCCTCTTGGACAGGAAACACCACTTTGTTCTCAGAATTTTTTCCTTATGTGCGCTGTTCTAATTGCTGTCTACAAATATCTGAAGGGACGTCACAGTGCAGAGAGATCATCATTATTCTCATTTGCACATGGAAACTCAAGAAGAAATCGAATGAAACTGAAGGGGAGAAGATACAGATTAGATATTGGAAAAAACTTTTTGACAGTGAGGGTGATCAATGAGTGGAACAGGCTGCCACAAGAGGTGGTGAGTTCTCCTTCAATGGAAGTCTTCAAACAGAGGCTGGACAGACATCTGTCTGAGATGATTTAGTGAATCCGGCATTGAGCAGGGGGTTGGACCAGATGCGCCAGGAGGTCCCTTCCAACTCTACCATTCTATGATCCTCTGAATTAACCCTTGCTACTTCTGGCCTATTTTGCCTCTGCAATCAGCCTCACTGCCCATAATATCTGAACCAGAAGAAGCTTTTATATGAAGATATGACTCATTTTCCCACCTCCTCTCCCACAACCACTAGATCGGTCTGCCAGTTTTCTCTGGGGTATTGTGGGAATGGTATTCCTTCACCACTGCGGATACTGTATTATTGTGTTTTTCCATTCACATCCTGGGATGTAGTGATGACTTGGCCTCATCTGTCCTTGTTGACCTATTTGAGTTCTCTGCTCATCTACATTGCAGGGTCACATACACTGCTCAAAAAATAAAGGGAAAACTCAAATAACACATAATAACATAGATCTGAATGAATGAAATATTCTCATTGAATACTTTGTTCTGTACAAAGTTGAATGTGCTGACAGCAAAGTCACACCAAAGTCATCAATGGAAATCAAATTTATTAACCAATGGAGGCCTGGATTTGGAGTCACACACAAAATTAAAGTGGAATATAATGTCCTTTAAAACAAGTCAAAGCGAGGGTCAGTATTGTGTGTGGCCTCCACGTGCCTGTATGACCTCCCTACTGTACGATGCCTGGGCATGCTCATGATGAGGCAGCGGATGGTCTCCTGATGGATCTCCTCCCAGACCTGGACTAAAGCATCTGCCAACTCCTGGACAGTCTGTGGTGCAATGTGACGTTGGTGGATGGAGCGAGACATGATGTCCCGGATGTGTTCAATCGGACTCAGGTCTGGGGAACTGGCGGTCAGTCCATAGCTTCAATGCCTTCATCTTGCAGGAACTGCTGACACACTCCAGCCACATGAGGTCTGGCATTGTACTGCATTAGGGGAAACCCAGGACCAACCGCAACAGCATATGGTCTCACAAGGGGTCTGAGGATCTCATCTCGGTACCTAATGGCAGTCAGGCTACCTCTGGTGAGCACATTGAGGGCTGTGCGGCCCGCCAAAGAAATGTCACCCCACACCATTACTGACCCACTGCCAAACCGGTCATGCTGAAGGATGCTGCAGGCAGCAGATCACTTTCCATGGCATCTCCAGACTCTGTCACATCTGTCACATGTGCTCAGTGTGAACCTGCTTTCATCTGTGAAGAGCACAGGGCGCCAGTGGCGAATTTGCCAATCCTGGTGTTCTGTGGCAAATGCCAAGCGTCATGCACAATGTTGGGCTGTGAGCACAACCCCCATCTGTGGACGTCTGGCCCTCAGACCATCCTCATGGAGTCGGTTTCTAACCGTTTGTGCAAACACATGCACATTTGTGTCCTGCTGGAGGTCATTTTGCAGGGCTCTGGCAGTGCTCCTCCTGTTCCTCCTTGCACAAAGGCGGAGATAGCGGTCTTGCTGCTGGGTTGTTGGCCTCCTATGGCCCCCTCCATGCCTCCTGGTGTACTGGCCTGTCTCCTGGTAGCACCTCCAGCTTCTGGACACTATGCTGACAGACACAGCAAATCTTCTTGTCACAGCTCGCATTGATGTGCCATCCTGGATGAGCTGCACTACCTGAGCCACTTGTGTGGGTTGTAGAGTCCGTCTCATGCTACCACGAGTGTGCAAGCACAACCAACATTCAAAAATGACCAAAACATCAGCCAGAAAGCATTGGTACTGAGATGTGGTCTGTGGTCCCCTCCTGCAGAACCACTCCTTTATTGAGTGTGTCTTGATAATTCCCAATAATTTCCAACTGTTTCCATTTGCAAAACAGCATGTGAAATTGATTGTAAATCAGTGTTGCTTCCTTAGTGGACAGTTTGATTTACTTGGATTTATATTCTGTTGATTAAGTGTTCCCTTTATTTTTGAGCAGTATATATTGTATATATATGTACACACAGAGGTGTATATACATACATATATTTTTATATTTTTTTATTTTCAGTGAGTTTCGCTTAAAGGCTACAGCATTTCCCAGAGAGTTTCCGATTTGTATAGTTTATTTAGACATCATCCAAGAATAATGTGACAATTAACAATGTGGAGATTTAACACTTGTGAATTTGCTACTAGTCTTGGGAAAAATTAACAATGTGTTTTAATGTGTAGCGATATCTCATTATTATGATCTAAATGCAATTATAACTTCATAGATGACTGTGGGTCATGGGTATAGACAGATCACAACACCTAAAGGTCGAAGTGCAAGGTTTTTTTTTGGAGCAGGTCTGCTGAAAAATCACTTCTAAAGACCTTGAATCTTCCTGTGCATTTTCCATTGCAAAACCACTTTGATGTCCATAAGTTTAGACTTTGAGCGTTTTTTTCAGAAAACAGCTGGAAGTAAAAAATGAAATAAAGCACATGTCACATCTTAATAGTAGATCCGGATGGAATCGACCCCAAATTAGACATTGTCCAATCAAAAGGCGGCAAAAAAATAGAAAGATTCAGCAGAAATAAAAAAAAGTTTTTCAAAATGCCTCAAAAACTCTTTAAAACCTATTAAGGAAACAAACAAAAAAACTCCTAGGAATGTTTTCCTGAAGTGGTTTCCGCTAGAAAACACATAGGCCTATGTCTAAGTGAGTGATTTAAAGGGGGTGTATAGACATGGGAGCTCAAGTCTGTAGTTACTCTATGTGACTGCAGACTTACGGATCCTCCCAGCTCGCACTGTCAAGATTCTCTGCTACAGGGTGGTCATGTGACAAGTATTTAATTTGCATATTTCTAGCCACATTCCGGCTAGACGTGTCCGACCTCGCTCAATGCAGTTGTACTGAGTGAGGCCGCATGTGTCTAGTCGGCATGTGACCGCATGTATTCAACAAATCACATACTGGCTCCCATCACTGAAGAATCCTTCCTGACAGTGCATACGTTGCACACTGAGGATTCAGTTCTGCAATCACATGATGACTGCAGAATTGAACCACAAGCTTGGACAACCCCTTTAATTTCCAGTCGATTTAGCCATCGCACTTGTACACAGTGACTTGGGACTCACAATCAAAATTTCATGCACATATGAAGATCAGATACTGTGATTTCAACAGTCTATGTGGTCGTCCGTGTCCAAAAATGTCAGTTAAAGTCCCACCAAGGGCAACATCTGCAAGGAGTTTGTATGTTCTCCCCATGTTTGCGTGGGTTTCCTCCGGGTTCTCCGGTTTCCTCCCACATTCCAAAGACATACTGATACGGAATTTAGATTGTGAGCCCCATCGGGGACAGTGATGATAATGTCTGTAAAGTGCTGTGGAATTAATGGCGCTATATAAAAGAGTAAAATAGATAAAGTAACACGATGATCCATTTCTTCATAGGCCTTGCATTTTTTTTTCCGAAGGTGGATGTTGAACCAGGGAAATTTTCCACAACAGACACGTGTATGTATCCACGTTACCAAACAATGTCCCTTCCTACAGCCTTGATCCACCGGGATCATTGGTTGAGGGATCAAGATTCCGCAACGAGTATAGAATCTATTCAACAGTCTACGAAAAGCGTAAAGCCTGAGACGTGGACCCTCCACCGCGACAAACCAACGCAATCCGCGACTGTGGAAGGGGTTAAAATTTCCCAAACAGGACAATGCAATCTCCCCCTCCTCTCTTCCTTCCACATTTTCCTAAAGAGGGCAGGATGTGAGGCCTCCCCCTCCTCAGCCGCCTTCCCTGGGGAGAGTGGTTGTGTCAGGAATGCAGCCAGCTCTTTTAGCTCACTGGATTCCAGAGCTGTGAGGCAGACAAGAAAAAGGAGGGGGATGGAGGGCGAGGCCGCCGGTATTCCTGTCATGTGATGATGTGGAAGGCTGAGAAAGAACAGGATCTGTCTGCGACCCACCCAACATGGCCTGGAGGGGCCAATAGTGAGCACACTCCCGCTCATGGATCATGAAGGCCCCACTCGCCTAAAGTGACCAAATCACGGAGCATTCACCTTTAGGCACTTTAGATAGAAACTCCGGAAAAAAACAAACGTTTCCCAGAGTAATGATTAACCGTAGAAATCATTAGCGTTTCCAGAGTCATTATTTTCTTCGAAACCTTGCTTGTAATAGGTGACAGCCCCCCCCATCGCCACGCTTTCAAAATTTTCAAGTGGAATCCACTTCAGGAAAAGTTGCCTTTTTCTTTACTTTCCTTAAGTATTTTTTTTTTTTTTCCTGATGTTTTTTTGCATTCTTTTGATGCGACAGCACCAAGTTTGGGGCAGATTCGATCCAGACATGTCACTTTGTTTTCCAACTTTTTTTTTCCCCAAAACTTTGTCACGTGGCAAAAATGTTCAAAAACTCCTTATACAAAGAGAACGCGGCACTGAAATATAAAGGAAGAGTATTCAAAAAGGTTTTGTTTTGCAGGCGTTTGGAGCAGATCCCCTTCAAAATCCTCAAAATCTGAGTGAACCGAGCCTAATGGGTGCGTTCACAAATTGGATAAAAATCTGCCATTAATATCTGATGCAGACCATTGGATGGCCGTCGCGGATTTGCACTAGGCTTATTATTCAAAGGGGTTTTTGCATGTCGAATCTGCAGAAATAAGTAGCAGCAGTTCTGCAGTGGAACCAATAGGCTACATTGAAATTTTCGGTTGCTCCTCAAATATTGGATCTGGATGGTCCTTGGATTTGATGTAGAATTTGCACTGAATTGTGCCCATAGTATATACACATGTAGTGCACAGTATATACATCACCTATGCTCCGGCCAGCGGCCAGGGAGTGAGGCATGGTGCCCGGGATTGTACTGGAACTCTACACACTGTACAACCTGTGGACGGAGGAGCCATGATTTCCGAGTCTCTAGCACTGCTGTACAGTACAGAAAACACAGTCATAGCCTAAGTAATATGGGTGTAGCCTGGGAATATTTCGTAAGACGGTGCCGTCGTTCAGCCTCTGTAGATTACGACATCTAATTATCGGTCGGATCAGTCTCTTTACCACTTTATGGTTAATCCGGCCAACATCTGCGTAGCGCGGAATATGCTACATAAACCTGTGGTTGCCGTTCAGGAAGTCAGTCGTCACTTCATCAATGGGTACAACGGCTTCCTGCAGTTCTCGAATATTACTACGGCTTCGTTTTCTTCCACATGCAAATCAGAACAACGTATCAGTCTTTAAAATAAATGCATCAAGAAATCAAAAACTGTATAGAAAGAGAAAAATCCAACTAAAACTCTATTTAGTCCCAAATGTCTGGCACTGTGCAAAGTCCAGAGTATTATATTCCCAGGGTTATTGTGAGGCTTAGCCTTGCTGGAGGGAACGCAGTGATGAAGTAATGGGGCTATCTGCTCTCATCTTATGTTGTTTTTTTGCAGATTTGTGTTCCCTATCTTTCATATATGGATCTTAGGTTTTCTTTAAATTCTTACCGCTTCTGTGACCAGGTGAGAGAAGTGGCCAATTTTTGTTCTTATGTAATGGCTGATTAGTGATGATCGAGCACTGACACTCGTGTGCTCGGTACTCGAATCAAGCAAGTCTGACACCCTGGCGCGCGTTGATCGAGTAGTGAGCACAATGGAAGTTATTGTGAAACAAGCATTTTTCTGGAGGACTCTCTCGTTCTACAGATCAAAGGGTCCCGCTGACACAGGAGTTCCTGCGCTCCCCATCAGGGGAATACTCTACGAGAGGCTCCGATGATTCAAATGGGCTTCTTATGGGAACTCGAGCACCACGCAATATTCTGCACTCCCCGATACTTGATCAAGAACGCTCGCCCATCACTATTCCTGATGCGTCCCTGAATATTTGGCTTTTTACAATCCGCCACACTGTTCCAGAGATGCGGCCTTTTCATATAGTGCTAATTTTTATGGTCTTTAGCAAGGGGAAGAAGCGGTTCACATAATTCTCTGGGGAAGTGTATATTACTAGAGATGAGCAAACCCGAATTAAGTTAGGGTCCGTACCAGACACTTATTGTCCGATGCTCAACTCCAATCCCGGACTTCTCCCAGTAGTCCATTTTAATGTTCGGAGCTCCAAGGGAAGTCTGAAGATGAGAGACTTTTTTCCAAATCCAACGTTCGGGTGCAATTCTGGTACTCGAACAGAACTTTGGACTAAATTTCGGGTTGGGTACCAGAACCAGAACTTTCATGGGTCCGCTCATCCCTATCTGGGATTTGCACTAAATAAGAAGGCCCATATTTCAGACTGTATGGTGGATAAAAAAAAAAAAAAAAAAAAGGGGAGCAGAGAGTAAAATAAGTCAAAACTAGTCACTTTTGACAGCTTCTAGTTAAAGTAGCTGAATCTGTTGTAAGTAACCTTGTGCACCCCACTGACTCTATCCCTTTGCCATGCAATTCATTTTAGCTGCCACGCGACAGCAGAGCATATTTTTTCGCCATTTACACTGGAATAATAATGCAAGGCGAGAATGAAGGCCAAGACCTTGTCACCTACACAGCCGGCCGTCAGAGGGGTCCGGCATCTTATTACCTGCCATTATTCTAAATATCCGCCACGTCTGAGGACAGATGCGTTCCCCTAACAGTAAATAACCATACCGCACTGTAATCTGGCTGCAGGCACCGTGCAATTACCGCATGCAAAATGTGCTACATTACATGGAATAATTCATGACCCACGAGCAAAGGATCATGGGAACAGACACAAATGGCAGCGCCACTCCTGAGTAACGCTGCCCGGTGTCACTGTGCGCCAGTGCAAGTGTAAGAAACCAGATCTCCTAAACACGGAACTGGCTATCATACCATAGTAGATCTGTACATACCAGGAAGGATCAGCGGTGCGGCCAGTCATGACGCCAACATTACATGGCGCGCACAGGGGCCGCCATCTCTGAAGCACTCAGGCAATTTTGCTTCTGATGATTTTCACTATCGAGCTTAGATTTGCCGCCAACTAAAGCTGTGAATAGGTGGGACGTGCCCCCGACCGGCCAAGGAGTTTCATTTTTACCAAGTTTTAATCGTGCAGGCGTCACGGAGAATTAACCTGTGCTGTAACGGATTTCTATTAATATTACATTTCCTAGGAATCAAGGGCATGCACCTTTCAAGCAAGAACAGCTATATTATATATATATATATATATATATATCTCTCTCCACACACCAGGGAACTGTCAAGACTAGGACTCACAAGTATGCCATGCTATATAGCTATCCTCTTAATTTATCCATACTATACATGAAAATCCCACCTCTTTAAGACCCCCAACATCCAGACCTGATTACTTGGGACAGATTTTCAGTTCCCCCACACGATATGCATATTCCATGTGCAATACTTCTCAATGCAACTGTGGTGGGGGGCAGCTCAGATTTCAGATTGTTATCAAAAAGTCAATGTGACCTACATTGTAGGCCAAGTTCACACTGGGCGTTTTGCTGCGGTTTTCTTTTATGCTAATTTTCAGCTGCGTTTTACAGTAACCAGCAAAGCCTATGAGATTTCAGAAATCTCATGCACACACATTGGTTTTTTTGCTCCATCAGTATTTTGTGCTTTGCACGTTTTTTTGGACATATGTCACGCTGAAAGAAACGCACCAAAAACGCAGGTATCAGGTTTTACTTTGTTTTTCGTGCCAAAACCTGATATGGAATAGGACTCCCCCCAACCCCCAACACTAAACTATCAGCATGCACAAGAGACAAAAAAAGGCATAAAAAATGCTGCAAAAAAGAGAAAACACTTTTTTCAGTAGCTTACTCACTGCCAAGAGAAAAAACAAAAACACTTAGTGTGAACTGACCCTCACAGATTGGTGATGCATTAGGGTTTGCTGCATCGTAATACATGCCATGGTCAATATTGACACACGTGTATACACAGATACATCAATTACGGTAAATACACGATGGTTGCTCATTAAAGCAGTCTTACAATGTCATTCTGCAAACCACTATATAGGAAGCCTCCCCCGAAACCAGTGGCTAATAATACTTCGTGTCATTGGCTCCATACGCACATAGCAGCCTTAATAAGAGACTATTAATAGCATTTAGGATAGGGTTAATCGTGTGCGTGTGACCTTCGGTCAGATGTGAGGTGACCACGTATGGCACACCTGCTCCCCGTATGAGATCACTGACCGCCTATCACAGGAGCCAGAAGCCAGGAAGATCATTTGCATCAGCTCCAGGAAGGACAGAAAGGCGACACAAACAGCGACTGTCAGAGGGCGAACGGGACGATTGTCTGCAGCCAAATACAACTACTAAGGCTACTTTCACACATCAGTTTTTTGCCATCAGGCAGGATCCGGCTATTTTTAGGAAAAACGGATCCGGCATAAATTTTGGAGAACTGTAGAAATGGATCCGTTTTTCTGCCGGATCCGTCTAGCAGGTTATATCTGTTTCCTGGGGGCTGGCCAATTGGATCTGAGCATGCGCAGACTTAAAAAAACGGATCCGGTGGCTGGATCCATCTTTTTCTGGATCCGGCACACTCCGGCACCCATAGACTTTCATTGTGGCAAAAAGCCGGAAGCGTCAGATCCGGCGCTTCCGGCTTTTTCGCCGGAGACAAAAAACGTTACAGTAGCCGTTTTTTCCGGACGCCGGAATGAGACAAGTAGCCGGATCCGGCAAAAAACGGATGAAACGCAATGCTATCCGGCGCGATCCGGCGCTAATGCAAGTCAATGGGGAAAAACTGGATCCGGCATTGCATTTCGCCGGATCCGGTTTTACAAAAAAAAGCCGGATCGCGTCTGACAGCGAAAATCTGATGTGTGAAAGAGGCCTAAGTATACAAACTTGCCAAAAAAGGGAGAAAAGAAAAAAAGCAAAAACAGACGTAGGGAACAATGTAACCAGGCGCTGTAGTCATTCATATCTAGCGGCGATCACAATCACTGGGTGTAAACAGGCACAACTTTACACCCTGACCTCAAAAATTGACCCAAGGTCCAGACTAACATGAATGGAGACATCTGAGCAAAACTGGTGCTGGGTTATTGGCATTTCTCTAGATGTCCATAAGTAACCGGAGCTGAGGATTCCAGGACTGCCCCGTGCCCTGCTTACTAATTAAGCTGCATTTCATAAGTCTTTCCAAAAAGTATCAGTCCATTATAGTAGCCAGCCAATACCATGTACCTAATATTTCAGATCCTTATATGAATCCAAGTGTTTATGGGCACAACGCATTATGTAAGCATGGCCTAAATCATGATAGAGCCAACACAGTAGGATTCCGCTAGATCACCAGAGAGCTTTATTATGGTCAGCATAGGATCTCTAAAGGAGATTTCCTATAAACCACACAGGTATGCAGCCCTAGAAGCTAAAAACACTAGCCCCTTGTTCTGCAGATCAGTGGGGTCCCATCTACTTTCTTGCCCAGAAAAACCCTTTAAGTGAGCATATAAGCTGGTATTCACAAAACCACGGCCTCCCCCAATATACAGGATAGTATCCATCATACCACAGGGGTACATCCACCATACCACGGCCATCCCCCAATATACAGGGGAACATCCATCATACCACGTCCATCCCCCAATATACAGGGGAACATCCATCATACCACGTCCATCCCCCAATATACAGGGGAACATCCATCATACCACAGTCATCCCCCAATATACAAGGGTACATCCACCATACCACAGCCATCCCCCAATATACAAGGGTACATCCATCATACCACGGCCATCCCCCAATATACAAGGGTACATCCATCATACCACGGCCATCCCCCAATATACAAGGGTACATCCACCATACTACGGCCATCCCCCAATATGCAAGGGGAACATCCATCATACCACCGTCATCCCCCAATATACAAGGGTACATCCACCATACCACGGTCATCCCCCAATATACAAGGGTACATCCATCATACCACGGCCCATCCCCCAATATACAAGGGTACATCCATCATACCACGGTCATCCCCCAATATACAAGGGTACATCCACCATACCACGGTCATCCCCCAATATACAAGGGTACATCCACCATACCACGGTCATCCCCCAATATACAAGGGTACATCCACCATACCACGGCCATCCCCAATATACAGGGGAACATCCACCATACCACGGTCATCCCCCAATATACAGGGGAACATCCACCATACCACGGCCATCCCCCAATATACAAGGGTACATCCACCATACCACAGCCATCCCCCAATATACAAGGGTACATCCACCATACCACGGTCATCCCCCAATATACAAGGGTACATCCACCATACCACGGCCACCCCCCAATATACAAGGGTACATCCACCATACCACGGTCATCCCCCAATATACAAGGGTACATCCACCATACCACGATCATCCCCCAATATACAAGGGTACATCCACCATACCACGGTCATCCCCCAATATACAGGGGAACATCCATCATACCACGGCCATCCCCCAATATACAAGGGTACATCCACCATACCACGGCCATCCCCCAATATACAAGGGTACATCCACCATACCACGGCCACCCCCCAATATACAAGGGTACATCCACCATACCACGGTCATCCCCCAATATACAAGGGTACATCCACCATACCACGGTCATCCCCCAATATACAAGGGTACATCCACCATACCACGGTCATCCCCCAATATACAAGGGTACATCCACCATACCACGGTCATCCCCCAATATACAAGGGTACATCCACCATACCACGATCATCCCCCAATATACAAGGGTACATCCACCATACCACGGTCATCCCCCAATATACAGGGGAACATCCATCATACCACCGTCATCCCCCAATATACAAGGGTACATCCACCATACCACGGTCATCCCCCAATATACAAGGGTACATCCATCATACCACGGCCATCCCCCAATATACAAGGGTACATCCACCATACCACGGTCATCCCCCAATATACAGGGGAACATCCATCATACCACCGTCATCCCCCAATATACAAGGGTACATCCACCATACCACGGTCATCCTCCAATATACAAGGGTACATCCACCATACCACGGTCATCCCCCAATATACAAGGGTACATCCACCATACCACGGTCATCCCCCAATATACAAGGGTACATCCACCATACCACGGTCATCCCCCAATATACAAGGGTACATCCACCATACCACGGTCATCCCCCAATATACAAGGGTACATCCACCATACCACGGTCATCCCCCAATATACAAGGGTACATCCACCATACCACGGTCATCCCCCAATATACAAGGGTACATCCATCATACCACGGCCATCCCCCAATATACAAGGGTACATCCACCATACCACGGTCATCCCCCAATATACAGGGGAACATCCATCATACCACCGTCATCCCCCAATATACAAGGGTACATCCACCATACCACGGTCATCCCCCAATATACAAGGGTACATCCACCATACCACGGTCATCCCCCAATATACAAGGGTACATCCACCATACCACGGTCATCCCCCAATATACAAGGGTACATCCACCATACCACGGTCATCCCCCAATATACAAGGGTACATCCACCATACCACGGTCATCCCCCAATATACAAGGGTACATCCATCATACCACGGCCATCCCCCAATATACAAGGGTACATCCACCATACCACGGTCATCCCCCAATATACAGGGGAACATCCATCATATCACCGTCATCCCCCAATATACAAGGGTACATCCACCATACCACGGTCATCCCCCAATATACAAGGGTACATCCACTATACCACGGTCATCCCCCAATATACAAGGGTACATCCACCATACCACGGTCATCCCCCAATATACAAGGGTACATCCACCATACCACGGTCATCCCCCAATATACAGGGGAACATCCACCAGATCATTGCCACCCCCCAATACACAGGGGTGCATCCCCCAGATGACGGCACATTACCTGATAGCATTTCTGTAATGTATGAAGTCCCAGAAGGAAACACCACACAAGGAACGGATAAAACAGTGGAAACTTTTCAAAATATTTAATACGTGTCAGACACGTAGAAACGTCATTTTCGTACAGAAATCCAAGTTACAGCATTGTGCAATAAAAACACTGTAAACTCCCAATGTAATCAGCTTCTTGCCAGACAGACCCCAATCTTCTAAAACAAAGACTGGGAGCTCCGGGGGGTTACAGACAAGTCTCTCAACACAAGCACCAAATCTGACCAGAGCTGTCGAGAAATACATACACAATACACGTAGAGGGTCGAAACACAAACACTTAACAGTCACTTCCTCATGCGATGGGGTCCGGCAGCTGCTGGGAAGGTGGTACCGGGGGACCGCTGGGGTCTCACCGCCAGCCTACAGCGCGCTCCGCGACAACATGGACGGTCCCTTTTAATGTCAGCGTAGGCAATGACTTTGGTAGTTGTGGCGGAGGGGGGTCATCTCCATGTTGTCAGTTGTTCAGTATTTTCCTCAAGTCAAGACATGTAGCCAGAAGGAGTGAGGGGGGCCCCAACATACAATGGGGGGAGGGGAAGCAGATGGGAACTTCCCTTGCACGTGGTGACCAGAAGATAGATCTGGGGGGATGGGAGACATTCTGTGAACAGACAAGAACTGGGAAGGAGGAGGAATGGCCAACTGTAAAATACCCAAACCCAGAGGCTGGAGTCCAGATCTCCCCCACCTGGAAGCAGAGCGATCACCCCAGGGTGGGCAGAGGAGAGCCCCCCAGTCTGTAAGGCACGTGACCCTCCGCCTGGCCAGCAGCCCCCCCCGGCGATGAAGGGGTTACTCCGAGAAAGTGATACACTGTAACGGACAGCTCCCGCCGCTCCGGGGTCAGAACGCCTCTATGGCCGTGCTCCAGGGCGAGATGGTGGCGCTGATGGCCGGCTCGCTGCAGCCCTGTCCTGCGGAGGGGCAGTCCGGCTCCTCGCCCGGCGGCGGCGGCTCCTTGGTCAGCAGTCCCGAGAAGCTGGAGCCGAAGATGCTGATGAGGCTGGCCACGTTCTCCGTCTCCATCTCCTCCACCTCGTCTCCCGGCTCCGGCACCTCCTGCTCCCGGTGCTCCCGCCGCGCTCGCTTCATCACCGGCCCGCCCGCCGGGCTGCCCCCGCTCCTCTTCCGGCAGCAGGCCGGGCTGGAGGGCTCCGCGGAGCGGCTGGCGGTCCCCGGGCTCTGCGGCAGGGAGCAGCCGGCGTGTGACTGGCAGAGGCAGCAGGGCACCTCCCGGGAGCGGCGCGTCTCCTCCGGCGGCCGGCAGCTGCGGGGGGCCGGGCACGAGCACGTCCGGGGATCCCTGCTGCTGTCCGGGCTGCTGGTGCCGGGCTCCTGCTCCGGCGGGGCGGGCGGATACACCGCATAGTCCTCCGGGCTCTGGCTCAGGTACACCTGCTGGGCGCTGCGCAGCACCAGGGACACCATCAGGTTCTTGTGCAGCTTGATCCCGCCGCGCTGCACCCGCGAGTGGTAGATCTTCCCCAGCGAGATGCTGACGATCCGGTGCGCCTCCAGGCGGAAGCCCAGCCCGGGGGGAGGCGGCTCCCTGCTCTCCGGCTCAGCGGCTGCGGCTTCGGGCTGCATTTTGTGATGTCTGGACCCGGCTCTGTGTGACAGCGTTCCCGTCCTGACGAGGTCCTAGCGCCAACTAAGCGCGGGCGCGCTGCCTTCAATGACTTATATAGGTGACGCGTCACTGCCTCGGCGACCAATCAGAGCGCACCCACGCCTCCTTCCGCGCTAAGGCGCCTGTTTGTCCTCACGTGGTCGCTGACCAATCAACTTCTACGAGACCGACTACCCAGAATTCGAACGACGACCCGCGGAGATGGTTCTTAAAGCGGCGACGCCGTGGAGCTGCGGTCCCGTCACTCTGCGCATTCTAGGTAAATGGTCCGAGGCTTATTACACAGTGCGGTACCAGGAATTCCCGAGAATCGTCACAGTTAAAATCACCACAGGCGGGATTACGGTCCCACAATGGGGGTTAGTGGCGTTGCCGCTTTAAGAGCAGCAGTGTTTTGCTCGCGTGTTGGTTCCCAGGCTGATGTAATGCTTCTGCAAGTTTCACACTCGGTCATGTGACGCTGTGTGAGGTCAGGGCCGGGGGCTGTGCGGCTGGTGATGCCTGGCTCTCCTGGAGATGTGCATGACTGCACGCACACGGCCCGGCACAAGGGCCCCTGAGTGCACGCCAGGCCCATGGTGGGGCCACAGATCCCAACACTCATTGATCCCTACACTGATCCTTTCTCTTATGTCGGTGGCCCATGGAGTCCCCACTGGAGATATCTGGGGTACGGCGAGGGTCACATCTGAGAGAATCGGGCTGATTATAGGCAAATCCCACTGATCAGAGAGAGTTCCGATTCTCGGATGAGAAGATGGAGAGAACATTTCTCCGTTCTGTCAGTCCGTAGAAATCGGGCTGCACTCGGATGTCATCCAAGTCCAGTACAATCATTTCCACGCACTCATTGACTTTCATGGGCGAGTGCGATCCCAATATCAGATCACACTCGGACATGCAGCGATTTTTTTTTTCTTAATTGATTTATTTTTTCACTTACACATGTGCGTGACCCCATTGAATAGCATTGGTCAAGTACAATCTGATGTCTGATCTCACTCGGTCCGAACACACCGTTGTCTGCACCTGCCCTATGACGGATTTCAGCATGTTGGTAAAACACTTTCATCCAGGCTTCGCCCCGTCCCCATTTGTGGGTCGAGGTTGTGAAAATTCCATCCCTTTTACTCCAGGAAGAAGCAAATTAGCCAGAATTATCTCCCCCTTATGCCCCCAAAAATTGAGAAAAGTCTTCAAGGAGTGATACCTTTATTGGCTAAGCAGAGACATAACATTTGCAAGCTTTCAGGGCTTCATCAGGCCACACGTGTAATCAGCCTGATGAAGGGGCCGCCGGAGCCCTGAAAGCATGCAAATGTCACGCCTTGAAGACTTTTCTCAATTTTGGGGACATAACTATTTACATCCAGTGCCTTCGAAACATTTCCAACATGGTGGGAAGTTGTCCCAAGTAGGCACAGACCTTGTGGAGTGGTGCATGGAAAAATCACCAATCTCCCCCGTCTCTCATTCTGCTTTTCCCTGCTTAACGGTTAGATGAAAGTGGCCAGAAATGCAGATTTTGCCCCAACCAGCCGATCACTTGATCTGTGTGTGGGGGCCTCCTAACTCTCCCCTAGTAAATGATATTGGGAGAGAGAATGATTGGGTTGGTAGATTGTCAGCACCTGATTATTATGCTTTGCTTATACAACGCTGACCTATTCCGCAGCGCTTTACACACATTATCATCACTGTCCCCATTGGGGCACACAATCTACATTCCCTATTGGGATGCCTTTGGAATGTGGGAGGAAACCCACGCAAACACGGGGAGAACATACCGACTCCTTGCAGTTAGAGTTTGTGGTTGGGATTTGAACCACTGAGCCACCGTGCTGATGGGGAGAGAACCCATTGTTAGAGGCGTCTGGCAGCAGCTTTCCCTTTTATTCTGCTAGTCTGGTAATGCGCAAAAGTATTGGGCATTTTGTAATTTAACATGAGACCCATCTTTTCCCTGACATTGGGGGAGAGTTCAGAGACCGCCATACACATTAGACTTGGCTCATATCTGCATGGGGCCTCTACAGTCCATTGTCCACCACTGGTGTCCGTCATGTAGGGGCTCCAGCCCTGCTATTAATTTCTCTAATGAAGCATAAATATGGAAATAATTAGCACAGGTGTGAACGAGGTCCTAGATGCCTGGCCAGTCTAATGTGTTCCCTTTAGACATAAGACGTATCTGTCGAAAACCATCTTATTTGCTCCCTATGGGGGTCCATCATGCGCCCTGTTCTTATTTTAAGTACTTCTAGGTATGGCTGATATCTGCTTTCCTATCCTACATCCGCACAACACAAGGAGATTTCTTCCAGAACCTTTTTCCTACATGACAGGTGACTCGCTGTTTGACCACGTGAATAATTGTCACATATTCGGTGATATTTTTTCCATCGCCTTTTGAAAGCTTTTTAAATGACCATCAAAATGAAATCCATTAAAAGAATGTCCCTCCATCTGAAGCTCCTTATCCGGTCCTGGATCATCACCGCACGGCATTGTAGCACATAACACCATCCTTTAATTTTCTAAGAAGCTAATCTTTGTCTGAGCTGCCTGGGGATACATAATGCGGCGCTCTCGGATAAGAGTAGGAACTAATTTAAGCTCGCCAGGCGACAGCCTGATGCCCAGTAGGGGCCTGACAGGCGGCAGTGTTCATAGCTACTCGCAGTGTGAAGGACCCGAAGTCTGGGCCAGACCCTGAGGAGAAGAACGTTCCCTCTATTGTTCCACAGTGCGCCCCGATATTGGCATCCTCATTTCTCTTTAAATCTTACATTCTGGAAATGGAATAGTTCCAAAGTATGGAGGACAAGAGAGAAGCTGCCCTCAGACATTGGATCTGCGTTGGTGGTCCGCCTTGTTCCAGTTGGGTTTTCAAAGCAATGTATTGTGTATAGGAGTCACTAGACATCCCCAGGTGCGTATTCGCTTTACCTACTGTGAAAATCAGCTGGGTTCACTATCGGCCCTGAGATTACAGCCGAGACTCAATATCGACCCTGAGGTTACAGCCGAGACTCACTGATGACCTCAACCAAAGTGCATGGTTGTCAACAAGAATGATTTTTCAAACACAATGTCATCAAATTTAGGCATGTTTTGGTCTGGAGTATTCTACCTGGGTGTTGCTATCCAGTTTGGGCTTCTGAGGCACGACTTACCCCTTTGGAATGTTGGTGAGAATCAAGTGGTTTATACAGTACTTAATAAATGGCTGGCAGGGACATAACAATAGTGGATGCAAAGGTTGTGGTCAAGCAAGGGTCTTGGAGCCTAGGAGAGCCTGTGAGATCCCTTCTGACGATATGAGAAGATCATTACTTTGAAAGACACATTGGGAGACCTGTTGGAGATTTTGGATTGAGGCTCACGAGCTTCAGGCTATGCACATTCGGCCACCACCAGATACATAGTGTTGGACCTGTCTGATTTACATTTGGCCACCACCAGATGAATACTGTGGGACGCGCCTGATTTGGTATCGATGACCCATGTTTCAAAAATTTCTGTGAATGTCTGAACTACTTTATTAACATGAATGGAACTGAAATTTCTGCAGCCAATCTGACACGTCACTCAGCCCTTCCGCTTTCTGGTTTGTGATGACTTGTCATTGTCCCTCGATGTCAAGGAACCACAAAGGGTCTAGACATAGTGACTGTTCAGGAGAGAGACACCTTCTTAGTCTGTCACATTTACACTTCATTTAAAGTTAATGCAGGACCACAAAATTTGTACTGGGACACATTTAGACACATAATAACCTGCACTATAAACCTGTCCCGGCTTAGGTGCCAGTCTTTGTTTCCCTTCTCTATGGCATACATGTCAAACTCTGGCCCATCATGGATGCCGATACAGTTGAAAAGAATGGAGGAAGAGGAAAGCCGTTCACTCAGTCCCCCATCATTCTCTCTCTGTCTCTGATGTCTCAGCGCGGCGAGCACGATGACATCACTATTTTGCGCTCGCTGTGCCAAGCAGTAACGCGCTTCAGAGCGCTCGCTGCCGAGACCGGTGCAGCAGAGGAACGAGGAGAGGTGTTTGGTTTTATTTTAATGTGGGGCCCATTATTCTGTATGGAAGACTATCTGAGGCCATTATTCTGTATGGAGAACTATGTGAGGCCATTACTCTGTATGGAGGTCTATGTGAGGCCATTATACTATATGGAGGACTATGTGAGGCCATTATTCTGTATGGAGAACTATGTGAGGCCATTATACTATATGGAGGACTATGTGAGGCCATTATTCTGTATGGAGAACTATGTGAGGCCATTACTCTGTATGGAGGTCTATGTGAGGCCATTATACTATATGGAGGACTATGTGAGGCCATTATTCTGTATGGAGAACTATGTGAGGCCATTATACTATATGGAGGACTATGTGAGGCCATTATTCTATATGGAGGACTATGTGGTACCCATTGTACTGTATGGAGGACTATGTGGTACCCATTGTATTGTATGGAGGACTATGTGAGGCCATTATTCTATATGGAGGACTATGTGGTACCCATTGTACTGTATGGAGGACTATGTGAGGCCATTAATCTGTATGGAGGACTATGTGGTGCCAATTGTACTGTATGGAGGACTATGTGGGGCCCATTGTACTGTATGGATGACTATGTGGTGCCCATCATACCCTGTGGAGGGCTGTGTGGAGATCACAGTTGGGGCATCCTACTATGTTGGGGTCACCATATTTGGCTCGGGGTAGTTGATTGGGGGTACAGTAGGGTCATCATGCTGTGCATTTGGAGGAATTCACTGTGATATCATACTGTGTTTGGGGGCATTTTTTTGGCATCATACTTTATGAGTCAAATAAAGGGCAGTCTAGAGGCTTCAATAGAAGGAAAATTACTCTATAAGGGCTGAAAAATTGTGGGATTTGCTCTTCTGTGACCCCACCAAATATTAAGTTGTTTTTCTTGGGTGGGGGGATTAGAACTTTTGCTATGAAGCCCCAAGATTTCTAGGTACACCCCTGCCTGCGAGGACATACCCAACTCTCTGGTCATGTGATCTGTCTCTTAAGATTTACTAATTGAAATGTATTTTGTGGGACAACTCCTGTAAGTTTGTTTCCATGTGAAAAAGTTCATAGTCATTGTTGGTGATAAGGAAATACTTCCTCAATTGTAGACATTTTATATCAAGGTTGGCCCACGACTTTGTCCAAGTTTTTAATGTGAGTTTGACATCATCCCTGCTCTATGGCTTCCTTCCTGTAAGTCCATGCTGGGTTACAGTGACCAAGACCAAGCCGCCATGTACTGTGTGAGCGTTGAGATGGCATTGCGCTAAGCAACAATGTGCTTGTCAGGAGCTGCTTCATCTTCTGCTTAGTTCAAGCTCTTGCCAGGTACCTATTTCCTGCAAATCTGGACTTCCATTCAACAACCAACATTTATTTCCAAGCTTAGTTCAGTTTACTTAGCTGTAGTCCACACCTATTTGTGAATTCAAATTTCCAGATTACCGACATGGTGCGGCTCACACCGCAGTCTCTGCAACGAAGGTAACTTACCACTACAAGTTAGTTTCCAGTTTTTCAATACATTTCTGCTATTTAATTGTGATTCGCTTCTCTGCAAGCAAGTTTGCTAATTCTTCACTGCCATGCTGTGGTTAACTATTTCCTTGCTACAAGTTCTTGTTTGTATATTTGTGCTATAACCCATAATTCTGCAAGCAAGTTACCAGATTGCCAATTTATCCATTACTTCTGTGTGTAACCACACCTGTACCAGTTGCCTTTACACCATGCTATCCTGCCATTAACCATTTGCCTGCTACTGATTTCGGATTCTCTATATATTTACTGTTCCTGTGTAAATGTACTTTAAACTTATCAGTGTGTTTGGCCTACCTTCTAATGTGTATGTGGCCTCCAGAATATTCCCCCCAAGTGAAAGATCGACTGGACTATTGGAACTTCAGTTTGATGATCCCTTTTTTTTTCCGGGAACATAAGCTGCTGCCAGAGGCATCTGCGGGTTTTTATTCTCTCCCTGTTGAAAACACAGGAATGTTTGGCTGAGAGTTCATGTATGGAGAAGTCATACTCTGAATATTGGAAACTAATCAGATTGTCTGGGGTGTTGCATTCCAGAGAACAGATGCAGCACAAGAGAAGTCTTGGAGATGTGTTTTAAGGGTGAGTCATTTACAGATCATTGGAACATCTTGGTTGGGGTTAGGGCTATGTGTCAACATATGAAGCGCAACAGCAATTTTCCGACAAACGACATAGCCAAAAGCATATGTCTTAAAACTATTTTAGAGCTGTCATTTTGTTGTAAAAATAGTCAAATAACAGACAAGTTTTGTAAAAGTTGAAGTCATATGTGATGCGCTTCTCTTGTAGACTGTGAGCCCTCGTGGGCAGGGTCCTCTCTCCTCCTGTACCAGTCGGTGAGTTATATTATTCATGATTACTGTACTCGTTTTTTCATGTGTAAAGCCCTATGGAATAAATGGCGCTATAATAAAGTCAGTCGCACGCAATTTGTGACCAGAGTCAGACAATCCAAGACATTTGGAAATACTGGCAACGCTTCGTCGCAATCATGGTAGGTCGCGATGTGAGACCATAGGAAGTCACTGGATGCGATCTCAATGTTACAAGACATATATTGCATTAAAGCGCTAGACTAAAACCATCAGTAACAGACAGACTGTAGCATGGGGTAAGTGTAAGTGCTAAATTTGAAAAATGGAAACTCCTTTCAGGAATCAACATATCGACAATTTCTGTACATTTCACTTGTGGTTTACAAGATTACTGGACACTAAATAAAATAATCTGCAGTACCCAAACTTATAAAAATGTGTCACAGTGTATCCGTGCTGTATGTCTTTGGTCAGATTTGTTATTGTAGTGTAATGTGAGTTACTTGTGTGTGTAGAGGACACTGTAGGAACCAGTCTGGGCAGCCTGGACAGGGCACTCCCCGACCTCAGCTGCTCCTTCCCAAAATAACCATTCAGAGGGGGGGGTGCAAGAGACAAAGACTCAACACAGAGCAGCATTACCATCTCCACATGGGGGAGGGTGATAGGTGTTCTCAAAGGGGAAATGTGTCTAAGCTGTTTCTGTTGACATAAGTGCGGCAGACATAAACAATTGTGTGATCATGTTTACCTACATTGTATGTCTCAATGAGATATTTATAGGAAAACACAATGTATAATTTAATTGGCCTGGAATTAGCTGTATAGATTGTTTACATTACCAGATACACAATATATTGTGATCCTTAACAAATACAACACCCGCCAAAGTAAATATCCACTAAAAGGAATTCCCGCAGTCTATTAATCTTTTGGTCTTTGCATGTTTCCAGGAAACTTGGGTGCCAAGTTCAACCATATAAAGATACAGTGCCACTGCAGTTCCCAAGATCGGGAGCCGAGTTCCAGTCCCCCAAGATCGGGAGCCGAGTTCCAGTCCCCCAAGATCGGGAGCCGAGTTCCAGTCCCCCAAGATCGGGAGCCGAGTTCCAGTCCCCCAAGATCGGGAGCCGAGTTCCAGTCCCTCAAGATCGGGAGCCGAGTTCCAGTCCCCCAAGATCGGGAGCCGAGTTCCAGTCCCCCAAGATCGGGAGCCGAGTTTCAGTCCCCCAAGATTGGGAGCTGAGTTTGTCCCCCAAGATTGGGAGCTGAGTTTCAGTCCCCCAAGATCAGGAGCTGAGTTCCAGTCCCCCAAGACCGGGAGCCGAGTTCCAGTCCCCCAAGACCGGGAGCCGAGTTCCAGTCCCCCCAAGACCGGGAGGCGAGTTCCAGTCCCCCAAGACCGGGAGGCGAGTTCCAGTCCCCCAAGACCGGGAGGCGAGTTCCAAGTCCCCCAAGACCGGGAGGCGAGTTCCAGTCCCCCAAAACCGGGAGTCGAGTTCCAGTCCCCCAAAACCGGGAGTCGAGTTCCAGTCCCCCAAGATCAGGAGCTGAGTTCCAGTCCCCCAGGATCGGGAACTTTTTTTTCATGAAAACTTCCTTGTAAAAAAAATTGAAAAAAACACCGGGGAACAAGAAAATTGGTGCCTGAGATATTTAACCTGATTTTAGGTCAGTTTTTGTCACTGATTCTAAATGTGCCCTTATTTTTCTTTCGTGGCTCTAGTTAATGAGATGCCATATACCCAGGAATATAGGAAAAGAATCCCAAATTCATATGTGGGCAATAGTATATTACCTCAAAAAGTAGTAATAGTCATTTGTACTCACCCCCAGTGTTCCCTCAAAGCTGAGTGATATGGAAAGAGTGATAATGGCCCAATAATGAGGTTAATGAGACCAATTGCATATATACTTCTTTGTACGGTCTGTTTCTAGAGCCGCACCTTGGAGGAATCAGTACATATTGCCCTGCCTGTCCAGTGCTGGCTCTCTCCCTTGGTGGGTTTTTTTTTTTTTATATACCTCACTTGACCACTGCAGCCAATCGCTGAGCTCCATGGTGTTTTGCCATCCACCTAAGCATCAACATTGAGTCCATTGAAAATGAAAACCATAGCACCCCTATAAGTTACATGTCACGTCGGAGATGTGAAGGAGAGTGTGTCAAATGGCTGACTACGGCCGTAGTCAGCCATTTGACACACTCTCCTTCACATCTCCGACGTGACATGTAATTCAGTGTCAATAAACATTCATCATTATCCCGCAGAGTGCGACCTTTTTCTCTTGGAAACTACATTCGTCTTGCTACGAGGTCAAGCACCCGGGAGTCCTGGATGTGAGCTCTCCGCCTGCTGCCAGCCACGGACCTTAGCACGGTAACAGCGGTGCCGTCCGCTTTCTTGCATTGACCCCTATAAGTTACCTATACACATTAGAGAAGTGTTAGCCGAACCCCTGATGTTGGAAGCCAAAGCCGACTAATTAAAGGAATTGTTATTAAAGCTGAGATGGGAATAACTGGATCCACCTATGACCACTGACACTGGAGACACAGACACAAATATGCTGCAGCATAAATCCCATAGAAATTAATAGTAAACAGTCAAGAACATCCACTGTAAGCTGTTTCCACTTTTGTTAGAGACAGTTATTCCCATCTCAGCTGTAAAATGTTGAATTGGGAAAAACCCTTTAAATGTGAATTGGGTGCCCCAACAAATCTCCCCCAATAACAGATATAAGGAGAAAGATAGATTGGTGCCAGTCTTTTTCCACTCTATCCATTATGTGGATGCTCGACTGTGATATCGCAGCTCGATTAAAGTAAACAAAGTTAAGGTGCAATACCAAACATAGCCTGTGGACAAGAGTGGCGCTGTTTTTGAAAAAAAAAACCTAGATTTTTATATGCAGAAAACCAGCAGAGAATTGCGGCGGTCCCGTCCTCTCTTTTTGAGAGGTGCACCCTCTTTGTGCACTGTCTGTGCCTGCATCAATGGGGCTCAGGTGGCATGTGCCCTGAGTTTGAGGCTGGTGCTCAGCTGGGTGCCCACCAGGATAGGGGGGATTTATGAATCATTTTTCTACCCAGCTATTCTGCCAAGGAGAGAGCGGTAGCGACAGCTCAGGAGCAGCATGTGGCTTCTGCAGCTCCTCATTAGCACATTTTTCTTGTTGATAAGTCTTGGTTCCTGCCTTCAAGAAGCATTGACCGGTGTGTCCCTGGAGCCCTCCACAGCAGACACTGCACACTCCAACCTCAGGGCAAGCTGCAAAATTATAATCATGGTCTCCCCCCAGCCTGAGCATAACAATGAGCGCAGCAGCAGCCAGGGAGAGATTAATGGCTTCCCCATGCAGCCCCTTTCCCATGTCTTGGCCAGTGTCACTTCTACAATAAAGCCATAGTTTAGAAACAGCCACACAAATTAACTCCTTAGCAACCGGAACCCGGGAACTGCGCTTCTGCGGCCAACACGACGCAAGCTATGCATTCCCAGATCACAAGCTGACAATCTAATGGCGGGTCTGTAGCAGCAAGGACTGCGCCAACAAACCCCAGACGTCGCCTCTGTCTAACAAATTCACGTTTCATATATTTTTTTGCAAATAGTAAAGAATTTGAATAAATGTAATTATATTCTCAGATTGTAGATGCATCCTCTTGTAAATAGGCCTCAGTGACCCATTCCATGTGGGCACCTGGAGGCATAGTGGTCATTAGCTGACTGCTGTCCTAGGGACTAATTGCTGCAGGAGTTCACATGATAAATACCCCCACCTTCATTCCTTCCTGTCATACTCCAGGGTTACTACCCAAATACAGATTCATGGCCATGCAAACCCTTTCCTGTCTACAGATCTCATCTGGTAATGTGCACACACAAGACAACTGCCGACCGACCGCTGCACCATACTGCCGACTGTTGTTCCATTCATTCTCTATGGGGCTGCCAACAGCTGCTCCATTCATCCTCTATGGTACTGCCGACCACTGCTCCATTCATCCTCTATGGTACTGCCGACCACTGCTCCATTCTTCCCCTATGGAGCTGCTGACCGTTGCACCGTTCATTCACAATGGGGCTGCTGACCGTTGCTGCATTCATTCTCTATGGGGTTGCCGACTGCTGCTCCATTCATTTTCTAACGCAGGGTTCCCCAACTCCAGTCCTCAAGGTTCACCAACACATCATGTTTTCAGGATTTCCTTTGTATTGCACAGGTGAAGCAATTATCACCTGAGCAATACAAAGGAAATCCTGAAATCATTATCTGTTGGTAGGCCTTGAGGACTGGAGTTGGGGAACCCTGTTCTAACGGGAGTAAAAAGTCCCCGATCTTTTGATCGATACAGGTCCAGTGGTAGGACTGATCAGTGGTTATCACCTATATCACCAATTTTGTATTTAGGTGATAATTTCTTTTAACTAGGCAACCCCTTTAACTTATCTATAATATAACCGGCTAAGCATCACTCTGTCCGAAGCCTTTATAGACTGCGCAAGCGCGATGCGCCTGCGCAGTCTGGCTCCAGACAGAATGAGGCAGCCAGCGGTGAGGAGTGTGTATGGCCCTGGAGATGGCGGTACCGTACACACTGCATACCGCTATATCCGGCGCCATACTTACCTGACCGGGAGGAGCGTTGCCGCAGCGCTTCTCTTCGGCCGAAGACCGGGCCAGGAGAGTCTCCGGAATCGCGCATGCGCATAGCGCGTTCCGACACCATTTTACTGAAGACACATTTGCAGTGTCTTCAGCAATATGGCGCCGGACATCGCTATGGGCATGCGCGTACTCCGGCGCCAGACTCCTCCCCCGGCCTCCAGCAGAACTTGACAGGAAGCGCTGGAGCACAGGGAACAAGGGTGAGTATAAATGTTTTTTGTTTTTTTTTGTATGTGTGTAGTATAATAGGGGTGAGGGGGACCATGCATACCAGGATAGGGAGTGAGGGGACCACGCATACCAGGAAAGGGGAGTGAGGTTACCATGCATACCACGAAAGGAGGGTGAGGGGACCATGCATACCATGAAAAGGGGGTGAGGGGACCATGCATACCACACAGGGGGGTGAGGGGACCATGCATACCACAAAAGGGGGTGAGGGGACCATGCATACCACGAAAGGGGGGTGAGGGGACCATACATACCACGAAAGGGGGGTGAGGGGACCATGCATGCCAGGATTGGGGGGTGAGAGGACCACGCATACCACGAAAGGAGGGTGAGGGGACCACACATACCAGGATAGGGGGGTGAGGGGACCACACATACCAGGATAGGGGGGTGAGGGGACCACGCATACCAGGATAGGGGGTGAGGGAAGAAGGGTGAGTATAAATGTTTTTGTTTTTTTTTTTGTATGTGTGTAGTATAATAGGGGTGAGGGGGACCATGCATACCAGGATAGGGGGTGAGGGGACCACGCATACCAGGAAAGGGGAGTGAGGTTACCATGCATACCACGAAAGGAGGGTGAGGGGACCATGCATACCACGAAAGGGGGGGTGAGGAGACCATGCATACCATGAAAGGGGGGGCGAGGGGACCATGCATACCACGAAAAGGAGGGCGAGGGGTCCATGCATACCAGGATTGGGGGGCGAGAGGACCATGCATACCAGGATTAGGGGGTGAGGGGTAGCATGCATACCAGGATTGGGGGTGAGGGGACCATGCATACCAGGATAGGGATGAGGGGGGACCATATATACCAGAATAGGGATGAGGGGTGCCATGCATACCAGGATAGGAGGGGGGCAGCACATACCAGGATGGGAGACCATATACCAATAAAAATGCTTGCCACCCGGGCGTAGAACGGGTTCATAGCTAGTTTGTTACATTAAAGTAAATCTAGAAGGCCCAATTAGGACCTATGATGGGACGTCCTCCATTACTTACATACACACATCATCGTTGACACAGTTATTACCATTGTGGACTCTCTTATTAACATTGTATCACCAAACCCAGGATAGAACTTGTCTTTATTGAAGAGACAGAGCTGTTTGTTAACAGGTGACATCACTTAAAGGGGTTTCCCAGTCTCAGTAAAGGTGCATTTACACTGGTCTGTTATCTGATTTTTGGCCCATGTAAACAGACAAAACTAGATGTCATTTTTCCATTCAGGGTACAGAGGACCAACCCAGGTATTTGCCTCTTTGGACAAAGCATTGTGATGCTTTCTGGGGGATAAACACCATCTTCACTGCGCTCCTGGGACATACAGGGGTTGTACAAAATAATGGAAACACCTGGAAACATCAACAAAAGTTAGGTTAATATGGTGTAGGTCCACCTTTTGCGGCGATTACAGCCTCAATTATCCGAGGTATGGATTCATACAAGGTGTGAATTGTTTCCAAAGGAATTGTAGCCCATTCTAGTTCTTTGAGCGATGATGGCGGCGGAAATCGACGTCTAACTTGAATCTCTAAAATCGGCCATAAATGCTCAATAATGTTGAGGTCTGGGGATTGTGGGGGCCAGATGAGATGCTCAACTTCATTACGATGTTCCTCGTGCCATGCTTTAACGATTGTAGCTGTATCAATTGTTGCATTTGGGTCGCCCTCCCAGGGCCGTGGGGTACTCGGTACCGGGCCAGTATCAGTGGGATGTGTCACAGCAGCGGGGGCCCGGTCCGTGGCCCTGGGCGCCCAAGTAATGGGGGGCATGTAATGTTTTGAATGAATAGTTTGTGACGCCACCTGTGGTGTTCGGCAAGTGAGATGTTAGGCCAACGCTGCATGCAGATCCTCTGGGGCTGGTGGTGTGTTGCAGCCAAGATGGTGAAGCTCCCCACAGGCGAAGCTGTAGCCCCAGGGCAGTGTAGATGTGGAGATAGAGAGGCACAAGCGGTGTAGAAGCTGGTACCCAAAGGTAGCAGTGCTGGGTGTGTTGGCGCAAGAATCAATGGAGGACACCAGGGCTTGTAGTTCCAAATCTTTTCTCACAGTCTGTAGCACACACAGGTGCCTGCCTCCGTACCGTGTCCTCCGGTTCAGAGGCTCAATCAACCTCCAGGTCAGATGGAATGCTCCCTTCCAACACTCCGCCAACATGTGCCTTTCTGAACGTCTCCTCTTATAGCGCCTTTAAGTATGAAGATCTCCTAGTACTGAGTTACACTGGAGTTCCTCCTGACAGATGTTCCCAAGAACTCTACTTGTACGGCAGACAGCTGTAGCCTGCTTCGGGGACTCCTTACTCCTGAATCCCAGCTATCAATGTTGCTGTTGTGCCCCCAAGTCTTAGATGGGAGTAGTGCATTTACAGCCCACTACTCCACCGGTGTCTGCTGCAGAACCATTAGTGTCCATACAACTTCGGGGACAGGGCCCCGGCCTTGCGCTTAGAACTTCTAGGCAGGGTTCTTCCTCTAACCCACGTCCTCTCTGTTCCCTTTTACTCCTTCATTCCATTCTAATCTCTCTCTGCTATGGAAGATCAGGTTTCAGTTCAATGTCTTTCCCCTTCTTTCCTTTCCCGTGCCAGCAGACCCAGGTCACTCAGGTCTGCTGCAGCACCTCCTTCCTCCATCCCTCTCTCAGGGATCTTCTTTCCTCACTCCTCTCTGAGTGGCTTCCTCTCCCAGACTGACCAGTAATTCTAAACCTTCCTGCTCTTTTATATATTCTCAACTCCACCCGCCTCCCAGCACGTTTCGTGTTCCAAGCAGGGAACCACCAAAGGTGCTCTGCTACACTCCAAGCAGGCAGCCGCAATGTGGCTTTGCTGAACTACTCTGTTGTGTGAGGTGCGAGTGTTGGAGCGTGGTCAGGAGCCTCCAACTTACCTGGATGGTGGGACACCACACCTCAGGAGGAGGTGCAGTACCTCTGTGGCGACTGAGCCTCAGGGGCACCACATATTATCATCCTGAAAGATGGCGTTCCCCTCCGGGAACAGTGCTTGAACCATAGGATGCTCTTGGTCGCCAAAATGCCTAAATAATCGCGGCTGTTAATTCTTCCATGAAGGGATATCATTGGCCCGTCGGATCTCCACGAAATAGCATCCCAGATCATCACAGAACCTCCGCCATGTTTTATGGTTGGAAGAAGGCAGTCTGGATGGAATGCTTCTTTCGGCTGTCTCCAAACGAACACTCGGCCGGAGGTCGGAAATAGGGTAAACGATGATTGGTCTAAGAATATCACGTTTCCACTGCTCGAGGGACCAATTCTGGAGGTTTCTACACCTGTGCACACGTAGCAGAAAATTTCTGCTTAAAAACCGGACTCCCTTCCACGTTTTTTCCGCGCGGTTCCAGACCCATAGAAATGGCCAGAAATGCGGAAAAATCCGCGAAATTAATGAGCATGCTGCGTTTTTTACTGCAAAGAGGTTTTTCGCGGTAAAAAACGCATAATGCACAAAAAGTGCAAAATGCATAGAAATGAATGGGAAGCTTATTTTTAGCGTTTTTTTTTATTGGCAAATCCGCTAAAAAAAACGCTGTGTGCGCACACAGCCTAAACGCTTGGAAACATTTGTCATTGAGAGCAGCTTTTTTCGAATTGCAGCTCTTCCATGGAATCCAGATTTGTGCAGCTCCCGACGAACAGTTTTCGAGGAAACTGGGTTCTGAAGGTGTTCATTGAGCTCAACAGTGATTTTCGGAGCCGTGGTCTTGCGATCCTCTCTCACAATTCGCTTTAGAGTCCGACGGTCTCTCTCAGTCAACTTCGACTTTCGGCCGGACCTGTGCTTTGCTGCGGACGTTTTTCCTTCTCTTTCAAATGCAGTCATTACTTTGGAGACAGTACCTCTTGACACGTCAAGCATTCGGGCACTTTCTGTTACACTAGCGCCTGCCATACGAGCACCAACAATTTGGCCTCTTTGAAAATCCGAGAGGTCTGCCATTGGTATCAGGTTCTCATCAATGATCTTACAATTCTTCAAAACAAACAGTTAATTTACATACACATATCACATAACGCAAATCATCAACTACAAAACATTACCATATGTCACGGTTTGCATGTTTATAACATGTTCGAAGATTGTGATGCCAAAAAGTTAGGTGTTTCCATTATTTTGTCCAACCCCTGTAGTTTATCTCTAGTTTTAGCTATAGGGCATGTCTACACATGGGAGAAAAGGGTTCACTGATTTTGCTTCTTCTACAATACTGTTCCTAGACTTGAGATTACTTCTTTTGCGCGCTTTTGCTGCAGTTTTCCACCTGCTCCATTCTAGAAATCTGCAGGTGGAAAACTGCAATGAAAAACCACACTAAAAAAGCATAGAATACGCACAAAAAAAGCCCAAAAAACGCGATGAAGTTTGTGAAATCTGCAGCTGCGTTTTCTGCCAGGAGATGCATTTTTTGTGCAGAAAATTCTGCGCACAAATCTGCAACGTGTGCACACACCCTTAAACTGGCAATCAGATTCCCCACCAATTAGTGGGACAGTCAGAACGTCACGACCGTTGCCGTATTTAGCTAATGTTACTGTAATCTTCAGGTTCTGCAGGTTGAGGTCCACATGGGGCTGACTCCTCCGTGTAATATACTGTACAAAGCCGTCTCCAAATTGTGCGGATTTTGTTGTGAAAATGCTGTGGATGTTCTTCACTCTGCATTTCCATTGTTGGCATCACTACCCTAACGATTATAGTCCTGTCACTCCTAGTTACTGTGTCCAGTGTAATATACACTCACTGGCCACTTTATTAGGTACACCATGCTAGTAACGGGTTGGACCCCCTTTTGCCTTCAGAACTGCCTCAATTCTTCGTGGCAGAGATTCAACAAGGTGCTGGAAGCATTCCTCAGAGATTTTGGACCATATTGACATGATGGCATCACACAGTTGGCGCAGATTTGTCGGCTGCACATCCCTGATGCGAATCTCCCGTTCCACCACATCCCAAAGATGCTCTATTGGATTGAGATCTGGTGACTGAGGAGGCCATTTGAGTACAGTGAACTCATTGTCATGTTCAAGAAACCAATCTGAGATGATTCGAGCTTTATGACATGGCGCATTATCCTGCTGAAAGTAGCCATCAGATGTTGGGTACATTGTGGTCATAAAGGGATGGACATGGTCAGCAACAATACTCAGGTAGGCTGTGGCATTGCAACAATGCTCAATTGGTACCAAGGGGCCCAAAGAGTGCCAAGAAAAAATTCCCCACACCATGACACCACCACCACCAGCCTGAACCGTTGATACAAGGCAGGATGGATCCATGCTTTCATGTTGTTTACACCAAATTCTGACCCTACCATCCGAATGTCGCAGCAGAAATCGAGACTCATCAGACCAGGCAACGTTTTTCCAATCTTCTACTGTCCAATTTCGATGAGCTTGTGCAAATTGTAGCCTCAGTTTCCTGTTCTTAGCTGAGAGGAGTGGTACCCAGTGTGGTCTTCTGCTGCTGTAGCCCATCTGCCTCAAAGTTCGACGCACTGTGCGTTCAGAGATGCTCTTCTGCCTACCTTGGTTGTAACGGGTGGCAATTTGAGTCACTGTTGCCTTTCTATCAGCTCGAACCAGTCTGCCCATTCTCCTCTGACCTCTGGCATCAACAAGGCATTTCCGGCCACAGAACTGCCGCTCACTGGATTTTTTTTCTTTTTCGGACCATTCTCTGTAAACCCTAGAGATGGTTGTGCGTGAAAATCCCAGTAGATCAGCAGTTTCTGAAATACTCAGACCAGCCCTTCTGGCACCAACAATCATGCCACGTTCAAAGGCACTCAAATCACCTTTCTTCCCCATACTGATGCTCGGTTTGAACTGCAGGAGATTGTCTTGACCATGTCTACATGCCTAAATGCACTGAGTTGCCGCCATGTGATTGGCTGATTAGAAATTAAGTCTTAACACACAGTTGGACAGGTGTACCTAATAAAGTGGCCAGTGAGTGTAGAACTAATTAGCACGTCATACTTTCCATAGCAGTTACCAAATGTTAAGGTCACAGTTAGGTAATATGCCACCATTGGTATTTGTGACATATGACTAAAGCATGGTTTCCATAAATACATTTTGCTCCTTGTTGTGGCCGGACTGTTTCCTCTCTCTCGGGAGTTGTGGACTTTAGAAGTCCAGGTTTGTTTTCTTGTAGTAATCAGGATATTAGAGCTTCTATAGACTTCAATAAAAACAGTCCAAGAAGATAAGAAGCCATCAGCAGATGTCCAGCTGCCTTCCATACCGGGTCCCTGGGTGGGATTGATAGTCATCTTCCTACCCAGTATGGAAACCTATAAAGATATCTGGAGCATAACAGCCGGAGTAAAAGTGAGTAAATCATTTACTGAGAAAAATTAGAATAAAATACAAGTAAAAGGAGAATGTCATGCAGAGGCTGAGCTCACACTGGGAGCCCTGGACAAGGGGGTGAAAATAACCATAAGGCACAAAAGAGAAAATATATACTGTATATGTAAGTCATTCCACATATAACAATCAATATTATGATGACTCTTCAGCAAATTCCATAGCCACGTGTTATAAGAGGGTAAATTGTGGAATAAATCCCATAATAATGCAATATGGACACAATATGGCCAGGTCATTACATGAAAATGATGAGCCAAGTGTCGCAGGAAGGCAAGCTGTGGAGAAATCCTATAATAATGCAATAGGGACACAGTAGGAGCACCATAAATGCAATGAAAAATGACTGTGCTGATAAAAAGACCAAGGATAAAGTGCCGAATGGAATGAAGGATAAGATGTAAGGTCGGAGAGGGCAACAACCTGCGTAGAAGTAACGCCAAGAGAACACCCCTGATGCACGTTTCACGAGCATCTTAATGACATGCAAATCTTGGTAAAAAGAAAGGAGGTGGCACTCACCAATCTTCAAAGTCCACACTTTATTACATAACAGTTAAAACATCTTCGCCGGGAGAATGGGGGAAAGGCGTGAGCAGGTGACAACAGCCGTTTCGCATTATTGCGCTTCTACGGGTCTACGGGTCTCGTAGAAGTGCTATAGCGTGAAACGGCTATCGTCACCTGCTCACTCCTTTTCCCCATTCTCCCGGCAAAGAGGTTTTAACTGTTATGTAATAAAGTGTGGACTTTGAAGATTGGTGAGTACCACCTCCTTTCTTTTTACCAAGATTTGCAAACACTGTATTATTCTTGGTGAGCACCCAATATCTCAGGTGTATGCCTGCAGCGTTACTGGACACCAGACTGAGGTAATTTATTGCTGTGGTTTTGGCGGTGCTGTTTCCCCTTTTTCTTAGGCAGATGGACCTTAATGACATGCTCCCAAAGAATCCTGTGAGTACCGGCCCCTTGGTAAAAGCAATAAAAAGTTGCATATCGGGCACACTAAAAATTAAAGCCTATATGTCTGAAACCCTATGGTGGATTTAATTAAAAAAAAAAAAAATACTCAGGAAAGCAGTGGGATTAAATATCAGCACAAAACTGGAACCTTTTAACCTGGTGACAAGTTCTCTTTAAAGGGGGCTCAAGTGTGCCGTCACTGTATGTGATCGCAATTAGATGATATTCTTACTTCCACCCACATTCCAACTAGACGTGTTCAGCCTCGCTAAATTTACTTGTATTGAGCGAGGCTAGTCGACAGGTGACCGCATGTATGCAAATTGCGAATGGCACTAAAGAATCCTGACCCCGCGCTGTGAGGATTCACAAGGCTGCAGTCTCATAGAGTGACTGCAGATTTGAACCCCAAGCCTGGACAACCCCTTTTAAATGAATTCCAATTCTATTCCTAGTCCATAAACTATACTGTCTTGGTATACTACATACAAGGACTTCTGTTTGCCCAAGTACTACCCCAATGTATGTGAAGTATGGAAGATGCAGGAGTTTTCATTCTAAGGTGGTGAAGGCCTCAGCTTAGATCAACCATTCAGAGGCGTAGCTAGGGTTTTGGCCCAGGGGGGAGAAACTTCTGAGTGGTCCCTAGCCAGGTATCCCTGAATACAACTCGGTGACGCACCCTAATAGTGGATGTAGGAAAACCTCAGCAGATGACTGCGTTGTTACTGAAAATAATCTGTATACAAAAACCAACATTGATATTACCACCATATGGTCAGTGGTAAATACCAGTACTACAGCACATGATGACTTACAGAGGACGTTCTTTCTGATGGAAACGATCACTTTTCCCGTCTTTTCCATCTGGCCCAGACCAACCTGACAACTTCTTCCAGTCATGACTCGGCTGCAGAGATAATGCACCAGATAGTTCTCAATATAGTATAATGCACTCCTCATAGGCCTCCATATAGTTTAATATATTCCCCATAGGCCTCTATAGTATAATGTACCTATACCCGACATTGCCATTTCTGTGTGTGGTTCCACTATTACTCCCCAGCAACATGCCCGCTGTCTTGGGGTCATACTTGACTCCAAGCTTTCCTTCGCCCCCCACATTCGATCACTGGCTCGCTCTTGTCATCTGCACCTCAAAAACATCTCTAGAATTCGACCTTTTCTTACTTTTGACTCTGCAAAAACTCTTACTGTTTCTCTTATTCATTCTCGTCTCGACTATTGTAACTCTCTTCTAATCGGTCTCCCTCTTACCAAACTCTCCCCTCTCCAATCTGTCTTGAATGCTGCAGCCAGGATCATATTCCTCACCAATCGTTACACTGATGCCTCTACCTTGTGCCAGTCATTACACTGGCTACCCATCCACTCCAGAATCCAGTACAAACTTATTACCCTCACTCACAAATCTCTCCATGGCTCAGCACCACCCTACATCTCCTCCCTTGTTTCAGTATACCACCCTACCCGCGCCCTCCGTTCTGCTGATGACCAGAGGTTAGCATCCTCAATAATCAGAACCTCCCACTCCCGTCTCCAAGACTTTACAAGTGCTGCGCCAATTCTTTGGAATGCACTTCCCAGGTCAATACGATTAGTCCCCAATCCTCACAATTTTAAGCGTGCCCTGAAAACGCATTTATTCAGATTGGCCTACCGCCTCAACACATTAACCTAATCTATCCCTGTGTGGCACAGCCAAAAGTTTTACCATAACCAGGTTCCCCGCATCATGTTCCCACATACTTTATGCATCCATTAGCCCTCTGTGTTTGTACTGTTACACACTTAACATTATGGCTGGTCCATACAATCAGGGCAACTGTTACCACCCACCTTTCGTGTCTCCCTTTTTTCCCTCATAGACTGTAAGCTTGCGAGCAGGGCCCTCATTCCTCTTGGTATTTGTTATAATCTACTGTATGTGATTATTGTTATGCTGTAATGTCTATTGTCTGTACAAATCCCCTCTGAAATGTAAAGTGCTGCGGAATATGTCTGCGCTATAGAAATAAAATGTATTATTATTATTATTATGATGGTTCTGTTCGGAATGGAAAACTTAGGGAAGGGACTCCGAGTCATTTGCAGTTTTGATGAATCCGGTCAACTTATTCACAAAGTGTTTCTACAGTCGGTATTTTTTCGCCAGGCCATCGGGAAAATTGCAACCCAGCCCAAGAAACTGATTTCTTTTTAAATCAGGAAGAAGAAAACCACCGGGACTTTCCATTATCCATATTTAAGGTACTGTCACACTTAGCGATGTACCAGCGATCCCGACCAGCGATATGACGCGGTCAGGATCGCTGGTGCATTGCTAAGTGGTCGCTAGTGAGCTGCCACACAGGCAGATCTCACCAGCGACATCGCTGGGGACGGGGATCGCTACTTACCTGTCACACCAGGCGATCCTGCGTCCTCCCGCCCGGCTCCACGCGTCGCTCGTCCTCACAGCAGGAAGCGCCGCAGGAAGCTGACGAGGAGAAACGGTCCAGGACGTTCTCGCGCGATCAGCGATAATCAGCGGGGGAGCCGGTCGTAGGTAAGTATCAGACACAGAGATATCGCTATAACGTCACTAGTTATAGCGATATTGCTAGCGATATCTCTTAGTGTGACATGCCCTTTAGATTGCAGACCAGGAAGTGCCCATTCGTGTGTGTGGGAGAATTACTCATAGGGTTCTGAGAAACCTTTCTATAATATTTGCTTTCTTTTTTGGGTAATGTAGTGTCCTTTCTTTAGACACAGCTTTGGGGGTATCGCCTTTTTCACATAGGATAGCCCCACATAAAACTGCAGTGAGGAGGAGGGAGAAGGGTTGTGTGCAGGAGGCTGAAGATCTGAGACAAAGAATGGAATGTCTAAAGAAAAGAATAAATGGGGAGGGGGGGCATGACACATGGGGGGTCTAAGACGACAGAATGCAGAGAGGTTACATGCAAGGTCAGAGGTCACAGTAAGACGTGACCAGCAGGATGTGAGGCTGGCAGCCCCCACAAGGATTCTCTGTCTATTGTGTGTTATGGACAGCCCCGTCCTACAATTCACTGGATATTTTTCTAGCACCAAGGTGGTTAAGGGCCCCGTCACACACAGCGACTCACCAGCGATCCCGACAACGATATGACCTTGTCAGGATCGCTGGTGTGTCGCTACATGATTGCTGGTGAGCTACCAAATAGGCAGCTTCACCAGCGACCAGCACCAGCGACACGCGGGTAACAAGCACACGCGTCGCTGTGAACCTTAGATACCAGCGCGCTGCTGCAGGGAGCTGGTAACCAAGGTAAACAGCGGGTTTCTAAGCACTTTTTATCATTTTTTGCAGGATGCAGTTAGACCTCTTTATGTTGGCTTGGTTTTTTCTGTGTGATGCATATATATAGTGCTGAGCAGCCCGCCTGCTAATACTATGGGCGTCATTAATAGGCTGTTCGGACACTTTGCACCATACTTATCTGGGTGACTTATGTCCTATGCAAGCCCTATTTGTGTGCATTTTTTCCACTAGGCAGACAGACCATCTTGGGTTACTGGCTGTTCTCATCAGTGGTTTTGCACATGTGCTGCCCCAGCCTTTATCAATGGAGGTCTGCTGCATCCTGCTAGTGCATTAGTCAGGGTTTGGTGAGTCAACCTTTCAAATGTGTTTTTTTGAATTTTTGGGAATTTTTTCCTTATGTGCGCTGTTACCAGCTCCCTGCACCAGCGCGCTGGTATCTAAGGTACACAGAGGGTTTCTAAGCGCCACGCGGCGCTTAGAAACTCGCTGTTTACCTTGGATACAAGCTGCGTGCTGGGCAGCAGGAGACCAACGATCAAAGAAAAGTCCAGGGCTTTTGAGCACCATCAGCGATACCCAGTAGGGGGGCCGGTCGCTGATAGATGTCACACACAGCGATATCGCTGGTGAGATCGCTGTTGCGTCACAAAACTTGTGACTCAGCAGCGATCTCTCTGTGTGTGACGGGGGCTTTAGAAGCCATATGCAAATGAGGCTGAAAATGTACTGGGAGGGTCATCTAAGTGCATTGACACCCCGCATTGCACATCCAGCATGATTTGCATAAAAGGATGCAAATTAGCTCTGTCCTGGAAGGAAAAAATATCTGGGTAGTGACATTTCTGAAGTTTCTCTCCAGGTAAGCAAACATTCGCATATTCTCATGGGAATAACCTGCTACCACAGGTGTCTGACTGACTTAAAGGGATATTCCCATCTCCAAGATCCTATCCCAATATGTAGTAGGTGTAGCAATAATAATATTAGCAATTGCCTCTAATTACAAATGTAGTGTAGTTTTTCTGATTTGCTATGTCTCTTTCCTTATAT